>NC_134707.1:69555007-70226007 GCF_043290135.1 Rhipicephalus microplus | reverse complement strand
GCCGATACCGCCGGCACGCGGCCTTATCGTGGTCCAGGATGCACCGCGATTCATCTGCGAAGATCGTGGCCTGCACGTCGACCATTCGTTGATTACGAGATAGCCCCAAATTCTACGACGACTGTATCTCGGATGGTGCACGCGTCTTGCAATCCAGTGGGACATTCTGTTCCCCGACGGCCGTCGAACACGCTGTCCGCCACCCGTTAAGCCGACGTGTATATTTGTCTTAAGTGGGCGCAAGTCCACCAAATAAACAGATCCTCTTCTATTTCTACGAGCCTCCCGGTCTCCTGTCTTCGGGCTACCCTCACTCTTACGTCACATCTGGTGGAGGTGCGGGGTATGCACAAGAACCACCTTAAAACAGCCACTGCAGAGAACGAGGACGCCAAAGACACGGATACTCGAAGCAGCCGCCGCCTCCGAAACCTGCCACCTGAGCTGGGCCTGCTACCAGACCCCACGCGACCACGAAAGGACTCTTCCACAGCCACCATGAGCAACCCACAATCACCCAACCCTGTCATTCTGCAGCAGCCGCGGGTGCCCCCAACTTTCCATGATTATGCCGCTGAAGACACAGAAGAATGGCTCGACCAATTCGAGCGCGTGGCTACCATAAACAGGTGGGATGAAGAAATGAAGCTGCAATACGTGTACTTTTCCCTGGACGGCCCCGCCAAAACGTGGCATAAAAACCATGACACCACACTGACCACCTGGGAATTTCTGAATAATGAGGTGCTCAGGACCTTCACCAGCATCATGCGAAAAGAAAGGGCCCAGCTGCTGCTTATAGGCCCAAGAAAGGCATCGTCGTCTTCATGGCTTGTTGGTGCGCCGACAGGGGCTCTTGAGAGGCAGTCTGCGTCGGAGTGCTTACGACGAGCTGTGTAGACCACCTTCACGTCAAACCCCTGAGGCCGTAGGCTCAATTGAGCGAGGCGGCCAGAAGGGTCTTTCAAACTGGCCAACCATACAACGCATGATGATCCGTTACAACCTTGAAGGGTCTGCCATACAAGTATGAGCGGAATTTTTAAGTGGCCAATACTATCGCAAGACACTCCTCAGACGTGGACAAAGTGTAAGAGGTATTTTTTAGGTGAGCGAACGGCGCGGGCTAGCAGCTCGCGGGCAAGGGGAGACGTTGTTCTCCTTCCGCAGAGCGCCAAAAGAGGGCGCTAGCAACTCGCACCCGCCCGCGCCCGGCTCATCTCGTTTTGTCAGTGGTCTCTGTCCCTGTGTGCACGGCATTTGTGCAGTTTCTGCGACGTTTTTGTGCCGGTTCGACGTGCTGTGCTCAAGAATTGAACTGTGCTCAAGAACTAAGAACTCATTCAAGAGCATGCACGATGGGAAAGTGCTTTGTTCTGTTTTTCAAAACGGGATATAAGTCGTGCAAGAAAAGTATTCGCTTTTCACGCCGCCGAACGAACCTTCGAAGCTCGAAGCATGGAGACGTGCAATACCTCAAAAGGACCGCGGGCTTCAAAGGACGGACAGAGTCTGCGAGAAGCATTTCGCCCCGTATTTCATCATGAAGACTTGGTTTGCGGAAATAGACGGCCATGTGCTGATGTCTGGAAAAGGAAGAGCCGGCCTAGCGAAAGACGCTGTACCATCGATGTTCGAAGGGGCACCAAGATGCCTCTCCAAGAAGATCAAAAGCCCTCGCAAGCAAGTGAAGAGACAAGCCCATCATGTAGCCCCTTCAACAAGCACTTCTCACAGTGGAAGCAGCACTGAGCCCATGCCGACATCGCCTGGTGAGATCTCTAGAGCTTCAGGAGTAAGCGCTGAAATGCCCTGTGACAGCAGCACTGTGACAGCAGCACGCGAGCCCTACGCAAATGCCTCGCGTGACTTATCTTTTGGAGAGCTTTTTAACTCGACGCCTGGCATTAGCCTACCACAATCTTCGTGGGCTGTGCATCGCACTGACGCGGAAGGCGTGAGGGACATCGTCTTTATAGACGCTGCGGTGACGCACAGGACAAGCGACGGCTCTTCGCTGGTGTTCAATCGGAAGGCGTTGCATGTGAAGAGTGACATGACTGTGCAGGCCTACGTCTTCGGCAAGCAAGTAGGTACTGCTGCTTTTGGCTTAAATCCGTCAGTATCAACTGTATCGGAACTGGATACTATGCTCAGCGTCATGAACAGCACTAGCGTGTGTTGCGTAGGGCCGAATTTAAAGGATTTCCCTGATGTCGCTCCTGAGTGTGCTTTTGTAGACTGCCAGGGGAACTGGAGACACAACAGGTGCCTTTTAGTTCCACCCAGTGGAACCATCTGTCAGTTCTGCAGCGGCCTTGCTGATACATTGCGAATACATGCCAGTCGTTGAGCTGCAAGAGCCAAACAGGATCGACCATTAAAGCGCATCAGGTTAGAAGTAGCCCCTGCTCAAAAACAGAAGCTCCACGCTTTGAGGCGAGCAAACTTTGCACTCCAAAGATCACGAGCACGACTCACAAGAAGGAAGAAGCTCCTGTTAGAGCAGTTGCAAGCTTCTAGGAAGGAACTTACACAGCTGCAGGAAGAAGACGTCACTGAAAAATTGAAGGGCCTCAACTTCCACCAGCGCAGCTTCTGTTATAAGAGTGCATATCGGCCGCAAAGTGCACCTCAAAATCAAACAGGTGGTATACGGATGACTGGCTCCTGTTGTGTCTTCTTCTGAACATCCGCAGCCCAGCTACATACGCTTTTCTGCGCACTAATGACGTGCTGCCGTTGCCATGCGTCACTACAATAAGAAAGTACATAAGCATGGTTGGCCTCAAGTGTGGCTTCGATGAAAACTTTTTCAAAGCATTCAAGATGAAGATTTTCTCTAAGCCACAGTTTCAGCGCAGAGGGATGCTGATATTTGACGAAATTCAAGTAAGGAAGGAAATATCCATCAATTGAAAAATGATGACATACACTGGCCTCGTTGATCATGGAGAAACAAAGGACCAGAGTAGTGAGCTCGTAGATCACGGCCTGGTTTTCGCTTTTGCCCCGTTCAGCGAGAACTATTTACAGCCCGTAGCAGTGTTTGCGTCCAAAGGACCGACTAAGGGGACTCTTTTGGCTTAGCTTTTGATTCAGTGCATCGTGAAACTTGAGTAGGCCAGGCCGGAGTGTTCGTTGACGGCATTTTGTGTGATGGAGCATCCACCAACCGCTCCATGTGGAAGCAGCTTGGGATCAGCGGTGCACTGGGCAGCGTGGTGAATGCATTCGAGCACCCACTGGACTCTTCAAGGAAGGTGTATCTCCTATCTGACACCCCTTACCTTTTCAAGTGCATTAGGAATCGACTATACGACAAGAAGGTATTGATGAAAGATGGCAAGCTCATTAGATGGCCATGCCATGATGCCCTGTTCGTTGCAGACAGCAAGCACTGTCGTGAACTTCGAGTGTGCCCAAAAATAACGTTTAATCACGTCAACCCATCTAAGATGCTGAAAATGAGAGTTAAGCTTGCAGCACAGATTTTTAGTAACTCCGTGGCTAAAGGAAAAATGTTTTACGCACAGAAAGGCGCCCCACGTCTAACTAATGCCGAGCCGACAGTCCAGTTTACCCTTTTTTTAAATGACCTCTTTGATGCACTGAACTGGCGTTTCCCTGCAGAAGGCCTAAAACTGGGATGCAAAGATTTTCTGCCCTGGAAGCTGCACCTGTGTGGCTAGACTCTTGGGAGACCGAGGTCGTGAAAGGTGAGATTTCCAAAGACGTTTTTTTTTGACGCAGTCAACCGCTGAAGGCTTGATTTATTGATATGTGGGGTTTAACGTCCCAAAACCACATATGATTATGAGAGACGGCGTAGTGGAGGGCTCCGGAAATTTTGACCACCTGGGGTTCTTTAACGTGCACCCAAATCTGAGCACACGGGCCTACAACATTTCCGTCTCCATCGGAAATGCAGCCGCCGCAGCCGGGATTCGAACCCGCGACCTGCGGGTCAGCAGCCGAGTACCTTAGCCACTAGACCACTGCGGCGGGGCAACCGCTGAAGGCTTACGTGTAACAATTAGGTCGGTGCGGGAGCTTTCAGTTTACCTACTGAAAGAGTGTGGTTTCAAGTATGTTCTAACAGCAAAAATGAATCAAGACCCGTTGGAATGTTTTTTTGGTATCGTCAGGCAAACTGGGGGGCACAACGAACACCCTACATTTCCCACGTTCCTTCAGCTATACCGCATGCTGAGCCTGTATTCCTTGCTAAAGCCAAGGCAGTTCGGCAACTTCACAACTACTGGAAACAAGCAAGCTTCTGTTGTCACCTTGGCGGATTTAAGAAATATTTACAGTGATTCATCCTCGCAACACCCTGCTAAATTAGATCAACTGAAAGAAAAACTTGACGGCCTAACTGAAGAAGGAAGCTGGGAGTGCGACGACCTCTTCGACTTCGACGACTCAGACGCAACAGTAGTTGACTGCATCGTCTACTACGTCACAGAATTCGTATCCCGGAAGGTTGGCAGCTGCATAAGCTGCACCAGTTGCAAAGAGGCTCTTGCGGGAAAAAAAGGCACTGTAAATGTCCCTGAAGCCGACCTAGTGAACTGCAAGACAAAAGGCTGGCTGACACACCCAAACATGCATCTCTTCGATCTTTTCAAATGCACTGAAGAGCATTTTGCAAAACATGCTAGTGACCGAGATGTATACGACAAAACTATTGATGCTGTGCTGGAGAATCACAACTTTATGTTTCCATTCAGTGCTCACAAAGAAGAAATGCTGGCAAAGCTGTTGCATTATTACGTGTGCCTGCGCATGCGGCAGTACAGCAGGCAATTGAAAAAGAAGAACGAAACAAACAGCCATATTTGCGAGGAATGTCAAAGCTTGTTTGAAACAATCCATTGTCTGAGCGTGCAGACTTGCGAAAAATGTCAAAGCATGTTTGACATCCAATGTCGGGACGAGTGCAGTACCGCTTTTATAACCTTCATTCGCGTATAAGTTTACGTGCACTCAGTTTGTATGTTTCGCTGTTATTGTTTTGAGAACGCTGCTATTATTTAAACAAATGGGGAATAAACAAGCAAACATGTGTTGAACCATTGTACAATGGCTAGTTTAGAAGATAGAAAAATGTTGGTGTTGTTTTTCGATTGTGGTTTCAGGTAGGGTTTACCGTAAAAGCCGACAGGAGTGTCATGTTGGACAACCTCATGACTGCTAAAAGATAGGGGATCGAACTTCAAAAAATCGATTATTATCTAATGTCTTGTTCGTGCCATGCTGTCAATTCAATGTTGTTGTAATTTCTCTAAATAAAATAAATAAACAAGTAGCAGAAGTTGTCTCTAGAACACTATGAAACTTGTGCAACCACGCCGCACGCTGGGGCCAATGTGACGTCTACTCAATCGCAGTTCGTCATAGCTGTACGGGTAGGTGCAGCGGATATTAAGGAGTGCAAGCAAAGATTCGCTTGATTCATAGATGAACTCCCAATGATCGCTCACTCGAACGATATATTTTTTATTCGTCGCGCCGCGGCTGCGTTCGCACCAGCGTGCACGCGCAGCGTAGCCGGTTGAGCGGGCCGCAATCACTTTCGCCATCTATCGGCCGGCCCCCGAAGGAGAACTTTACGTCGACGCGCTGGGCGGCGCGCTCTCTCACCTAATATACCTCTTACACTGTGGACGTGGAATAGTTCACTTCCGCTTTTGACAGTGAGCGGCTTACATACGCGATGACGCGCTCGCAGCCCTTGTGCTTATGAACGAGAACGGCACCTAAGCCGATGCTGCTGGCGTCTGTATGTATCTCAGTTTCGGCATTTTGATCAAAGTGACCCAGCACCGGCGGCGACTGTAAACGTTGATTGATTGATTGATATGTGGGGTTTAACGTCCCAAAACCACCATATGATTACGAGAGACGCCGTAGTGGAGGGCTCCGGAAATTTCGACCACCTGGGGTTCTTTAACGTGCACCCAAATCTGAGCACACGGGCCTACAACATTTCTGCCTCCATCGGAAATGCAGTCGCCGCAGCCGGGATTCGAACACGCGACCTGCGGGTCAGTAGCCGAGTACCTTAGCCACTAGACCACCGCGGCGGGGCGACTGTAAACGTTGTTGAAGTTCTTTGAATGCCTCATGTTGCGCAGCTTTCCATTTGAAAGGGGCGTCCGAGTTGGTGAGCTGTGTCAAAGAGTCAGCAATGTGTGAGA
Organism: Rhipicephalus microplus; assembly: GCF_043290135.1. NCBI lineage: Eukaryota > Metazoa > Arthropoda > Arachnida > Ixodida > Ixodidae > Rhipicephalus > Rhipicephalus microplus. The sequence continues at coordinate 70,219,804 of NC_134707.1, read as the reverse complement.
AGTTCTTGACGAACCGCCGGTAATAGGCACACAGTCCCACAGTCCCAAGAATCGGCACACTCCTCTCTTATCTTGCGGCTGAGGAAACTGTGCGATAGCGGCTGTCTTTTCAGCATCTGGTCGTACGCCCTCTTTGCTTATAATATGGCCAAGGAACTGTAGTTCTTCATAGGCAAAATGGCATTTTTCTTGCTTCAGTGTCAGCCCAGATGACTTAATTGCGTCCAGTACCGTCCGGAGCCTTTTCAGGTGGTCGCTAAAGTTGGAGGCGAAGATGACCACATCATTCAGGTATACGAGACATATTTGCCACTTTCGGCCTGCCAGCACTGTGTCCATTAGACACTGAAAGGTTGCTGGAGCGGAAAAAAGTTCAAATGTCATCACTTTAAACTCATACAATCTATCCGCCGCTATTTCGGCCCATACAAAGTCATCCTTCAAGTGAGTGAAGTGGACTATGAAGTGGTCCCTGATGGGGCTAGCTCATCCCAACGATGCCGCGCATGACAACAAGTGGTACACGTCGCCCGTTTAAAGCCTATCATGCGCGCTAAAGGACGCTCCCTGTTTGCATGTCTTGTTTTTTTGTTTATGTGCGCGTGATTCGTGCTTATTTGCCATTCACCTTCGCAGTCTGTACTTTTGTTTTTGTTTTATTCTAAACAAAGCATCAGGTCAATGCTTACGTTGAGGAGGGGAGCAATGCCGCGAAGCGTATTCCGGATAGTGTTACGCATGCCGATACCGCCGGCACGCGGCCTTACCGTGGTCCATGATGCACCGCGATTCATCTGCGAAGATTGTGGCCTGCGCGTCGACCATTCGTTGATTACGAGATAGCTCCAGATTCTACGACGACTGTATCTTGGATAGTGGACGCGCCTTGCAATCCAGTGGGGCATTCTGTTCTCCGACGGCCGTCGAACACGCTGTCCGCCACCCGCTAAGCCGATGTGTATATTTTCCTTTAGTGGGCACAAGTCTATCAAATAAACGGATTCCCTTCTATTTCTACAAGCCTCCCGGTCTCCTGTCTTCGGGCTACTCTCACTCTTACGTGACAATATCAAGATACGTTTGGTTCAACTGGACGTATGCCCTTAGAAATAAAGCAGCTTTTGGGTGCATTTTAGCGCCCTCCTGTGGTAGCAGCGCACCATCGTCCCTCAAAATAAAATATACTGGTTTTGGGCCGACTTTGTTGCTCTCAGCGTTCGACATCGTCACTTCCGTTTAGCTATCTGGTTCCTACATCAATCAACATATCGCGAGAGCGTCAGGCCGCCTACGCTTCGTCTCGTCACGTTTACGCATGCCGCTTTTTTTTGTGCGTACGCTGCGCATCTCTGGAATTGATGCATTACGTACTGCATATGCGCAGTTCTCTCCCGTGGCATTGCTGCGTATGTGGGCTCGTCATAGAGAAACATACTTACATAAAGAGCAGACACTGTTGTAGGGCCCTGCGGTTCAGCTACTGCGCTGCTTTCAGCGCCACGAGTGGCTGGTCAGACCCAATAATTTCTTTTGCATTGATCAAATAACAAAACTTTTTCTTTCCGATGCGGAGATTCGAACCTGAACCCGTAACTTCATCCTAAGAAAGCGAGTGTCTTTAGGACTAGGCTACACACCCATCCGTGCGCACAAGACGTAAATATACAGCCCATCTAAACCACCTGAATTTATACCCTGTGAGCAAAATGAATGCAGAGAAACACTTTCTAGTCAAACATTACCGATTTTTGTGGTAAAGCATTAAACGTCCTCAGTGCGACACGTTGTAAAGCGGATGTGGAAAATTGCACAAGTCACTAAAGTTTCTTCTTTGCAAAAATTTGATGCCAAACTTATTTTTTCATTGACCTCCTGAGGCAGCTGTTGTATGTCGTGACAGAAGAGTGAAAGCGACCATGGGCGCGCCATCTAGCGGTCGGTCAGAGCCTATCTTGCTAGGTCGCAAAGATGCTCGAGTGGCCACTCTTCATATGGTATATTTCTCTATGGGCTCGTTACGTAAGCCCAACTAAAGGTGTCTAATATGAGAGACGCCATAGTGGAAGGCTCCGAAAATTTCGACCACCTGGGATTCCTTACCGTGCTCCCAAATTTGAGCACATGGCCGTACAGCACTTCCGCTGCCATCGGAAATACAGCCACCGAAGCCGGGATTCGATCCAGTGACGTCCGGGTCAGCAGCCAAGTACCTTAGCCACTACACAACTGCGGCGGGGCATGTGGAATGCTCTAAATATAACCCAAGAGATGGCCGTCTTCTCGCTAACTCGCAAGCAGCGGTCTAGGCTGCGGTCCTGCTTTCGCTCGTTCTTCTGCTCATTGGTCCTGGTCCGCATGCAAACAGTCGGCTGCGGCTGCTGGTGGGCTAACTGAAGTTGTATGATGCCGCTAATAAAAAATTCACCGACATGTTCGCGGGGCGCTGGTGTGACAGCTGCGGCTGAAGTACTTGAGCCATTGCGCAGTGCCACTCAGGCCGTTTTGCTGTTTCAAGCCTTCGGTTGGTTAATGCCACCATGAACATTTTTAAATGCGGAGCATTTTTTAGCCACCTGCGGTGACTTTGAGAAAGTCTATCTACTTAGCTGCCAACGGGTTTTACCTCCCATGGCCATCTCGATAATGGTATGAATACCATATTTGGTATGGCATAACATGACTAAGTGACAAGCTTATTTGACTAATTACAGCATTAAAATCACGACATATAAGTCATTATTGTCTTAATTTACCTTTAATGGTCTTGCTGCTCTTGCGGTAGTTTCGTTCGCATGGCGTTTTGCAAAACTGGTATGATATGACATGACTGCATGGCGAACATAAGTTACAGACTTTAACGGGAAAATCATGACATGCATGTCATGAAATTTATGTTATGGCCATTCATGAATACACGCCACGCTCATGGGTCGCTCGCAGTAGATTCGTATGATTCACATATACCAAATATAGGTATAACGGGACGCGAATTGATGACGACGGTACATGACTGGTGCAAATGTTATAATCATGAGATGCGAGTCATGTAAGAACATCCCTACACGCCACGCTCATGAAGCGCTCAAGTCCGTTTCGCTAGCTTCACATATACCAAATTTTGTTTTACATGACGTCAATGAATGGCGAAAGAGCTTGACTGGTGCAAACATGATAATCATGACATCAGTATCACGTAAGAACATTACAACACAGCACGCTCATGATTTACTCGCGGCCCTTTCGCAAGCTTCACATATACCAAATCTTGTAATAATTCACGTGAATGTACGAAGAAGGTAAATGAAGAGTGAAAACATGATAATAATGATATGCATGGTTTGTAAAACATCTCTACATGCTACGCTCATAGCACACTCATAGCCGTTTCGCTAGCTTCACATATCCTAAATTTGATATCGCATTACGTTTATAGAAAACGAAGGTATATGACACGTCCAAACATGATAATGATGATATGCGTGTGATGCAGAACATCACTACATGCTACGCTCACAGTGTGCTCGTGGCCGCTTCGCTAGCCCCACATATCATGTCACGTGATAATAAATTTGTTTTCACTTGACGTGAATAGACGACGTTGATAAATGACAGACACACCCAAGCATGGTAATCATGACATGGAAATTTTCTACGGCATAGTTCACGTCCGCCTCGTAACTATATGCTGATTTAAAGTGACATGTCAAACTTCCTCAATCGTGCTTCACACATCATGGATGCTCACACTACCTGGGATCTGCATTTTTGTTTTTATTTCGCCTTCCACTTATTCTTCGTGTTTGTGCCCTTCATTCTTTGCCCTGTGGGACTAACTATTTGCTAAATGTTTGTGATTTGCAGAACGCCGCCGTAGCCGACAACGTGCAGGCATTTGTGTGCTCTGGCGCGTGCAATGCGAGTAATTTATCATTTCTGTAGAAGCGGGTTCAGAAAGAGAACTGGACGAGATATGACAACGTGGGTGGAACTCATTAAAAATTTCACTGTGAATGCACTGAATGAAAGCAGAAATTTCTTATATATGCAGAAAAATAACTCATTTACTTGCCGCACCACCGTCTTTGGTTGGCGCACTCACTGCGAATGGAGAAAAGCTTACATGACTAAATATTGTGCGCGCAGTCGCCAACTCTTTTTTGTCAACTGGACGTGTCATCATCATTTGTATAACCTCGTTATTTGTAGATATCATCATAAGGGCGTGTCAGCTACAGCTCGCCTTGAATAAAGCAATACCTCATAGGAATAATGTGAGCGCGGTCACTGTATAATTTTCGCGTGTTCTCTCCCACGTCATTTGCTAGCCGCCACGTAGAAAAAACACGTTAAGTATGAATGTTAATGAACAGTGTCTAGATATCAATACATAATGTGAATTTCGGATGAAAATATCATCCGCATGGAGTATAGTTCAGGGGACCGACTCCTCCTCCTGGGAGAGGCCACCATGGAGACATCGTTGTGGTGTGAATGTAAGAAAGAAATGTTGGTTCATTCAGGGGATCTGCGCGGAGTTACAGTTCGTTTGTAGGAAATAGTGCATGGGTAGCAGTTACTAAACGGATGCCATCAGTCCATTAACAGAATAATAATTGAGGCATCGTCAATAATCCCCGAAGAGACAAACTACACACGCCGTTAACAACACGTTGCTTTTAGTTTGTAAGTTTACACAGCGAGTACTAACCACACAGCACACAAAAAAGTAAACGGGCGACTAAACAAAGGCAGTTGCTGCCAAAGGTGCCATGCTGCTCTGCATAACTGAAGCGATTGCGTGGAGTAGGTTTCCGTTAAAGTGGGTTTGCAGAAAGTGTTTTTTTTTTCATCTTTGCAAGTGTGTTTGCATGTAGAATACCACGCACATCAACTGCCCATATGAATGGCTTAATCACCCCTCTTCGAAGTATTCTTTTCCTTATTTTCTTCGTCGTTTTTGTTCGATCGCCTTTAGCTCGTGTTATCGCTGAAATGAGCGGATTTGAAGCAAATTTCACTCGTGTTTAGCGCAGTATCACTTTAGTTGTAATTGCATTAGCGATGTAGTGAAAATCCAGGTCAAAAAAAGAAGAAAGAAACATGCTCATCTTTCATGTTGCAGTGCCATGAGAGACACCAGAATCGCTTCAGGCATGTGCGCACACGTTCATTGTTCTTCATTGCCAGCTGAGTTAGCTACCTGGAGGTAAACAGGCGAGTCGCAAATCCTCATATTTTCCATGCCAGCCACACACAAGCCGAAGTATTTCGCTGTGGGCGTCATTTGCGACCATAGCAGTAACAACCGAATAAAGAAATGCAAGAACAATATTACGCGTCTTCTCAAGCCTTTTTCTCGTGCGAGCTGCTGAAGACTAGCGTCAGAAGACTAGCGCAGTTTGTATGCTGCCACGAGAATTCTTTTCGTTGATATTACTAGAATTCCCAAAGGTCCTCTATTTGTAAATGTGGGTAATGAAGTAGCCACAGTGCATTACCGAATTGCCTTTTGCGGTGGTAATAAACATTTTTTTATCAGAATAGATGGATATATAGCGATCTAGGCTCCTGCATCTAACACTTTACACCACAGTGCAGCTTCACTTTTTTGAGTATGACCTATCACAGCGTAAGCTAAAGACCTTACTTCGTTCGTGTGATCTTCAAAAACATAGTGGAAGGAGAACGGAAGTCAGGTAAGTACCAACATTTTCTGTTCATAGTAGGGGAGTCACCATCTGAAGAGGGTTGCGGATCGAATCAAGGAATGATATTTACCTGTTTTTTTATCGGGACGAAGATTATGTGCATGAAGTTAAAGTAGAAATTCAATTATCAGCCCAAAGCTTAGCCCAATATTTTCATTTTTCCTAGCAGTTCAGCATGTTAGAGTCATTCCTGGATCTGCTGTCGTTTTATTTAAGGTCTACTTTCGTTTCTTGGGAAAATAAGCCTTTCCTACAGCGATCTGGAATATGATTGAGCTCATCAGATGCACCTATTCTTAGTGCAATATTTTTGAGTAAATTTGACAGGGGAATCGAGCAGCACGTTTCTGGAATTGTTAAACATGTCTTCAGGTATGTGGATGGCTTCCTGATATTCACACATGGCATTGATCCTTCCCGAGAGGTCTTGAACGGGGTAAAGGTGTTTAAGGAAAGTAGCATGGGCCTTGAGTTTACTACCAAGCAGCTTAAAAATAACGAGTTGCAAATCTTGGATTTAGAACTGGAACTTGGTAGGGAACACATTTGCTGGTATTATCAACCAAGAAGTGCCAAGCCAGTGCTAGATAACGCGTCTGGGCACTCCAAGTTGGTAAAGAGGTGGACAGTGAAATTTCTTATTATGTCCGCTTTGCAGAAATTATGTGGGCATCTAATCAATAAAAGTTTCAGGAGTCAGGTGGAAAAATTCCTGAAGGCGGGCTACCCGAAGCAGTTATTTTTCTCAGTGTGCACGGTCCTGGCCAGAGAAATTACGGGCAGAAAACGAAGATCCAGTTCGGAGGGAGAGAAGCGAGATAAAATGGCTCTCTTTCCAACGTGCACAAGTTGGCACACAACTTAACGCACGTTGGAAATAGATACAGCGCAGCCATGAAGTTTTCGGCAAAAACCAAACTTGCAAGCTTGTGTCCACACATTAATAAGCCCATAGGTTCGAAATCTTGCTCCGTAGATTACAGAAACATGTTCGTGAAGTGCGTAAAAGGAGTAGTGTACATGACGCACTTTTCTAGGGGAAAAGTCTACAATAGCCAGTCAGGAAGATGCGTGAACGACCGCTTTAGGGAAAATTGCGCATCTGTTAAGGCATCGGGCAAAAGTCATCTTGCAGATCACTGTAGAAGCTGCGGATGTCGTCCTGTGTTTAAAGAAACAGATAAATTATTTCGACACAAGGATCAGCTAACACGTGAGATGGTGGAATCTCACCACATCCGAAAGAGGGGACATGACTGTGTTAGCCAAGCTACGATTGTGCTGCATGATAAAGAGTACGCGTACTGGGACACCTAGTACTTGTAAAATAGAACAAATGATACATAATATGTACAATTTTTGTAATCCTGAAAAGAGTGGTTTCTGTTGCACCCTGTTTTGATGCACATGCGCGAAAGACTATGTATCCGCTTTAAATACCTTTTCTGATGAATAAACCTTCAGTTGTGAGGACAAGAGCTGTCCTTGTCAGCCTCTTCTGTCCGTCCGTTTTTTAGTGTACTTCAACAAAATTTTCAATTATGTATGCCCTTCGCACGTGCGGCAAGGGAGCACACAGACCAAGAAGTGTGGCTGCTAAATCTTGTTGTAGCCCCTAGGCGTGACAGTTTTGAGTGTGTAACATAGCAACCGAAGAAACTCGTCGGCTAGCGTTCTGTGTAGCTTGGCTATCCCAAGATAGATTCTGAAATCTCCACCTACACTGGTGAGATACAACTTGTTGATGTCTGTAGGGTGACCAAGCGCTACGCGTACCAGTCTTCTTGGCTTTCTCCTGTACATGAGGCACATACTTTGCTTCTGTTTCTGCATCTCGCTCGTCTCAGTGCTTTTCTGGACTTTTCGCTGCAGTTTTGGGGTATATTGCCCCGTACGTTGCGGCAATAGATGTACAACCTCACGAGGTGACGTCAGACTCCGGTTCGACCACGGCCACTACCTCGAGGAAGCGGGGAAACACTTACAGTGAGAGCGATGACACTGAGCTGTACTCCGCATCTTGCGACGAGTCTTCAGATGACGGCTTTCATCTTGTCCTGCACCGCAAGGCCAATCGACGGATCATCAATCCATCACCGGTGTCAAGTACAGCCACCGTGAAAACGGCGCCCCAGCAATGGCCCCATTCCATCCTGTTCGTGCCAAAGAACGCTACCGAAAGTCTGCATGCTCTGAACAGACAAGCGCTTTAGCTCTATTTCGAGAACACTGTGCCGAAGGAGATTAAAGACGTACGGCTTAATACAAGAAGAAACATCCTGGCTGTCGATGTTGTGCACCCGAGTGTGCTGAGCACGCTGCAACAAGTAACACAACTCGGAAACATTGCAGTTAGGTCCATCATACTAGCCGATAGTGCGACCACATCAAGAGTCATTTACGACATTAACACGGAAATCCCAAATGCAGACCTTCCAATACTTATAAAACCAGCGAGTCAAGACAACGTCATTGTCAGCGTTGGACGGCTTGGTAACACACGCTGTTTGAGAGTAACGTTCAAAGGTGACTGTCTTCCCGCATACATGAAGGTTGGCCGCTTTCGTCAACAAGTTCGACCGTTTATTTCTATACCCGTACAATGCTTCAATTGTCAGAAGATCGACCATGTAAAGGGTGTTTGCAGGAGCTAGCAGCGTGCCCCCGGTGCGCCTTACCACACGCGGAAGACAACTGTAGCGCTACCACATTGAAGTGTCCTAACTGTCAGGGTGCTCAAAAGGCTTCTCCGAAAGAATGTCCGCACATAAAGAAAGAATTTGCTATTCTGAAGCAAATGGTACGAGACAGCTCAACCCACAAAGAAGCTGCTGAGAAAATCTGGCGAAGACGACGTCGCCGTCGAAGGTCTTCACGTCGGACAGCGCCAACTTCAGGCAATGAGTCGACGCATCAGGAAAGATCGCCAGCTGCAGTTTCCAGCACGGCAAACACAGACGTTGGAAAAGAGCAAAGGGGCAGGCAAGTCTCTCCAGAAGAGTGGGTTCCACTTACGCGTAAACAACGCTCAGAAAAGCCGCAGCAGAAGCCGTCTTCTTCAGAGCAAGCTGCTGCAATGGAGGACTTGCGGAACACAGATCAGCAAGTGATAGCTCTTTTGCGACCCCTAATTAACGCCATTCGCTTGTTGTTAAGCAACATGCACACACCATCAGCAAGAAGTGCATTGCAATTACTGAACGCTTTCAGTCCAGTACTTGCAGCGCTTGAGTAAATAATGGCTCACCAGCCACTGTCTTTCAAAGAAGAGGTCCGAAAGGCAGCGATTATTCAATGGAATGCCCGGGGACTGAGGTCACGCATCGCCGATTTCCATCGGTTCGTGTACACCAATAAGTTCCCCATCATTGTCATCTGTGAGCCAAATTTGCAGAAAGAAATCAGACTTTCTGGTTATGAGTCATTCATGTCGTCTACTACTGCGGACAATAGCAAAGTTCAGATGTTTATTCGCCGCGACCTCACCTACATCCATCACTTGGTGTCACCCCATGACGATGATTAATATATAAGTATAACAGTGAAAAGGAGACTTACCTTCACGGTTGTGGGTGCCTACGTATCTCCGTCAAGCCGTTTTGACCATACCAGACTACAAGGTATCCTGTCAGCAACTTCTCACCCATGCATTATAATTGGTGACTTCAACGTCCATCATAAAATCTGGGAAAGTTCGAAGACCAATGTTAAAGGGAGAAAGTTGGTGTCCTTCGCCTCCGACAACCAACTTTTCTTGCTAAATGATGGCAGTCCAACGTTCCTATGTGGTTCATGGTATAGCATCTGCCTTGACCTGGCCTTTATCTCACGAGGCGTCGTCAGACATGCTGAGTGGTTTCCAGACATAGAAACGCATGGAAGTGACCACAATCACACTTACGTCAAAATCGAAGGATTGTCCCATGCTAAGATACGCGATAGTGTTCAGAGAGTGGACTGGTTGAAATTCCAGTCTCGCATGGAAGAGCAATGTGAAGCAAACATATCCCTCGACATAGAGGAGATAATTAAAAGCACCATACACGATACTATGTGTACCCTCATCTGCTCTCCCTAAGTAACGGAATTTGACATTGAGCTAGCACGACTTCGAGCAATCCGACGGCGTGCTGAACGAAGATACCGACGCACGGAGGCAATATAAGACTTATGGATTGCTCGACGTATACAAAAGAAGATTCAGCGCCGGATAATTATTCTCGTGTCAATACGTTGGACTGTTTTTGTGAGTCACTTGACCCACGAAACCCTTTATTGCAATTGTGGAATACGGTACGAGGTCTCTGCACGAAACCCACTCAGTGGTCACCATTCAGGGCTCTCACACTTTCTGAACAGAGACGCGGCATTGACGTGGCTGAAGACTTCTGTGCCAGAGTATCTGGGCCACTCGCAGTGCCCAATATCCTATTGCCCTCGACTAACGGTCCACAAACACTGGATTCCCGCATGAATATGCCTTTTTCAATTGTGGAGCTCAGAGCAGCACTAGCTTTGTGTGGACGCACGTAGGCACCAGGGCCCGATAGAATTTCTTATAGGGCCTTGTGTCATCTGGGTGAACGCGCGATAATCCTCCTTTTGGAGTTCTACAACAAATCCTGCCAAGATGAAATGCCCCCGACAAGCTGGAAGACAAGTCGCCTAGTTCCACATCTGAAACCAGGCAAGTCACCGTTGGAGCTCTCATCTTATCTTTCGATCGCATTGGCTAGTTGTGTAGGCAAAGTTATGGACAGGATGATCCTGGGACGCCTGGAGTGGTTCTTGGAGTGTAACAACATCTGCACAGATGCCATGGCAGGATTTCGGCGTGGTCGAGCATCGATTGACAACGTAGTCGACCTGGTCACTTACGTCCAACACGAGAAAGGCCGTAAGCGTCTCTGCGCATCTTTGTTCCTAGACGTTAAAGGGGCGTATGACAACGCTACGCATGAAGTTGTTCTTACCGCTCTCGAAGATATAGGAGTAGGTGGTCGGATGTATTGCTGGATACGTAGTTATTTGTCAATGCGATCCTTCTTTTTCAGCACTGAAGACGGTCCAACCTCTCCACATTACAGCCACCATGGCGTAACCCAGGGTGGCGTAATCAGCCCTGTGCTGTTCAATCTTACGTTGATTGCTCTCACTGAGCATCTGCCAAGCACGGTCAGGCTATCAATGTACGCAGATGATATTTGTGATTGGGCATCGGCTGTTACACGCCTGCAGTTAGGAGGGAGAATTCAAAAAGCTGCCACTGAAACATTACGCTATCTACGAAATTAAGCCTTGGAAATTTCTTCCGAGAGATGCGCCCTCGTAGCTTTTACACGAAAGCCTATGGATAAGTACACTATAAGCATCAATGGTCAAACTGTACCATACGTTCGATCGCACAAGTTTTTGGGCGTCATAACTGACAGGAATCTATCATGGAGTGATCACGTTTCGCACATGAAGAAACGGTTAATGGACATCTGTAGTATACTGAAGTTCTTTGCAGGGAAAACTTGGGGAATGTCTCCCAGTGCAATGCTGCAGCTGTACAGAGTACTTTTTCTCTGTTTTCTGCGGTAAAGTTTGCCGGCATTGACCAATGCAAGCAAAACAAGCCTTCGAACGCTACACAGTGTTCAGTCCCAGGCACTCCGGATTCGCCTCGGCTTGCCTCGTAGTGCATCGACAATGGCTACTATAGCTATCGCCGGTGACCACCTCATCACGACACATATCGACGTTGAGGCACTCAGGACACATATAAGGCATATTGCTCGGACACCCTGCCACCACCTAGCCTCTTTACCAGCAGACAGACCACGTTCGTCATTTTGCCAAACGGTCACCACATATCGCGAATCTTTGCAAACATGCTTCACACCCGCCGCCAGGCCTTCGACTCCTCCCTGGTGCCTGACTCAGGCTAACATCAGGGTAACTATACCTGGCATCCAGAAAAAAGCAGATATGCCGTCACCTGCTCTTAGACAGTTTGCTCTGCTCTTGTTATACGAGACGTATCAAGGCTATATACACGTATACACCGACGGCTCTGTTTTTCAGAAGAGTTCAACGGCATCATTTGTTATACCGATAAAAGACACGACAAGAAAAAAATTGCCCACAGCTTCCCTCGGGGGAACACTGAGGAGGATGCGGAGCATATAATTGGTTAACGGGGTGTTAAAGTGCGACTTACTTGGGTCGATGGCTAAATTGGTTAACGTGGTTGTGAAATGGGGTGTTAAATTGCGACTTACTTGGGTCGATGGCTAAATTGGTTAACGTGGTTAACGTGGTTGTAGGAGGGGGTGTTAAATGAGTGAACACGTACACACGTATGCGAAAGGGCGGCGCTGGTCGAAGAGACGTCGATCATTGTGTTTGTGGATTCGTTGGAATTCATTTCACCGCGACCTTGGACGTCGACGCGCCGTACAAACCAACCGACGAGCGGCAACTGAGCGAGCGAGCGCCGACCTTGAGTATATATACAGCTCGACGGCGCATGCACTGTCAGCTGTTGAATGTTCTCGAAGCGCGACGCCACATGCGCGTCCACTGGAGAATCAGGAGAATTGTAGATGTCGAACGCGGTGTGTAGAGGAGGAAGGGTGCACAGATGGTGGAGGAGTGAAGCACGCGCGGTGTGTAGAGGAGGAAGGGATGCACAGATGGTGGAAGAGTGGGCGACGGCGCGACGGCGCATGCGCGGGCGTCAGCTGTCGAATGTTCGAGAAGCGGTGCGGACGGCGCGGACGGCGCACTACAAGGCGCGAGTATAAGATGCTCCGCATCTAAAATTCAAGACCTCCCACCTTACGACATCAACGGGAGCAGAGCTCACAGCTCTTCGTGCCGCATTGCAATTCATCAACGACCAACAGCAACAAAAATGGACAATTTTCAGTGACTCAAATGCGGCACTGCAGTCCCTTCTATCACCTTTACGCCACGGCCCGTACGAACAGCTGGTATTTGAGAGTGCAGAAAAGACTCACCAACTCATTGAGGAAGGACATGAAATAGCCTTTCAATGGCTCCCAAGACATTGTGAAATAATTGGCAATGAACGGGTCGATTGAGCTGCCCGTTCTGCTCATACTGAAAGCGATGAAATATCAATTCCGCTTTCCAGAACTGACGCTGCACGGAAACTCCGCATGCTTGCTCTCAAGCGCACCTTGTCATAATAGAACGAGTCACATTTCATCCATGCACGGTTAGATACTTCAGACCCAACTCTCAGTCTTCGAACTCTTCCGGAATTGCACCGACGAGACGCTACTATGCTGTGCAGATTATGGTTGGGCGTCGCATTTACCAATGCGTACGCGTTCCGCATAGGAATGGCTGACACTGCTGCATGCGACCATTGTGGCAGTGATGAAACAACTTGGCACATCCTGTGTGAATGCCCACAATACTGCTCGCAGAGACAGTCACTCTGCAATGCACTAGATGAACTGGACAAGCAGCCTCTTTCCGAAGAAAAATCCTGCGCTGCCGACAGGACTTTATGTCGCAGAAGAATGCTGTGAAGGCGCTCCTGTGCTTCTTGCGTTCAAGAGGCCTGTCCAAACGACTTTGATGGGAACTCCCTGAATGTGTGCGAATTGGGTTTTTTTTCTAATTTATTTTATATTTCTCTATATCTATCCTCTTTCCGACCCTTTTCCCTTCCACCATACAGGGTAGCAAACCTATTCGTCCAGGTTAACCTCCCTGTCTCTTCCTTTTATTTATTTCTCTCTCTTTTGCTTTCATTTCACAGTCGTACCTGCTGAACGTGTTGGTGGGGCCTGTCCAATGCCACTGCAACGCGCTTGTTCACGTGACGAGGTCACCTACGGCGACGCTGCTTAACGCAGGGCATGCGCCCGAAATTCGCGCTCTATAAAGCTTTCAAAACTTGGCAATGGATGATGCCTGCATTATAATTTTTTTTTCATTGAGGAAGGTTTATTAGGTTACTCAGAACATTGCGAATAGTGATGTATTTAAAACAAGCCGCTTTTGTGTCTGAGTGTTGCGTTTCGCCTTGCATTTTTTTGTAACACTTTGATTTAATGTCATCCATGGCTGATGTTGTGGTCTTCAGTTATCTTTTCCTACCACGCTGAATTCGACGTCAAATATATGAAGCCTTGTTTCACTAGCAATTCAAGTGAGGAGTGCGCAAGTGCTTCATCGATCCAATACTTAGATTGTGAATTTCAGTATCTTTCCAGATGAGGCCCGCAAATCAACATGCTATTCACCAGTTTTTTGTATGTGCACTCGTTTTGTTCTCCCCTTCCACTTATAGCCTATATATTCCCTCTTTCTCAGCAATAGAGTTTGCTGTAAGTACATGCTCTCTTCAATCTTTTTTCATTTCTTCAAATATTCTGAACACTATTAAAGAAGGCTTCCTTGTAAAAAGTGTAGTTCTTATCAGCTCAAAAATACACCTTGCTCTAGCAATTGCAAACCATAGTCTAAACAAAGGTAACTTCTCCCATAAAATTCGACATGTAGTCACTACTTCAAGTAAGTGCCGGCATACCACAAGGTGATAGTTGTGTGGCCTATTTACATTCTGATTTTCACCAGGGTTGTATCTCTTTGTCCAAACCCCGGAACAAACCATGTTCTGAATAAAAATAGGAAGTACTGCTTTGCTGATCGAAGCGTTACTTTGAATCAAATTTAGAATCAACATTGAAGCTAAACTTGTCTTCGTAATGTAAGGATGGTTTACTTCAAACCGTGATTTGAAACCAAGAGATGGTAGAGCTACAACATGGAGGTCAATAAAGTTAGGGCAGATAGTTTATGGGCAAGCAAATGGAGCTTCGTTCACCAGTATCAAGCTATGCGGGAAAGATAGTGATACCTACTCGCAAACACGATGATTTCAAAAGCTCACACTCCCGGAACGTGCTTGGCGGAATCACCACTTTTTTTATGGTACCATGATGAGCTTTTCCTCTAGATCCAAATTGAATGAACAGTTGTTTCATCCCAAAACGAAACAAAGAAATCAGTCCTGTCGGATATTAAAGCTGCAAAAATTGACTCTTAGTCGCAAACATACAGGTAAGCTTCGGCAACAAGAGGCTTACACTAGAAGGGTAAAAATGAAGCAATAAGAAGAACGAGGAAGGCGTGAGTTAAGCTCGTCGAGCGCAAATATTGAAGACTGTACGCTATAAAGTATTCTACGCAAATAAAAGGTGCTTCTCGCATACCATTGCGTCAGCCAAAGCAGCAATAAGAATGGAGTAAGAATGGCAATAACTGTGCAACTGCTTCACTGGACGTTACCGCTCTGCGCAAATACCACTTGTGGAGAAGCCTTCCATTGAGTGTCTATATTCCGTACGGCAGATAGACAATGAGAAGAAATGGTCTCTTGTCTAGGCGTAATGATCAGCAGTAAAAGAAACATATTTTGGGGCGGCTATCGACCGGCTGCTTAATTAGCCGGCGCAGCTGTCCGGACCAGATGACGTTTGAAACCTGAAACGTGGCGCAGGCTCTCTCTTATGCGCATGCGAGCAAAAGTGCGGCAGTCCCTTAACAGTAAGGTCTTCTTACGAAGCTTTTTGGCGCTTTATGCATTTCCTGACTGTCCGCTATGAAAGTGTGACTCGTATGGTGTTCTCATTTCAGAGATTAGTAAAAACGTGCACGTATAAAAACAAATGACGTTGGGAAATAGAAACCATTTTTGCACTTCCAATACCCTTCACAAAAATGATCATTAGTGCTTTTGAAGCGACTGAAAATTTTCAAAAATAACTTAGTAGTTCAGGTTCCTGGCTTAGAATATCGACGAGGAGATAATCATGCAGACAAAATTGTTGCTGACTGAGCACTTCATCTCACTGCTTGTACTGGTACATGTAGAAAAACAGTGAAAAGGAGAGAGAGAAAAGAACAGAATAATGTGATAGATATGTGGAGTTATGATTATGAGAGATATAATTGTGAGGGATGTTGTAGCAGAGGGCTCCGGAAATTTTGACCACCTGGGTTTCTTTAACGTGCACACAAATCTGAGCACAGGAGCCTATAGCATTATTGCCTCCATCAAAAATGCCGCCGCCACAGCCAGGATTTGATCGCACGACCTGCGGGTCAGCAGCCTAGTATCTTAGCCACAAGACCATCACGACAACGCGTGAATACCGGGTTGTTTGTTTTTTATTTTTTTATTTGTTATTTATTTTAAAATACTACAGCCCCTCTTGGGGCTATAGCAGGAGTGGGTACATCGCACAAAAGCGTGCATCGAACAAGTTCAATAATGAAACAAAAGCAAAAAGAAAGAAAGAAAACACAGTAACGACGAAACCAGGTGTTCGAAAGTCAACATAGAAGGAAGTGTACAGTTTTAGCGGCATGGTAAAGGGTTACATAAGATCGACCTAATATACACATCTAAGTACAAAAGTGCACTCGTACAAAGGGGGAAAGGAAACAAAGCGGTATATGTACGTAGTTTAAAATTGTTTTATTTTAGAAGGAAATGTAAGCAAGTCAAGAGAGCGCACGTGGCCAGGCAACAAATTCCAACGCTCAATTGTTCGCGGAAAAAAGCTATATTTGAACGTGTCTGTGCGGGGATGATACGGGGAAACGTTAAGGGTGTAATTGCTTCTGGTCTGAGTGGGGCTTGCATATGTGACATATTTGTTCGATGACAGGCGATATGAACAGTGAATGATGCGGTGAAAAAAGGTTAGTGATTCGATTTCACGACGGGCAGCTAAGGTTAGCTCTAGAGATACGAGGGCTGTGGTTGGTGAAAAAGCGCAGTCATACCTGCGACATATGAATCGGATGGCTTTCTTTTTAACGGCTTCAATTTTGTTAATTTCGCCTTTTCGGTAAGGGTTCCACACGGAGCATGCGTAGTCGAGTGTCGGTCGGATTAGTGTTTTATACATCAGGAGTTTGGTGTCGTTCGGTGCTTGGCTTAGTGTGCGCCGAAGATAACCCAGTTTCTTAAGTGACTTTGTGCATACATATTCGATGTGTTTTGACCAGGATAGGTTACTTGTGAAAATAATGCCAAGATACTTATATTCTGTAACTCTTTGGAGGTTTATGTCAGCGGATGAGTACGTGAAATTAGACAAGGAACGTTTGTGAGTAAAAGACATGGATACTGTTTTGCGGAAATTTACGGACATCTGCCACGTTTTACACCACGCGCAAAAGCTAGAAAACGACTCGTTTAGTTTTTGGTGACACTGCGGTGTGCTAATGGTGTCATATAGTACGCAATCGTCCGCATAAAAACGGATTTTAGAATTGATGTTGCCAGGCAGGTCGTTTATGTAGATCAGAAATAGCAGTGGTCCAAGGACCGAGCCCTGGCAAACTCCAGAAGTTACGTTAGATTTATTGGATACGGAACCATTAAATTCTACGAATTGCGCGCGATCTGAAAGAAAGTTTTCTATCCACTTGACCAAGACAGGGTTGTTTAATATGGCAGTTAGTTTGCATATCAGCTTAGTGTGAGATACCGTGTTGAGTGCTTTGGAAAAATCTATGAAAATGGCGTCGACCTGCTCTCCGGAATTAAGTGAACAAGCAATGTCGTGAACGAATTCTGTTAATTGCGTAACCGTGCTGAAACCACTCCTGAATCCATGCTGAAACTGAGATAATAGGTTGTGTTGTTCTAAATGCTCCATGATGTGTTTATAAATTATATGCTCCAGTAGTTTACAAGAGTAGGAAGTCAGTGATATTGGTCTATAGTTAGTAATAGTATGCTTTTCTCCGGACTTGAATAATGCAATTACTTTTGCCAGTTTCCATGAGCTAGGCATTATGCCAGTTTCAAGGGATTTCTGAAATATGACAGTAAGATATTTGGAAGCCTAATCGGAATAACGGACCAAGAACGCATTAGGAATGTCGTCCGGACCTTTGCATTTCTTAGTGTTTAAGTTTATTATTAGGTTGAGAACCCCCTCTTCGCTAATAATAATGTCCGATATTGATAAGAATGAGCTTGTACTATGAAAAAGAGGAACTTCAAGGTCGTCGCGAGTGAAAACTGACTCAAAAAACCTATTGAAAGCTTCGGAAACTTCCGCAGGATCATTGGTTGTTTCATTGCCAATGGAAAATGACGCCGATGTGGCATCACGGGGCAATATTGATGACCAAAACTTGCGTGGGTTATTGGATAACAGGTTCGGTAGTTCTATTCGTAAGAAATCCAGTTATCCAGTAAAGTATAATATACAAGTGTAAAGCGGGCTTTACCAGGCTTCTTGGGTTATCAACATGCTTAACTTAAAAACCATTCATTTATTTCACAGGAGCTGTTTGTGAAACTGGTATTTTTTGGTCTTCGCCACACAAAAAACATCGAAGTGCCCTACAGCTGATTTGATGAACCTTATATTGAGGTATGCATATAATTTTTGCTTTTACAGAGTAGGCTCCGAGCTGTCAATCATATACTTCATATGTTTCAGAAAGTGTACATAGAGCATGAACAAGATTTACTTTTCTTATTGAAGTGTATTACTTAAGGTTTTCTTTACATTAGCAATTTTTGTATTGCTATAGTAATTTAAATTTCACCAGTTCAGTTCAATTCTGATCACACCTATTTTCCTGCCTAGCTGCTATTTTTTCACAATCATTTATTTCTAAAACAAGGAAACAAAGTGGACAAGTTACAAGAGTGCTTAGAAGTATGCTAGACCACGCTTGAAAAAAAAGTGATCCTAGACGACCATGCCCACCTACGTGCTCCTGAAAAGATTTGGTTAAAGAGTAGTACACTATGAACTAGCTAAAAACAGAAATATTATTGCCGTTTCAGCATTCAGGGAGGAGCTCTGATAAGGCAGCAACCTCAAAGCTTCCTCTTGTCAGGAGACGCCACGTCGCATTTTTATGGAGGGCCCGGGAGCAGAAGACTTGCGGTGCTGCCAAGAAAAACATCCACGGTGGACGTCGGCGAATGCTCGCTTATCCGAAGAACGGCGAGGTCGAATAACCCTAATTCAAAGCACTGAAATAACAAGCACGGAAAAGAATCGTATGCCAGCGCATGGGGTAAAAAAACGGGGAAAGTGCACGCTCGATCAAAGATCCTTAAAACAAAATCTCGTCCACGCGAAGCGGTCACGTGTAGCTTCTCATTCAAGAGGGTGATATACACGGCTAGCCAAAACTGTAAAAAAATGGTCAAGAACGCTTCTTAATTGTGGAACCTGTGAAATGAGTAATTACGAAAAATTTTCTCTATAGCTCTGGCTGCTGAAACAATTTGATAAAACTGACGTTTGGTTTATACCTATAGGGTGACATAGCGTGTGAGATAACGCTGTGTACCCATGGGGTACCATTGCATGTTAAGGCAAGCAGAATCGCTTGCTAGTGACATCTCAAGTTTCCTTGGGAAGATGGTTGAGTAAATAGGGAGTATATTTCCTACATGCGTAGGCGTGCACTGTGGCTGATTGCTCTATTTGCAAGTGAAAAGAGGCAAATAAATTTGACTTCAGAAACAACAAACTTTTTTTTCGATTGACATGGAATAGAAAAAAGCATTCGCATTGTGAAAACAGCGTACGCACATTCGGTCTATGAAAAAAAAAACATTATTCTCAGAAAAACTCACATCTTATTTTTTTAGTGCTTTTCCTGCTATCCCAGAGCAAGAAAATTGAGTTCTACCCTATGCCGCTTGCAAACAGCACTTCAGCGGTAGAACGTCGTTGCTTCCCGAGAGAAAACATTATTATAAAATGAAAAAACAAAGAGAAGAACGAAGAAAAGTAGTGATGAAATATATAGAGGGATGCTCATGCGGACAACGCGAACTCGAAGTCTTGTTCTTTTGCCCCCGATGCATACGCTAGGGCGGCAGCCCGGCCCATGCGGCGTCTTTTCGTTCGGGCTGAATGCGGTCGACGATGAACAAAAGAACCAGACTTATTGAACAGATCACGTTTCTTTAATCAATCCTCTCTTCAGAGCCCGGTCGATGGCGCGCTGCGTACGCAATACGCATGCCGGCTGTATAGGACGGCAGCCGTGTTACTCGTTTTCCGTATACGTGAAAACACAGCTTTGTCGTTCAGTACGCGTTCACAAACTAACACGTGGAAATACTTTCGTGCACATGCGTATTGGTTCTTAGCAATAAGCTATGTCGTTCCAGCTATTGTGTTACTGATAAAAATCAGTAGGCACTGACACAGTCGCTGCACTAGCATGTCGTCGCTTGTGCAAGAAAATACGCCTTATTTAATCAAGTGCATGCGTTCTTCTGAAACATTCAAGTCGATATAAAGTGTATTTTCATGTCAACCAGTAGAAAAAGCGAAAAACAGCTTTTGAACTTGGCGATAACAGCTAATAAAATGCTGATGTAGTCGGAAGTGTGCCCATAGGACCGGATGGCAAGCAAAAGTCTCAGGAAGATGACGAACTGAGTAGTCGGAGCTGTTTACATAATCGTTTCTTCATATTATTTATAGGTTAAAGGTAGCGTGATATACGATGGTTATGGTAGCATGCTTTGGGCGTCTCGGCGCTCGTGTTTCAAAGTCCAAGTTTTCCCGAAATTTTTTGCAGAGGAAAACAGTTGAGTCGAGGATCGACAGTGCAAACTAAACTTCCACAGTGCACTTACTTTCGCCATATGAGAGTCGTCCCCTGTTCCGAGGATTCACTAAGCCCTCGAAATTTATCTGTGGTGCACCACAACGAAACGATTCATGACTGGCCGTGCTTTGGATCAAAAGAGAAGCACGCACAGTACTTGTCCTTGCCGCTGGCACTGCAAAATCTGGCGACAAACCGCCTTCTCCAGCAGCGTCTATCCCTATAGTAACGCACACTTCAGCAATGCGAGCGTCTTTTCCTGACTTCAGCTTGGGTTTCCTATGAGGGAAATCTACGACGGTACATGACTTACGAAAAATACGCATGAGTGAAACAATCGACAAGGTGCAGCGCCGCATTCGCAATTCTTACTTCTACCAACGTCAAGCGGGTCACACGTACGTTCATTGCGAATATGCCTTTGTTAGCGTCGAATACGTGAAAACGCAGTACTCTTAGGAAGACTCCCCGAGCTACATGGGGAAAAAGGCACGGCGGCTCTGGCCGCAACAGCCGCGTTATCGCAGGATCAAAACATTTATTCCCTGTCCTTATATTTAGACGGAAACGTTGAGGACACAGCAGTTTTATGCTTTGTTGCGGGCTGCCTAGTTTCGAAGGTCAGACATCAACTCACCAAAGTTGCTAACAGGCATGGCGTCCGCTTGGTGTCTTCCGCGCCCAACAAGATCTCAAAGTTGTGCTCCCGCACATGAGCTATAGTAGCAAACGTGGGTGCCAAAGTAAACACACTGTCTTTCTCATTTCTTACATGACCTATACTCCATACATCTAGTATGTGCCAAGTTCTACATTGGGCATACGGGAAGATGCTAGTTGAACATCTTAAGGAACATGAGTAAAAACTAGCTAACAAAGTAGGCCAAGGGGCACAACTTGAAGCTCATTTGAATTCCTACTTTGAGTGGGCACCGCGATGTTACGATGCGCTGATTCTAAGCAGAAGCAGGAATGAAGACGTGCAGCTTCCTTTGAGACCACATCACATTAAGAAAAGCGTAGCTGATTGTATCAGCGACACCTCTGTTTCTTTGTATGCCATGGAATTTGAATCTTCTGAGCACATCTCAGGATACTGTTCTTTACGCGAGGAATATGAAACTACGCGTGTGTATTCAGGTGTTGTGGTGTGATAAAACATGAAATTTTATAAGTTAGTACGTATACAATACTAACCTGTGCATGCGCATGCAATATATATATATATGGGTTTTGAAATATTTATTTATTTTTGTTACCTCAAAGTCCCCGGTATAGGGGCTTTAGGTGAGGGGTGGTCAAAAACGAATTACCATAACAGATGTTTGACAAGTCCTTCTTTGGAGAGTACCGAGCAGGAGTGTTGCATGGCACCGGCAGAGAGAACGTTGCAGCCTTTGGGCATCAGCGCGAAAAACGACAATGAGTGGGCTACGGTCCGAGCATGAGGCGGGTGAGCAACTTTGGTGCGATGCTCTGAGATGAATAAAGCAGTTGTTAATTTACCACCAACCTGTTCTTTTCCTCACCTCCTTTTTATTTTCAAATTTTCAGTGTTATTTGCGCTTAAAAAGTTCTCTTCTTATTAGGCTGTGTACAAACTAGACCCAACGCAAGTATTACAGCAAATTAAAGCTTGAAATTCTCTAGCTTCTTTTGTTCTGTTTGTTCTTTTTCACTGAACTGTTATATTTCGCTAATAATGCCCATGCATTAAAAAGCCAACGTTCACAAGTGTGACTCATACAATATTCAAGCTGCCATTCCTGGGCGTACGTGCCACACTGCAGAACTGCTCATGTACTTCTTGAAGTCCAATGTATAGTTGGAAGCCAACAATGGTAGCCGAGAATTTCGTAGCAGTTTTACAAGCAAACATGGCATGCCCACAACAGTTCACCTTTGCGTGATTGAACTCGCAACTGCTAAAGAAGCAATCAATGGAAACTTAAAGATGGTTTCTTCAGGACCACATAAAACTTTACATCAAGATAGTGGAATGCTGGTGCTACATAACATCGAAATATATTAGTGAACGAGGCAGACGGAAGGAAAGCACTTCACACGAGAGATGCTCACTCACAACTGCAGTTTTATTATGAAAAAAAAATTGCACGAGAACAACGATGCACTCAGGCTCAACCAACTATAACCGAGAAACGTCACCCCAAAAAAACGAACCCCTTCCAAGGTGTTTCGTTTTTCTCCTTCAACTACTTAAACGTACACTTCTTTATCACTTAGCGCAACGAAGGGAACACTGATGCACACGCTCGCATTCGCCCTAATCTGCTCTGCTTCCGTGATTTCTCTGGTCAGTCTGAGTTGGATTTTCTCCTAACACTCGTGCTGCCAAACTGCGGATTGCATCCACAATCATGTCATTCCTCTAAAGCGGTTTCCTTCTTTCTACCTTGCGCGCTCCTATATTGTCGCTAAATTTAGTACCTCCCTACCTACTGCAGCCAAGTGACTCATCGCATTTCCACATAATGCGCTACCGATCTGAAAATGCAATCACTCCTAAAGAACACTGTGCGATTGAAAACTGCTAATGGCTTCTGGAAGGAGCAGCCAAGCAACAACGATATTCTTTCAGTAGTAATTCTCGTGTAAATTTTACGAGTTGACTGAAACAGTGGGTTTTCTGGTTTTGTTAAATCTGCAGTGATACATATATGCGACAGATTTGACGCGTTGGGCTATAGTGAAGACGATGTGAAGGTGGTTGTGACTAAAGCATACCAATGTCATCATGTTTAGAAACGACAAGTTTGAAATACAGGTTCATTTTCTAACTGAATTTATTAGAAGAAAGGCATATGAGGGAACTCAGTAGTAAAAATCACATATATGCTTGCACTCGCAGAGGCTCCACGAAAAGCAGAAACCGTAGTACAAAACACAGTTGTTCCTATACAATGCATTTGCTGTACAGAATATTCAGCGAGGATTGGCTGACGAGGTCACCTATTATTCTAGTACCAAAGTGTAATACATTACCAAATCATCACCGTTACATCGGTGATGATTCAGTATTAAAAATTCATAAGCTAATAGAAACCAAAATTCTCTTTATTTCTTGGTAGCCGCTATTCAGCCACTTGCAGTATTATTTAAGTACGCTTCTGTGGTCCTCAAGAGTCCCAATTATGTTACGATGAAACGTGGTTCCGGCAAGGACGCGTATACACAAACGTTGTGTAAACTAAGCTTGCGTTCTGAAAGAGGATTGTCTAAATAAACGTGATGAGTACGTTCACCATTTTCTTCTATATCCAGTGTGAACAAGAGTGCAAGTAATTCACTTACGTACCAACACATTGGCCACAAAAACTTTTTTTTTTGTAGGATTGCTGGACAAACAACCAAACATGCTTACGACGGCAGGACGAGAGGCACCTGAGTTGCTATTTGGGAGCACCTTCTGCCCAAGTGAAGCTGACGCACTTGAAACGCTATGGACTCAGAGCACAGAATGAAACTCGATTTGCTCACTCAATGAAAAAGAGAAAAATAAATGGAGGAGCCGGAATATTAGATTACTGGGCACGTCCGGATTAGCTTATTTTTCTGTGCTGTCTGTCATCTCTTTTTGCTACATTCATTCTCGATAAGCGTGTTTATGTATTCAAGGAATATTTATATGTTTTTGAGCACTCCACCATGAGGTTTTTTACAAGACTTGGCATGCAGCTTTTGCAAAACGTGCTGCTTGTCACTATATTACACAAATGAGAATCCAGATACCAACGGCGTATGGGCTATGTGAATGTTTGGGCAATGTAGGCTCTCTGAAAACTGGCCAAACTGTTTTAGGTGAGAGGAAATCGTATGTTAACTCGAGGTACTCTTTTTTCTTCAAAATGTTATGGTTACAACACACACAGTACAAAATGTCTGCAATGAAGTATATCTACTTCATATCAATGTAAATAAGAGTAACTCGCACGTGAAGGTAACGTGGGGAGATGGAGAAACAAAAGTGAAAGTATAGTAGCTTGTAAAGAGTTTCGCTCCGGTATTATAGACGGAGTAATATGCGTACCCCGATGGTGCCTTTATAATATTATTAGCCAACACTATATTTTACCGTGCATAACATTGGTCGTATAAAACGTTAATGTATTTCCAAAGAGCAATGCGGTCAACTTGGGGAATGTTCCAAATAAATATGAAAGAGTTCAATTATAATTCACAAAGTAAAATATTATGTCGCTTGTTGACATCAGGGTTAAGGAGACCCACAAGTAGTTCTTGCCAACACAATAAAAAATTTCTGTGTCGGAAACTTGACACACGCTTCCTCACCAATCCTTGATAAGATTGTTATTCATCTTTTGTTTTCACGGCATAGTGGCTACTTCCAAGGACTTTTAATCACGATTGTCATTTAGTGCTTGGCGCAGTCTCATTTATATGCGCAACGGAGTCTTTTTTCCCCATTTCGTACTTAAATTTGTTCACGTATTTTAAGCTTTTTTAGTGGTAAATGGTTAAATTTTAATTACTTCAGCTTGTTTAAATCACCTCCATGTGATTGGATGGTCATAAAATGCCCAAATACATTAAAACATGAGTACCGCAAACTTTTCAAACATCGTAAGTGATCAAGACTGTTTACACCATATTATATAAAACAAGCCGAAATAGTGCATAAAGAGAGAGAGAAATACAGAGGAAAGACGGGGAGGTTAACCAAGCTTGGCACGGTCGAAATAATACACGGTTTATTATAACCTACATAAGCAGACAAAGTATAGCACCACCTCGCCCAAATTTCTCAGCTGGAAATGCAATAGAATGAGAAGGTAAGTGACCATACGCACAGGTGGTAGATGCTACAAAAAAGTGTTCGTAAACAGTGGCATCAGAGCAAAAGAAATCGGTTCCCTAAATGAAGTTCAGTTGCGGAATTGCATTACTGCGCATCCTATAACATATTTCTGGCGAGAAAAACTGCGGAATATTTCCTTGCAGAAAAAGAAAAATTCACACCAAAAGTAAAGTTGGTTTTTATTTTACTAATTCTGTAAGTTATTTGCTGCCTCAACAAAGAAAACAGCAGCAAAGGTGTAGACAAACACGCGACAATTTTTTGTATCCATTGAAACTCATTTGTACATCTTAGTTAAATATTTACACATCCTACTGTTGCCAACGCCTCGGGAAATCATGCATGCTCCAACAAATCCATCAATGCCAGCTACCTCAATTCATCGCTCGTCGTTTATCCACATGCCTCATTATTCTAGCTAATGAAAATCATATTTCACTTTACTCATGGGGAAATGAAATCGCTTCTCATCCGACCACTTAAATGCCACTTTTTTTCTTGTTCTGTACGTCTGAATTCGCAACTCAATTTCCGGTAAGGTATTCTATTTATATGTTGATTATGGCCTTAATGTCAAAAACAAGAACTCGGAGAAAAATAATTAAATTTTTTCCCGGTCTTGGCGTCTAGGTGGATCATATATTCATATACATGTTTTTGGTACTCTATAAAGTGATTTCTGCTAGCGCACATCGAGAAAACTTTTCTAGCTCATGGATTTACGAAGGTTTTTCTTTTCATTATTTCTGCAGAAGCATCACCTAATTACACCGACATGTCGGATACAGACTTCCCAGTGATAGTTTTCTTGTGTTTGTGAGTACATGCGTGACATTTTTTGGCGTCTCTCTAAAGCGCACAACTGCAAATAAAACTAGAATTAAGGCCCCCTCTACCAGGGTGCATCTGGACAACTGGAGATGTGCTCGGCGAGCCGGAATTGAGAATGGCATTATAGATTTATTGATTCTATTCCACAACACACTGCGTGTCACGAAGGTTTAGAGGTTGCGTACAAATTCTCTTCTTCCCACCCAGAAATATGTACCTATTTATTTACGCATTATTATTTTTCTTGCCATAATAAGCCAAGCCACAATGAAGCCATGAAAAAGCTGAAAGAGAAGTCACTTGAAAAAAAAAATGTGGAACTATGTTGCAGCATGCATGAAACTTTCTAATTAATAAAAAAATTCCGCTTTGCACATAATAGAGTGTTTTTTTCATGTGAACGATGGTGAAATATGGCGTGAGAAAGAATCGTTCCTGTTTTATAAGCTCTACTTTTCATCAATGGACATAACGGCCACAGGCAGCAAAGCGTGTACACATTCTGAAAAAAAAAACGTGTGCAGAAAGACAAATGACATCCGCGTACACAATTAGAACTTCGAGCAATAAGAAAACGGACGACACCGAGACGCAGAAAAAGAAGGTGTGGGTGTGACATGTGCAGCGCAGTGCAGTGATTGCATTATGAAAAGTAGGAACGTAATATATGAAAGGTAGGAGTGTAATTATGGCTTCGGTTGGAAGCACTTTCTTCATTCAACAACAATGAAAAAGCAACCCTCAAGATAACGCACTACACCAGTTGGCCCGAAAGGCAAAATACTGTACCACTGCTCATATTGTACAGACATAAGCGATGTAATATGGGAACAAGTTCTTCCAAAGAAATAGTGGTGCCAATTCGATACATCTTGTGTATAGTGAGTTGTTTTTATTTCCTTCGCTGAATTAATCACATTTACCTTAACATGTCTGCTTGGGTACACACCGATATCTGGTGTTAAGCCTTGAGTATCACTCCCTTTCATAAGTCTCAACGTATTAATTAAATGAAAGTCGTTTTGACGCAGCGTTGGAAGATAAATTTTTTTAAGCCTGGTGGCCGCTGCAGAGTATTTCAGTAACAGTGTCCCACCGCGTACCACTGTCACTTCTCGAACATGCATAGTAGGCTCGTAACAGACTTAGCAATTTAAAAAAGTGTTTAAGTAGTTCAGTGTCAGCAGCCGTTGTCATGCGACTGGAAGCTGCATTAATTTAGGTTTTTGACGTGTTTCATGGGAAATTAATGAACCCCTTGGAAAAAAGAGATACAATGTAGGCGTACGCTTAACATAATTACTAACGTGTGGCGCTGCTCTGTTCGTTTCCTACGTACACGCTGCTGTTCTGCGAAACATATACACACACCGTCCAATGATTTTCTGTGCAATAGCGCTGTCTCTGCTTTTTCAGCCTTTTGTACCACTTTCTACAAAATATATGAGTTCGCTACCAGCTTAAGTTAGCACAAGAAACGTTTTCCCAATTGATTTCCGCCGATCACATAGCCGCCAGAATACAAGGAACTGCTATTTTATCTTCCTAGCCTACAGAATACGTGATTCAGATTCTGCTTCATTTTCTACGATAGATGATTTAACGATGACGAGAATATTAGGTTTTCTTTTCTATAGGACGCACCTGCTATGATGTAGCCGCAAGCGCGTATTGCTTTTTCTCAAGCAAAAAAGAGAAAATCATTTCTCAGAACTCAAAAAGTAAATTTAAACATTACTTTCCTCAAGTTGGCGTGCTGTCTCTTACCGCCAGCTTTTCGTACCCCAGAAGTTCCGTATAGTGGACCGAAAAGAAGGCAAGAGGTTTTGCCCATTCAACTCTCTTTATATTTTTTTTTGCTTTTCAGTCCTACCGTTGTAGAAATGCGAACAATTGAGAAGAAGAATGCGGAAAGTCTAACAAATACGACTAATTCTCTCTGGGTTTTAATATTTCCAACTTTTGAGAGATAGATAACCTAATAACTCACTTATTTCTACAAGTAAAAGGAACAATGCATCACTGTAGTCGCCGATTCAAACGTTACAACATCCGCATTATACTGCTCATTCATTATTGCTCCTGCTTTCTCAACTTTTCTGTTACAAAATAACTAAATTTCATTTTGCTCATTTCTTTATTAGGACAAAACGTGCAGTAGTTTCCTCTAATTTCATATCCATAGAGGTATGATCGGTCCTGAAAATTCAAGCGCTGGGTCTATTATTCTTGCGTGGATCGTGTTAATAATCTTGTCTTTTTTTTTATTACTGAGCTGATTTTCCGCTGATTTCATTTTGTAAACTTCCCAACGTCCTTTTTTGGAACATGAACGTCGACTCTCGTTTCTACTGTATAGTTTATTTTTTTTATATTTATTTATTATTTGCCGAAACAAATATAGACGATCCACGAAAGAAGAAATTCTAAACACCTCAAAACTGCGGGGGACTCTTATGGCGGCGATAAATAATACATCCACAGAAATAACGTCCGAAATTCCTTCAGTCACTCGGTATTTCAAGACAGGAAAATTATTGCACCCTGTAAAAAAATAAATTGTAGCTGTGGACACGTAACCATGCACGGAATAACAGAATAACTGAAGGAAATATGAATTCCAAGAAACATTCCATGTGGAATGGCTTTTGTCAAACATAAGAGTCAAGTACTTTGCCTGATCTTCTTTTCATTACCACGCAGACCTCGGTCCTATTTTGTAGCCCTCATTCTCGCCATCAGCCTGACGTAACAGGTGTATTATAAGGCTTGTAGGGCACATCTTGTGATATAAAAATTACTAATGCATCAGATAACGAACAGTATTGCCAGGAATTAGAAAGAGATAGATTAGCTCTTTCATTTATACGAGATTTACTCTGTAAATTTAGGGCAGTGGTGACTTGCAAGATCGGCATGGCTGTATTTATTGTCATAAGCACGCTGTGACATGGCTAATATGAATATAAGCCCGCCATTGCAAAGATCTAACGCAAGTACACATGATTATTTGGTGCACTTTCCGCTGGATACACCTATGTTTTTTCTGTAGACGGGATAAAATCAGCAGAATTTGGCGAAGCCACAGGAAAGCCTACAATAATCTTTATAGGGATTTCTAGTGCTGCAGCTTCTCTCCTTCCTAAGGATTCGCTCCCTTCGATGTGCTGAAAAGTAAGTAAGTGTTCGTGCCCCTTAGTGACAGATCAGGAGAACAACATATTCTCTGAGGTACTGGCGAATGCTGAAAGCAGACTTTGGTTCCGCCTGGAAGAGGGGCGTTCCCAAATGAAGCGCTGGCATAAATACACCACATGGAGTTGATTCACGTGCGATCTTCATGATGCACGATTCAGCCGAGTCTCCGGCTACCTTTGCGGTTACATTAACGCCTTGCTTTCCGCTGCAGGCTCTCGTGCGAATGTGATTTCGTCACATATCGAGGAAGGCACATACACGCAGACTAGCATGGTTTCGCAAAGAGGACGTCGCTTCAATCGTGCTCTTATTGCGTCACTCGCAGCCTAGACAGTTATGTTACGCAATACTGATTACATTGACTGCGACGAACGAAGGAGCAAGCACATACAGAGCGTGCGGCCTGCAGGATGTAGATGAAATATGTGTGTTCATGGAGTTAGGCAACTGGGGCTGCCAAAGTTCATATATTGCGGACAGGTATGATGTCGTGCTCATCTTTTGACAGTAATGCGGCTGCTAGTGCAAGATGAAAAGATAAAAGGCTTCTTCAAAGTGCCAGATAACGGTACTGCATGTTTGGCAAGAATCTCAGGGCCCAATTACAGAATTGGTACTTCTGAAAACATTGTTACGTAAAGAATGTTCGGGCATCAGCGTTTCAGCCGGTAGTGTGTCAGGCACAACAATTATCCTAACATGCTTGCCAGTAGCATATGGAAGTACTTTCGCACCCCTCAGTTAGTTATTCAGACTGTAGGATCAGGTTCGTGAGCAAAACAATTATAAGAACAGCAGCGCCATTGGTTACGAACTTGTGTAGAATATCCTTATACTATTCCTAAAGGAAAAAGAAGAGAAAAGTGAGCCTCCTAACTGTCTGCATCAGAGTGCAACACCTCAACAGTAGCTCGCAAGGAATGGGGGTAAGGAGGGATTAAAAAGATAGGATTAAAATGTATATATGGAGGAAGGAGATAGTGAGGCGCAGGGACAGTGAGCGACGTAAGTAAAGAGAAGATAGGTAAGGTTGACATGGTCGTAGGAGTGCGAAGATGCCCCGCCGCGGTGGTCTAGTGGCTAGGGTACTCGGCTGCTGACCCACAGGTTGCGGGATCGAATCCCGGCTGCGGCGGCTGCATTTCAGATGGAGGCGGAAATGCTGTAGGCCCGTGTACTCTGATTTGGACGCACGTTAAAGAACCCCAGGCGGTCGAAATATCCGGAGCCCTCCACTACGGCATCTCTCATAATCATATGGTGGTTTCGGGACGTTAAACCCTACATATCAATCAATCAAAGGAGTTCGAAGACGGGGCACAACTCAGTGAGAGCTCATGTCGGCGGCAGGAGATGGCGTAGGGGGAACCCAGTCGGCCAGTGTTGCGTCGTCGTCTGAGATCGCGGGGGCGCAACTGGTCGTCACGGAATCCAGAGAGCGAGTCCCGTGTGGAATATCCATAGGCATCAGCGCCAGGTATCAGTAATGTTGCGGCATTTACCCAAGTTATGAAATATAACCACGCACCTAATATTTTTTCACGTTTAGATAAATATAAGTTTAGGACGCATACAATCTTGGAAGCGAAGTGTCTAGGAAGCAAACATATTTCCAGCAATCTAAACCTGTTTTCTGTTTTAATTGATTATTTGTAACTCAGTATTGAACCACATGGTTCACCAACACACAATATATCAGCTCAATTACACTGCAAAAATATATCATACTTGACTTGTCATCTCGATACGTTCTTTTTTTTCGCGATTAAAATTTTAATAATGTACTCAGTCAGAGTCGCAGAGCAGCTACTCAAGCAATATCCGTTATAACGAACAAATTTGAACGACGTGCACAACGAAACACAACGCAAACTCGTCAAGCACGCAAAAGAAACCAGATTAACGAAAGCACCACAGCTGCTAACAAAAATAGCATGCTAGTCTGTATAATTCGATTATTCCAGTCGATTGCCTTTCTCTCAATCGTAGTCCAATGCAGTGCACATCATCTATTCGTACATATTGCCTCACGACCTCACTGATTACTATCTACACATTTCTGCTTTTTGCTTTCTTTATCGCTCACGTCAGATCCAGAATACCGATGGGCTATTGCTGAGGCACACGTATTGAGAACGACTTAGCCACGTTTTTCATGGTAACACTTTCATTGCACTTGTACTAATGACACAATTCT
The DNA here is from genome assembly GCF_043290135.1 of Rhipicephalus microplus. Taxonomy (NCBI): domain Eukaryota; kingdom Metazoa; phylum Arthropoda; class Arachnida; order Ixodida; family Ixodidae; genus Rhipicephalus; species Rhipicephalus microplus. The sequence continues at coordinate 70,188,393 of NC_134707.1, read as the reverse complement.
AAGAACCATTTACAAAGATGGATGAGTAAAACCGAGTTATATCTGCCTCTGAAGACCCAAAAGAGACGCTGAAATTGATTCACGCACATCTATTATTCTTTATTACGACCTAACTTAGCGACCTAGAGGTATTGGATCAGTCACAAATCCTCGTCTGCTCCGTTCCGGTCACAAATGTAGCCGCACATTTTGCTCCGAATATCTTTTGCAAACTGTGCGGCTCGAGGTTGTAAGAGAGAAAAAAGAGCCATACCACATTACGTGTCTTCGCAAAGCGTTTCATCATACAGGTGCTGCACTCTAGTGTCACAGATTTCTCAGTTGCTTCCCAATACTTGCGTGAACCACCGCTCTCATGCTGTAGTAAGATTCCTTTCAAGCAAAAGATAGTGCAAGGATCAATGGGGGCTTTCTGTCCATAAACGCATGCACCGAACTGTGCATATGTACTATGTGTAAATCACGTCAAAGATTCAACAGAAACATGCAGGTTTTGACCACATTCAAAAACAGCGTTTACCTCAGCCAATACTTGATTCTACAAGGTAGCAGTAGCTTCACTTTTTGTACCCAGAAAAATGATTCATTGTGGCCTCTTGAAAATGAACACACCGCTTTGATGCAATCTTCTAGAACACGTGCGAAGGAGGTCGGAGGTACCGGATGTCCCGGTATTTTATGTTCATCATGAACATGAAATGCTTAAACGAATATTTTTTTTATTTTTTCCTATGAGTAAGTCACTATAACTAGTGTATAACTAAAGGAATTTAGAAACTTTTATACTATTCATTCTCACCAGGAACGTGTCGATATATGTAAAGTCGATTTTTGAGTGTAACTTGATGTTTAACTATCTTAAAGGTAAAGCACGACTGGCAAACAGTTGATATGAAGAACGAACAAAAGTCACACACATACGTTCAAGAACACTAGCACCACTTGCGCCATAGTCTTCTTTATTAGAGAACCGTTGAGATTTCACGTAGGCCTACTTGCTATTGTAACCTGCTTGTTACCTACTATTGTAACCTGTGTACCGCTAATATAAAACCCGTTCTACCGAATTCGCAGCGAGCACGTACAACGCGGTCGTAACCGTATAAGATAACAATAAAACCTATCACATCACCCTTCATTTCTGGTGAAATCAACGAAGTCACAGTCAGACAGCAAAGTCTTGTTGTAGTTTGCTGAGTTTGAGGAATTTACGATAGCGCGTCTACCGGACGCAATTTTCTTTATGAAGACAGACATCGAAAACAAAACAAGCACTGCAAGAAATGGTGAGTCATTGGTGTAGGTGCGAAGAGCTTTTTCAGTCGCTTATGTTCGAAGCGTACACTGCCTCTCCTATAATTTAATCATTTATGCAATGTCTTCTGTTTACCTCTCCTTATCCGTTACTCTTGCGTTCTGCCTCGCGTTCCTGAAGCCTTTCGCGAATGTACTCTTTTTGTCACATGCGTTAGATAAACTCATAATATATCGGTTTAGTTTTACTAAACAGATGTATGTTATGTATATTAGAAGTTTCACGATAAAGAGAGATACGAATATAAGAAATATTATTGTTCAAGTTCTCATGTAACTAAGACAGTGAAAAATTGAAACCTTTGAACGCCATTTCTTGATAAAAGTGGGCATCACTTACCAGCTATCATCAGCCTAAGTTAATTCAAAATTAACCGGTGGTATTGAATTTAACAAAGCCGCCCTACTGCGGGCATCAGCAATCAAGCGTTTCTTGTGCTGCATATTTAAATTTCGATATTCGTGGAACACCTCACTGAACGAAGCTTCTGCTTATGAAAATAAAAATAACAATGTATACGCAAGAATCTCCGTCTGCAAACGGATTCAAGCAGATGTATCTGCAGCGGCGAGATGAAACCTTTGTTTGTGTAGGCTACGGCTTATTTGTTCCTAACCGCAAGCTTCACTCAATATGTCGTGGAGCTACATTAAAGAGAAGTAATCGAAGTTAACGCTTATTAGTCAGAACATAATATTTAAATGCGAAGCCATTCTCAGCGAACTTGAGCGAGTTTAGTCTATCTATCTATTTATCTATCTATCTATCTATCTATCTATCTATCTATCTATCTATCTATCTATCTATCTATCTATCTATCTATCTATCTATCTATCTATCTATCTATCTATCTATCTACGACATTTAGCTCTCCTGGCCGTTTTGACAATGGTAACGATACCAAGGTTGGTATGGCATAACATGACTGTATGAAGAACATATTTGACTAGTCATAACTTGAAACTCATCACATGTATGTCACGAATGTCATTATTTAAATTTCCTGCTCCTGCAGCTCGTGCGGTGGTTTCGTACACATGGCATGTTGCAAAGCTGTTGTTGTATGACATGATTGCATGGCGAACACAAGCGACAGGCCCTATAACATGAAAATCATGACATGCGTGTCACGTAACGTGACTTTATGCCACGCTCATGATGCCCTTGCAGCCGTTTCTCTAGCATCACATATACCACATTTGATATAACAGCACGTGAATGGATGGCAAATGTATGTGACTGGTGTAAACATGATAATCATCAGATGGATGTCATGCAACAACATGACTACATGCCATGCTCATGATGCACTGGTGGCCGTTTCGCTAGCTTAACTTATACCATATTTGGTATTACGGGACGTGAATGGATGATGAGGGTATGATACTGGTGCAAATGTGCTAAACATGAGATGCCTGTCATGAAACAACAAGACTACTTGCTAAGCTCATGATGCGCTCGCGGCCGTTTCGCTAGCTTCACATGTACAAAATTCGGTATTACGTGACGCGAATAGACGACATAGCTAAATGACACATTCGAACATGATAATCAAGACATGCGTGTCATCTCGCAACATGACTACATGCCACGCTGATGATGCACTCACGGCCGTTTTGCCAGCCTCACATATTCGAATTTCGGTATAACGTGATGCCAATGGATGACGAAGGTATGCGAGTGGTGCAAAGATGATAATCATGAGATGCGTGTCGTGTGAAAACATGACTACATGCCACAGTCAAGGCCCCAATACATTGCGACGTGAAGCGGTGCGCGTGCTCGCCGACGTTCATTTTGTCGCGTCACGCCGGCGTTGCCACGCCAGGTGCTGGTCCAGCTATAGAAGCATGCGTGTTTCAGCACGTCCGGCGTCGCTCTGTCACGAAAAGAGGGAGACGCAGTGTTGTCTGGGTAACGCATCAGCGCGGAATGCAGCATGTCGCATTTCGCGCAGGTTGCCGTCGGGCTGCGCCGACGGACGCTGGTCGCATCTGGTGTCAGACCATAGAGTGCTCGTGTTTTGCTAACGTAGCGCGGCTGTTCCCAGCGTGCGCGCGCGTAAACGCTACATTGGAGTACATTGGACCCTTCTTGATGTGCTCGCGGCCATTTCGCTAACTCCACGTATACCAAATTCGGCGTTACGTGACGTAAATCGATGACGAAATATGTGACTGCTGCAAACATGATAATCCTGGCACGCGTGTCATGTAAGACCATGACAACATACCACGCTCATGGCGTGCTCGTGGCCGTTTCACTAGCAACACTAAATTTGGTATCCCGTGACGTAAGTAGATGACGAAAATAAACGACACATCCAAACATGATAATCATGACATGGAAGTGAAGTCATGTACGGCATCAATTACCTCAACCTCAAAACGTTGTACTGATTTTAAAGTGACCTATCAACATTTCTCATTCGTGCTTCACATATCATCGAACCCCACTGTACGTAGGATCTGGCAGTTTTTTTTTCTGAACAGGTATCACAAGAAAGACCGTCCTATTTAATAAGTATCCTGCGCATATCTCAGCAGTGGTGGTATCTTGCATTCAGGGCCGTTATTCTATGGGACAAATCAGGAAGCACGAAGAAATGCTATTTCGCTTGGTTAATTGATGATTGATATGTGGGGTTTAACGTCCCAAAACCACCATATGATTAAGAGAGACGCCATAGTGGGAGGATCCGGAAATTTCGACCACCTGGGGTTCTTTAACGTGCACCCAAATCTGAGCACACGGGCCTTCATTTCCGCCTCAATCGGAAACGCAGACGCCGCGGCCGGGATTCAAACTCGCGACCTGCGGGTCAGTAGCCGAGTACCTTAGCCACTAGACCACCGCGGCGGGGCTATTACGCTTGGTTGTAATGAACAACAGTAAAGAAAAGAATATTTGTAGTGACACCGATTGGCAGCTTAGTTACCTAGCACAGCTATTCAGACCAAATGACATCTCAATTTGGGAGCATGGTAGCGGACTCTCTCTACAACTTAAAGGAGGATGAGTGTAAAGTGGGAGTGGCAGTGACTTATAGTATTGTGTCTGCAAGAGCCTTTCGCGCTTCATATTGCGTCCGTACTCTCATATTTGCAAGAACCACTCGAGCAATGTTCTCAATGATGATAAATATTAGAAACACAAGCTCGTAAAGTAGACGTCATCGGAGAACTGAAATCTGTTTGCGCCATCAGCTTCCTTTACCATAGCGCTTATCACTGCCTGTCCTGACACTCCAAATTTCGATGAACCCTTTAATACGTCAAATGCCTGAAGTACAAATACCGCAATAACGATTGGCATATACAAGGTCAGTGGAAATTTTGCATACTGTCTAAATCATTATACTTGTGCGCTGCATCATTTGTGGTAGCATTTGGGCAAAATGGCTTTGAAACCTAACCGCAACACTATACAAAATATTCGTATCCTAAAATGTCAAGTACAGGCAAGATACAACTAAAAATATTGTATTCGGTACGATTCTTCCTAAAGGTTGCCTGGTATTTTTCGATACATTTATTGATTTGATATTAAAAACCTATTTAATGAAGTAGCCAGCGCTAATGCTCAAAAATATTCATTCGGGAATTTCTGAAGTACGACAATCTTTATTTATTTTAGCAAAATGTGTTTCCTTCCTAGGATATACGTTTTTGTTGTTTAACGCCTCTTATATAAATGTCAAAGCAAATATTAGAGGTTTGTCTGGCGTCTTAATGTGATATCCTCTCAACTGTGGACTCAAAGATCGCAGAATCAAGTTCCGGTTACGGCGACTACATTTTCGATGGGTGCGAAATCGCTTGAGGCTCGTGTACAATAATTCATGCGTGTGGTAAAGAACTCCACGGGGCCGACATTTCCAAAAACCTCTATTTCGTTGTCCTTTATGTTTTTTCACACAAATATAATTTACATTATTTACATATATATATACTTATAATATATATATACATATGTATACATATATATATATATATAATTTACAAGTATAATTTACATTAGAGCTCTATATAGCTGAGTTTTGTACTTGTTTTTGCTTCACGTTTGCTTTATATCTCAGTTTGATATTTGCTTCCAATTGGCATTTACTTGAAATGCTCGACATGTTTATTTATTTTAAGAAGTGTCGCTATTCTACTTGCTCTAATCACTTTTTGGTTGCCATCTACATACAATGACGTAAATAAGGAGCCTACGCATCATGACTTAAGTACCGCTATGAAGTGTTACTCTTTATTAAACCTATTGCAGTTTTCGAAATACCTTACCACTGTACATGCGTATGGTAGCAACAATGCTTATGCGTAATGCGAGTATAGGCCGCTTTATTCTCTGCCTTGCAATAGAGAGTTTTCTCTTTTTTTAAGCTGATTTTGCTTACATAGAAGTAAATGGCATAACGGCTGAGAAAGCGTGCTTTGCAGCTGATTCCTCTATTTGCAATAGAATAGGGGCCTACACATTTACCTGGAAAGCAGCTGACTTTTTTGAAAAGATTCATTCACGTACGTGAAAGGGCGCCCGCATAGTAGCGGTCACCTGGACACATTTTTTCATAAAAACATATAAAAATGTCCCCGAAATGCGCGAGGAAGAATCAAATATTCGCATTTATTTTTTTTTGTTTTATTAGCTCGAGTTCCAGTCTACTCCGCCTAGGAGTGCACGTCAAGCGTACCAGGTCATTCTTTTTCAAAAAAATATATGACAGAATAATTTCATTGTAAGAGATCAGAAAAGCAGTACATATCCAGACGAAAAAAATTGGCCCCGTGTCTGCGTGTTTCACTGCAAATGTCGTCGAAAGACTATAGTCTTGCATCTGTAGAAAGTGAACAAAACGTTCATTTGATGTTCTGTGCGAGAAAATTGGTGAATTGTATTCTGGAATCGATGCGTTAGAGAGTTTCGATCCGCGCAGCGAAGGGACACGAGCGCATCGAGGCAAGTTAGACACGAGCGCCATCAAACGAAGAAAGATGCGTGCTTGTTTCGCAGGCGATAAGGTGTAGAACGCAAAGTGACGGGCAGGTGCCATCAAACTGTTGTCTTATCAAAGCGTGAGAAACACTTGCCTTTTGGAGCATCGCGTTGCGCTGTCAGCGCTGTGTGATAAATGCTACGGTCTTTAGAATTACTTATGTGTGCGTTCTCTAGTATAGGGACACACATACGAAATATTTACATGTTGTTATGGTGCCTCAGATATGCGCAATAATTGCTTCTTAATTGACAATCACACAAAGATGAATGCTTGATTTTGAGCAATATTGGTCTGCGGATGGGGTTGGCCATTTGGGGTACTATTTTGGGTATCGTTACGGCGGACAAACACACAAATGTACAGATACAGCAAGACAGATAGAGAGACCAAAATTTTGGCGCCGAAGGTCCCCAAGAAAGACTATCGTAGGGATGCGTGTGTGGCCAACACAGACACGATGGCTCCTTCGTTCACCCGCGCCACAAACACTAGATAGCAACAGCCGACCTATACTTATTCTTTTTATTTGCACTGAAAACGGTCGATGACGCACAAAAGAACCACGATTGAACGAACTGATCATGTCTCCCTAATCAATGATCTTTTCAGAACCCCATAGACGGGACCCTGTATACACAGGACTTGCCTCCGCCGACCACAAGATCCTCCTGATGTGTCCTTCACTTTCTGAAATACCGCTCTAGCACTGCGCAATATCGCCGTCGGAATCTTTCGCGCAGAAAGAGGCTGCTAAGGAGAAGAGCTGCGGAAGACCAAAATGAAAGTGGTACCTTGCTATATCGGCGGGGGGGGGGGGGGGGGCTGGGGCTAATGGGGAGTTTGGTTGTGCAAGTTATTTCGTCTGATTGTGTTTTTTGCGCTTGCTTTTTGTATTAGAGCACCTGCTTCGCATTGAGTAGGAAAGTGCTACATGTGCATTTTGCATAAGCAAATTTAACAAACGGTGGTAGTAATATTTCATGTTGGTAATATTTTAACCACACAAAAGCGATTTTTGTTGATCTTCCCGCAATATCAAAATAATAATTGGACCTACGTTACCATTTGCTCTGAATAAAATGTATCTAAGTCTGGTATAAGGATATATATTTTTCAAATATGCTTTTTAAATACTGACCAAGAACTTATTTATTTATGTCAATCTTAATCCCTCTTCCGTTGTAACAATAACAGACCCTTTGTTATTCAAGACTGCAATTTCTCAGCAATGCTTGTAACTGTACGCAGTTTCCATTATCTATCTTTGTCTTGTATGTGCTTGAATTCTTGTACATTTTTAGTTGACTTATGTTGCCTTCCTGATTTGCGCATCTGACACTTGTTTCTTTATTTTGTCTTTTTTTTCTTGTGTGTTATAAATGTGGTACCCACCCCCTCTGTAATGCCCTACGGGCCCTGAGGGTATTCTAATAAATAAATAAATAAATGCAAAGACTGTATAGGCAATTAAAGATCAAATGACCTAAATGTCGATATGTGATTGAATATTCAACTTATTTAGTATTTTTATATTGCTATATTCTACGTCGTGACCAAACAGGTGTGCACTCACACAAGCCATGACCTTGCATTGGTGAAAAATACATTTAACAATTTAGCTGTACTTTACTTACACTAAACCAACATGACTGTCAGGTGACATCCCACCATACACTTAAGCTGATGCAAGAGGTCAATGAGTGACTGAAGGTTAAGCAGCGCGAACCTCTGGTTAGCTACCCTGTACATAAAAAGATTTGATTGATATGTGGGGTTTAACGTCCCAAAACCACCATATGATTATGAAAGACGCCGTAGTGGAGGGCTCCGGAAATTTCGACCACCTGGGGTTCTTTAACGTGCACCCAAATCTGAGTACACGGGCCTACAACATTTCCGCCTCCATCGGAAATGCAGCCGCCGCAGCCGGGATTTGAACCCGCGACGTGCGGGTCAGCAGCCGAGTACCTTAGCCACTAGACCACCACGGCGGGGCTGTACATAAAAAGAGGGAGAAAGGGTGATAAAAAACAGTAAATTAGTCGTTGACCACACAACGAAGGAGGCAGTTTATTGGTGCCTTCAAACCCTTTTTCAAGCAACCGTGGAATGAACTCTCTGAAAAAGCTTATTGCCTCACGAATTAAACTGCGCGAGAATTTTAAAACTCCGCCTAGTGCGAGTGGAGTTTCGAAGATTCGTCGCATGATGCAATTGTATTCTCTCTTCTCTCATCCCGACGAAAGCTCTGGAAGCTAAGCGCAGGGAGGGATGGCCGGCACAAAGAAAAACGTCACGCGTGCCTGGTTACCTTGAGCACCTTTTCCTTTTTTTTTCTTTGAATGCGCGGCTTTCTCAGTGTTAGCGCGCATGCGTGGACAATTCGTGGTTTCCTGTGGTAATCTCTGTAACGACCAAGCGCGCCATGTTCAAATCAGCCAATGGGTGATAGATCCATGGGCTTAGTACGAGTGATTTTGGGGATTATTCGGTGATTTTTCGAGAGAAGAGAAAGCAATTTTTAACTGACTTTTATCCAGGCTGCGTGCTGCGCTATATTATTTAACTCGCGTGTTGTCGGGAGCCTCTACTACCGATGAGCAGCATTTTCTGAGCATTCTCAAAAAGTGTCGCAGGGTCCCTTTAATGTTTTGTTCAAAGGTTGGAGAATACAAAACGCGTTAAAGTAGCGCACGCTTCTTTAACGCCATTCATTATTTGGACAAGTAACTGGTTTCCTCCTATTAATTGATGTGTGGGGTTTAACATCCCAAAACCACCATACGATTATAAGATACGCCTGGTTTCCTTCTTATAAAAGGGGGGAAAATGGACTAGTGTATTTAGGGCGTGAAGTATTCCTTTTTTGGTATTTGCTAGTCATAGAAGCATAGAACGAAGTAAATCTACAACGACATGAGATACTGCCAAGAGGGTGTTTAGAAGCTTCGCATGAATTCGAAGCCGCAGTTAACAACCGCTTGGTTGATTAGCGAACGCTGGCGCTTGTGCTACACCGTACAGCATCCGTTTACGCTCGGTAGACTTCATGCTTGCTGTAATCCGTTCTCCGTTCCCGAAACACCGTTGCCGTTTAATCCAAGCTGCTCCCTTCATTTCTCTTCGCCGTAATCACCAACGAAAAGTCACAGTCCACCATTGCAACACAGTAACATATGCCCAGTCATATCTCCCAAGAACTTGTAATGAATGGAATTCCCTGCCTGCATCAATACCAAGCATCAATGAACCCATTCAATTTAAGAATGTCCTTAAAAAAATGATTACCTAATTATTCCCTGTATGTTGAACAGTTTATTTGTATTGCTTTGTGCCTTCACTATGTAAATAAAAATAAAATTAGTGTTATCATTTGCTTTATTATGATGTGAGTTAGGAGTAATAATCTTTGTACCCGAATTAGTGACAAAATTTTTATGCCATTTGCTTTGTATTCCTTGTTTTTTTCATTGTTGTGCATGCCCTTCTCCTCTAAAATGTACTGTGTACCCTGAGGGTAAAATAAATAAATAAATAAATAATCTAGGTGTTTTTCAGGGCGTGTTGACTTCGACATGAAGTTTCTCCATGTGTTTTTCTTTTGTGGCGTATTTTCAAGGCTTTCTATTGTGCACAACAGGCAAGCACTCAAAAAGCTTTTTCGAAGCACGCTCCTTAGAAAACTCATTAAGTGTGCAAAGGCTTCTGCTAGGTGAACCCCTGTTGCTTCCCTGTTGAACGAAAGCCAAGAAGTTAAGAAGTTTTGAAAAGGGCTCTTGAAACGTTGTCTCGGAGAGCTAACACTGCCTGAAAGTAATGACAGCAATGAGAAATGCGTGAGAATCAGTGGTAAAGTAAGTTTTACTTTATTAAAACTATAACTTCAAACAATACATAATTATACTCATTGGGGCTAAGTATGTTCTTATCGTTTTGTTCTACGGTGCCAGCCCCAGCTAGCCCCAGCCGCATCCAGCCAGTGAGCTAGCGCGATGCCCGTGCGCGCACGTGTGTGTGTGTAACGACCACGGCAATGCGTCTTTGAGATATGAGGAGCACTTACTGATGCGTTTCGTGTCATGTATATTTAAAGGTTCCTTCAGCAACAATCAATCATTCAATCAGCCCCATTATGAGGAAGTGGTGTTTATTCAGCCAGGCTCGAGCTAAGTCACACTGATGATGACATTTACAGATGATGAAGATGTAGACGTGGTGATAACTATTTATTTATTTATTTATTTATTTATTTATTTATAATACCTCAAAGGCCCCATTCAAGGGGTGTTACATGAGGGGGTAGACAGTTCACAAACGGATGATTTGTTCGATGACTTCTTTAAAATGGGCGATGCTGGAGTGGTGCACGACATCAGCAGGAAGATTGTTCCAATCCATTGATGTTTGAACAAAAAATGAAGAGTGATGGGCAGTGGTTTGCAAACTAAGTGTATAAACCGCTTTAGAATGGCGGATACGGCATGAAATACGATGAGCTGGAACGATAACATGGTTTAGGTGCAATGCATGATAAAATTTATGATACAAACACAGTCTTGAAACTTTACGGCGCGAAGCTAAGTTAACCATGTTAGCACGATATTTTAGCTCAGTGACGCTACTGTGATAGGAGTAGTCCGAATAAATGAATCTGGCTGCGGGATTTTGGATGGATTCAAGAGTTTTAGTTAGGGTGATTTGATGGGGATATCAGATGGCACATGCATATTCTAGCTTCGGGCGGACTAGTGTTAGATATGTTAAAAGTTTAACAGAAGGCGGGGCTAGTCGTAAGTTTTTTCGGAGATAGCCAAGAACGCGGTTTGAGTCATTAGTGATGTTCATTATGTGGGATGACCAGGTGAGATCTGAGGTTAGAGTGATAACGAGGTATTTACATGAAGTAGATGCTGTAATTTCAGAATCAAACATAAAGTATTTTTTTTAGGAATAAATTTGCCGGTGATGGAAAGAAATGGCACAGGTTTTCTTTATGTTAAGGGACATCAGCCAGTTTTCGCAACAAGATTGAATCAAAGAAAGATCAGATTGTAGGATGACAGTGTCGCTTTCATTCTAAACAGGACGATAAATGACACAGTCGTCTGCGAATAGATGAATGTTAGAACTCAAGTTATCGGGGAGGTCGTTAATATAGATTAGGAATAGCAGAGGACCAAGGACAGTGCCTTGAGGTACACCGGAGGTTACAGTGGATAGGGAGGAGTAATGGTTGTCAGCACAAATGAACTGTTTACGGTTAGTCAAAAAGTCGCATATTCAATTAAAAACAAGACAATTAAGGTTAAGACGTGAAGTCTTCAAGAATAATATATTAGGGGGAACATTGTCGAAGGCTTTTTCGAAATCAATGAAAATGGCGTCTACAGGTATCTTACATTCCAGGCTAGAGCTTACGTCATTAACGAAGAGGGCGAGTTGAGCGTTACATGAAAGTCCTTTTTGAAACCATGTTGGTTAGGGTAAAATAAATGTACTGAACATAAGAAATGTACTATGTGGGAAATGTAAAGAGAGTGAAGATTGGTTCGCTTGTCGCACTCACACTATACTGTACGTACCCATGAACAGGAGGGAAAGGAAAGACAGGCATGTTAACCAGTCCATACTTACAAGTACGCTACCCTTATTAGGGGACAGGATGAGGGAGTTAGAAAATAGAGAGGGGGAGAGAGAGGAGAACATGCACACTTAAAGTCGTAAGTCGTGGTAATCCTAACACTATTAGTATGCAAGCAGTGGTCTTAACGTGGCCAGGAACAACTATAAGGCCTTTTTGCTTGCGCAACCAAAAATAACAATTGAGTTTAAACAATTCAGTCATCAGAAAAATTGATTCAAATAAAAGTGAAAAATGCAAAAAAGCCAAGTGAACGGAAAATGGAAAGAATAAAAAATTGGCAGCATATCCACGGAGTAAATGATGAAGAGTGGGGCGAAGCATTCGTCCGTCCATTCGTTCTTGCTTCCGTCCGTCCATGCGTCCATCTGTGTGACCGTCCATGCGTCCATCCACCCGTCCGTACGTGCGTCTGTTCGTGCGTCCGTCCCTGCATTCGTCCATGCATCCGCCCCTGCGTCCGTCCATGCGTCCATCCATGCATCTGTCTGTGTATCCGTTCGTTCATCTATTCAACACTCCAAGTACCACCATCTCGCATCGTTTCATAATATATTCCTCATATACCAGCAGCTCCATCCAGCGGACATTCCAAGCACTAAACGAGAGGTGGCACACGCACACTTTCTTACAGCTTGCACTTCGGGTCTACTTCCCACCTATAAACACCTCAAGATCATGGTACATACTTGTTCACTGTATTCATGGCACCGCGGCTCTACGCTCGCTAAAACATTTCTAAAACCAAGGAGGTTACGCCCAGCGACTATAACGTAGCAACCTTTTCCTGTCAGATGGCGCTCAATGTGCATGCCAATGGCTGCTAATGAAGATTGCAGCGTGCGCGTTAACTCAAAGCCGAATGTTCCTGTCTCTCATTACGCATTAGCAGCCATTGGCATGTACACTGAGCACTATTTTTTATTGTTCAACAACGCACAAAAGAAATCACTCACGGGCACCACCTTGGAGGTCAAAATGTTATACGTGTTATATACTACATCGGCTACGAGGGACGAATGGGTGCCGCTATAAGGAGCTTCGCCCCTAAAAGGGTAGACCAGAACCATTATTTGAGAGATAAAAATAATGCGGAATATTGTAAAATAGCTACTGACTTTAATATTTGTTATTGTAAGTGTTAAAATATTACCAGCTGCAGTGATTCCAATTAGGAAATTCTAATTGAGTTCCTCGTATGGCGATGTTTGACGCTTGGGACCATACTTAACACTCATAATAGCCCAAAAGAGGAAACAAGCTGTTCACAAGTAAATGAAAATATGGTGGAATATCCTTTGCAGCTGCGTACACAACTGTCTCCGTGCCCTTTGGAGAGGACTACAATGCCACGAGTGCGGTGCTTTAATCGCAAAAACAAAATGAAGTTTTTTTTTTCTTCTAATTTTTTCTTCCCTGCGGGAACCATGTTGTCCACGACGGCTCTTGCACCTTATTTCGGACGGCACTTGAGCGGACAACGCAGTACGTTAGTGCACAACAATGCATTACAATTTCTCTATTTCTGTTTTTTTTTTCTTATGTTTTTGTGTACTCTTTCCCTACCTTTGCCGCTCTTGCACTTAGCCCTGATTGCTCTTCCCCGGTGCAGCTGACACTACAAGGACACAGCCGTCCGGGGCGCCCTCCTGCAATGACGCACGTCCTCCGACTCAGCTTAAGGCTTGGCCGTTTTCCTTTGAGTGCAATGTTTACACGTACACGACGTTCAGAACGAACGGGTCTGTAATGGTACTGCTTTCTTTCACGTTGTTTTTACCTAGAATGAACTTCGAAGTGTTTAAGCAAAACTTCATTTCCGTGAATTCTCGCAGAAAGCTTTAATAACATCCCCCGCCCGACCTTCGAGTTTGACAAAATGCATATAGTGAGGAACTGTCACGGGCAAAATAGAATAAAACAAGACAGCGTTTTTCGCGACGACGAGCCGGAATTCTCGCTAAACATTTATCGCCTCAATACAGATACTTTTAACGCAGTGAAAACTTCTTTTAAGCAAATGAGCGGTTAAGAGTTCCTCGCGAACGACCTTCTCCGTATACTAATCTGTCTGGTACTAAATGTTCAGTGATGTTTTCTTCAATGGTCCTATGTTTCAATTTCTTTAGATTGAGAATTTGCATATTTAAACAGCTTCCAATATCTTTCGATGCATTAAAGAAGGAACGTGATATCTTTTTTTAGAAGTTTACTTTGTCGTTTTTTTTTTTACGTTTTGGTATTCTGTTCTTCACTTGCCTGCATTTGTTCGGTGACATAGCTATGCACGTACTCGTGTTGCATTCATCTTTGTGCGTGTCCGGGGAAGGGTGATCGATCTGAACATGCCCTATGTTGAGCTGTTGGCTTAGTTAAATTTAACCTCAATTCCACGATTTCCATCCTCGACAACAGCACGTTAAAGTTTGGGGAGGGGGGAAGGGGCTAACAAATAAATAAATAGCTATAATAAATGCTACTATGCACCTAGTTTCTCTCTATGTCACTTGAGCTGGACAATATTGATTCGATCGTAGAAAAGCAGTTCATTATGACGTCTTGCTTATTTTTCGCATGTACTGTAAAATACGTAGTTGCTCTCTTTTATATTATGACACGCGCGATGGCTGGCCGAACCATACAACAATGTCTCTAAAATCACAAACCTGGAGCCGGAAAAGTTCTCTGCTAACCTTATCTAAAAACTATTTACCACATCGATCCGTAACGCCTATGTAGGAAGACGTGCTTGGAAACTAGCTCACGAAACAGTGGTTTTGTGGCAGAGCCGATTTATTTACGGCCAGAGATTACATCGGCGTGCAAACAATCAGAGGCCAAGCGTTGAAGAAATAACGCTGGCACAAGTGCACGTGGTAAGCCTGTGTTATACAATTTTTGACTATTATTTTCATGCCTTTTTCGCGAGATGCCTCTCTTGCGTTGAAAAAAATATGCAGAGTATCTGCCATTACAGTCTTTTGTAATCGTGCACAGTTGCACGTGACAGCTCCACGCAGCACCAAAAAAGAGCTTGGATGTATTGCACCGTATTTGTAACTTATGAGGAACCGCTTATAGCCAGAAAAAAAATTTTAAAACTATTAGTGTGGGGGTCAAATATCACCATCACATGAAGGGTGACACAGACGGCTTTGATTTCTCGCTGGCAAAAAATAGCCAAACAATTGCGCCATGTTAAATTAATCCAAAATGCTTGTAGATATGTTTCGCGGTCTCCGGCACATTCGAGATGTGTTTAGCTATGTCTGCGCTAACATTATGTGAGCCCAAAAAAAGATTATTGGTCTTTAGAACACACCAAAAACTGCAACAAGAGTGAGTACAGTGGATACAGCTGCTATAAAACGCAGCTTATTGACACTGAGAAGAGTGAAAACGTATTTGAAGAACCGGAAGGCTAAGGAGCGGCTTGATGGTCCAGCCCTAATGCCCATTCACCGGATGTGAATCAGTGTCGACGAAGTTATTGCTGTGTATGCAGAAAAACCGCGACGCATTTTAATTGCAGCGTGAACTGCTCTCTTCGGCGAGGCTACATGCTCGTTTTTTTCTTTCTTCTGCATTGACTTTTACGATTTAATAAACCCACTAGCAATGCCCTACTTTAAAATTGCCTGCTAAAATGAATGTTAATGTTCTGCCTCTTTTGTGTCAGGGAAGCATCTGTGATTTAGTTCTTTGTTGTCTAATAAAACTGTTTTGCTGGATATGTGTGTTTTTTTTTAGTTTATCTCATAAAATAGCTTCCGTTATTCTCGCAGGCCTGTTTTAAGGTAAAGTATGAGAAGTTTGGATGAGAAAGCGTTCGGTTTTTTTTTTTGTCTCACATGCGTAAATGGACGACTGATTTCCTTGTATTCTCCCTTCTCTTTATTTATGTCACTCATTTTTTAAGTTAATCATTTTGCATGAGACTTCTTTGTCGAGATTATTTAGTATAGAACATTCTTTCCGGTGCACAAGCGCTAGTCTTGCTGCAATGTCACAATTTGCTTTCCATAGCTGCTGAACTCACTTCTTGTGCTGCATTACACTTTGTTCAAAATTTATTCCAAAAAAATTAGCTCCTTCTACATTGCCGGGCAATTTTCTTTCTATCTGCCATGAAAAGATTTCCGAAAAGTTAGGCCTTGCCCCTACCCTCGAAGAAAAAAAATCCTAGCTACGTGCCTTTTTGCGTGCGTGCATGCGTGTGGAAGGGGTCGGATGGATATGCAGAAGAACAGCCATTGGTTCACGCATGGGTGCATGATTATTTGGAATTTATTGTTTTTCCGAGCTTAAAACACGCTGAGGCTCAAGAAGAAAATACCGCGTTTTTTATTTTTGTTCCCTGCTGGGTAAAACTGGCGACCATCAAATGCGCACACAATTTTCGCATGGCCGCCTGAATGTATAGAAAAAAACTAATTATTCTGCACCAGTTTCATGTAGAAGTAGATTAAGCAATGTAAATTGCTTTGTTAGGTAAAGTACAAGAGTTTAACATTTGTAGTCAGTTACTTAGTAATCGTGGATGATGAAGCTGCATTAAAAAGAAGTGTGAATGTCCTAAAAATACTCAAACAAAGATTCCTGCTTGAAAGTCCTTGTAAATTAGCATATTCCAATTCTTTATCGCTGCTTCGAATTTGGCCAAGATTATGTGTGCTTGACATTCAGTCTGAGATAACTGAATCCTTGTTTAATTACTCTTCTGATCACAGCGAAGTGGTCAATAACGCAACTGCTCTTTCTAGCATTAAGTTCATTCACCTAGGATTACGTTTATGCCCCCAGAACCCATCACCATTGCAGAAGTGTGTGTTCGCTCAATTATTCAGAGATTGCTCAAGCATGGGGCAAACTCAAACTTAATAAGGCGTTGATGTGGATTGAACTTGCTGACCTTCATAGTCACTAATCATAATTGAGATTGGGCAATGGGAGCATGCAGAATCTCACGCTTTTCTTCGTTAGCAACGATGATGGCAGAGACCTAGTGGTACCTCTCTGAGCCCACTTTTATGCATTTTACTGTTTCTTGGATCACAACTGCAATACAGCGTCGTTACGTTCAAAATTGTCGTGTGAGTTAGGGACACTGTACTAATAATTAGCAAGTGAAAAGAGTAGTAGCCGTTAATTCTTCGTTTAGAAGAGTGCCTTAATGACAAATGAGATAATTATACAGCGCTACCCAATCGTTCCCTCTTCCAGGTGACACAACCTCTATTCGATCAATTGCGAACATTGCATAGATTCTCCATGCCCATTCGCGCATACAGATCACTTCGAAGGAGTGACGAAATGATCTCGCGAGTGTAGAAACAATGATTGCACTATGAGAAATTATTTTCTGGGGTATAATTACTTTCTAATTACGAACTAAAAAGACTGCGTCATTCCTGCAGTTTATTTGCTATGGTAGATTCATGGTCATCATGAGCGTGGAGGTGAGTTCGACTGATTTAGCGCACTATTTTCAATTTTTAGCTCTAGCAGTTTTTAGGTAACCTTGCGCCCCACACAGTCGCTTGTCTTGTGCATTATATACTCAGATGGTGACATTGGCTGTTTGATTCATCTTCCATAACTCACGGTCCTTTTGACGACGTTCCTCGTGGGTGCAACGTATTCTTTCAGGCGAACCCCACTACAGGTACACTGTGACATCGAACTGCGCAGTGAAGCGTCCCTAATGGCACGCATTATGCAACTATTCTTCCAAGATACATAGGCATCCCTGCTTCTGTCGAAGCAAAAGCCTGACTCCCAACTCCGGTGCTCACGGCAACAATGGAACGGAGCATGTTGTGAGTTGCTCAGGCTCGCTCGATGACAAACTGTCACGTCGTCGTGGCTAGCCATGTTTTCACAGCCGGCTCGGCTTATTGATTCCGCAAAGGACCCTCTGGCGTGACTGAGTCACGTATCTACTGTCGGTGCGAAGTGCAAGGCCAGAACAAGCGCGGCCGTTGTGGCGGCCACTGCAGCGAATGTATGAAGAAAAGCACTGCTCGTTGTGTTAGTTCCAGTGTTTTCACAACAAAAATTGTAGCACGCTGGGAGAACACACGGCAAAATCGTGTGATCGCGGATGCTAGCTCTAACAGAGTTAGCATCCACGATCACAACAAAAACAACAACAACAACAACAACAACAACAAGCTTTATTACTGAAAATCTTTTCACACAGCTTGTGCTTGCATGGATAAAATAAAAAAGGGAAATAAATCAAAAGTATGACTGCACAAGAGGAAAATAAAACAAGATGGAACAATTATTTCAGTATAACTTGTTTGCTTTTGTGCTTGATGACTAGATCGTTGTTTTATTTCAGCGCTATATTGAACTGTATGTGCTCCCTGAAGTGTGCCCGTAATTCTATCTTCCGTCCCTATCTCCTACACATTTTCTCTTTTTTATCTCTTTCTATGCTGAAGGGCTGAAGGAATATGCTGAAGGTCTGAACAAGACACCGGATGTGTCCGCTTGTTTCCTTCGGCACATCCTCGTTTTCTTCTTTCCGCATGACTTCTTTCAAAGTACAAAACGAAGAGCCCTCTTCAAAGGTCGACCCGCAGATTGCGGAATAGAATCCCGGCTGTGGCGGCTTCATTTTCGACAGAGACGAAAATGCTTGATGCCCATGTGCTTGGATTTAGGTCTACGCTAAAGAACCGAAGATGGTCGAAATTTCCGGAAGTCTCCACTAGGACGTCTCTCGTAATCATACAGTGAATTTGGGACGTTAAACCTCAAGTATAATTATTATTATTAGTTCTCTCTCCCACTGTAGGCAATGCAGGGTAGCCAATTAGACGTGCGTCTGGTTAACCTCGCCACCTTTTCTAGCATTTCTATATCTCTTTCTTCTATTATATATAAATATATATATATAAATATATATATATATATATATATATATATATATATATATATATATATATATATTGTAACGAGGAGAAATAAGACAAAGAGACAACGCCTTTGCTGCAGGCCGGCTGTTCTTTATCTGCTTCCTCTTCGTCGTCTTCCTTCCCCCTCCTGCGCCCTTGCCTGAGCCCCACTATTTATTATCATTACACTCGGCCCCGACTGCGAGCCTCGTGGGCTACCGACAATGTCTCCGGTGGGCGGCATTGACTATTCCGGGGTGGCCGGGCTCGGCCAAGCTGATATTTCACATGGAAGTTTGTTGAAGGAGATTCCGGAGGACGACACTGGCTGTGACGTGATGGTCGGTGCAGGCGTCGTCCACGATGGGGCCAACGCTGTTGACTTGGACAAGATGCCGCTAGCAGGAGATACAGACTCCTGCAAAGTGGCCGCGTTGGTTTAATCTCGTCGGTTTGAGCATCCTGTCGCAGTCGTGTTACAAATGCTGGAAATAGTCCACGCTGCACCGTCACCTGCTGCACTGAGCGTCGACGCCTGCGTTGCTTGCGGTGTGGCAAGGGGCGTCGGGGTGTCTTTGTAGTCATCTGAGAGCCGAGTTCAGGTTGCAGCTTGAGAGGCAACGCGTGCTCTTGCAGCACTGCCTTTGTCGGACTCATGCTCAAGCTGCTTATTCCTATAGTTTCACGTGCAGTAGAGCCTTCATTGTCAGATGACCTGTCACTAACCGGAAGTATTACCTTCTCTGGTAGGTCTTTGCTGACAGTGACTTTGAAGGAGGCGGCGCTTAGCGTGTGGCAGACGTCCGCACACTCCGTGACAAAGAGACAACGCCTTTGCTGCAGGCCGGCTGTTCTTTATCTGCTTCCTCTTCGTCGTCCTCCTTCTCTTCCAGGTATGCGCCGAGCACGATCGCCGCTTTGTCATCATTACACTCGGCCACGCTGCAGCTGGTCTACTCCTGTAAGAAAAACACAAACCAATGTCACGTTTGCCGCCGTATGCAGTTCTTCATCCGCGACACATGCACCGTAAAGTTATTCCGTTTTCTCTTGTCTCTGCGCGTATCAGAAGCTGTGGATCGTACTCGCCAAGTGTTATCTCCCAAGCGCTCAGAAATAATGTAAGGGCCGTCGTACTTTGGGTGCAGTTTGTTTGAAGACGATGGCGCACCTCGCTGTAGCCACACCTCATCACCTACACTGTATTTCGGCGCGGGACGGTGGCGTCGGTCGTAGTATCGCTTTTGTGCCTGTTGAGCATGCACAATCCTCCTACGCGCCTCCACACGGATATCGCGACAAAGTGTCTGGCGTGCAGCGGAACGCCCTACTTTAACGGGAGTGTCCAAACCGAACGTAGCATTCAGTTGCGGGAGCTGACCATAGACAATCTCGTAGGGGCAAATTCCTGTGGAGCTGTGTGCCGCCGTGTTCACTGCGTACGCAGCTGCTTGGAGATGATCATCCCAGTCGGCCTCACCTCGTTTGTGATTCTTACAGTACGGTGCGAGTCTAGCCTGGATAGTCTGGTTCGACCTTTCGGTCAGTCCGTTCGCCTGTGGATGGTATGCCGACGCGGAGTGATGGTCCACTCCAGCTTGTTGTAGGTAAGTGCGGAGCTCGCGACTGCGAAAGGTGGTCGACCGGTCTGAGATCAACTTGTTAGGAAGACCGTGTCGCCATTCGAAGCGATCTTTCAGGAATCGGATGACATGGCTAGCAGCAAGCGAAGGCACGGCCGCGACCTCTACGAACTTGGACAAGTAGTCCACAGCGAGTATAATGTAACGATTGCCCGCTGTCGTCATTGGAAGAGGCCCGATGTGATCTATGCCCAACGTGTGGAAAATTGTCTCTGGAGGCTTGATCGGCGTAAGAAGTCCATGTCGAGCTCCAGGACGTCGTTTGTGTTGCTGACAAATCTCGCAACTGGCAACGTATGAACGCACGCTTTTATCCATTTTCGGCCACCAAAAACGTTCTTGTGCCTTGCGTAAGGTGGCTCTGTAGCCAACATGGCCTCCCTCGGGAGTGTCATGGATGGCGCGTAGTACGCTCGATCTTAAGGTGTCAGGAATGACCAGGAGATGACACTCGGTGCTTTTATCGGCCCAGTGACGCCGATACAGCGTTCCATTACGTAAGACAAACTTGGCATTGCGTCCCGCATCGCCAATGGAGTCTATAACGGATGCGAGTCTTCCATCGGCTTGCTGAGCCTTGGTCACGTCCTGTTGCGAAAACAGGATCCAGGTTTCTCGATTTCGTGTGGAGAATTCCTCGATCGGATTTCGCGATAAAGCGTCCGCAAGCTGATTTTGTGCTCCAGCACGGTGACGGATGTCGTACGTATAGTCTTGGAGCCGAACAATCCATCGGGCAAACTTGTGCTTGAGGTGCTGCTTCTGGAACATCCACGCAATCGCGGAGTTGTCTGTTACTACCGTGAAGTGTCGGCCAAACAAGTAGTGGCGGAACTTTTCATCCACACTCCATACTACAGCCAAACACTCCAGTTCATTCGAATGATAATGCCGTTCTGCGTCCGATAGTTTACGACTGGCGTAGCAGATGACGTGCCCACGCCCACTCGAGTCACGTTGAAGTAAAACCGCCCCCAGGCCAATCTGACTCGCATCAGTATGGACTTCTGTCATCCAATCTTCATTAAAGTGGCAGAGCACCGGGCTATGTGTAAGCTGGTGTTTGAGGGTTTGGAAGGCGTTATCCTGCAAAGGACCCCACTGAAATTGGGCGTTTTTCTTCAGTAAGTCCGTGAGTGGAGCAGCAGTTGACGCAAAGCTCGGTACAAACTTGCGCAAGTATGACGCCATTCCTAGGAATACCTGGAGCTGTTTTATAGATGTTGGTGCAGGGTATTTGGCAACGGCGTCTATGCGTTCAGGCAAGGGTCGTACGCCATTATGAGATATCTGATAACCAAGATAAGATATTGTCGTCAACCCAAACTGGCACTTCTCGCGGTTAAGTCGAAAGCCGGTGTTGTGTAGCCTCTGCAGAACCGTGTCGAGATTTTGTAGATGTTGTTTTTCTGTTTCCCCGATGACTAGAACGTCATCGAGGTACACGACGCAGGCACGGTCTATCAGTGTGCCTAACACTGTGTTCATGGCACGCTGAAAGGTGCTTGGAGCAGTTCGCAGACCGAACGGCATCCGATTAAACTCGTACAAGCCAGATGGTGTTCGGAAGGCCGTCTTAAACTTATCTTCTTCAGCCACGTTGATCTGCCAATACCCTGCTTTTAAATCTAGCGACGAAAAGAACCTCGCTTTTCGTACGGCGTCAATAGCGTCGTCAATGCGTGGCAGCGGGTACGAGTCTGGTATGGTGTGCTTGTTCAGCTCTCGGTAGTCAACACAGAATCGGAGATTGCCGTCCTTTTTACGGACTAGGACAACAGGTGCTGCCCACGGGCTAGAAGATGGCCTGATTATGCTTGCGGCAAGCATTTCTTGCACCTGCTGGTCAATTAATATCCGCTCTCGTTCGGCATATCTACGTAACGGTATGGACACCGGCGGATGCTTGTCGGTAGTAATATGGTGCACTAGCACGCTAGTTCCGGGAAGCTGAGTAGTAGTATCAGCGAAGAGCGATGCGTGCCTCTCGAGTATTGCGGGAAGTGTAAGTGGCGTCGTCAGCTCACCTTGGGATTGCGCCGGAGGCACACTTGGAGCCACAGGATGGAGGTTGACGGTACTTCCTTCCACCGTGAGGCGCACTTCCCCGGAGAGCAGGTAGTCGGCCCCTAAAACCATGTCTGTGGGCAGGTCGTCGAAGACGGGCACCGAGGACAAAAACTTGCTGCCGGCCTCGGTGTTGAGTTGCAGGTTTAGGGCACCGACCGGTAGTACGTCGCCACCGAGACCCCGCAGTGGTGGCTCAGTCCAAGGCTGGAGAGGTTCGGAGGCGTGGCGGCGAAGCAACGCCGTACGTTGAGCTCCGGTATCAACGAGAGCTGTCAGTTCTCCGATGCCGTCGACGCGGACCTTGAGGGTTGGAAGTGGGCGTGATTGATATTGCATCGCTTGAGGTTGGCTTTGTGGGCAGCTTTTATACCCATGCCCGATGCGGCCACACGTATAGCATCCGCGTCTCGGTGAAGCTGACTCCTTTGGGCCAACTGCAGCCGCCCGGCGATGAGACGTGTCCTGCAACTCCATTGCCTGGCGTACGAAAGTGGAGATGTGGACTGGGTGGTTGTAGGCGGACAAGACGGCTGCGTGCGTGGAGTCATGGATCCCGTCGATGATGTACTGCCTGGCTGCGGAGGAGGTCCACTGTATATCGCAAGCTTGTAAAAGGTCCAGCTTGTCGTAGATGTAAGTCGCGACGTCCTCGGTTGCACCTTGCCGGCGTGACCGCATGGTCATGAAACGGTCGTCGTAAGCGCTCGGAAGCGGCGCAAACGCGGATATCAGGGCCGCGCTCCATGTTTGCCATGTAGCGTATGTACTGCCTTGGAAACGATGCCACGCTTGGGCAGATCCTCGCAAACGTCCTTCAGCGACCGACTTCTTAATCGTGTCGCTCCACGAGTATTTAAGGGCAACCGAGTTTATCACGCTTACCCAGTTGGTAGGGTCATCCTTGAATCCATGAAAATATGGAATTTCGTTCTCGTTGAACGATCCAAAAGAGGCGCAGCCAAACCCGGATGTCTTGAGCTCTTGGGCGAACAGAGAGAAGCCTCGAGAAATGGCCTCGCTGCAGTCATGATGCGGTGCCGCCGTGGAGGCTTGGACGCCGTCCGTGATCGGTGGGGAGTTCGAGAGCACTCGTCCACTTCGAAGTGTAGTGGACGCAGGGATATCGGGGTCAGTAGTTCGCGACTGCGCCATTGTAACGAGGAGAAATAAGACAAAGAGACAACGCCTTTGCTGCAGGCCGGCTGTTCTTTATCTGCTTCCTCTTCGTCGTCTTCCTTCCCCCTCCTGCGCCCTTGCCTGAGCCCCACTATTTATTATCATTACAATATATATATATATATATATATATATATATATATATTACAGAAGAAAGAGATATAGAAATGCTACAAAAGGTGGCGTGGTTAACCAGACGCACGTCTAATTGGCTACCCTACAGTGCCTACAGCGGGGGAGAGAACTAATAATAATAATTATACTTGAGGTTTAACGTCCCGAATTCAGTATATGATTGACTCTTTATATGACTCTTTATGAAGATGTGACGTGTTGTCCTGTTATATATATATACACATGCATATATATATATATATATGAGATCTAACAGACAGTAATGCCAAGGAATGTACAGGGAAAGTTATTAGAACCAATTGAACGTAAATAAGAAGAAAGAAAAGTGGATGAAGAAATAACCAGCCGTGAGCAGGAATCGAACCTACGACCTTCGAATAACGCGTTCGATGCTCTAACCACTGAGCTACCACAGCGGCATTCCCTCCATCCACTTTTCCCATCCGCTATCCACGGCTGGTTATTTTTTTCATCCACTTTTCTTTCTTCTTATTTACATTCAATTGGTTCTAATAACTTCCCCTGTACATTCCTTTGCATTACTGTCTGTTAGATCTCATTAATATTGCGTTAAAACACGGAAAAACGAGCCTTTAGGTATACACTTCTTTCCCTTATTTCATTGAACGAGGGTCTCGTAATGGCATACTTGGTGTGTTTAGGTTGTATAAAAGGGACAAGTAATCAGCAGCCCGTTCATAATAAGTTCACGTGCTACGTGACGCCAAACATGCGCATAAGAGTGTTTTCACACTCGTCGTTTGGCTTATAGATGGCGCTGACTGTCACTCCTACTTCTAAATTCACATATAAACCCAAAAAAGTGGACGGAGGGAAGGCCGCTGTGGTAGCTCAGTGGTTAGAGCATCGAACGCGTTATTCGAAGGTCGTAGGTTAGACTCCTGCTCACGGCTGGTTATTTTTTCATCCACTTTTCTTTCTTCTTATTTACATTCAATTGGTTCTAATAACTTCCCCTGTACATTTTTGGCATTACTGTCTGTTAGATCTCATTATTATTGTGTTAAAACACGGAAAAACGAGCTTTTATGTATACACTTCTTTCCCTTATATATATATATATATATATATATATATATATATATATATATATATATAAACAGGACAACACGTCACATCTTCATAAAGAGTCTTGTTTAGACTCGGCCCCCTTGACAACAATAATGATGTGATGATACAAATAGTAGTACGATGAAGATCATACATATTTCGCTGATGAAGAAAACAAATTTCGTTACGCAAAAAGTGTAAAACGCGAACGTGATACATACATCAAATATTAAGATGTTTAACACGTATGTAATATTCCAAAGATCTTGCCTGTCCAACGGTTTGCGGTGCTTGGAAAACGAGTATTTTTACTTTTGTTGCTTGTACTTCACTTTTCACCTTCTAACGCCAAAACGTTTGTAGTCTGTGGCATATGGTAACAGCAACAAACCCAGCTCTGCCCAAACAGATGACCGCCTGTAGACGCACGTTCAGAACTCGCGTTGGTTTATACCCTTCGCGCACGTCTACATCACAGCAGTTGTACTTGGCAACGATTCACTCTTTTCCTCGCTGCGTGCGTTTACTTATAATAAACTATCCTTGAAGCACCCGAGTACTGAATAGCACGTTGCTATTTAAAGTGACGAGAAAATAAGCCTCCTTGGGAAATACAGTCTAAGAAGTTCCTGTTGCAAAAGATTACTCAAAATGAGTTCGCAACCGAGGCCGCAATATGAAATCAAACCAAATCGAGTTTTATTTTCACCATGAATAAGCTTACAGGCTGAGAAAAATCGATAAAAATGTGGGTGCTTCTTCTCTAAAAAGGACGCACAAGCGTCCTTTTTCAGCTGCTACACTCCTCAGCGTGACACTAATAAATGTAGACTTTCATGGACTGTTCAACATTTTCGAACTTCTATATTGCCACGAGCAAAATAATGCAGACAGCCAGGAGTTCATGTCTTTACCAAGACTATACCAAAAAGCAACGTTCCCTTCTTCCTTCACTTCGAAGCGAGTATATGCCACAGCGAAAGGCTCATTCACATTGACCTGTGGCATTATTTTCTATCCCTGAAAGGCATTCTCTCTCCCCCCCCCAAAAAAAAACAAAAGCGTAAAAATACAAAAATTAATATTCATTGTCTCAGAAGTCACTCAACGTTCAATTGACGATGCCAGAAACATGGCTTGAGCCTTGAAACATGCACTACATCATTTTGTGGAAACCGATGCGGATGTCTTGGGCTGCCCTTTGGGAGAACCTTGTAAGTGACGTGATTGAGCAGGCGTAGAACCTTCAGTGGGCCAAAGTTGCACCACAGCAACGTTTCTGATGGGCCACGTTACCTGAATTGGGTCCACACCTAGGCTTCATTATCTTATTTGAAGGTCATCGTTTGGTGCTGAAGGTTGTAGCGGCGTGCGTCAGCAGTTCGGCGAGTCTTTATATGGCGTTGGCTGAGTTGACGGCCCTCCTCGGAGCGTTGAGCGAACAAAGCAGCGTCCACGTTGAACATGCCTAGGCTGTCGAGAAGATAATTGCACCGGGTATTTTAGTGACCTCTTTGGGCCAACCAACCCTTTCATGCAAACTCCACTCAAATGACAGTGACATGACTTTCTCACACGTGTGGCACTGTACTGGTTTCGGTGTATTTGGACAAACCCGCTTCACGTGCCATGGCAAATTGTTTGTCTCTGCGTAGGCATCCTCACGCTACGAAAGTAACTTACTAGGCGTGATACTTGGACGACTTTGGCGTGATCACTTCTTTCCTTGGCAAGCATCGGAAGATCTGCAGAAGGGATGACGATGTCCACATCGTATAGAAAACTATTCGCTATGATATTGCTCATTCAATATGACGACGGCTGCCAAGACATTCCTCATACATCCTTAATTTTGTTTGGTACCAAAGACTGAAGTTTTCCTAATATGGTCAGTAAATTCAGGTGCCTGTGGTTATCCACTACTGTTACTATCACGACTACCACCACCACCACTACTACTACTACTACTACTACTAGTATACTACATACGTCGCGGACGCATGACCCACAACATAAGGAGCTTCGCCCCTAAAAGAACGTGCATGTTTGCGTCGATTGACTCTTGTTTAGCGTAGAAAAAAGTGGGTATGTAGCGTGTTAGGTGACCAACGTCATGGCAAGCCAGTATGACGTCCTTGAAGAAGCTAAATGAAATCAAACCTGAATCAGTCATTCACAGCTCTCGTTCGCACTTCTTTTTCTGTATTTTTAAGTGATTAACTGGGCTTGCTGAAACTATCACAATCATCTGCTTTAGTGTTCATGTGTTCCTGCTTTATTCCTTAAAACATTTCCTTTTTTCTTGCTTACTTTTCTGTGCCCCTTACCCTTCTTCAGTACAGGGTAGCACAACAGAAAATGTCCTATAAAGTAAATATCCTGCCTCGCACATATTATTTTTCTTTCCTTCCGTAGGTTGTAATGCTCGAGAAAGGAATTAATAAGTATCGCTAGCGAAAAGCTACAGACAGACAGATCGAACAAATGCATGGTGCAGGAAATCTTTCAATACAACACGTTCCACTCGTGTTGCGAGTCTACAACACGAGCAACTCTGAGAGCGTTGGAGTTGCTGCAAGTAGCCGGACTAAGTGACAAAACTGATTGATCGTATACAATGCTGCTATCAGTACTGAGACGATGATCCACTGCCCATGTATTTGAAGAAGATGCGACAATCCGTGCCACACAAACACGAAGACTGCAGAGCTCCGTACGGCCTCCTTGACTTTTAGGTAGTTGTAAATTTCGTTTTATAAGAAAACAATCTGCTCATTAACTTAAACCTTCCACATTACCGGCCCATTCCTCAAATACTGGTTTGTCCAAGCTTGTATGCATTCTTTTATGAACTTTTCATAGGGGCGAAAACCTTAGTATCTCACAATGCCAGTCAAGCCATCATAGTCAGCAGTATATGTAGCGCCAGTGCATGCGAAATTTCTGTGGACAACGAAAGAATAATCAGAAAGCTTTGAACAAAAACAAACAAAATATAAGTCTAGAAGTACGCAAGAAGACCGATATTTAACCCCTCATCAGTCAAAGCACATGTCAGAAAGAAACGTTAACGAAAAAAAAACAAAAGTATCTTAACAAAAACTAAATATAAGGCCACAATTCAGGATCCGGTGTGTACTGTTTCGTGAGAACACCATCTAATTCAATGATGCTTTCTGATTGGTGAATATGAGAGTCGCCATCCCTGACATCAGAAAATTGTAAACCACGTTTTATAAACACACAAATATTCAAGGGTGCCGTAACCCAGTAAAGCTGGACGAAGTTATCAGCGTAGCCCGCGCAGAACATTGTGATATCTTGTGTTTACAAATAACCTTTTTTTTCCATTGACCACGTTCGTGCATTCAAACGCGCATTCATTTTAGCCTATAATTTTGACCGCGGTCTTCTGCGCAATCATCATACTATCTATGATGCTATCAGACGGATACATGGCTTTCCACTGCATCCTATCATCCTTCAAACTGCGCGTTTCGCGTAATTATGAGCCAGCTCTTGCAGCGATATCTAACAATTTTATGGTGACCTGGATGGTATTTTCTAGATGGTCGTCATGTCATACTCACTGAAGATTTTCATTGTGTATTAGACACGT
The DNA here is from genome assembly GCF_043290135.1 of Rhipicephalus microplus. NCBI lineage: Eukaryota > Metazoa > Arthropoda > Arachnida > Ixodida > Ixodidae > Rhipicephalus > Rhipicephalus microplus. The sequence continues at coordinate 70,159,816 of NC_134707.1, read as the reverse complement.
GAGTTGACGTGCAAGGTCTATGATGGGGTGGCTCTGATTTAAACGCGTGGGAGCTGCGTCGTCTGGTCCAAAATTTTTCTTTGATAGATACGCACAGACTAGTGCATGGACCAGAGTATGTCAGGCCTTGGTGGCGTAGCACATCGTCTAGTCGGTTGGATCGTTTCTATGTGCCGAGCGCCCTAACTTCTTAAGTATCTCACTCTGTTGTAGTAACCCTACCAACGTCCCCATTGTATATATCGGACCACCAACCAGTGACGCCCGAGGCTTACTTTCCCTTTTCATCATCAGTGACACCTTGACGTCTTGACATCTGCATTTTACACGACGTGCGTTCACGCTCCAGTTTATCTAAACTCTTCCGACCCTCTCTTTCGGAATCCGGTCCGGAGGTGTGGGACGCGCTCAAGGCACAGTAGCGTTTACATTGCTCAGTAGCAGGGCGTGCCCTTAGACGCCGTACGCTCGAAGAACTTGCGGCCATTGTCACAAAGCTACGTATTGGTCTACGGGTTGAGAGATAAACTCTCTTGATGCACGCATGGCAGCCAGAGTTACGGGGCCGTTTACAACGCCTAATTGCAGCATCGTCGTTCACGGCAGCTGCTTGGTATTGCAGATGTAATCCATGTACCGACTTAATCCATATTGTTAAGTAGGCTACCTCAAATTTGATCAGAAGTAGCTGAACAACTTTACACAAGCCCGTAAGCTGACGAACTAAAACAGGCACTGTCTTTCATGAAGCGAGGCTTGGCTCTCGAGCCGGACTCCATGGTTGCCTCTTCAATTTTATTTAACGTTTTGGGACAATAGTGATGCTCTTTTCACCTCTGTTATTTGACGTTGTTTTTGAGAACTTTGATTTTTCTGACAGCTTTCGCGATTTTCGAATTGTTTTAATAACTGGGCGTGACCCATCGTTGGTTCACCCAGAGGAGTGGAGAACAATAACGTTCCTCAACGTTGATTATAAAACTTTCGCAGAAGATAGCACTCGGTGTTTGACAAGACTGACGCCTTCCTTAATAGGTCATTACCATTGATATGTGGGGTTTACCATCCCAAAACCACCATTTGATTATGAGAGACGCCATAGTGAAGGGCTCCGAAAATTTCGACCACCTGGGTAGGTCATTATCAGGCGTCCTCTATTCCATGAAGAGAAATCCATAGTTTCTGCATTGTTACACGTGATGTAATTGTGTACACGTTAGCAAGATCAGCTAGGCGACTCTTGGTTTCACTTGACCAAGAAAATGCATTTGATCACCTCGAACATAGCTTTATATTTAGCATCATGGCAGAATTTGGCTACTCCCAAAACCTCATTGAGCTTCACAAAACGCATACCGAAATATACGCAGCACGTTGTTTCTTGACGGTTTAGAGAGTGCGCCATTTCCTGTTACCCGTGGTGTTCACCAGGGGTGTCCTTTACCCCCTGCACTTTTTGTAGTCAGCCTCGAACCATTCTTTTGCTCGCTAATCACTGATGCAAAAGTTCGAGGCCTTCTTCTTCCTGGTAGTAGTGCCATGACGGTGACAGCATTTGCTGATGACATCACGTATTTGAAGAATGAGGACAGTTTCTCCCGTACCGTATGACCTTTTGCGGAGTATGGCCTGATTTTAGGTGCTGCGATAAATATTTCAAAATGTCGATATTTATTCATTGGTTCCCCAGATTTATTGGTTCCCTTAAGTCCTTTTTTCAGTCTTCAAAAAAGTGACTCAATTTGCATTATGCGGCTTGATTACACCTGCGGCGGCATGACAGGAGCCTTGTGGGTTTAAGCAGTCGAAGTTGTAAAATGGCACGTCCGGGAAGCACAAGAGTATAATTTATCGATGCTCGAAAGAAGGTATTTAGCACAGACTGTGTTTGGCGGCCGTGTATGCTACATATCTCGTGTCATAAAGCTCCCACTACGAATCACTAGGTAATTGCAATCTCTCATTGGATCATTTTTCTGGTTAGGTAAAATAGAACTAGTTTGCTGAGCAGCACTTGGGCAAACGAGAAATGGCGGTGGAGTTGCATATACATCAGTGTCTGTTTTCTGTAGGCTGCTTGCCCTGAGTATATTACTTAGGTTGTTGCACGGTGATCAACTTCCCACGCGTGATCTTGCCTGCTATTTCTTAGGCACCAAGATAAACTATTTACAACCAGATGCACAGCTGAATTCTCCACAGCAAACACTTAACATGCCTGCATTTTACTCAATGGCAGTAGCATTTTATAGACACGCGCAGCAGGTTTGTCCCGCTGTAGACGTTCTTGAAAGATGCTTTGTAGATACAACGGTGGCTCTTCTGCTTCTTTTGGTTCCTCCAGCCTATCTAGCACGATCGAGACATGTCTCTTGGAGCGCGATAACGGCATAGTTTTTGCCTCGTCACGTCCTTGACTTCATGTGGCCTCTGCTATGGCTGGCTTCTGACGAGGTCGGTCCTCAGTTGATAACCTAATTGACTTAGTGACCTCTGTTCAGCAACAGAAAGCTAGGAAGCGGCTGTCGGTAGATCTGTTCATAGACGTGAAAGGTGCCTATGACAACGCGACACTTGAGGCTGTTCTAAATGCTCTTGAAGCAGCTGAACTTGGTGGTCGTGTCTTTCGATGGGTAAGAAGCTACCTCACAGAGAGATCTATCTTCGTTCTAACTGCAAATCAGCCTACGAATAAGCATTTCACAAGTCGTGGGGTGCCAAAAGACGGCGTTTTGAGTCCGATGCTTTTCAACCTAGTTCTCGTGGGGCTCACTGAAACGCTACTACAGACGGCCTATATATCTCTCTACGCTGATGATATCTGCATTTGGGCGTCCGGCGTGACAAGGCCTCAAGTGCGCGCAAGGGTATAGAAAGCGGCAACAATGATATCGGCATACTTTCGCCTGCAAGGTTCGACTATCGCAACAGTAAAATGCACAGCGGTGGCGTTTACACACAAACCGATGTCTTTCTACCTATTTGGCATCAATGGCAGATCAATACCATATGAGAGCAGTCATAGATTCTTAGGTGTCATCATAGATTGTGACCAAACCTGGCACCCGCATGTCACATACCTGGAGAAAAAGCACATTGGCCCTGAGAATGTATTCAAGTTCGTTGCCGGAAAATCATGGGGCCCATCCAAGCACTCCCTGTTGCAGCTTTATACAGCCCTCTTTCTCGGAATTCTCTGGTAGAGCCTTCCTGTCCTGTCCAACACGTGCAAGAATAACATCTTTGCACTGCAGAGCGTATAAGCCAAAGCACTTCGGACATGTCTCGGTCTTCCAAATGCTCATCGACAGGGGCAACTATTTTTATCGCAGAGGAGCAGCCGGTCACAACGCATATCATGGTCGAGACGCTTAGAGCACACATTCGGCCTTTATCACGGCTTCCATCACATGATTTAGCGTGTTTGACGGCGCAGAGGCCCCATTCTTCGTTCTGCGGTATTGTGACAAAACATCAGGACATATTACCGCCTGGCTTCCAACTTGCGATGCATTTAGCAGCTGCGTTATGGAGTCTCAGTCAATCTGACGTGCGCTTATCAGTTCCTGGAATTGTTAAGAAGGCACGCATTTCTCCGCTAGCCCTGAAGCAATTGACTTTGTGTTTGTTGGACGAAACGTGCTTCGACCGCATACATGTTTACAATGATGGCTCCACTAATTCCAGCAGCTCTACAGGAGCAGTGGTTGATCCATCTGATAATGTGTTCCTTCAATACAAGTTTTCTCACACCACGACGTCGACAGCAGCAGAGCTTGCAGCGCTTAAAGGTGCAGTAAAGTACATTCCTTGGCAGCAACCGAACCAACGGGGCAGCTTTTGCGACTCGCGGTCAGCCTTACTGACACAACTGTTTGTTATGCAGAACGCGTTACACGAACAATCAGTATATCAGATAAGGCACGACTACGACGAAGTGCTCAATGAAGGTCACGTTATTGCATTTCAGTGGTTGACGAGTCACTGCGGAATTGTCGGCAATGACCACGCGGATGAAGCTGCTCGATCGGCTCATGACTAAGACCTGCGTACATCCATGCCACTCTTCATAACGGACGCTGCAAGGTGACTACAATTACTTGCTCGCCGTATAACTCTCCTACAATGGAATACGCCGCGTTTCTCCAACACGAACCTGTATTCGATCGACCCAAACTTGCAACTTCATTTGCCATCTGGGCTCCCACGATGCACTGAAACCTTACTGTGTCGCGTGAGTTTGGGCATTGCATTTGCGAATGCGTACTCTCGTCTCCTTGGAATGGCGAGCACTTCGGCATGCAACATCAGTGCCTGCGAGGAAACGCTTGAGCACATTCTATGTCATTGCCCAGCATATCAGTCTGAACGACGTATTGTGGAAGCGAAGCTCTGTCAGCTGAATTCACGGCAGCTTACAGAAGAGAAGATCCTGGGACCTTGGCTGGTGGTTTCCCGTATGCGCAAAGCCACGAAAGCTCTCTTCTACTTCTTAAGGACCACCAGAGTTCACGACCGCTTGTGAGAGAACAGTGTGAGACCGTGCTGTGTAGTCTCGAGCTCACTATTCATCCCTCTTTTTCTTAGTCCTCTTTTTTTCTCTCTCTTTCTTTTCTATCTTTCTCCCTTTCCCACACCCCAAGTGTAGGGTAACCAACCGAGATAAACTTCGTTAACCTCCCTGCCTTTCCTCTCTCTATCTCTCTCTCTCTCTCTTGGATGGAGAGTACACTAGACACGGGACAGAGTGGAGAAGTGGGGCATGGTCCCATCTTCTACATGTCCTAACTGCCCGTTACTGAAGTCTACCGCAATATGCTGCAGAAATGTGTCATTGCAAAGGTGTTCTGGAAAGCCGTTAACACTGGTTTCCGTGGCCTAGGTGTTCATCGCTTTGTCACATCTGGTCGCTGCTCGCGTAGTCGTTTTGCGCGCCTTCTAAAAACTGCAAAAGCTTTTTGTTTGTGTCGTAATAGGTGTGAGGCTGTTGCCGCAGGTCATTGTCGTCGTGATCTCTTTCCGATTCTGGAACGCTTATGCTCTGAACTTCCATCGTTTCTGTCAGAGGAATTGTTATTTCTTGGGAAGGAAGAATTTCTACGACAATACACGTGCCACTTTCTGTTCGTAGTTGACAGACGTGTTCGATTTGTTTTCCACCTGGCCTGATTCCTAAAGCCAAGTCACTTGTCTGTCTGATTAGTGCATGTAATATGTATGTGGTTACTTATTTGTATGTGTTTTTTAATTAAATGTATGTAAGCAGAGGTTGGTGCGTTTGTTTGGGCCTCGTGTGGGTGTGAGTTCTTGTACATGTGCACTTCATTATAACGCTGTTAATTATGTAAACTTCACGACTATTGACACCTACATATTTCCTACATCTTCACCAGGTCTTGTAAATTCTGTACATATATCACCATGTACATTGATCATATTGTGATTAGTATATATATGTAGTGTATGTAGTCATTATTGACATGTGTTACGGACACCCTACGGACATATACACTTTTGTTTGAATGTGTCATATATGTTGTGCTTTGTCATTTGTTTGTTATTACACTTGTTGTGTAGACGCTGGTTTCATAGGTTTGTTGCGTCTCACGACAGAATAAACTTTTATGGGCGAAGCTCCTTATAGCGGCACCCGTTCGTCCCTCGTAGTAGTAGTGTGTAACAATTGTTACAATTTGACCTCGAAGGTGGTGCCGGTGGGAGATTTATTCTGTGCGCTGTTGAACAATAAAAAAATAGTGCTCAATGTGCATGCCAATGGCTGCTAATGTGGAATGAGAGACTGGAGCATTCGGCTTTTAGTTAACGCACAAGCTACGATCCCCATTAGCAGCCATTGGCATGTACATTGAGCACTATCTGACAAGAAAGGGTTGCTACGTTATACTCGCTGCGTGTAACCTCTTTAGTTTTAGAAAGGTATAGCGAGCATTGAGCCGCAGTGCCATGAGTACAATGAACTAGTATATACCATGAACTCGAGGTGGTTAAAGGTGGGAAGTAGATACGAAGCGCAAGCCGTAAGAAAGTAATAGCCGAATTCTGATGTCTCTCATTTGCCATTAGCAGCCATTGGCATGTACATTGAGCACTACTTGACAGGAAAAGGTTGCTACGTTAGACTCGCTGGGCGTAACTTCTTTGCTTTTAGAAAGGTTTAGCGAGGGTTGGGCCGCAGTGCCATGAATAAAGTAAACTGATATATACCATGAACTCGAGGAGGTTAAAGGTGGGAAGTAGATCCGAAGCGCAAGCCGCAAGAAAGTGTGCGTGTGCCATTTATCGTTTAGGCCCGTATTCACAAAAGCTCCTTCCCTAAAGGGCTCCCCTCCACTTGACGAAGTCGAGGCGAAGCGTGCTCCTCCACTCAAGGAGCCGCTGCATTTCATGAACGCTCCTCCACACTTCCTTCGCCATGGGAGGCCACGGAAATGCTCTTATTCTAACCTTGTCGTGCGTCAGGCATAACTGGCAGTGTAAGACAAACAGGGAGACAGACAGATTGACAGTCAGACGCGGACGGGTGTACGCATAGACGGACGGACGGATCAACTCATACAACAATGAACGCATGAACAGATGGACGGACGCTTCGCCCCGCTCATCATCAATCGCTCCGTGGATATGCTGTGATTTTTTTCTAAAAATTTCTACTTGGTTCTACAGTCGGGTCTCTCACTGCTCTAACTAAAGTTTCCCCATCCATTCATTTATCCTATTGTATGCTGTTGTAATTACTCTTTCATCTATGGCGTGACAGAGCTCCGCCGCGGTGGTCTAGTGGCTAAGGTACTCGGCTGCTGACCCGCAGGTCGCGGGCTCGATTCCCGGCTGCGGCGGCTGCATTTCCAATGGAGGCGGAAATGTTGTAGGCCCGTGTACTCAGATTTGGGTGCACGTTAAAGAACCCCAGGTGGTCGAACTTTCCGGAGCCCTGCACTACGGCGTCTCTTATAATCATATAGTGGTTTTGGGACGTTAAATCCCACAAATCAATCAATATGGCGTGACAGCATTGGATGGGATTGTGGGTAGTCTGTGAAACCAGCATTGCTGCTGGCGCTCGATGGATATGCAATAACAATAATAATAATATTAATAATAATAATAATAATAATAATAATAATAATAATAATAATAATAATAATAATTCCAAACCCGCCTTCTGAATATGAGAGACGCCGTATTGTGTGTCAAAAAAAATGGAACTGTCTTTACAATTACTGGAGTGCCGAAAAAAAAAGATAACTAAGACGTAATGATAAAAAACGTCTCCAAGGAACTATAAATTTCTGGCGGTGGGATGAATTTCTTCAGCTGTTATCTTCTGAAATGCCTCTGAAGTGTTTAAGCATCACGATATACAAGCCTTTAAATATTATGCGTCAATCAAAGCTGCATCCTCAATAATTATAAAAACTAACCCATCATGTTGCACGAATAATGTGAACATGAATTTCATATGAAAATCTATCGCACAACCTCGGCCGCAGGAACAACGCCATGCGACAGACGTTTCACCAATGTGTAGAAAACACAAGAAGGAACCAAAAGTACGTGCGCAGAAAAATACGAAAACAACGACTCCGTCGTAGCATTGCAACTTTGCGCGCCGAAAAGATGCACGCGTAAAGGAAAGTGGGCTGCAGTTATTTAATATATCGATGTTCTCTGCGGCTGATTTGCAAGTGAGAGGAGTTGTGTAGATTTCTCTTCAGAGCCGCAGTCTTTCTTTCTCCCTCTACATGAGTGATCTACAGTCGTGAAAGAGAAAGGTATTGTTATTGTAAAAGCATAGTCAGCTCATTCACGTAATGAAATAGCAAAAAAAATTGTTTCCACTAAAATGGGAGGCACAATCAAATATGCACATTTTATTTTTTTTTGTTCTTTTGTTGCCTATACGCAGGCACCGCGCAAGAGAATTCAGTTCCCATTCACGCCGCTTGCAAGTGGTTCTTGGAAGGTGCTGTGCCATCGCTCTCCAGCAAAAAGAAAACAAGGAATAAATAACTGTACGCACGAAGAAAAACATATAAAGGAAAAGGTTATAGCGACAAAGTGAACAGACGCTTGTGTGTCCCACCCAAACACAACGGCTTCGACGTTCACCCGTGCCACCTACGCTCTGGGGCAGCCCTGTCTACTCGAAGTCTTTTCATTCGGGCTGAAGGCGCTGCGACTGTGGACAAAAGAAGCAAGACTGAATGAACTGATCACGTCCACTTAATAAATCCTCTTTACCGTGCCCCGTCGACGGCGCGCTGTGTCCACAGGACTTACGTATACGCCAACCGGGTGGCGGGGCCGCCATGTCCGTCGCTTTCCGAAAGAACGTTCAATAGCGCTTCGGCCTTTCGCCGTTGGGAATTGTTGTAGCAAAAACAGACAGCATAGGACAAGAAGCCCAGAAAGTTAGAGTAAGCGACATCTTCGTTCCGTAGGAAGAGCAAGCGAGATGTTTTCTCGCACGGGTTCGCTTATCTGCTTGTCTGTTTGCGCTTGTTTGCTTTCTTTGTTTTTGCCCTTGCACGCCTGTTTTTGTTTTTATTTGATGGAATACGTGCCCGTTTTTCGTGAGCGAAAGTAATGCGCTTTTCCAAGATGACCCAATATTGAGACATGAAAAATTGAAATGGCTTTACGGTACTTTGCAATGTACAGTGATAGGCCATATGTGGTCATATACTGAAAATAGACGGCACCGCATTCGGTTTTACCGTCGCATTTCGGTCCATTTTTCTTGTGTTTCTTTTTTAGCGTTCGCATGAGAATTGCTTATGAACGCGAGGCTATGTATGCCGTTTTAGTAAAAGTTTAAATCGCCACGCTGCCGAAAAAACGATGTGTAAACGTAGTAACTCGTTATTGTTTGTTACCAGCGAGGAGTCATGTTTTTCCGAAACTTGAGGGAGACTGGTTAAAAAAAAAGATGCTAATATAACTGAAGGAAATATCAGGTTGGCTACTATGTACTTGAAAATGAGTAAGGCGGAGTGAAACATTGAGAGGACAAAGCATTAGTCGACGATGGCGCTAAACAAAGCAGGTGCCGAAACAGGTCTCATGCCTTAACAATGAATGGTGCTACTAAATTACGGCAGTAATTGGAAAAGCTGGCAGTGCAATAAAGTAATAAGGGAAACATGACGAAAAGACAAAAGAGCTGCAGTGCAACGCATTTTGGGTGTCCTTCTCGCAGCCTTTTCGTAAAGGTGCAGGTGATCAATCTAGTTCGAATGTGCGAGCAGCACTCTTTTTGTACTACAAGATCGTAGCTTATGGCAATAAACTAAGTAAGCGTTACAATTTGCATACTGAACATAGGCGCTAAAGATCTGTCTGTATGGGTAACAATAAAGGAGGGTTAACATTTTTTGGAATGGAAGCCTCCACTTCGTCGTGGCAGCAGATGTGAAGCCAGCATGTGCATGGTGCGTCTACCTTAAAGCATGGCTTTAACGCGTCATACTGAACCCGAGATAAACTGAAGTTGTTCTGCTCGCGCGAACGCAAGCATACACATAGATTAGGAGATCACAGCTCCTTATAAGTCAATGAACATGAATTAGTAAAGATAGCTCTCTCTCTCTCTACAAATATTTGCCAAGATATCGAGGCTACTTAAGGAAACGAGTAACACAACACATGCTGAGCAGTATCTATCAGAGGAAATTGCCGCTATTATTACTTTACAACGTGTGAGCGGAGCGCTGTTGTTTTTGTCTTTGCTAGTGTCTTATACCTCTGTCACACGTGGCAACTTAAGTGCACTTTCAGTGAGTACACTTTGCCATGAGTGTAATTTTCGTGCTCTTATGCGAGAACATTCAGTGTCACTCGCTGCAAAGTACACTTGCCGGCAAGTGTGATCGCCAACCTCCCTTGACGGCTTTGATGAAGTGTGTAGCCTTGGTACCAGTAGCTTGTCAGGAAATACGCTGTCGTCGAAAGCAGTGTTAATACTACTTTAAATTCATTGTTTTTGTTGTGAGGAATACTGCTATGTAATAAAACAAGTCACGAAATATAACGAAAATCTTCACTAATCTCACCTTCGGGCAATATGTGGCCACGTCCACTAAGGGAATGCGGCAGCACATGCTGTGCGATAGCTGCGTCCGTATCGTTGTTTACTTCCTGGCACACTTGCACATGTATACGGTAATTGTTCTGTAGTCATTTAGGATGGCGTATGCCCCAGGTGCTACTTCCAGGAAGACGACGTGGTCGGACGATGAGACACCGGCACAAAAATAGCAAATATACACTGTGCTACAAATCAGTCCATTGCGAGTGCCATCATTTCGAAAGTACACTTCGCTTTCTCGCGCAGCAGAGAACCGCCAAAATGATACTCCGTGAGCGCAAGTACACTCACTCAAAGTGCACTTCAGTAGGAACGTGTGACAGGGGTATTAGTGTGCTTGGAGTGAGATGGTGGCCGTCTGGTTTCACTTTTCCAACACAATTACCGACGCGGTAGTTTTGAAATGTGAAGCTTTTTATAAGGTCAAGCGCAATCTAGTGTGCGGCGTGACTACTCTTACTGCGCATGCCCGTCACTCACCGTCTCTTCTTTTCTATGCTTGCACTCCACTCTCTCTTCTCAAGGCATCTGTCCTAGCGTCCTCCCCCTCCCTAACCCCATTGCGCATACATGTATCCTTCTCCTATCTCGCCTCGCCAACTCCGATGCAGGCAGCGTCTGTTAGCAAGTTTCGTGATTGAAAGATCCAACTGCTAGCTATGCACAATCATTCAATGGGCAGCCCGTATATATATATATATATATATGCGCTGTATCTTGGCATCCAAGGTAGTGCGGGTCGTAGATTTATTCTGCGCATTGTTTACAATAGAATTCACAGCGTGCGAATACAATAAAAGCGAACTGTGGGTCTCTGTGTCCAATCGCAGTCTGCTGTCTCTCATTGTCATTAGCAGCAGCAGCGATTGGCATGTTTCAGAAGGAAACGCCGGTACATTGCTGCACGTTTTGCGCCTCCCCAGGTTTCTGTCCTGCGCAACGGTGCCTTGACAACAAGCGCTAAGCCACCGTCAGTGTAAGTGTTAGCGCCCGCTGCTTTGCATCCACACATGGTTCCCTTTAGCGGGAGATGGTGTAACTTTTTAGCAGCGAAGCTCTTTATAGCGGCACCCATTCGTCCCTCGTAGCCATTATAGTGTGTAACAAGTATAACATTTTGACCTCCAAGGGTGGTGCCGGTGAGAGGCTACTGTGCGTAGTTGAACAAAAAAAGATAGTGCTAAATGTACATGCCAATTGCTGCAAAAGGGGAATGAGAGACAGGAGCATTCGACTTTTAGTGAACGCGCTCGCTGCGATTCCCATTAGCAGCCATTGATGATTAGTGGAGTTTATTGGCGTAAGGGCCAGATGTGGCCAAAGAGCGCCAGAGCGATGATATTGAACTGTGCAATGTGCAGTGTAGATAAAACAGATGTGACGTGGCCGAAAATGGGCCTAAAAACAGTCGCTGTAGGTGCATAAAAATATATATATATAGTAAAATTATGGCAATGACAAATGATGTGTGCTATGGAAACATAAAATGGTTTAAAAGTGATATGTATGGAGATATGTATGATATGTAAAACTTGGCATGGAGCACCAGCGCCTCGACAGAGCCCTTAAAACAAGAGCATGGAGGCCTCGGCTCATTGAAAGCTGCTATCACAGTGGCATCCTCTGAACAGAGGATGCGCTATGAACCTGTTGGGCTAAAAACATTCAATGTTGGGCTAAAAACATTCAATACTACATCCTTTAAAAAGCTTAAAACTGATTTTGCATCAAAGAGCGGCTCTTCACCGAGAAACATAATTGGGTGTAGAGGAAGATTATAGCGGTATGCTAAAGCAAAATATTTCTTTCTCTCACTTTCAGCTTCAGGACACTCCAGGAGGACGTGGAGGACGGTTAGCCTCTCACCACATCTACCACAAGTAGGAGGTTCATCGCCAGTCAGCAGAAAGCTATGGGTACCATAAGTGTGTCCTATTCTGAGGCGACAAAATAGGACATCACTTCGCCGTGTTCTTGTAGCGGAGGGCCAGTAACCCAACCGCGGCTTAATCAAGTGAAGCTTATTATTTGTTTCTGTGTCCCACAAGCGTTGCCAGTGGTTTCGCAGTTTCTTACGTAGGAATGGTTTTAGGTCTGTTGCAGGGACAGTAGCGGTGGGGTTAATAGTGCGCAATATAATAGAGGTGGCCATTTCGTCAGCTAGCACATTGCCCTCGATGCTTCTATGGCCAGGTACCCAGCCAATAGTAACATGCTGGTTGGACATGTACGCAGTACATAGGACGGAATACAGCTCAATTATTACCGGATTTCTCAATCTGAAAAGTGATCCTAATGCATTTACGACGCTTAATCAGTCTGTGAATATAATTGATTTTTGTATGTTTGATTTCCGTATATGCTTCACAGCCGACAATAGTGCATAACCCTCAGCCGTAAATATACTTGTTTCCGGGTGCAGCACACCGGATTCCGGGAAGGATGGTCCGACGGCTGCATAAGCCACCCCTACATGCGACTTAGAAGCGTCGGTATAAAACTCTGCGCATAAGTACTTGGACTGGAGTTCTCGGAAATGCATTTTAATGTGTGCTTCTGGTGCGTGTTTAGTGATTTCAACAAATGAGGTGTCACAGTGTATAAGCTGCCACTGCCACGGGGGTAAAAGTGTCGCTGTGGGCGTAGGACAAAGTTCTAGCAGCGGAACACCCATTTCCTCACCTAAGTTTCTCACACGCAAAGAGAACGGCTTTCTCACTGTGGGGCGATTATGGAAGAGGGGGGCAGCGGTCATATCGTTTATAGTTGAATAAGATGGATGCTTGATGTTTGCGCGTACCTTTATAAAATATGTGAAACTGCTATAGGAACGCTGCAGGTGAAGTGACCACTGATTCGACTCTACATAGAAGCTCTGGATCGGACTGGTCCTGAAAGCACCAGTTGTAAGTCGGATACCCAGATGGTGTACGGGGTCCAGGATTTTTAATGCACTTGGCGTTGCGGAATGATAAATAATAGAGGCATAATCAAGGCGTGACCCGACAAGGCTTTTGTATAACTTCAAGAGGCACTTTCGATCACTACCCCTTGTTGTACGTGACAGGAGTTTTAGGACGTTCATCGCTTTCAAACATTTCATTTTGACATATTTAATATGGGGAATAAACGTCAGCTTAGAATCTAAAGTGGTTCCCAGGAATTCCTGCTCGCTGCTCACAGAGAGTTGGTCTCCCTTGATCGCAACATTTGGTAGTGGCATTACACCTCGTTTGTTGGAGAAAAGTATGCAAGTACTTTTCTTTGTGTTTATTTTAAAACCATTTTCATCCGCCCATTTAGAGAATTTATTCATTCCAAGCTGCACTTGTCGTTCGCAGGTAGACATATTGCATGATTTGAAACTCATCTGCACATCATCAACATACACGGAATAAAACATCGCACTTGGAATGACTGACTGCAGGGAGTTCATTTTTACAAGAAAGAGTGTGCAACTAAGCACGCCCCATTGCGGAACACCAGTTTCTTGGGTAAAAGTTCTAGAGAGAGCATTTCCCACTTTTACGCGAAAGGTTCGGGTAGACAAATAACTTTTAATTGTTTTAGGATATTCCCACGGATGCCCATGGTGGCAAGATCGCGGAGAATCCCGAACCGCCATATGGTGTCGTATGCCTTCTCTAAGTCTAGGAATACCGAAAGTACGAACTGCCTATGAATAAATGCATCTCTGATGTATGTCTCTATGCGAACAAGGTGGTCTGTTGTCGACCTCCCCTCTCTGAAACCACACTGAAGGGGGTCTAGTATACTGTTACTTTCTAGAAAGTGGATTAAGCGCCGGTTTATCATTTTCTCATACAGTTTGCATAGACAGCTTGTTAGCGCTATTGGCCTGTAGCTGGCGGCCAAGGACGGATCTTTGCCTTGTTTAAGTACTGGGATGACTATAGCTTCTTTCCATGACAATGGAATATACCCAGCTGCCCACATGATATTGAAGGGAGTTAGGAGTGTTTTAGTGCTTTGGGGTGAAGGTACTTGACCATTTCGTATGTTATACGATCGACTCCTGGCGCCGAGTTGTTGCAGCATGCAAGAGATGCCTTAAGTTCAGCTAATGTAAACGGGCAGTTGTAAGTCTCACTGGATGGACGTTTACATTTAAGGGGCTGCCACTCTTCGCGTTCTTTGAATTTTAAGAATGTTTCTGTATAGTTTGATGCCCTTGAGACGTATTCAAAGTGTTCGCCTAGGCAGTCCGCCTGCTCCTCTAAGCTCTCACCTCGGCTATTTACCAAGGGTAGGGGGTGCGACTCCCGGCCCATTAACTTGTTTACCCTATTCCGAACATTTGTTTCGTCGGTGTAAGAATTGATACCAGAGATGTACCTATTCCAACTTTCTTTCTTTGCAAGACGACGCGTTCTTCTAGTTTGTGACTTCACCTGTTTGAAATTGACGAGGTTTTCAGCCGTTGAGTAAATGGAGTAATCTCCAAGCTTTATTTTGACTATTTCGCGTTTTCCAACAATCGTCATTCCACCATGGGATGCGACGCTTATTAGTCATTCCGTTAGTTTGCTTAATACATTTCACTACAGCGTCAATAATAAACTATGTTAAGTATGCCACAGCATCGTCTATATTAAAATCAGCAATGTCCTCTCCATCTAAAAATGTGTTTTCTCGGAACGGTTCCCAGTTGGCTGACTTGGTGTTCCAACGAGGAAAGTCAGGCGAGCATGTATCTTCTTTAGTTAGCTGCAACATTATCGGGAAGTGGTCACTCCCAAAGGGGTTCTTGAGAACAGACCACTCCAGATAAGGAATTAGTGTACTCGTGACAATACTCAGGTCTATAGAAGAGAATGTGTTGTGCGTAGAGCTATAATATGTTGATTCTTTTTTGTTAAGTAAACATGCACCTGACGAAAACAGAAAGTGTTCTATTAGGCGTCCTCGTGCATCCAAACGGGAGTCGCCTCATAGAGGATTATGTGCATTTAGATCACTAACGACTATATATGGCGGAGGAAGTTCGTCAATGAAACTTTGAAATTCTGTCTTCGAAAGTTGATAGCACGGAGGAATGTAAATAGAAGTAATTGTTAGTAGCTTCCTAAACAGCACTGCTCGGACAGCAACTGCCTCAAGAGAAGTTCGGAGGTTTATTTGCTTTCAGGCAACACCTTTATCAACTATTATAGCGACACCGCCAGACGAGGCGGCAGCGTCGTCACGGTCTTTACGGAAGATGGCATATTGCTTCAGAAAGTTTGTTTGTGTGGACTTGAGATGTGTTTCCTGAACACACAGCACCTTTGGAGTATGTTTATTAAGGAGTTCTCTAATATCATCGAGGTTATGGAGAAGTCCTCTCACATTCCACCGTAAAATCTGCGTGTACATTTTAGATGTGTTTTGTGCTGTGTGCTCAAGGATGGAAAATTAGCTCACGGACCCTTTTCAGGGGCCGTGACACGAGATTTTTCTTTTTTGGATCGGTCGACCGAGTCGCGCCGATCCTTAGGCGCTTGCTGCGCCCTCACACTCGGAGTTGTGTCCATTGCCTCTAGCGAGGCACTGGACAAGCACTCTTGCGAGCGCTGCAGTTGTTTTGAGGGCCTCGCCTCTAAAGACAAGGCCTTCGCGGCCCCCAGCCCGGAGGTTGGTGGGTCCTTCTTCGATGGCAGAGCAGCACTGGCTGCAACCGCCGAGGGGGCGGATGGCGTCACCGCTGGCTCACTACGCGTGTGCCAGACAGGTGCCGGGGGCCGTCGTGGCGCTGCCCCCTGACGCGCCACTTCGGCAAAGCTGGTTTCTGGCAGGTAGGACACCTGCCTTCGTGCCTCCCTAAATGAAATGTTTTGTTGTACTTTAATTGTGACAATTTCCTTCTCTTTTTACCAGCTTGGGCATGACCGTGAGTATGCGGCATGCTCCCCGTTACAGTTCGTACAGTGAGGAGAGTTTTCACAGGCATCAGGTGTGTGTTCGTCAGCACTGCATTTCGCACAAGTTAGGCGGCCTCGGCAGTTTTGTGAACTGTGGCCGAACCGCTGGAATTTGAAACATCGGAGGGGGTTTGGTATATACGGCCTCACTCGAAGCTAGATATACCCAGCCTCAACGGAGTCGGGCAGTACACTTGAATTGAAGGTAAGTATCAGGTGTTTAGTCTGGACTTCTTTGCCATCACGCCTCATGCTAAATCGTTTTACGTTTATGACATTCTGTTCGCTGAAACCCTCCAGTAGTTCAGCCTCCGTCAGCCCTAACAGGTCATCATCTGAGACAACGCCACGGGTGGTGTTTATGGTTCGGTGTGGGGTTACTATTAATTTGGTATCTGCAAATTTCGTTAGGTTAGGCAATTTTTCATATTGTTTCTGGTCGCGGAGCTCCAACAGGAGGTCACCACTTGCCATTCTCGAAGCTTTATATCCTGGGCCAAAGATTTCTTTCAAAGACTTTGAAACAAGAAAAGGTGAAATTGTTCGCACTGGTTTGCCGGGTGTGTCAGCGTGGATAACGTGGAATTGGGGAATGGATACTCTCTGGTGACCAAAAAACTGGAATACTTCATCGGTGCGCCCTCTTTTCGAAGGGCGATCAGGGAGTGGGGGGAAGGAGCTAGCCATAAGAAAAGGTTTATTTTCGGCAGCGGCGCCAGCCACCCACCATGGAGTCCTACAAGGGGACGCTGCAGGGTCTGTAAGCACAGTACGTGCAGACGCCAGCTGTACACCACCACTATAACCGAATATGGTGTATCCAAGGCAGGATAGCCACACAGGGTTAACCCTTGCCACCAGGAAACGCGGAAGTCAACGGAAGAGAGTAGAGGACAAGAAAGATTTAAAGTAAGGGAAAAGACGAAGATGTGAGGGGGAGATAGGAAACCATTAGCAGCCATTGGCATGCACATTGAGCACTATCTGACAAAAAACGGTCTCTACATTATACTCGCTGGGTGTAACCTCCTTAGATTTAGAAAGGTTTAGCGAGTGGTGAGGCACAGTGCCATGAATACCATGAGCTAGTATATACCACGAATGAACTCGACGTGGTTAAAGGTGAGAAGTAGAGACGAAGCGCAAGCTGTAAGAAAGTAAAAGCCGAATTCTCCTGTCTCTCATTTCCCATTGGCAGCCATTGGCATGTACATTGAGCACTACTTGACAGGAAAAGGTTGCTACGTTAGACTCGCTGGGCGTAACCTCCTTGGTTTAAGCAAGGTTTAGCGAGCGTTAGGCCGCAGTGTCATGAATACAGGGAACTAGTATATACTCGAAACTCGAGGTGGTTAAAAAGTGGACCCGAAGCGCAAGCCGTAAGAAAGTGTGCGTGTGCCACCTCTCGTTTAGTCCTTGGAAGTCCGCTGAATGGTGGTGCTTCTATATGGGGAATATATGATGAAAAGGTGCGAGATGGTGGTACTTGGAGTGTTGAATAGATGGACGAACGGACACACAGACAAATGCATGGATGGACGCATGAACGGACGCAGGGGCGGATGCATGAACGAACGCAGGGACGGACGCACGAACAGACGCACGCACAGACGGGCGGATGTATACGCATGGACGTTCACACAGACGGACGCATGGACGGACGGAAGCAAGAATGAATGGACCGACTAAGGCTTCACCCCACTCTCCATCATTCACTCCGTGGATATGCTGGAATTTTTTTAGCCTGCTTGGTAACAATTGATGCGAATAAAAGAAACTCACCAGCCATTTTTAGTGCAAACTTTCCAATGCAACTATTAGGACCTAACAAATTACACATTCTTCCTTCTAAAAGCTGAACCATGTGTAGATGCGAAGCAGCGGGTGCAAACGCTGACCGGCAGCGTTGACGCTGGCCATCAGCGCAGCGTTGCACAGGGGAGAAACCATAGCAGGCACGAGAGTGACATTGATGGACCTGTATTTCGTGCAGGAACATTCCAATCGCTGCTGATGGGCAATGAGAGACAGAAGACGCATACTGGATACAGAGACCCGCTGTGCGCATCCAAAAATAAGTTTGATGATGTTAATTTGCACCTAGCGGATCTGAAACACCGTTTTGACATATTTTGCTTTAGCGAGACATCGCTTACATCTACGGATGAATACGTTTCATTTCCAGATAGGACTGTATATTTGCATATTGAACGAAGAAGCGGGGTGGCGGAATTGCTTTTTATGTGCGCTACGATAAGTCTTATAGTATTCTTCCTCATCTCGGAGTTGTCAATGAATCATATGAACGTATTGGTATTCAGTGCTTGAAAACGTTGATTGCACTTGTCTATCGTCTGCCCTCAGGATCACTAAGCGTGTTTCTGGATTTTACTGAAAACTTATTACATCTAAGCACTCAACTTAAACCCAAACAGCCTTAATAGGCGACTTTAACAAAGACGCTTGCCAGATAAATTGACATTTTAGGCGTTTTCAAGAAACTTTTGAGTCATACGGGTGTTCAAATGTCATTGACGGGCCCACAAGAATTACACCTACAACACATACAACGCTTTGCTTCTGTATAACAAGTTTTTCTACGAAATCTACCACTGTAGGGGTCCTGTTGTGTGATCTTAGCGATCATTTACCAATATATTGTCCGCTACCTCCTGAACCGCCTTGTCAAATAACACCTGAAAACTACAGAAGGATATAGTTCAAACAAAACGTAAAAACATTTGTAGAATTAATTTCTTGCTATTGGTGGAACGAAGTCATTACGAATACAGACGCAAACACAGCTTACGATGTTTTTATATCCATAATCTTGGTTTTAAACGACAGATGCTTCCCTCTTGTGAAGCTCAAGAAACACAAAAAAGCAAGAAAGCCTTGGATTTCACGTGAGCTTTATAACAGAATTAAAGCACGCAAAGTTCTTTCTCAAATTTTTCTAAGAAGTAAAAGCGGAAACTTGCGGGCGTTTGAATCAGAACGAAAAAAACAAATTCTGATATTAAACGTGCCAAACACAGATATTACATGAATAAATTCCTTGCTGCATTGGGAAAATTTAATCTCATATGGAGGATGATGAATGAGGTAATAAACTGGCTCCCAGAAAGAAATAAAGTTATTCTCCAACAAAGTGGTCTGTCAGACGTTCAGATTGCAAGTTCATTCAATGTCCAATTTACAGATGTTGGCTCATCTTCACAACCCATTGTACCAGTCTCTCCATCTGAATATATCGCAAATAGGTGTTCTTCTACTTTGTTCTTGGTAGCCACCATCGAGCAGGAGGTCCAGGGCAAAATCTTCTCACTTAAAGACGGTCGTGCGGCTGGTTCTGACGATGTAAATGTGCAGCCACGGAAAACTGTTAGTGAATAAATAAGCATACCACTAACTCATATCTGTAATCTAATTCTTTCAAATGGCATGTTCCCGGATAAAATGAATATAGCTCGAAGAACCGTTATTCAATTAGATGGACCGGCTATTGATATGAATTACTAGAGACCAATATCCGTACTATCAGTTTTCGCGATAATTGCTGAACACATAACAACCAACAGACTGAGTGGCTTTTTAAACACGAAAAACTTAATTACACAAGAGCAATATGGTTTCTGTTAAAGTAAATCTTTAGAAACAGCTTTATTTGAAATAAAAGAACAAATTCTTGGCAACATTGAAAATTGAATAGTAACCCTTGGTTTATTTTTTTTTATTTTAGAAAAGCATTTGATTACATGAAAGCCAACGTTCTTTTCGAAAAACTACCTCACTATGGTATTCGTGGCGTCCCTTTATCCTTCATAAAAAGCTATCTAACGACACGAACCCAGTATACTATGATCAATAGCACTACCTCTAAAATTCAGAGCACAATGTACGGTGTACCCCAAGGTTCCGGCTTAGGACCCGTTCTCTTTTTTTGTATATGCATTATATTGTATAGGTACAGGGCTACTTTAATATTATACTATATGCCGACGACGCTAACGTGTTCTTCTCATAAAGAAATTGCACAGCATTTTTGAACAAGCCAACACCTGGCTACAAAGATGAGATATGTGGCTTAATGCAAGTAAAATTCAAATAAACTTAAGTAAAACAAAATACTTCCTGTTTAATTTAAACGGCTTGTCACGCTCAGCTACAGCTTCAAAAAGTAACTATTCAACAGTAATGTATGCTGAATTTTCGTGGGGTTATATTCCGCGAAAACATGTCGTGGTCACCACATATAGATTCTTTCAAAAGTAGTATTGCCCGCGCTGTAGGTGCATTAAACAGGTCGCGATATTTACTACCAACAAGCGTGAAGCACTACATCTACAATCTACCTATACATTCCTGTTTAACGTACTGTTTTCTAGTTTGGTCCACTACAACACAGTAATTAGGGTCAATTCAAATGCTTCAAAACGGTGCACTACGTGCAGTAGAAAATTTAGGACGTATTATAAGCACTCAAATATATTATTCCAAAAGTAAAATATTAAAGGTGCCCAAACTATACACATACAAACTATTTCTGGAAATTATGCGGCAACTTAAGTCTGACAAGCATTCCTTCCAGAGTAAGTACAGTGGAAAAACGACAGGCTACAAATTCAGAAATTGTTCTGTATTTATACCACATAGCATAACAAAATACGGAGAACAAAATCTTGCGGTTCGTATTTTTAACTTTCTCAATGGCTATACCTTCACCATTTATCTCCTCAATACTGAATTAGGAAGTAAGCGTATCAAAAATTAATGAAAGAATTGATAAGTTCAGAGGAATAATGCAAATAAAAGAGTACTATGGCTCAGTATAAATGTTATGTATTGCGGTAATCTTTCTTTTTCTCTTCCCACATGTGAATTGTGAGCCCTTCAAGTTTTTCCTAGCTTTTTTTTTTTGTTTGTGTAGATCAGTATAATACGATTTTATTTTTCTGCTTGGGAGTTGCGATCGATTTTTTGTAAAATTGTACGCATGTTTTCTTTTATTTTTTTTATTGCTGTATAAATGTGTGATATTGTTCAGAGGTGTATTATTTGATTTTCTTGTACCCTTTAATATTCGTGTATGTATTTTCTGCTGCTGCTGCCGTATGGGTGGCATAACTCAGTGAAGCAATGATTGCCTTTCACCATGTCTCCTTGGACAATTTTGCCATTGTTCTTAATAAACTAATAAAGAAAGAAAGAAAGAAAGAAAGAAAGAAAGAAAGAACGAAAGAAACAAAATGCGCGATTTTTGTCACAGTAGAGACTCACTTCTTTATGCGCATTTAGGACCTGGCTAAATGACTTGCGCCTGTTTGTTTTTACTATTCATGCTTCTCGTAAACCTTCACATTTCGAACCTGCATACCACCCTATAGAAGGAGTGTCGTCATACGCGCTCCAGTACAGCATTCATTAGCTTGTAATTGTTTAACAGGCTTTCAACCGGCTCGCCATGCGTGGTAAACGGGCTTTTGCATACTTTCCCATCGACACAATGGCACGACCCAAAAAAAATGAAGCCCACGACCTCGTGCTCAGCAGTGCCCAAGTACAGCTGATGGGTCAAGACTACGAGCAAAAATATCTTACTCTTCTGCTCAGGTCTGCTTACTTGCACTGATTGCGAAAGCAGCGGTGAGTGCACGGGCAATGTCGCAGAATATGGGCAGGGCTGGTGAGGTTGCCATCTATGTCAAGCGAAATTGTCTCATGCCATGATAATGTCATCAGGTCCCGTCACGTCAGAACGTCATTTCTATACTTCGTCGTGTCAGCAGGTTACACGTCGAACGGTCACAGTTCCATGCTGGTATCCATGAAGATAGGATCAAAAGGGCTAAAAAAAACAACTGGCTTCGTTCTACGTAGACACCAAACTGACTTCTACAAAACGCTATATAGAATAAATCACAGTAACTTCACCTGTCGATCGGTTGAGGAGTCTCAAACAGAACAAACCCAGTGATTTAGGTTTCATGGACAATAGAAATGAATGTAACATCGCAGAAATTCTAGGAGCCCTTGATGCAATGCGTGATCAACGACCAATGAAACAACATTATCTTTTTTTCCGCATAGCCACCACTTAGAACAACCTGCTTCACCAAATTTCTGCCCTAATTTGCGCACCCACATTCATCAAAATAGATCATCATTTTTCAGAATAAAAGCCATTCGAACTGATATTCATCATTCCAACTGTTTGTATATATTGTGTATTCATGTACCCACATTATTCATGTTATTCTCAATTATGCCTATTATAATGTTATTTCTGACCAATGTATCTTGAACATATGTACGCCCAGCCCTCATGTAATGGGTTTTTAGGCTTCATAGGTATTAAAACGAAAATAAAAAAAACCAAAATACCTCAATATTGTAGCACTATTCATGAAATAATTTCACAGCTAGAGCTGTTTCTCGAAGAGAAAATGGGGTCAAGAAAGTGGCCAGATAAGAAGGTGCAATGTTTGGATTACTTATTAATGCATTCTCAGAAGTATCGTAATGACTTTATCTGGAAGAAATGGTAAGAATAGTTATCTAGAAGTTTCGAAGCCTTGCGGATGACTTCGGCGTACCGCAAAGGGGCACATAAACACGAGAAAACGCATATGAATATTGCTGTACGGTGTTGTGCTTATGCATAGGTTGCTGTAATATATCGCATTTTGTGTATGTCTTTGTGTGTGTGTATCAAAACTTTCTGTCACGTTTTAATATTTATCAGAATAATAGGGCCGGCAATCGAAAGTAGTAGAGCTTCGAAAAGCCGAAGGTTGGGCGAGTGTTTATTTGAACTTCAATGTCATCATAACTAGTGCTGCGAAAGAACGAAACAAAAGGCGAAATAATTTCACAGGTGCTCGTGTTCCTCCTTACCTTAGTGTTAAGTCGTTTTATTGTGTTACATACCATGATACCACAGTTTCCCGTTCGTTTCGTTGCGCTACACGTGATGATTATACAGATCTTCGAACAACTGAGTCTCACGCTTAAGGTACACTAATAAAAAGGGATCATGCTTTCTCTGTCCCGAAACGAGCATGTTTTTGCCCATCTAAACCCATTTGCTCAGCATGCACAGACATGCTAATTAGCAAACCAAGGCTAACGAAAACATTAAAGAAATACAGTGAAATGGTCTTGCAGCCCTGAACCCACCTCTCAGCAAAGGATTCTGAGAGCAGCCACTCATGTGCTGTGCTCTCTGAAAAGGGGCTGGCGTGAAAAGCTTTTTGTTTCAATTTTTTTTTCAAAGCAAGCATGTTTTCAAGCACCTTGTTTACAACATTGCTTCCGACTGCAGCACTGCGCGTTGACGCATAGCAATACTCATTTTTATGTTGTGTTTTATTTACTCACGTTTCCATAGGTTCACACACTCCGGCACTTAGCACTAATTGCTCGCTCCCCAGTGCCGCTGATGCGAAGAGCTTAACTGTCAGGGGCTCCCCTGTAATGGAACGCATTCTGCGACGCAGCGTAGGGTTGCTTTGTTTTCGCCTTGCGAGCTTGGCATGTGCTGTCATAACTTTCAGAACGACGAATGGTCAGTGAGCGCTGTTTTTTTCTTAATGCTAGATTTCATTGGCGCGTGTTAACGAAGTGTTTACCCAAAAGCTCGGTTCCTGCATATTCGCGCGAAAACATTTAATTACCCTATTCCTCCACGCAGCAGCTTTCGCCGAGCGTGAGGCACTGGTTCAGAAAAAGGAAAAAGAAACGCTTTTCTCCCAATGCCCAGCCGGTCTTTCTACTCACTCTTATCGCCTCATTACGGAAACTCTTTTTACGCATCCCCGACTCCTTTCTGAGCAAAGAAGTGACAAAGAGTTTCTCACATATGAGTTGCTCTTATACGCAAATCCTTCCGGTGTTCCAAGTTGAGTAAAGTGCTATGAGACACAACTCTTTTTATTGTTTTATTTTTTGAAGGCAATTTACTAACGAAAATAGTTCTTGATGCATTCTCATCAGTTTTGAAACAGAAGTGGTGTTTGTTTTGTTGTTTTTCACAGCTGAACTGGGAAAAAGATATACAACAGATGAAGAGGACAGCGAGAACAAGTGGTAATTTTGAACTAATATTTAAAAAAAACCGACAATTGGCGTAAAAGTAAGCCATAAAGGCCAACTCTTACGCTTCCTTACAGCACAAAACTATTTCGGGAGCAACACGGTCTGTGTAACAACTTGGGTTAGGTGCATGACGCCAAGAACATAGCCCTTTTAATTGCACAGCTAAATAAACTGTAAATAATAACTCATGATGAAACAAGCGCTAAAAATACACACACTCAGAGAGAACACAGACTAGCGCTTACTAGCCATTGAAAACTTTGTTTCGAAGCGAACACTAACATATGCATAACACGCATGTACGTCATTCCGAACCTCCCCCTGTTATCATCACTGTCATCATTTTCAGACGCACGAATAATTGACACGTGCAAGAAGTGGACAACGAGGGAAACAAAGAAAGCATTTAGAATAAGGAAAGGAGGTGACAGTTGCGTCAATTAAGCGTATGTTTACCAACAGATGCGGAGTTGACCTTTTTCGACGTAACTTAACCAAGTGCATTTTTTACGTTTTCTTTTCTTAGACTATGGGCATGCTCAACACGTGTTTGTTTCCGGTTGTGTGCAATCGATTATGGGAGTGGTTTTTAGGTATATCACGTTGATGATGACAAGGGGAGGTTCCAAATGAGGGGCATGCGCCTTATGCATATATTTGTGTTCATTTCGAAATAAAGTTTTCACTTGCTAGTAAGTGCTCGTCTGTGTCTTGGCTGAGTGTGTGCATTTTTTAGCGCTTGTTTGTTCATCAACTTTTACCAACACGCCCAGCTGTCAGTTATCCTATATATAATGACTTTTTCACAAGAGTATTGTGACATTGCAACCAAGATGAGTATGTGTTGATGTCTAGCCATCACACCCCTGTTTTTTTTACAGCTTCGCTGGCTTACGAACATTGCATGGGTTGGTGACACCACACCGGGCATACAGAACAGCTAGATGAACTTACAGCATGGTGTGCTACAGGGTAAATATTAGCTGCATCATAAACGTTGTATTGTACACATACCTAGGATATCGGGAAACAGTGTTTATCACTCCTGCAGTGAAATGACTTGTCTGAGCTCTAATCAATAATACATAGGCTAGGGCTAAGATTTAGTGCACAATTTTTTTTTGCATGCCTCATTCGGCTGACTTCGTGCGCTGCATCGTCGTGCTTCTTATACAGCACTGGTTCATAATAACATCGTACGCTCGATACATATTGCAAAACGAGCGGTGCTTTCCTCAGCGTTATTCGTGTCTTCAAAGCATTCGATAGAGCAAACCACATGATATGTCGTCTAAGTGATTAATGAAGCGACCCTAATGATGCGCATTATTCAACTGTTTCCGCGAAAGTAGAGACGTTTGCACTTCTGCCAAAGCAAAACTCGCAACTGCCATCTGTGGTAGTGGCTGCAACAAGGAAATAGAGCACGTTGCCCATAACTCAGCCCCGGTCGATGACAAACTGTCTCGTCGAGGTGGTTAGCCATGATTTGTAGGGGGCTTGGTATATTGATTGTGCAGCACCCTGTAGCGTGACTGAGTCACGTGTCTATGGTAAGCGCGAAGTACTAGGCTAGGAACAACTTAGCCTATAGGGGTGGCTGCTGCGGCGAAGGCACGAAGGAACACGTGGTGCTGTTGTATTTGTACCGATGATCTCGTGAAAAAAAAAAAATCTGCCCGAATAGAGGAAACACAGTCCACTCGTAACATTTGACCAAAATAACTTCAACAGTTGTTCCACGGCTCTTTAAAAACAGCATTCAGAAAAAAAACGCGGCTTATTCTAGGCGCCACGTTTGGCCACATCCGCCAATTATCTTCGAAATTTTTTTTGTGGGCTAGAGGTAGGGCTGTGGTCACTAAAATTATATCTTTCGTCCGGAGAGGTTTATAAAAAAAGGTTTAACCTTCTTTATAAATTAGCTCAGGTACATAGATGTTTTACGTGTATTAAGAAACACGTAAATTTTAAAAAAAAACGAGTTCTCTCTTGCCCCCCCCCCCCCCCGCCTTCTGGTTACCCCGTTATGACTATCTTGCGAAAGGATACAATCGTAGTCCTGTTCGTTCGATGGCCGTGGCAAAGCCGACAACACGGAGGAGGGAAGGGCGTTCCGAGAGGCAATGAGTTTGGTCTGAGTGCGCCTGGATACGTCTGTTCACAACTTTGCTTGTGATTAAAGTGGGGAAGATTGAACCTGCAAGGTTCATTACAATGCTCTACTGCATGCATAGAGCAACTTAGAGATAATATTTAGGGCGTTACGGGCGTGGTGAGGTGGGCGAGAGTGGTTGAGGTGCATACCGTTGTTGACGAGCTCCAAGGGTGCGACAGGACGATACGCATATACACGGAGGCAACTTGGCGTACCAGAAAAACACATAAACTTCTTGTGACTAACTCAATATAAAATATGAAACGCTGACCAGTTGGTGTTCGGGAGGGAAAATACAGTCAATCATTACACGGAACGTACAAGCGGCAGACGAAGTGGCTATCGCGATGGCAATAGCCCACACTAATGGATCATGTGTAATCAGCGACTCACAGACAGCCATTCGAAACTACGCCAGCGGCAGAATCTCCCCCGAGGCGTTGCGGATTCTCAGTACAAGCGAAATTCACGAGGATGACGAATACGAGCACATCTTGTGGTTCCTTGCCCACACACCACTAGGTAACGTGGAGGACAGTCCGAATGAAGTGACGCACAACGTGGCTCGAGCTCTTACGTTCCAAGTCACGTCAGACGAAGCGGCCACCCTAACAGACTTTTATGCGCCGGTGTGGGAATGGGACGATCGGCTCGCTAAATTTAATAAGATAATTCAACACTATCGACTGCAAAGGCGGCAGTACCTTCCACCTCACCCCAAGCAAAATCTGGCCCAGTCCGTTCAGTGGCACCAGCTACAAACACGCACATACACGAAACTTGTCACCATGCAGCACATATATCCCGACGTCTGTAGTTCTCATCTATGTCAGTACTGTACCACTAGAGCCACTCTTGACCATATCCCGTGGAAATGTCCAGCATTAGTCAGAAATTCTAGGGTCGCGGCCTCAAATGAAAAACTTCGGGCACGTTGGCGGACGGCGCTGCTCAGTTCGAGCCTGGTGAAGCAACTTAGGGCGATTCAGCAGGCCAAGGAAGCTGCTGGGAGACCCATTCTTTCCGTTGGCCCCTAGGTGGGAGCCCAATCCAGCAATCTGCCGGATATTAATAAAGTCTACATCTCTCTCTGCTGACTGTGTCATGTAGTCATGTTATCACATGACTCGCATCTCATGATTATCATGTTTGCGCAAATCATATACCATCGTCATCCATTGGTATCACGTAATACCAAATTTGGCATATGTGAAGCTGGCGAAACGACCGTGAGCCCATCATCAGTGTGACTTGTAGTCATGTTGGTACATGGCACACATGTCGTGCTTATCATGTTTGTATGTGTCATTTACCTATGTCGTCCATTCGCGTCCCGTGATATATAATTTGGTATATTTGAAGCTAGCGAAACGACTGCGAATGCATCATGAGTGTAGAATGTAGCCATGTTGTTACATGACACGCATCTCATGTTCATCATGTTTGCACCAGTATCATACTTTCTTCATCCAGTCACGTCCCGTAATTTCAAATATGGGAAAGTGAAGCTAGCGAAACTCCCACCAGCCCATTATGAGCGTGGCATGTAGTCATCTTGTTACATGAAATGCATCTAATGATTATCAAGTTTTCATCAGTCAAACACCTTCATCATCCATTCAGGTACCGTAATACCAAACTTGGTGTATGCGACGCAAGCGACACACCCGCAAGCGCATCATGAGCTTGGCATGTAGTCATGTTGTTACATGACACGCATGTCATGATTTTTATGTTAGGGTCTGTTGCTTAGGTTCCCCATGCAATCATGTCATTACAATACCAGCTTTGCGAAAGGCCATGTGTACGAAACCACTGCAAGACCTGCATGACCAGGAATTGTAAATCATGAGTCAACACATTCATGACATTCACGTCTTGATTTTCATGTTATGACTAATCAAATGTGTTTTTCATACAGCCAGGTTAAGCCATACCAAGTTTGGTATCGATACCATTATTGAAAGGGCTAGGAGAGCTAAAAGTCCTAGGCGGCTAGATAGATAGATAGATAGATAGATAGATAGATAGATAGATAGATAGATAGATAGATAGATAGATAGATAGATAGATAGATAGATAGATAGATAGATAGATAGATAGATAGATAGATAGATAGATAGATAGATAGATAGACAGACGCAAAGACACCGAAGTTCGCTAAAAAATGCTTTGTACTTAAGTGTGCTTAACGATTATTTACTTTCTTTACTAGACTGCGGGGACCAGAGTGCTGTGCAAGGGTGTCCATGTGGGTGTTTAAAAAAAGTGGGGAACGATTTAGTGTACTAGGTACACTACTATGGGAGAGCATAAATGCCGTTCTATGGGCCTATATGAAAAATAAATAAAGGAGAGCTTTTGTTGGAATAAATGTTTAACAATTTAGAGAACATAGTACCCTAATAAAGGAGGGCTAAAAGCCGTCCCCACAAAAAGAAGAATAACGGCACCAAAACAAACAGATCACCTCTGCTTTAGAAGACCTTCTTCCAAGGAGCTTATGTGCTTGCCTATTTAGTGCGCAAGCAACATTTGTTTATCGGGTTATGAAACCTCGTTTTAGCTTTCTGTCTGACAAAATATTCAAGCAACAGCAAATTTCCAATGGCTTGGGAGTAGTCACGGCTTTGTCATATGGCGTTTTTTATTTCGTTCAATAATATTTCATAAAAAGAGGGAACAAAATTTGGTACCAGCATACGAAATGATACTCAACTAGAGTAGGGCAGGATACCAAAATTTTCAGGATGGCTGAGGTTTTTAAATGCGTAAAATATTATTTCAAGTCAACAAAAAAATCACGAGGCAGTTCGACTGCCTCATAACAAGAATAGTGAAAGGGGTCTTCTAACACTCTGAAAAATCGGTGCTGACTGCATAACTCGTAGTGACGCTCGTCAGAACTATCGCAAGTGGCAACAACGATGGAAGGCTCAGGCCTGCAATTGGATGAGTGTGACGTTAAATGTAATCACGGCATTGCATCAAAACAGGGATTACCATTGGATTTCTTTTCAGCATGGTTTTTCAAGGAACGCGGGAACAAAATAAAGCTCTTTGAACTTTTCACCTTGAAAACTGCAAAGTTCGTCAAGGAATGCGCCAAACGCCACGGTGCTGTAGACAACGCGCCGCGGACTCTCTAACGCTTTATATATATATATATATATATATATATATATATATATATATATATATATATATATATATAGTATAAAAAGAGGTCGACAAACGTGCGAAAAAACACTAGTTTTACTAACGTTTCGGCAGGTGGGCCTGCCTTCGTCGGAGTGACTCACTCCGACGAAGGCAGGCCCACCTGCCGAAACGTTAGTAAAACTAGTGTTTTTTCGCACGTTTGTCGACCTCTTTTATATTGCATTTTCCACCGGATCCATTGAATATCACCCCACCATATATATATATATATATATATATATATATATGTATGTATGTATGTATGTATGTATGTATGTATGTATGTGCGTGTGTGCGCGTGAGTGAGTGAGTGAGTGTGTGTGTGTGTGTGTGCGCGTGCGTGCGTGCGTGCGTGCGTCTGTGCGTCTGTGTGCGCGTGCGTGCGTGCGTCTGTGCGTGTGCGTGCGTCTGTGCGTCTGTGTGCGTCTGTGTGCGCGTGTGCGCGTGTGTGTGTGCGTCTCTGTGCGCGCGCGCGTGTGTGTGCGTCTGTGTGCGCGTGTGCGTGCGCGTCTGTGTACGCGCGCGCGCGCGTGTGTGTGCGTCTGTGTGAGTGTGAGTGTGAGTGTGAGTGTGAGTGTGTGTGTGTGTGTGTGTGTGTGTGTGTGTGTGTGTGTGTGTGTGTGTGTGTGTGTGTGTGTGTGTGTGTGTGTGTGTGTGTGTGTGTGTGTGTGTGTGTGTGTGTGTGTGTGTGTGTGTGTGTGTGTGTGTGTGTGTGTGTGTGTGTGTGTGTGTGTGTGTGTGTGTGTGTGTGTGTGTGTGTGTGTGTGTGTGTGTCGCCGTAGGCATATACATATATGAAGTCTTGAGGAGCGAGCCAGTGCAGTTCTACAAAGAACTCCAGGCATGCTGTCGGCTAATCCTCTGTTGAAGCTGGCATGCCTAGCCTCTCTGCTCTTTCAAGAGCCCTCTGGACGGTCTTCGATTGCTCTTCCAGTCTGGAACTCGTGATGGCCTTTTCTCAGTCCTCGCGGCTGTTGAAATCCTTTAACATGGGCACTGCACCAGCATCTGGGCTAAAGTACAAAAGTCTACCCCACTATTTAGGCAATGAGGATCTATTCCGATGTGGAGCCTCTGAAGGAAACATATCGAGAGAAACATCCCTCTATGTTGATCTGTAATTTCATGAAACGCAAAGAGAGGGTAACCGTACCAAAGAGTTTATGAACCTGCACATGTCGCACCTTCGTTGAAGTGCGTAAGTTCTCGCACACTGTGGTGGATAATGTCATTAAGGTTTAGGCGAGCCAGCAGCATGTCATCTGCCATTTTTGACTCGGAATGAAATGATGTGATGGGCAGGTTCGGGAACAGACTTCTCTTTTTTAACTTCGCTTCTGCTTCTGCAGAAGCGAAGCCTTTCGTTGTGGATCTAACATCGCTATTATGACGGCAGCCTGCACAGCAGCATCGACCAAGAAATTTCTTACCGAAAGTGCAAAAAGAAGTTCACCCTTATCGTTAACTGCAGAGACGGCAAATTCACCCGCGCATCCATACTCGGCATCGTCCACAAAACGTTTTGTACATTCATGACCTCTTTAAAAGCAGCAGGCTTGCGCGGAAAGCGCAGTAGAGAAGAGCGGCCTTTCAGAGCCTCGTCCAGTCTGGCTCATTGGGAAACTACTGCAACGACACGTGCTGGGTACCCACTACCGCATTCTTCATAATCATGTCTGGGTAGTAGACAACCATTCGCGGTGCTATTTTTTGTCATTCTTCTGAGAAGCGTTGTATCCACTGAACACTTGCAAGGAATTAGGGCCAATTGTTCATGCAGTGGCTGACGACGATGAGCAGTTAGCCCAAAGTATTTATGCACCACAGTTAATGGGTGATCAAGAGCAAGCTTTTGTAATGGGTTGGATCAATATACGACCCACAGGTTACGCTATTTGTATTAACGCCCCTTTTTTTTGCTGTTCTAAAACGTTTTGTTACTCATATGAACGCGATAACTTTTCTGCCTAGTGCAACTCTTTCCTGCCTGAAGCCTGCCTAAGGCAAGTACTGGAACAATTCCCAAGCACTTGCGTTGCTAAGTGGTAGAATACTGGGCTGGCACGCAGCGGACCCTGGTTAGAGTCCCACTGAGTCCTTAGTACAAGGATTTTTTTCGCGTTTCGCGATAATGATTACGGACAACAGCAACGGCAGACAACCACGACACTGCGCGTGACCCAAGTTTAGATGTCATAATAGCTTTCGCTGTACAATGCCTATGCTCGTGCTACTCGGCTTACCTTATTGCGCTGCCGATAAACGTTTCGATGAATGATGAAGGTGCATCTGACCTTAACATCAAGTTCAAGCACGTCTCCTTTTCTGAAGTTAGTACGAAGACCCACTGTTTATACGAGGCGTCGGCCAGACCTTCAGCCCATCTTTTCCTGTATCTGTATCTGTACGAAACGTAACAGCACATTGCAAGAATACGCTAAAATTTGATTGATTGATTGATTGATTGATTGATTGACTGATATGTGGGGTTTAACGTCCCAAAACCATCATAAGATTAAGAGAGACGCCGTAGTGAAGGGCTCCGCAAAGTTCGACCACCTGGGGTTCTTTAACGTGCACCCAAATCTGAGCACACGGGCCTACAACATTTCCGCCTCCATCGGAAATGCAGCCGCCGCAGCCGGGATTCGATCCCGTGACCTGCGGGTCAGCAGCCGAGTACCTTAGCCACTAGACCACTACGGCGGGGCAATACGCTAAAATTTAAACCTCCTACTGAAATACCACGTCGAATGTTGACAGTGGCCGCTCATTGAAAAACCGTGGAGTGAATGATGATCGGTGGGGACAAGCATCTGCCTGTCTACCACTTTATACCTCTATTGGTCCATCCGTCCTGCACTCTGTCTATCTTTACGTCCGTGAGCTCCTAATACACTAGAGCACGCATCAGACGGACAGACGCTGCATCCCAGTCGTCATCATTCATTGCGTGCTTATTCTGTGCATTTCTCATTTGGACAGTGTCATCTATCCTATTTATTCTATATATGTAATTGTCAAGTACATATACACACAATGACGTCTAGTGAGCAATTTCCAAACTAGAGGTGGCTACATATACACCCATACAAACGGAGAAGGAAACGACAGACACCCTAAGAAGCTTCGTCCCGAAAAATAGCTGAAGACAGCACAGAATTCTTGCTAACGCATGGAGAAGAGCGTAGATACTACCCTTTCATCTTTGCTCACTCGCGGCC
This sequence comes from Rhipicephalus microplus, assembly GCF_043290135.1. NCBI lineage: Eukaryota > Metazoa > Arthropoda > Arachnida > Ixodida > Ixodidae > Rhipicephalus > Rhipicephalus microplus. Next base: position 70,127,107 of record NC_134707.1, on the reverse strand, counting down.
ACTGGATACGTACTCTGGCGTACTGCGTACAGTCGCACGCTGTGGTGGAAAATCAATTTTTTTATTTGCGAATGGCTGGAAGTTCGAACCCAATGTTTATAAAGAAACCAAATCATTTTATTTTCTTGTTGCTTCCTACGTTTCAGACATGCTAAGCAAAAAAAAAAAGTTACACCCATACCTAATCTTCGAGGTTTCAAGGAAAGATCATTTGCCGTACATCCGCTTGCTTTATAATGCATTCGTACAGGGCAAGAAAATATCAACAGAGTAAATATTTTAATGAGTTCAGCACTGCTCTACATCGCCCTTTCCTTTTTTTGCCTTTAGAGTTCCTGCTACGCAGATAACGTGTCACAACGCCATCACGACTTCCATAGGCGACATCTGTCGGTGACATATTATATAGAGAAAGATCACAATATAATGGCTCACCTGAAAGAAGGTGAGCCAAAGCAAAGTGCTAATGTTTCATTAAACCAGCGTGTTCCCATTACTTGCAGTAAGGCTTTTAGTAGCAGCGCAAAACACTTCGCACATCAGTGCTACGTTTATCACAGCCAGATGGCCTTATTGAGGTTCTTTCTTGGTGCGTTGTCCATTCTTCGCAAATTTTGTTCTTTGATCCTTGCTCGGTTTTCGCTGGTAGATTTATCGCTGAATGTACGACAGTGTCGCTGCCTATGTGGCGTAATTTCGCAATTGTGCATTGATGGTAGGCTCTAAGCTTAAATTTTTAAATGTCACTACCAAGAAAGTTTAAAGGCAGCTGGATCTTTTCAGTAATAAAGCAGCCCTAATACACCACATGTACTGAAAAACATACGTGAACGGAGAGTGGTGTGCTACAAAAACCAGCATAAAATGAGTATTGAAGGTATCAAAGCCATAAAAAGTGGCTTAAAAAGTCAAGTTGCCGCTGATGTATTTATTTTTACCTCCATTCCTTGTTTATGTATAAAACAGAACAATGTTTTTTTTTTCATATGAGCGAAAGATTTCCTATTGATCTGCCTCGCGGTAATATCAATCATGATTACACAATCGTCCTTTTGAGCATCGGTTCCTAGATAAAACTCGTTACTTGGTGTATTTAGGGGGCATGCATAGTCACGCTTAGTTTGAGTTGAAACACACTGTCTGTACTTAGAATGGCGTCTACACTGCAAAGTGACTTTTACATGGAAAAAAATGTAAATGAAACTCTCCTGATTAGCTGTACTTTGTGAATCAATTTAACGTTTGTTGGTTTTGTTGCTCTGGCTTGGGGTCACTTTAAATATAACCAGCGTGTCGCCACTCAAGATTAGGGTGGCTGTATTGTGGAGCTAATTACACGTCATCAGTTAATTGCTTTGCGCAGTAAATACGGTGAACTGTTTGAAGTACTGTCGAGCCGATATTTCGCAAAGTAACATAAACATAACAAAGAAACACCTTTCGTTATTTCAAATCCTCCACCTTTTTCTGCGTTGCCCTTCCTTCGTGGTGCTGGAAGATAAATTGTTGTTGGTGAATTATAGGCAGTGTTCAGGAAAAAGAATTTCATTATGCCTGAAAGTATAAATACAATCTACTTAATCACCTAACACTTCAAATGACGGGCTGTGGTAAATATGCCACAGCATAGTGTCCCCGATGCTCTTCTCGTGATTCAGTAGCCAGCTACGTCTCCGGCTATCTTTGTGGTTTCATTATCGCGTTGCTTTCCTTCACTTCTGCAACAATGGTTCGTGGCAAGTGCTCCTGCAATTACCTTATTATTACATTTGACGCATGGAAAGTAAGGCTCACATGAGCAGGCGAGCACTGTTTCGCAAAGGGGACGTGGGTTTGATCGTGCCTGGATTGCACCACCCGCCACCCAAAGAGTTATGTGTCGCAATATTGATTGCGTTAGCTTGTACGAACGAGGGAGTGATGTCATACAGGGCGCGAGACGCTCAGGCGTCTCGCGCCCTGTATGACATCACTCCCTCGTGCCTATGTAGATCAAATAACGTGAGCGTTGGGCTAGGCCACTGTACCAGCAAAGTTTATTTATTCTGGTGGGGTATGAAGTTCTGCTCGTCTTTTGGCAGTAGCCTAATATTGCTCTTTTTGAACCATGGCAAGTAAAAAGGGTAACCCCGATGGTAGACACAGTGGCACTACTTGCTTTGAACCTGTTTCATCGCTTATTTATTGACCTGTATTTTGGACGAAATTGTTACGAATTGAATGTTCGGATGATAATGTTTAACGTTACGTGCATTCCAGTGTCAGCCATAAAACTATGGCGACCAGCTTCTCAGTTGCGAAGGAAACTTCAGGGCACGGTTGAGTATGAATTTGAGCATTTAGGTAAATATTCGCAAGGAACAAATATGAAACGTAAAAGGAGCCTGCATTACAAATTTTGTATATATAAGCAATCAGGGGCTGGATATATTGACGAATAATAAATATATTTTCGACAGGTATAGTCTTCCTTGTAAAATACACTTTCAGACATCTTGTAGACACACGGATAAATATTGTAAATGAAAGGAAAGCGCGGAAAAAAACCGAACCAAAAAAAGTACTGTTGGAGCATGTGCTGAGCCACACAAATCTTGAAACAGCGAAACTTGACGATTTTCACGACTAATATGGTTACCTTTGAGTTACTTGTAGGCCTTTGCTAGGCAATGTAGGTTTGTTCTAGGTGGCTTTTATGTCGTTTATAGGCTTTAGGTAGGTGAGACCAAGTTTTTTATTTGTTGATTCTCTGTGCAGGAAGATTTGGGTCGAACTGCCGCGTCACAAATGAAATATGCCATCATTTCGCGCCGCAGGGAACTATGTGTGGTTGTGAAGCAGTGTGGAGACTTAAAACGGCACCCACAGAAGCTTGTGCACAACACCTTAAGCAGCTGCATCAGCATTCATAATTTCTCCATGACTAACGCTGCCGCTGACCATCGCTTCCCCTATAAGAACGACAACGTGGACAAGAACATAAAGGAGCAATTGAAATGCCTCCACAACCACCATGTCGCCACAGTTACTGAGCGTTACTTTCGCACTTTTCCATAAGTCGACACCAAAATGGACTATCTACAGAACTGCTACACAGCCGGCCCCTCTTCGCACATGCCAGAGACATCGACCGTGATCACGCGATAACCAAAGCAGACGTGCTCTGTCTCACGAAAGCGTGGAAGGACGCAAGACCGCTTTTACGGCTACAAAGTCATCGTGTGGACTGAGGAAGCGTTAGCCTGCTTTTACTGCCGACTCGGAAGAGAAAAGGGAGGAGCGTAGAAGAGGAATGAGGGGGACGGGGAATGCGCATGCTCAGTGGTGGTGTGGGCGCCACACTCCGAGGGACGGATAACACCACCACCTTAAGCTGCTGCGCATTCAAAACACGGCTACATCTTCGTTGGTGAAGGCTTTCAATTGCTTCAAGGTATTCTCGCAGCCGCCGTTGCCTGCTTCGTGACATACTGTTGTTCTCTCGTTCTACTTATCGGGGTTTCAGGTTCGTCGCCGTCGCTTTTTAGTGTGCTAACTTTGCCTATGTCCTTTTAAATGGAAGCTTTGTGTAGAAAAAGTTGCCCGATTACTGTGGAATATACGCATTCATTATGAAGGTAGTTTGCTGATAAGCTGCAAACGTTTTTGTGCTGCATACTAATTTGCCGGGCCTCTTCTTTATTTTTAGACGACCAGTGGTGTACTTGCATTGACTAAATTTTTGTAGCGCATACATGTTGAACATGGTCATAGTTGTTCTTTTTTTCTTTCTGGTCTGGGATGAACAAGGAACAATCAGCAAAACTGCTTTGAAGGAAAAAATAGGAAAAAGTAAAACGGCCCGATACGCTTTGTCTGGTGTAAATCTCTCTTTGCGTACCGAGCCTTGAGCGTTTATTCAATGAAGCACCGTAATAAAGGAGATTGCTCAGCAACCTAATATATTGTCAGTAAAACTGCTCTCATCGGTCTTAAGTGTGTCCAGTAAAATGCACCTTTTTCCAACGATTGTGACGTCATCTCATAAATAGTAGGCAGATGAAAATTAGGCAAGCTTTCCCAAAAAAGAAGAAAAAATTTCGTATGCTGACGCCTAAAACGTGACTATGACATCAACATTAAACACCGATCATAATAAACACCTATGTATTCCTACGGTGTCCACACCTGAGAAGCTCTATCGCGCTGCATAAAAAAATCTTTGCATCTTCACAATGAATAGACGATGCTGTGAGTATAGTGAGGGTGAATAACCACATTTTGGTCTAGTGCGTCTCCACGTAATGTAAGCCGAGTGGCAAAGTGACATTGCCAGTGGACGACTGTGCTATAGGTCTTACGTTTCATAATCGCTATGTTGAAGTCACCAACAGGTATAAAAGGTTTGGGCTTCTGGGCACTTTATATTGTTGACCACAATTATTGTTGCTCTTCCATTGTAAACGTTTTCAATCACTTACTGGCATGCATCAACTGTAGCAACCGTTCGTGTTTTTTATTTACCTAGACAGTGAACAGTGAGAGTAGACGGCAAAGCTGCGTCCTAAGGTACACATTGCCTTTTTTATGTCTGACATCCACGAACCTCGCCGTGACAATGGACATGACGAACGAGGGCGGACAATCCTCAAACTTATGGTGCTTCGCTCCTAAACAAATATTAAATACGAAACATTTCTTAGCGAACTTCGCTGACTTTGAGATTATCTATCTATCTATCTATCTATCTATCTATCTATCTATCCATTCATCTATCTATCTATCTATCTATCTATCTATCTATCTATTTATCTATCTATCTAGCCGCTCACGTTTGGGTGCTCTCGCGGTCACCCCCTTAACTTGATGTGAACCATACTTAGCAAGGGAGGGTAAGACAGTTTGACGAATATGATGGGCAGGTCAAGACATGAATATCCCAATCTCGTCGCATACGTTGTCATATCTTCCTGCCGGACAGTGGCACATACCCACGCGCGGGTATGTGTCGCTGGTAAGTGGGTATGTGCCGCAAGTGATGGACACTTAGTATCTATTCAGGAACGACGAGAAAGCGCTTAGAAAATTGCAAGAAGTGAGCAGTAAGAAATACCCGACATCGGTAGCGTCGACTCGACGAATGCAAAGAAAAAATGTCAGAGTCCCAGCTGGAATTAAACCCAACTATTCTGCGTGGCATTGAAGCATATTACCACAGAGCTGCGCCAGGTCTCGGAACTACTTTTCAAATAGACGCTAATCTTCGTGAAACGTCAATGGCGGGTAAACTGCTGCCTACACTTTAAAAGAGAGCGAGTAAAAAGGGTGTCTTTTTGTCCAACAACAATAATTGTCATCTATATTGCGTTCCAATCGCCCCGCGCCCGGTACATTCCGGTCACGATCGACATGCCCATTATCAGGCTCACATTGCATTCTCGATAGCAAAGTGGCCAGTGCCGAGTTTTCAAGAAAGGAAGCGCACGCAAGCCTGAAGCCGATAATTGTTGTGGGACAAAAAGACACCCTTTTTACTTGATATTTTTTTAGAGTGTTCGTAATTTTATAAACATTAACTCTGTACTCTTGATATAGCCGTCACGTCAGGTTAATGTCAATTGTGGTTAGTTGCCATGCGCTGAATTTGTTTTATGTAGTAGTGTCCAGGACCAGCATTCGCGAGCATCAGGCCTTCATACCAGCTTCAGGTGTTGCTAATACGCATGGTCCAGTTGGCATCGTTGTGCAAGTGCAAACAACTGGTTATATAAACTTCTGCAACTCTTAAACATTTATCTTGGCGTGGCACAATTGTACATATATTTAGCGTCATTTCATGACGTGTTGCTCGAAACTGCAGTACGGTCACCTTCCCTCCGCATGCTTTGCAAAACGTCAATACCAGGAACGTGGAATCTGCCAAATCCTGATGTTTTTATTTTTGCTGTCTGCTTTCTCTTCACCTTCTGACGCAAACCTGTTAGCAGCTTGCGGGATATGATAACTACCGAAGACGCAGCAGTCCGTAAGTAGATGACTCCCTGAATAGACGCATTCAGAACTTGTGTTATTCTTTTTCCCGTTTCCCACTCATCCACATTGCTTCAGTTAGGCTTGGCAACAGTTGAAATTTTGAACACTGCTTGCGTCTCTTAAGAGCAAACTATGCTCTGAAGAACCTAGTACTAATTTGGCATTGCTAAGTGAAGCGACGACAAAAGAAGGATTCTCTGGAAGATTGGCCTGCACCGTAGTCGTTGTAAACGAGGAGTGCCAAAGTTTTCCCAATGGAGCACAGATCATAAGTGTCTCGAAAATAAAGAATGTACAAAATCGGCAATGTGGGTGGGCTTAGCGACTCATCTGCGTTCGTGCCAGTGAACCCAGCATTTCTTCTTCTATTCTACGCTTGACAGTTTGCATTGGTTGTCAATATGTTGGTGTAACAAATCGAAGAACCCTAATATTACACGTGGTTTTGTGTGGTAAAATTTGCAAAGAAAAATCTGCTTGGCTTGGTTCGTTCATATTTCGCTCCTTTTTATAGGATTGTTTTACATGGGGTTGTATTTTAGTAATACACTATCACTGACAGTGTGTTTACTGGTCAGCTACACAAGTACCAGAACCGTTATTGTGTGGGCAACTGGTCGATTATACTACTTCAATTTGTGGAGCCGGAAATGTTAGCAACCACGAGATGCTATAGGCTGGTGTGGTCATGTGCCTTACTTGCCACGAGAACGATCGGAGACATTACTATGTCCTAGCGTTTGATCAAGAAAGAATTCTACATAATCAAGCACTAAACCTCTCACCAACTACCACTCCGTGGCCAAAAGTTTACGAAATAAATTGCAAATCAGGGAATATTTATGATTCATACGAATCAATCACTTAACGACCATTTCGTTTTATTGTCTAAATGTAGAGCGCTTCAGCAAAGATCCGCTATTCATAATATTATCTTGACTACCAGACCTTATTATAGCTTCACATGTAATTTTTGATGTTATTCTTTCTTCGCTCAAATCTGATTGACACTATCATATGCCATCGTTCTGGTATCACGGCTTGGAAACTAATTTTTAACACTTTCTGGCGGAGTGCTTCTGTTATATTTGCTACTAGTGGAACAGATCCAGAAACAAGGTAAAAAGAGAAACTAGCAATGAATGTTGATCTGTCATTTTGCCAGCCAAAACCAGACGCCAAATGTCCTCAGGAGCCCTGCGCGAGCTTATAAATCTTCATTGCGTCCCAACATAGCGACCGACGGGTAAACAAACGAGTCCCAAACCCTCGCCTTCGTCATGCCAGCCACACCCGTACCCACTCGGTTCGCTCACAGCATCATTTGCCACGAATGCAGCTGGAGGTGGTTAGGAAAAAGCAAAAACAATATTGCATTACGCGTCACCTCAAACCCTCTCGGGCAGCCGGCTTCTGCAGATTAGCGTCACCGAGGTTCCGGAAGTTTCTGAATAGTTGCGTGCACAGTCGAGACACTATCACGGGAATCTTTTTAGGAGGTAGAACGAGTGCTCATGTAATTTCTCCATGTACACACAAATGTACAGATGCATCCAAAGTGCACTTCTAAATGGTGTTAAAGGGGGCGAGGAACAGTTTTCTAGCTTGTGAAATATGACGCCCCAAACCCTGTTTGGCAAGTGCATTTAATAATTTATTCTACACAATAGCTTCACTGTTTGTGGGCAGGAGCATGATATGTTAAGGCTTCAAATAAATAAACACCCTGCTTTGGGGAAATACTTGCAAGAACTGCTGTAAATAGAGCTCGAAGGCAGGCTTGCACAAACATTTTGTGTTCGTTATGAGCCGAGTCACCATCTGTATAGCGTATCCTCAAACGAATTTATGAGGTATTGCTTTCTTGATGGCATCGACATAGCGTCGGCATGTAGGTAAAGTTCAATTACTATGTAACATTCGTGCTAAAGCATTTTGTGTTTCTTGGTAGAGAAATATTTCAAAACGCTAGGCACGGGCAACTCACAAAAGTCACATGGAGTGTCTGATTGCTCTTGCACTTATTCGGCCGCTGCCTAGTGGATTATTAAGAAACAGCATCTGAGTTTTCAGCTAACGCCTACTTCATTACCTCACGATTCCTGTGTAACCGGTGCACGCACCAAACCCTTCCAGCGTATATAGTATTTATATCTTGTACGCTTTCAAAAAAGTACTTTAGTGCTGATTCGGGAAGTTGGTTTTCAGATGATATGGTAAACGGAAATGGGCAAAGCTGCCAACAATGTAGAAATAAGGACGTCTGTACCAGTAGTATTTGAAATTACTTATGTTTGGAGTATCCACGAATTATTTTATATTATAAACCTAAACCACAGTCGGTACGCCTCATTTATTCTAGTTTACTTGGTACACAAGTGTTTTCGTGGCTCACTCTTTTAGGGGCGAAGCTTCCTATAGTGGCACCCGTTCGTCCCTCGTAGCCGTTGTAGTGTGTAAAAGTATAAAGTTTTGACCTCCAAAGTGGTTCTGCTGAGAGATTTCTGCTGTGCGTTGCTGAACAATGAAATATAGTGCTCAATGTACATGCCAATGGCTGCGAAGGGGGAATGAAAGACAGGAGCATTCGGCTTTTAGTAAACACTAATGCTGCGATCCCCATTAGCAGCTATTGGCATGTACATTGAGCACTATCTGACAAGAAAGGGTTGCTACGTTATACTCACTGGGTGTAATCTCTTTAGCTTTAGAAAGGTATAGTGAGCGTTAAGCCGCAGTGCCATTATTACAACGAACTAGTATATATCATGAGCTCGACGTGGGTAAAGGTGGGAACTAGATACGAAGCGCAAGCCGTAAGAAAGTAAAAGCCGAATTCTCCTGTCTCTCATTTCCCATTAGCAGCCATTGGCATGTACATTGAGCACTACCTGACAGGAAATGGTTGCTACGTTATACTCGGTGGGCATAACCTCCTTGGTTTTAGAAAGGTTTAGCGAGCGTTGGGCCGCAGTGCCATGAATACATTGAACTAGTATTTACCATGAACTCGATGTGGTTAAAGGTGGGAAGAAGACCCAAAGTGCAAGCCATAAGAAAGTGTGCGTGGGCCTCCTCTCGTTCAGTGCTTGGAATGTCCGCTGGGTAGTGGTGCTTCTATATGAGGAATATATGATGAAAAGATGCGAAATGGTGGTACTTGGAGTGTTCAATAGATGGACGAACGGACACACAGACAGATTCATGAATGGACGCATGAACGGACGCAGGGGCAGATGGATGGACGAACGCAGGGACGGACGCACGAACAGACGCACGCACGGACGGGCGGATGGATGCGTGGACGGTCACACAGACGGACACATGGACGGACGGAAGCAATAACGTATGGACGGACGAATGCTTCGCCCCACTCTCCATCATTCACTCCGTGGATATGCTGCCATTTTTTATATAGTACAGAATCATGCACCTAACACATATGACTTTAGTGTTAGCAGGTACTCATGGCAGTTAAATAATTAAGGCAACTCCTAAATAGGTAATTATACCTAATAAAAGTATAACATACCAGAAAAACATGAATAAATATCAACCGCACATTGCCGCTGCTGGTGTTTGATGCGCTTAGAAAAGATTCTGCAAAGAAGGTATTCACATATAATTTTAAAGGCCGTAATATATAGTCCAATACCATTCCGCAGCCGTCGCCCTCTTTTGAAAGCATAAGGTGGTGCAAAACGCAAGGTATTCTATCAAAACTGAATAACCGCTCCATCAGCAAGTAGCGCAAACACATGGGACGCATTCAGATATCTGTTTGGGCTGCATATCGATATTTACAGAGATTTTGAGCATAATGGTATCTCTGGCGTCACCCTGTGGTAGACCTATGATAATGAAAAGAATGATTCGTTATTCCGTATTCACACGCCTAAACACACGGATCTAACCTTATGTATAGATATGAGCAATTTTGAACTTGCAATGGATCACTCACTTCACTCGAACACCGCCGCGTTATACTAAAATCAGTTCAGTGACTCTAGTTCAGTGACCTTGTGTTGGTCAGCAAACAACGCTTATTTCTACGTCAATACTCGCATCAGCGTGAAGGGCAGTGATACGATTCTCTACATTTTCATAGTTTTAAAGCGAACACTGTAAAGACATGAGTTGCCAGGTCTCTTGTTTCTGTAAAGAAGACCACAACTCGACCTGTTCTGCAGCTGTAAGTTTTAAGTATTTTTTATCCTTGCCCTAAGTGATGACAAGAAAGAAAAAAAATGGAATTTATTCTGCAAAACATTCAAGGAACATCAATTTTCTCTACGTGCAAGATGTGCAATCCAACCGCACCAACAGATATCTTGCAATTGGTGAATTACGAGTGCGCCCATAAAAAGAACAGAACAACTGTCTTGTTTCGCAAGCACCATCTTTGAAGAAGAAATTTTATCGCATAATCGATTCAAAGAGATGTGCTTCTCGCTTTTAACTGCGCCACCAGAATGAATCAAAGAAAAAGCAAAATAAATGCAACAAAAATCATGAGCTGCTTCAGCGGAGACCTTAAAGATTAGCACTCCACGCACATTCTATGAGGGGAGACTTCTTGCATTGAAGGGACAGATAAGGAAAGGGAAAGAAATTGTCTCCCGATGAGCCGTAATGAACAGCAGCTAGTGAAGAATGTCTTACGTAGCACCATCGACCGGTCACTGAATCGGCTAGCGCAATTTCCGAAACCAAATTACGTTTGAGTCTATAAACATGGCGGCGGCCCTGCCTGGACGTAGCAGAAGACGACTGAGGAGTGGGAGTGACTTGAAGCGCGATGTCTCTGAGAGCCACTTGCTCTTCGTACTGCTTTTATTAGGGTGCGATGAGTTAAGTATTATATCAGGAGAGCGTGTCCTGCGTGCTAGCTATAATAATGTCGTTGTGTTCCTTATATGTAAAACACCTAGTGGAAGCTCTAGTGGGCTTTTGATTGAAGACATTCGATACAAAGCAACTTTTCACCGTCAAACTGATGAACTTTGCAACCGAACATGTACGTAGTGATCTCAAATTGCGTACGCGTGCCTCAATGGGGTATATCCTTGCAATCTTTTTGAGTAAACGGCACGAAATCACTTAGGCGAGCTATTACTTGCACTAATGCATTATTCTATCTCTATAAATAAATGGGGCTTACCAGAACGAATGTCTGAGACGATCGAGTGGGGGTGGAATTACGAAACTAAGCACTGTTGTCTGGAGGTTACCAATTTTTTTGAAAATAACATTAAAGACGAAGCTCTTAAGGGCCTACCCTTGTTGACGTCCGATGTATCCGTGTCCTCTTTGCACCATAACACCTGCTAAACAGTTGTCAAAAAGCCCCCTCGTCTATAAACAAAACGCTATGAGAAAAACAAGCACAACGGGACAATATAGAATGTCTAGAAACTTAGGGCATATATGTACTTATCGACAAATTCAACGTACACATTATAGACTTTGAGACCTACAGCGCTGTCATCGACATTCACTGACTGTTGTCATGGTGGTTAGAAAATCGATGCTATACGCAACACAAATGTGCGTCTGTGATTAAGAAAAAAAGGGGTTTTAAATAAACCAATGTCAATCATATATCTGACGTAACAACCTTAAACGTATGTAAGCACAAACTCTTTATAGTACTCAGCCACTTCAGTGTAGACAATTGCGGACCTTTGCACCAATCTTCACCCACTCGTTATCTGTTGGTTCGTGGAGATGCATCCTTTGTAGAGATCAAAGCAATTATCACCTGGAGCAACTTGTGCGCAGCGTCAGGTAGACTTTTTGTTGTAAGTTTTTCAATATTTTTCGTATGAAGTGGTGCCACACTGTCGTTTATCAATTGATCTCTTCAAAAGAAGCTTCCCGCTGCTCCAATTTTTTGGTAAAGACTTTTATTGATTCAGCCTAAAACTTGAGCACATGCAGTGGTTTTGATTTTAGCATGATTTATATCACTCACTTTTCTTAGCAGTGAGCTTGCCAGTATATATAGCATCAACTCATGTATACGTAAAATATGTACATTGCCCTTGGTTGATCGTTTTCCGTTCTTTATTGGCGAACCAACGCCACTTGGGACGGCTTCATGCCCTCCCATAGTTGAGTACCTAATACTCTAAATTGTTAACCACTTTTTCTAAACACATACAACAAAGTGCATACACCAAAGCAATAAGTTCGTAAATATGCTTGTCTGTGTTCCCTGTGGCTGCATTTCATGCGGCCCCGTTTCACTTGACAGGTCAAACGTCTCCCATTTATATCATCAAACATTTCTTTTAAAAACACCAAATTTACAGACCATAAGCATCATGATGGCTGGAAGGAGGGTAGGTAGTCTACAAGGTGAAACGGGCTGTGACAATACAATAAAGAGAAAGGTTTTAAAGGAGCAAGAACAAGACAGACGTAGAGATTATCTGGCCCAAGTAGACGGGCGCACGTGATGCCAACACAAAGAAGATGACTTAGTTCACCAGCGCTGCATACGCCAGCGAGTCTGTACTAGGTCTTTTCATTTGAGCTGAAGGCAGCAGAAGAGGGACAAAAGAACCAAGTCTGTATGGACTGATCCCGCTCCCTCCATCCTCTATTCAGAGCCTCGTCGACGGTGCAAAGTGTACACAGGACGCCGGCCGGGTGGTGGGGCCGCCGTGTCCGTCGCTTCCCAAAGGAACATTCTAGCACCCCAGCTTTTCTCCGTCTGAATCATTGTAGTGAAAAGAGATGAAGAGTCCAGCACAAAAAAAGAGCGATGGTTGCCTTTCGCAGCAACAACAGGCATGGCGTTTCCTCGTAGGCGTTATTCTGTCCGCTTGAGTGTTTGCGCTTGTATTCGTATTTGTGTGCCTGCTTGTGTTGTTGTCGCAAACCGCTCGAGCACTGTATTCTAAAGCGAAAGCCATGGGATTTCGCAAGTTGACCGAATATGTTGCCATACAAAACTCACATAGCAATCCAGTGATTTCGCAATTCAGTGATTTCACAAGGAATGGCCATATGCCTTAATAAAGTAGGAATAAAACATACGTGAAGCTTTGCTGTGGGCATAGTTTTTCGATTTTGTGTTGCCAATCGTAAAAACAAACTTCATTTAGTTGAGTTAATGTGCAGCATTTCTGTAAGAATTTCAAACAACATGCTGGCGAAACGGTTCTGCCTGCATACACACTCATCAACAGGAATTATCCAGTGAGGAGTCAGCAATTGTCAAAGCATAAGGATGAGCTCAATAAAAAGGCCGGGATGTTGATCAAGTCTCCGGTTGGCATTGGTGCATTTCGAAAAAGTAAAGTGACTGTGAAACAACAATGAAGACAACAGTCTATCGCGACGCGACAAAACAGGCAGCAAGGCAGGATTGAGGGCAGATTGCACGCTTGTTATTAATAAATTGCGTAATATTTTCAAAAAGTGGGAGAAAAAATGGGATGCTTCGCCACGCTCTCCATCATTCACTCCATGAATATGCTGCCAATTTTTCTTCTCTCTTGCATTTTCATATATATACATATGTATACATATACCGTGAGTGATGCCGACATCGACGCTAGCAGTAAAATTTAAGCAACGGTGTCCATATATATTCAATTGCAATTAAAGTGCAAATTCTGATTGTTATGTAACACTTCAATGTTTTATACCAGGTATATGAAACTATGAACGCGCGTTGCGTACTTCTTGAACACTCAAAGCATTTCGATGTTCATTCTCACATTGCCCAACGTATGAATTGAACACCGTGAAATTCACAGTGAAAATGGGTGACCATAAGTGACCAAAACGTGCCTGTAACCAGCCCGTGGTGGTCGCAGAAACAGTGACGCTCAGTCTAGGCACACAGTAGACGCATGGCGACCACCTGCACTCTCCTCTTTGTATTCTGCTTCTGCGTTTTGACGGCAATATTCTCCAGATGGTGTTATAATGAAAATCGGCACTTGTTTTATGAAAGGAAAGAAAAATGAACCCTTATACTTGACGGTAACGTGCGAGTTTATACAGTAGCACTCTTCAGACTTCGCTTGTTGATTGGGCTGTCATTTTCTTTATTTGCCGTGCCCTCCCTACTAAGTTTTGCCGTGCCCTCCCTACTAAGTAAGTTTCCTTTAAGGAACAAATTTGAAGCCCCCCCCCCCAAAAAAAAAGGACCGAATAGAGGATTACACACGACAATAGCACTCGTCGTGTGTACTCATTTCTTCGGTCTGTGTGTTTTGGACTTAAAATTTGTTCCTAAACGTCGTAGAAACTCGCCCAACCTTTCGTGCTGCTAAGTTAGTTTCTAGCACATCAGGATTTCTTGCAAAGGCATCGCAATGATCAGCGCTTAACATTGGATGCGCAAATCTACAGCAAATAAAGTCAATTTCAAAATATATACGCCCGAGCACTGACTTCGCCTCTCGTACACGTGTGCCCGACATTTCTGAATAAGTGCAAAGTTATATAAAAGCGCAAATTAATTTTTTTTTCGTTACATGCAAGCCGCGTGAACAGCGCAGAAGCCTTTTCGATCACACGAAAAAGCGCCGTGGTGTGAACAAAAGAGCGGGCAATGCCCACCTCTGGAAACACGCTCTCTGCATGTGTTTGGGATGGCCGGAGAGAAACCTGCTGCGCTGGCGCCATCTCGGAGGCAATTGTCTGGGATACCCAGGCCTCCACGGCTTGTGTGTAAAAATTTCTTTTGAGCCTAGCTAGCTAGTTACTCTTTAGAAAAAGTTTTTTTACACAATGTACAAAGAACAAAGATTTCACAACATTTCAGTAATAAGGACACATACACATTGGCACATCTTTGTACCAAGACAAATATCACTACGTTGCAATGAAGGCATCATTGCCCTAGCATACCTGACAATGTTGGCATACATATACACAAGAAGTCAATGTGTTTAGAATAATGGGTAACGATTGAGAGTACTAGGTACTCCACTATGGGAGAGCATAGAGCCGTCCCGAATACATGTTAAAGAGCATGAACACAAAGAGCAAAGACTCACTGCTTTTGAACACCATCAGAGCCCAAGTGGCCACCCACCCAGTGCGCAGAAACCACAGTTAATGATGGGGTTAGGATATTTTGTTTTACCTATCTGTGTGCTGAAATATTCAAGCAAGAGCAAATTGCTCATGACCTGAGAGTACGCGGAGCTCAATCATGTATCGTTTAAATTGGTTCCATTATAATAAACAAGAAAGGGCGAAGAAAACTGAGAACTAATGTTCGAAAAGGTGCTCCACCAGGTTGGGCTAGGTTAAAGTTTTAGGCTGGCTTAGTGGTTTTAGATTCACCGAAAGAACTATGGGCCAGTTCGACTGCCTCGTAAGGTGAATCATCAAACATTAAGTATGTGGATGCCAACCGATCACGCTCATGGACGGAAGCACTTTTTTGAAGAGTCATCAGCTAGTTGAAAACTATGCTGTTATGTTTCACATTAAGACAGGTTTTATGAGATGGGTCTACGTCCTGCATGGTGTAAATTGCGTATATTGACGCATAACGTGAGCTTGCGAGGCGCCACGAGTAAACCGGCGTGCAAAGGATAGCCTCAACAAATTAATTATTGTTCCGCTCAAATGGCAATCAAATGGTCGTTCCGCTTCTTGGACCGCGTTCGCGGCTCGATGCTGACGCCTCATCTCGGCCTCGCGAGCGCGCAGTTCACCATCCGCTGCACGCTTCGCCCGCTTGTCTTCGGCCTCGCGAGCGGGAAGTTCGGCATCCTCTGCACGCTTCGTCCGCTTGTCCTCGGCCTCGCGAGCGCGCAGTTTGGCATCCGCTGCACGCTTCGTCCGCTTGCACTCGGCCTCGCGAGCGCGAAGTTCGGCATCCTCTGCACGCTTCACCCGCTTGTCCTCGGCCTCGCGAGCGCGCAGTTCACCATCCGCTGCACGCTTCGCCCGCTTGTCTTCGGCCTCGCGAGCGGGAAGTTCGGCATCCTCTGCACGCTTCGTCCGCTTGTCCTCGGCCTCGCGAGCGCGCAGTTCGGCATCCGCTGCACGCTTCGTCCGCTTGCACTCGGCCTCGCGAGCGCGAAGTTCGGCATCCTGTGCACGCTTCGCCCGCTTGTCCTCGGCCTCGCGAGCGCGCAGTTCACCATCCGCTGCACGCTTCGCCCGCTTGTCCTCGGCCTCGCGAGCGCGAAGTTCGGCATCCTCTGCACGCTTTGCCCGCTTGTCCTCGGCCTCGCGAGCGCGCAGTTCGGCATTCGCTGCACGCTTCGCCCGCTTGCACTCGGCCTCGCGAGCACGCAGTTCGGCATCCGCTGCACGCTTCGCCCGCTTACGTTCAGTCTCACGAGCCCTTCGCAGCGCTGCCTTGTCTTCCAACGTCGGCGAAACCACCGCGGTACCGTCACCTCCAACTACGGGTGCAGTGCTGGCATTCGGTTGTACTGCATTCGTTGTTGATGGTAGCGTTGCCTCCGGGACATCCATCGTGCGACCCGCTCTCGACGGGAGACTGAGAGAGAAGGCGGGCGCGCGAGATAGAGGGGTGCGCGCGCAGCTGCAGCGAGCGAGGAGAGCGGAGGAGTGAGCGAAGGGGGAGGGGGACGCGCGCAGCGGCGTTAAAGATATAAGGCGCGTTACTGACACCGATATCAGCGTCGCGTCCGTGGCTTATTCGGTAGAGCGTCGTGCTGCGGTCTGCCAAGTCCTCTTTCTTTTAAAGATAGAGAGAAGACTGCGGACGCCGCTGATGGCGGTGGATGGTTTGGGGTCGCTTATAAAGTGTATTCACACTTAAAACTTCTTGACGTACTCAACGACACAGTCGTGTTGTTTGTATCACGAACCTCGAGTCGTTTTCTTCACAAGTCGGTTCCCCATCATCTCTATTTCAGACAAAAGACGTGGTTATTTGAAGGGCTCATTTATCATTCTTAGAGAGAATATTATGCGAACAGACAACACTGCGAGGTACAAGGTATGGTAATAATAGTGAATACAATGTAAATGCGAAAAGTGAAAACTCGCCGTAACTTGACGTGGGAAGTAACCGACGCTGCTAGATGATCCTGCGTTTAGATGAGCGTATATGCGCATGATATGACCATAAAACCGCAAATGCGCATATCTATGCATCAAGTAGACGAGAGTGGTATCGTCGTGGTAGCTCTGTGGGCGTATCATCGAAGGCGTTATTCGAAGGTTGCAGGTTTAGTCCTTGCCCCCGGCAATTTATCTTTTTGTTAGCCTATCGTTCTTTTCATTTGCATTATATTTAGTGCTAGTAACAAGCTTTATATAGTCCTTGGCAGTGTTCTGATTACTATCATGTCAATTTCGGTAACTTGAGGAGGTGACAAACAGGAGCGGGATGTTGACGGCTGGATAGGTAGATAGATGAATAGATAGATAGATAGATAGATAGATAGAATAATAAATAGACAGATAGATAGACAGATAGATAAATAAAGAGATAAATAGATAAAGAGATAGATGGATAGATATAATGATAGATAGACAGGTAGTTAGATAGATAAAGATATAAATAGATAAAGAGATAGATAGATAGATAGATAGATAGATAGATAGATAGATAGATAGATAGATAGATAGATAGATAGATAGATAGATAGATAGATAGATAGATAGATAGATAGATAGATAGATAGATAGATAGATAGGAGAGACAAAGAAAGAGGCAGAGAGAATGCAGATATTTGGTAGTTAACCTGATCGTCACTCTGTAGTGGCGTTTGGAGAGGAGGTGGTGTGGCAAGAGCACACGTCTAGAGCACAACCAATAAGCTCACACACCCATGCTTTAAATGCGAAGCATTTCTTAGCGAACTTCGGCGACTTTGAGCGTATCCATATATCTATCTATCTGCCTACGACTTTAAGCCGTCCTGGCCGTTTCGATAATGGTATCGATACCACACTTGGTATGACATAACTTGACTATATTAAAAACATGTTTGACTACCCATAACATGAAAATCATGACCTGCGTGTCATAAATGTCATTATATGCATTTCACGGTCCTGCAGCTCTTTTGGTAGTATCGTTCGCATGGCATGATGCAAAACTGGTATGGTCGGACACGATTTGATGGCGAACACAAGCGACAGACCCTAACATGAAAGTAATGACATGCGTGTCATGTTACAACATTACTACACGCCACGCTAATGATGCGCTCGTGGCCGTTTCGTTAATGTCCTATAAAACAAATTTGTATTGCGGGACAGGAATGGATGACGAAGGTATGATACTGGTGCGTACATGATGAACATGAGATGCGTGTCATGTAATAACATGCCTACATAATCCGCTCATGAAGCGCTTGTGGCCGTTTCGCTAGCTTCACATGTACTAAATTTGGTAGTACGCTACGCGAACGAATGGCATAAAATAATGTCACATCGAGACGTGATAATCACGACATGCGTGCGATGTAACAACACCACTGCATGTCACACTCATGATGCGCTGGTGGCCGTTTTTCTAGCTTCACATATGCCAGATTCGGTATTACGGGACGTCGATGAATGACGTAGGTATATGACTAGCGAAACACGATAATCATGAGATGCGTGTCATGTGAGAACATGACTACATGACACCGTCAAGGTGCCAATACATTTCGACGTGACGCGGTGAGCGTTCTCACCGGCGTTTGACTCGTCGCGTCACACCGGCGTTGCTACGCCAGCGCCAGTCCTGCCATATACACGCAGGTGCGCGCCTCGCTGCGTTGCTTTGACGCATGCAAGTTTCAGTGCTTCCGGTGTTCCTCCGTCACGAAGAGAAGGAGACGCAGTGTTGTCTGAGTAACGCACCGGCGCGAAATGCGGCATGTCGCATTTCGCACCGGTTGCCATCGGGCCGCGCCGACAGACGCTGGTCACGCCTGTCGCGTCTGGCGTCAGAATATAGAATGCTCGCGATATGCTAATGTAGCGTCGCCGTGCCGAGCGTGCGTCAACGCTACATTTGAGTATATTGGGCGCTTCATGATGCGCTCGCGGCCGTTTTGCTAGCTCCACATTGTCACAGAACGAGCGCTAAAATGGGCGCGCCGCCAAATTCTTGCGATAACGCGCGGGAAAGAGAGGCCGGGAGGTCAAAACAAAAAAAAAAAAAGAAAACAAACATCCAAGGCTCTCCGGGCGCGCGCTCTCCCCTCGGAAGCGTGGCTTCGCCGACGAACCTCCTCACCCCACAACGGCGACCGAGCAAGCACTGGAGTTTTCTAGAAGGAAAGCGGCGTGGTCATACCGAGTTGAGTCATCCGACGCGGAGGGCATTCCAACCGTCTCGCCCTCTTCCATGCCTCCGCTGCGCATCGCGCCGACGAAATGACGAGAACCTTCTGGAATGTCGCGCGGAAGGTATTTAACCGAGCAGCGGAGACGAGAGATCAGCAGAAGACGGAAGTTAGCGCCAGAGCGCGTAGGGTATACAGCCGTGCAGTCGGCGAAGGTTTTGTCCGTAGCGACAAAGCAGGAGTAGAAGAAGAGGATTTCCACCTGAGGGGTGAAGGCTCGAGCTACAGGCAAGAGCGTGTGTCTACCGCTATCGAGCGAAGACGCGTGGCAACAGCTGCGTGTGTGAAGCCGACGTGTTTCCGGCGAAGAAGTTTGAAGTTTGGAGAGAGGCCAATTGAAGACGCGAGGTTTCCTGGAAGACAAACTTCAGGGGCAGCGGAACGACAACAATGCTGGACTTTGAGTGAGTGATTCTCGGAAGAGTATCATCCAGACTTTTGTTCCAAGAACTTTGAACTGAATAGGTTTTCTATCTCTTTAGTCTTTAAGTGTCTTGGTTGTTCAATGCATGCGACTGCATTGTAGTGCGTATTGTTGTCTGTGTCCGTTGTTTCAAGTGTGGCTGATGGTACTGTGTAGTACGTTGTTCGTTTGGTGACATATTGCACTCAACTGTTGTGGAGTGTGCATACTGGTGTGTTGTTTTGATCTGCCTTTATTGAGAATACAATTCTGTTTTTGTTTATCAACTCTCGGCTCTAACTTGTTCTTTGGGCCACAGCCGGCGTCCGCTGGCACGCCAAAAAGGACCACTTCTAAATTGTCCACGCTTTCGTGGTGCAGTTCGGGGGGTCGATATTTCGGCCCTTGGAATTAGCCCGGCGATTGCCTCCCTAATTAAGGGGACGTGTGTGACAATTAATCTGGCGTCCGCGACAGGACCTTTTGGTGCACAGTGCATCCAAAGTAGCGAGAAAGAGCCCCGAGTGTTGATAGTGCTATCGGAACAATTTTGTGTGTTGTTCAGTGTTCTCGTTAACGAGTGCAGGGAAGTGTTCCGATAGACTGATTTAGGAAGATACTTTTTGCACGCGGCAAGGTTTTATTTGCGAGTTGCGAGACACAATGGATCTCGAATAGTTAGTCGCTCTTGGTGAGAAAATGGGGCTTTCTGGCGCTGAACTACGGAAGTGGGTAAGCCAGAAGGAGAAAGAGGCGGTGGAGAGAGAGAAGTTGGCAGCTGAGAGGGCCAAGGAAAAAAAAGCAGCTGAGTTGGAGAGAGAAAGGTTGGCCGCTGAAAGGGCGAAAGAAGAAATAGAGGCAAAGGAGCGACAGCTGAGAAAAGAAAGAGAGCAGCAATTGAAGTTGGAGCTGGAGAGAGAAAGACTGGCAGCTGAAAGGGCGAAAGAAGAAAGGGAGGAAAGAGAACGGCAGCGACGGCACGAGATAGAACTCGAGCGGCTCCGTTTGCAATAGCGAAGTGAAACTCCAGTCCAACCTGGAGTTGAAAGCAGCGAACGGGAAGATCATGGCTTCCGCTTGACCCAAGCAAGCTGCTCGTGGCGTTTGATGAAAGGAAGGACGACCTTGACGCGTACCTTCACCAACTTGAGGCGATTGCGAGGAGCCAGAATTGGCCGCAACATCAATGGGCAACTGCTTTGAGTACTTGCTTGAGTGGTGAAGCGCTCAGTGTGTACGGTAGGCTGACGCCGACTGATGCAGCCAACTATGCAAAGGTGAAAGCTGCTTTGCTGAAGCGATTTAGGTTTACTGTAGAAGGTTTCCGGGACAGATTTCGGACAGGAAAGCCAGCTGATGGTGAGACGGCTACGCAGTATGCTGCCCGACTTTGCCACTATTTCGACAGATGGATTGAACTTTCAGGGACAGCGCAGGAGTACGATGAGCTTAGAGAGCTTCTAATTAGAGAACAATTTCTTACTAGTCCACCCAAGCCTGTCGCTGTACTTGAAAGAGAGGAGAGCTAAGTCACT
Organism: Rhipicephalus microplus; assembly: GCF_043290135.1. Classification (NCBI taxonomy): domain Eukaryota; kingdom Metazoa; phylum Arthropoda; class Arachnida; order Ixodida; family Ixodidae; genus Rhipicephalus; species Rhipicephalus microplus. The sequence goes on along the minus strand of NC_134707.1, from coordinate 70,105,856 downwards.
TGAAGACATGCTTGAATTGGCTGATCAATTCTTGGAAGCGCAAGGTGGAACTAATTTGGCCAAGATCAAGAAGGAGTGTCTCAAAGATTCTAAAAATGTGGCACCCGAAGAAAAGAAGCGTGCACCAGAGAGCATTCCGCGATGTTTTCTGTGCAACCGAGTGGGCCATCGCGCGAAAAACTGTCGAACGATCTTTACGAGCCCTACGGTGGTAAAATGTTTTAAGTGTGGTCAGACTGGGCACAAAGCAGACGCTTGTCGGAACGGAGTGAGTCAAACTCACCAGGTATCTTGTGTGCAAGCGGCACCGAAATCTGATATTAATGCCGTCACCGATGGATTCATAGAGTTGAAGAATGGGAAAAAATTCCTATTGTGGGTGCTGTAATGTCAAAACAGCCAACCGGTGTTACGAAAGGAATGCCAACGCTGCCTGGAAAGTTGCGGGCAAAAAGATTACGGTTTTAAGAGATACCGGCAGCTCCACTGTTATCGTGCGGAGAAACTTGGTACGGGAAAGTGAGTTAACCGGCAAAACGAAACCGGTTTGCTTAATTGACCGTACAGTTCGGATGCTTCCCGAAGCAGAGATTGAGGTTGAAACCCCATACTTCAGCGGGAAGGTTACCACTCTATGTATGACGACCCCCCTTTACGACCTTGTCATCGGAAACATCGACGGGGCCCGAGGACCGAATGATCCGGAAAGTTTGGGAGAAGACCCTAAGATAAAGTCCTCGCCAACCCAGCGACCGCGAGATACAAGGAAGGAGCCACCCGTGACGGATCTCACTAGAGCCCAAGGTAAAGCCGCGGTACAAGAGACCATGAATGAGAAGATGATCGTGTTGAATGAGTTCACGGGCCGAGCAACTGGACTTACGTCGGCACGACCTCAACCACCGACAGTGTAAATGAGACAGAGTTGGCCAGCCGGGCAAAATATAGAGACATGATCAAGCTGGTAAATAAACAGACAGGACCCGTCGAACGTCATGACCCGTTAGCAGGGTCGGAAGTGACAACGATGGCTGAGACGCTGCCTTAGATACCGTCGTTGGAACAGGCTCGCCGAAAAAGAACAAGGAAAAACAAGAAGAGATCGAGTGAGCACCGCAAGAAAGGACGCAAGCGCAGCTCGAAATACACAGGGTAGGTGCTGAGGTAGAATCGGATTGTGTTTGGCAGGGCTGAGTGCCATATGTTGTGGTAATGTTCTTGTTGTCCTGTGTCGCAACTGTATGTTGAGTGAGTCAAAATGATGTCTCGGTGATGTGATGTATAGTAATGATGTGAGTCTAGTAATTGTTGTAATGAGAGAACTTTATACATTTGTATTGTTTGGAATGTGTGATGAAGTGTTGTAGTCATGTACCTGTGGCTATATTTCATGTGTCGTGGAATTGAATTACAATGTACAGTTGTACTTAGGATCTATTCCGAGTGTGAAGAGTCATGAGCGACGGTTTGTGTTACTGTCTTTCAGAGAGTGTGGTGGCTGTTCGCGCTCGTTTGTGTGGTTTTGAATATTATGAGATAATATTCTTAAAGTGGGGGGCAGTGTCACAGAACGAGCGCTAAAAATGGGCGCGCCGCCAAATTCTTGCGATAACGCGTGGGAGAGAGGCCGGGAGGTCAAAAGAAAAAAAAGAAAACAAACATCCAAGGCTCCCCGGGCGCGCGCTCTCCCCTCGGAAGCGTGGCTTCACCGACGAACCTCCTCACCCTACAACGGCGGCCGAGAAAGCACTGGAGTTTTCCAGAAGGAAAGCGGCGTGGTCATACCGCGTTGAGTCATCCGACGCGGAGGGCATTCCAACCGTCTCGCCCTCTTCCCAGCCTCCGCTGCGCATCGCGCCGACGAAACGACGAGAACCTTCTGGAATGTCGCGCGGAAGGTATTTAACCGAGCAGCGGAGACGAGAGATCAGGAGAAGACGGAAGTTAGCGCCAGAGCGCGTAGGGTATACCGCCGTGTAGTCGGCGAAGGTTTTGTCCGTAGCGACAAAGCAGGAGAAGAAGAAGAGGATTTCCACCTGAGGGGTGAAGGCTCGAGCTACAGGCAAGAGCGTGTGTCTACCGCTATCGAGCGAAGACGCGTGGCAACAGCTGCGTGTGTGAAGCCGACGTGTTTCCGGCGAAGAAGTTTGAAGTTTGGAGAGAGGGCAATTGAAGACGCGAGGTTTCCTGGAAGAGAAACTTCAGGGGCAGCGGAACGACAACAACGCTGGACTTTGAGTGAGTGATTCTCGGAAGAGTATCATCCAGACTTTTGTTCCAAGAACTTTGGACTGAATAGGTTTTTTATCTCTTTAGTCTTTGAGTGTCTTGGTTGTTCAATGCATGCGACTGCATTGTAGTGCGTATTGTTGTCTGTGTCCGTTGTTTCAAGTGTGGCTGATTGTACTGTGTAGTACGTTGTTCGTTTGGTGACATATTGTACTCAACTGTTGTGGAGTGTGCATACTGGTGTGTTGTTTTGATCTGCCTTTATTGAGAATACAATTCTGTTTTTGTTTATCAACTCTCGGCTCTGACTTGTTCTTTGGGCCACAGCCAGCGTGCGCTGGCGCGCCAAAAAGGACCACTTCTAAATTGTCCACGCTTTCGTGGTGCGGTTCGGGGGGTCGATACTTCGGCCCTTGGAATTAGCCCGGCGATTGCCTCCCTAATTAGGGGGACGTGTGTGACACACATATACCAAATTTAGTGTTACGTGACGTTAAGGGATGACGAAAGTATATGACTGGTGCAAACATGATAATTTTGACAGGCGTGTCATGTAAGAACATGACAACATACCACGCTCATAGCGTGCTCGTGGCCGTTTCGCTAGCTCCAGATATACTAAATTTAGTATCACGTGACGTGAATAGATGACGAAGGTAAAGGGCACATCGTAACATTATGATCATGACACCGAAGTAGTGTGGGGCATTATTTGCTTCCACCTGGTAACGTTTTACTGATTTTAAAGTGACATATCAACATTTGTTATTCGTGCTTCTCATATCATTGATTCCAACTCTACGGGGGATCTGCCAAGTTTTTTTAACAAGTTCTGAAACATTCATGATCAGTCTATAGCGTTTTTTTCGGAAATCAGGGCCCATGGCGGTGGCGGTGCAGAAGCCGAGGATAGTTAATCTTGTATCACCGAAGTGCTACGGCCCCACGTTGGTGTCTATCATAAATTACCGCACATATATTCCTGTATTTACACTTCTACTTTTTACGCAATATACTTTGTTGTGAAGGCTGTGCTGTACTTCGTCTGAAACTGTTACAAACGGATTACGAAAAGAGGGCCTACCTAAGTAAAATTAGAGTCTAATGAATGGAGACATATAAAACGCAATACAAACGCATACCTAAAGGCATCGAAGCAGCTTTAGATTTTGGCTCTGAATTAGCCGAGTTGACACATTAGAATACTACATTTTCTAACGTAAAATGTGAAGCCTGACCATATCAATATTAAAGTCGACAAGTTAGAGAGCAAATACAGAATGTATAGCAGTTATTTGACGATATATGGGAAAACACAGGTTGTAAATGACCACAAGGCTGTCATTCAAGTTCATTGGGGGACAAAATAAGTCAAATACGGTCATCCCTTAAGCAAAAAGACGCATTTGATGTATTCACTTGCACAACTTCTTCGGCACTGAATGCTCGTAGAATTCGGCACTCTATGATCATTCGGCACTGAATTCTCGTAGAGGCACGGCAAGCCATTCATTGCTGGCAAATACTACGAGTAGAGAGAAAAGAAATTCTGCCATCTCCACGAAGTGGATGATGATAACTTGTGTGAAGTCAGAAAGCTAATCAGTAAAACAGTGAAACTCCCGATACAGCACGACCGTGACAGGACTGATTTTAGCGGATGAATGCGATGGTGACTAGGTTGTTGTCAAACCACAAATGGTCGCATACCCTGCACAGCTGCGCCGCATTTACGATGGAGGCGGAAAAGCTTGAGGTTCCTGTGCTTAGATTTAGGTGCACGTTAAAAAGCCCCAGGTGGTCCAAAATTCCTGAGGCCTGCAATACAGCGTCTCTCATAAACATGTAGTAGTTTCGGAATGACGATCCCATTAATCATTATTGAAACAACTTAAGGTCGTTCCTTTCTGGCATAACACTTTCCTACCTCCTTTCCTACCACCTTCCCATTGCCTTCTTTCCCGTATTTTTTTGTCATATCTTCCAAGTTCTTTGAATTTCGTTGACAGCTCAGGTTGATCATGTATATGAGTCCTGTTTTGGGCATTGTATATAAGCTTTACCAGTAGCGCACGACTGTAATCTGCAGCCATGCGTGTCCTTCGACGCCTCTTAGCTAAAAAGCATGGTGGTTGGCCACCACTGCTGGCAAAATATATAAATTTACTATGGGAACATTTGCATTCCACTGACTGCTGCATCGTTACCTTCACAAGAGGGTACTCACTGACCATTAACCAGATTGTTACCAAACGCGAGAAATTTGCGTGAAATATGTTATACTCGGCGAAAAATGATAGAAACAAAGAAGATAAGTTTACCAATTTGTCACAACAAATACGTTTAATGAAATTGTCAGACGGGATGTAAAGAAACCAAAATGGCGAGCTTAGACCTTCTGCTTCAGCTGCCTGAGAGACGACACTGGAAAAATTGGGTAGTTTTGTCACGTTTGGCGACGTTGGATTGTGTGTATCACAACAAAGATCAATGAACAATTTTCGCGAATTAGCGTCAAAAATAGTCATATAACTGTCTGATGATGAACGCCAAGAATATCGGAAAGATTATAATGTGACCAGCGCTTTACGCGTAGAAGGGAAGTGAAGGAAATTGCAACCACACAAGGAATACTAACTTTTGCATGAAAGTGGTCATGACATGGTGAACCAGAAACTTGTTTTCAGCAAAAACTAGTGGTTGAGTGTCTATTACGCAGCTATGAAAAGTGGGCCGTACAAGCATATTCGGGGTAAAAGAAGCCGTAGAAGTGACCGGCTCTAGAGCCCGCCCAGTGCTGGCGGCCGACATTTTGCTATAGCGTGTACATCGTGCTGAGCTCGTAGAAATGGAAGAATGGCTTTCTACAGTGCCGCTGCAAATGGTTCAATTTGAGTGCCAAGCTGAAAAAAGCTAAAATATTTCAATTTCACGTGCAGTTGACAATGGAACAATATATTTTGCTGGAATGCAGCCGCTAGCTCCACCAACTGCTTGTTCACGGCTTGCGAGTGCGGTATAGCCTGACTCACAGGCCGGTCGCGTGTTTATCTATCGTGCAAATATAAATGAAGTGCTTGAACAAATGCGCTAAATATGCCAACTTCTTTGTGAATGCGCACAAAAAGACAACAGAAATCTGAGAAAAGTAACACAACTAAATGAACAAATAGAAGAACACTGCGCACAGCTTTGCATACAGGCATGCGATGAGGTGCGAAACTATGGACAAGAACATAAACACGACCAAGACAAGGAGGTTTCTTAGACACTTACTCGACCCACACAACACCAACGCAGCATCGAGTGCCAAGATGACTAAGATCAAGCACCAATACAAGGCCAACATGACAGTAATGGGAGAACATCTTGTCAAATAGTAGCTTGCGAAACCTCCACGTAAAAATCACAAGGAGTAAAAAGGCTCATTTATTGAAGATCTGGATATGAACTACTAAAAAAAAATTACGGCATATTCACGGGGTGAATGATGATGAATGGGCGAAGCTCCGGAGGGATTCATCGGTAAACTGTGAATATTCCGTGTAATTCGCCCAGTCGATCATCATGTAAAGACGTGAGAAACGCTGTGTGTGTATACACACAAATCAACTTTTATTTGTTCTTAGACGATGGATGGCTTGCGATGTCCCTTCATTATGACGGCTTGATGGTCTGTGAAAAGAAGGGAGAGCGGTTCCTGTATGGGTTGCAGTGGGCAATTTGCAATTACTAGGTTTATGCATGTTCCTCGGATCGTGGTAGGTTTCATATGGTCAAACGATATACGTCTGAGTGCATATCTAGAAGCCATATGTTGGATAAGCCAATTATTGTCTATGATAGCCACGTTAAAGTCTCCAAGTAGTACAAATGGTCCATTCTTGTATTTGTTCTCATAATTTCGTAACGCAGTGTCTATGAATGTCTTGATGTTCCCGGTCGACAGGTTGGCTGCGAGGTACATGGTCATGAGGACGATTCCAGAGTCAAAGAGTTTGATGGCTGCATATTCTCCGTTTTGGCTTTGACTCGTGAGTGGTAGTCTGAGATCTTCAGCCGTTTCCGTTTGCCTCGCGTAGATGGCGACACCACCTGCAGGACGTTCTGATTCATCGGTACACACGACGGGAACGTATTCTTTGACGAACAATCTCGTCACGTTCCACGTCTCGGTAAAGCACAGCACGTCGACTGCGGTCAGTAAGGGGTCCCTTTCTATGTCAAGTGCGTGGGCATTGAGAGAGCGAACGTTGAGAAGGGCAATGGTAAACTCGTTGGAAGAGTCAACGTCTTATCGCAGAGATCGTTGATACTGCTGCGTCACGGTCGGTAATCGATGTCGGCCTAGACGTTGAAACTCGTTCAGCATCGCCGTGTCCTCGTTCTTGTCTTTATGGTAGAACCGCTGGTCTCCTTTTGCATTGGTGAGGTAGAGGTTATTTACGTTGGTGCAGCGGCTGAGCGCGACGTACACCAACTTCTGAGGGTGCGTTTTATTATATTCATAGACAATTGACGAGTACGTTCCCCCTTGGGACTTGTCATCAGCTACAAGTACCACCGTCTAGTAAACACTACAAGAACTAAACGAGAGGTTGCTACATACAGGAGACGGTACCGCCATCTAGTGAACACTGCAAGAACTAAACTAGAGGTGGCTACATACAGGGGATGGTACCGCCATCTAGTGAACACTGCAAGAACTAAACTAGAGGTGGCTACATACAGGCTACAGGGGACGCACAGCCCACGCCCTAAGAAGCTTCGCCCCTAAAACAAGAAATAAGAGCTGCCTTGCAGAACGTCAAGACCATATCAGTCACCGGGCCTGATAGGCTATTAAAAAAATTCTCTGGAACCTAGACAATTAGGTGAGAAACACCTCACAGACTACATCAACACGTATTGGACGAATGGCGAAATACCAGAATAATGAAAAACGTTTGACGTGGTCCTCATACCCAAGTCCAGAAAGCTGTGAGCCATTCAGCATGTGGGGCCGATATCTCTTACTTTGTGTGTCTGTAAAGTTAAGAAGCATGCTTTTCTTAAAAGGATTAACGGGCATATGGAAGCAATAAATGCATATCTCAGTTCCATATTAGGCTTAAGATCAGGACTGTTGGCCCAAAGTTTATAATTCCAATATAGGAACAAGTTATTTACGTATTAGGCTGGGTGTTCCGCGCCATCCTAGCGTTACACTTAAAAAAAAGCTTTCTACAGTGCTCATCACTCGACCATAGCCTCGATAATTTGAGTCCACCTGCTGCAAGACAGCGTCGAATACTGACGTTTCACGCTAACGAAAAAAAAGCCAGCAGATCTCAGACATTCTGGAGTTTGAATTAAGGCAAAGCAGCAGCCAGAAAGAATTAAATAATGCTGTGCATATCATGCATTCTATTTCAGGACCTGTCATTCATGTTTTCATAGCCAGCAGATCTCAGACATTCTGGAGTTTGAATTAAGGCAAAGCAGCAGCCAGCAAGAATTAAATTATGCTGTGCATATCATGCTTGCTATTTCAGGACCTGTCATTCATGTTTTCATACAACCACGTCACGCAATACCACTTTTGGTGTGTATCAGCTAGCGCAAAAGTCGCCGAAGTTCCCTAGGAAATACTTTGCTTGAAAAAAATAACGGGATAGAGGGCCGGACCCCATCGAATACACTTCAGAATCACTGTGCAGTGCGTACATGAACGCTGAATCTATGCATGCTGAACTGAGAAAATTGATTTCATCTCGTTATGCAAAAATCGAATCCGAGTACCATGCGACTCAGAGAAACTCAATTTCGCTCGTCTTCTCTTGTTTCTTTTTATGCTTGAGAAACATCTCCACGGGAAAGGAAATATAGCCTGTACCAAAAATGTCCGGGGTTCCGTGGAAAGTTCAACCATAGTTTGTTGTTCATCCAGTTACTTTGCAATAATACCCAATGCATTCCCCTTGATAAAAAATATAAAGAAAATAAGAAATTCTAGTAAGTTCTCGTGCTTCCGCTGTATTGCACTTTCCACATCTCTGTTTTTGCGTTCCTCCTAGAGGGAAAAAGTGTCGCAACGCTATCACGACTTCTGAAAGGCCGCATCTGCTGGTGACACACTATAAAGATACAAATGCTGGTATGATGTCTCAGCAGAAAAGATACATGGCTGAGCATAGAACTGGTCCTAGGGCATAACACTGCGTTCCTGTGAATTGTAGACAGGCCGGTGGAGGCAGCCCGAAAAGACTCGGCACATCAGTGCTACGTTTTTTACAGCCAGTTGGCCCGAAGGGGATTGTTTCTTGGTGCGTTGTCTAAACTTCGCAATACGTGGCTGCTTGATGTTCACTCCATTCTCTTGGTTACTATTTTGAGAAGTAACAAACTATGTCACTGGCTGTATGCCATATTTTTAGTAACTCGACAGACATTCGTACGTCTGTCTCTGCCCTACCAAGAGTCTTAAAAGGCAGATGGAGCGTTCGAGTCCTCCGGCTCTCCTAATATTCTACAGGTACTCACAAAACATTACAGCCATTAGTAGTGTACTACAAAATCCGGCGTTTAATAAGTATTGAAGGAATGTAAGTTTGCTTAAAATGCCTAATCTCATAAAAGAATTCATTTTTACCATCTGCACATATTTAGGTATGTATTTCAATGTTTTTTTGTTTTTTTTCTGCTGATTATTGAAAGTTTTTTTGTTATTCCTTGGTAACTATTTCAGCACCTTATTGCTCTCATGATTTCGCACTCATCCTTCTGAACATCGATCCCTAGAATACTCATGTTACTTGGCGCATATTCGGGCCGTATATTCTCTCGTGCCTAATAAACGACAAGAATTAAATTTCCCACAAAATCAATAAGATCAGCAAGGTCAGTGGCATGCAGGCAACATTTTGCAAAGTCACAGAGCTCTTTAAAATTCTATGGGTAACTTGAGCCCTCTAGGAGCTCCAGAGCAAATTTGTATTCGTCGATCGGTAAAGTTGAGAGCTAGAAACGCGATAAAGCCTGAGCTAGTGATGTATGCTGACGCATAACGTTGTATCAATATTGCACAAAACTTCATTTTCTCTTCCAAAGTCTCAACAATTGAATCGCTGTGCAAATGATATGACGCCAGACAGACCTTGATAGGCTACCTGTGATTTTGGAACCAGCAAAACCTCTGGTCATATTTGAGATTACATTACCACATTGCCTCTTCATGTTTCAGCGAACCTGATTTGTTGAGAGTGTTCCTGCGAAGCTGATATCTTCACATGCCAAAGGAGGCGCATATGCGCTGAAAACCGTGGTTTCGCAAGGGCGACGTCATTTCGATGGCGCCCGGATTGCGTCACTCGCCGCCCAGAGAGTTATGTGTCGCAATATTGAGTACGTTCACTGAAACGAACAAGGGAGTGATGGCGTACAGAACCTGGTCCGCGCTGGCTATAACTCAAACATGCACTTTGAGCTAGGTCGGTGTTACATACGAAGTTCATTCATTTTGAAGAGGTATAGAGTTGTCGTGAATGTTTGACAGTAACAGTGCTCTTACTCGACATGCTTCAAAGGGTTTCATTGATGTGAGAGACAGTGCCACTGCGCGTTGTCTGTGAATTGCATAGTGCACATGACTTGCAATTCAAACAGTACTATTACAAAAGAAATTCTCGGCCGATAGTGTCTACACCCACTTTTTGTGTCGGCCAATATGCGGTAAAAAAAGCTTCAAAGCACAGGGATGTTTTCATTAGAATAAATATTCTGTATTCATGAAACAGAATGAAACAATCTAAAAGGGGGTGTTCGCTCTGAACATTTCAAATATTGAGAAGAATGAGCTCGATGTATAACGAGTCTCGGCAGGCACCCTTTGTATTTAGAATACGTGCGAAAACATCTTGTACACGCAGGGTTAAGCATGCGAAATGGAGGAAACGTGTGGGAAGATCCCAACAGGAGGAAAACAGAACAAGACGATACGCTTCTCCTAAATGTCGTTTTTTATGTCCAGTTTTGAGTGTTCTCTAATTGAAGCTCCCTAATGAAGCAGACAGCTCATCAAACTATTATACAGTCTGAAAAAGTTATCTATTTAAAGGTTTTGTATAAAATATGGCCTCTTCGCGATTACCATGACGTCATCGCACGAATTGTAACATGGCGAAACGTTACCCCAGTTGTACTGATAAATAACACGAATTGCCCTATACCGACTCCTAAAACGCGATTATGTTATTAACCGTTGTTAATTATTATTACAAACGTTTCTGTCCTACTTAATCGTAATAATATTATCTATAAAGCATTTACGCTGCACAAGATGTAGTTTTGCTGTCTTTTTTATTATGTTAACGCGAAATATTTTTTAGCCTATAAAATATGGCAACCACCACAAACACAGCGGTCCACAAGCGACTGCCAGAACTCTTAAGAACACATTATTTTCCCCCACTTTCTGCTCAATTATATCGCTTCCAATTCGCTTAGCAACAATCCACACTTCTTAACACTGCTGTCATTTGTTCACACCAAACATAGTTTAGTCTACACTATGTTGAGATTAAACCTAGAAGAGTACTAGCTATGTTAAGATTAAAGTTGACGAGTACTAATTTAACATTGCTTACTAAGGGGAGGGCAAAAGAAAGGTTCTCGTGAAGTCGAGCCTGTGCAGTTCCCGTAGAAAACGGGGTATGCTAAAATGTTCGAACCTGAGCACGCAGCATAGGCACGTCTTCATAATAAAAGAGCACATAAAATACATAGGTGGGCTAAGTGACTCATCTGTACTAGAACCACTGCACGCAGCATTAAATTTTTCTGTTCATTTTCACTATAATTATGTTGATGTATGAGGACGATTGAATCTTATATAATGTGTGTTTAGTAAAAAGCATTAGGCAAAGCAATTCATTTGCGACAATCGCAACAATCATGTTTAACTTTTACAGTGCTATGTTTGATTGTATTGCAATGTCGTGTTTTCGAGTGTTATTGACGTTGTGTTTACTAGTTAGATACACAAGTGTCAGAACAGTTATTGCAGGGGAAGCTAGTTGATCGTATGACTTGCATTTGTTGAGCCGGAAATGTTATCACGACAAGACGCTAGGCTTATTGTCGTTAGGGTTTTACTTGCCGTGACCGTGACGGTGCGAAACATCAATCTACCCTAATGTAATCTGCCGTAAACCTCCATTATACCACACAGTGTGAGACTTCTCAATGGCCTCGATGGTCACACGGGAAAAAGAATAGGACACTCTGAACTGGTCTGGCAATGGTTAGAGCATCGAAACTCAATGCTGCAACAAGCAAAGTCCTTCATAAGTCAGCTGCGTGACTATCGGTCTTTTGTAAACGCCCCCAAGCTGTCCGAAAAACAATCATTTGAGCTTTGGAAAGCACGGAAGAGGCAACAAAAATTTTTTCCGTACCAATACTGACCACTCTTTGCTGGGTCCAACAGAGCCCGTAAGGTTTAGACACTCGAAAACCGCACAAGTCATTCATATACGGGAGCATAGCACACCTACTGCAAAAATCTTTTCAAACTTTGTTTTTATTTTTCAGCTAAGCGAAAAATATTTGTCTGAAAACGTGCCTTCCATGCACAGAGGACCCAGAGTCCTATGAGTGAGAGCAGGCGTAATCTACCAAAGCAGCAACCGATCGAAGGAGCAAAAATTGAAAATTATCAATATCTCTTATACAGATCAACAAAATCACACGGCACACAACAACGTAGATTGCCAACTCGTCACAGTGTTAGTTGCAGCTCAGTACGCCGCGCTGTTTGCTGTTGTTCCCTCATCGTGTGCACCAAATTTCCTGGAAGTGAAGCCCAGTATGCCGAGGTGGATCAGTGGTTATTGTGCTTGGCTGTCGACTCACTAGTCGTGAGTTCAAACGCATAGGCGGTGGTCACATTTTGACATAATCCTAATGCTAGAATCCCGTGTACGATCGCTGTGTGTGACAAAGAGCACTGAGTTGTTGAAATATTCGGAGTCTTTCACTAAGGCGTCTCTTGTAGTCATATCATATTTTTGCGAAGCAAAAGCTCAGATATTATTGTTATTAAAATGTCGCGCAAGACTGTGACCACGAACCATTCATAGGAAAGCCTTAATGAGCACCCATTTTTATAACTACACGCCTTTTCATCATTCACGTGGAATCGACACTAGCGTATGCTGTCGCTCTACTTTTGCGGGTTGAATACTGAATTTAGTTACTCTTTCGAGCGCACTTCCACTACATTTGTATTAGTGCCACTGTTCCTACAACGAGGTACAAAAGAAAACAGGCAACAAACTGTCGTAATTTTTCTTTTCTCCCACCAAGAGACACCAGGATGTTCTCAGGCGCGTACGCACGCGTTAATTTATCTTCATTGTCCCCCAACCTATCGATCGAAAGGTAAACAACCCAGTCGCAAATCCTGGTCGGCGCCCTGCCACCCAGACACGTACCAAAAGGATTCACTCCAGGCGGCATTTGCTACCATTGCAGCTTCAGATAATTAGGAAAGAGCGAACAAGAACAATATTGAATCATGCCTCATCCCCAACCCATTCCTCCCGAGAGCTACTGCGAACTTGCGTCAGGAAGTTTCCGAGAATTCCTAGACAGTTGCGTGCAGCCCAGCCAGGATGCCATCTTCGAAATCATTTCAGAATATAGCACTAGGGTTGATAACGATGTTCTATTAGTCACGGAATAAACAGAAGTAGACACAGCGCATCTCTACACCACGTGAAAGGTGGCAGAAAACATTTTATAGCTTGCCGAACGCACGAAGTAAACTTTCAAGTTTCAGACGAGTTCATCTGGTAGCTTATTCCACAATATCGCTTCACTGCTTGTAGGGAGAAGTATGATTCTTGACATTTTGATAAAAGATACCCCCTTCCTTTAAGTTGAACTCCACTAACGCACAAGGAAGTTCGAAGATGGTTGTACTCCAGCATTGTGTTGACATCGGTGAGGTGCAGTTTTATATATATACGTTATGCACTAAACCATTGATATTTTTTCTAGCACACAAAGATTTTAAACACTTGAAACGAGAAAGGAACAAAAGCCACATGCGTCTATGCAAAGGCTATCATTTATCGAGCACATGTCTTGAGTGTCACCTGAAGGTTGTCATTTCCACTTAAGTCTCACCCCGTGTAGTTTACCCGCTCCTAAACCCCATAGTTCGATTGGATCTCCTTTGGGAAATAGCGTCCCTCACGCGTGATTATGCAATTACCTCCTATCACTTGCCGCCAATAATAATGTGTAACGAAAAGACCTAAAGAATGCGAGCAACGCAATCGTTTTGTTGTTTATGTCTTCAAAAATGGGCTATTGAAGTACAGTAAGAAAGTTTTTAGATTGATACGCTAAAAGAAAACAACATCGAAAAAGCGAGTGAATATTGATGATGAGGCGAAGTTGTGTGCCTCAAATCGGAGATTGGGGCACACACCTTCTATTTTTTTGTTCTGGTTAACAGCCACACGATAAACTTTTTCTGCATAATAATAATATCAATAATAATAATAATGATAATAATAATATTATTAATAATAATAATAATTATTATAATAATAATCATACATCATTATTCTTGATAATATTAATAATCCCACAAGTACCGTATGATTATGAGAGACGCCGTAGTAGAGGCGTCCGGAAATTTCGGCCCCTTGGAGTTTTTTTAACATGGACCCAAATCACCCGGACCTATAACGGTTTTACCTCCATCGAAAATAAAGCGGCCGCAGCCAATATTCGACCCCGCGATCTTTGCGTTAGCAGTCGAGTGCCCTAACCACCAGACCACCGCAACAGTTTGTTTGTTTGTTTGTTTGTTTGTTTGTTTGTTTGTTTGTTTGTTTGCCTTGCTTTGCTTTGTTTTTCACAGATGTTTCGGGTTACTATGTACATCTGCTGTAGACGTTGGGCAGAGGATACTGAATGAAGGGACATTTCGTGGCGTGCAATGACTTCGCCCCTGAAACTTCAGTGAAGGTTACGACACTGCTAAATAGTTTAGCTAAGCGCTGGAACAACGCCAACTGCGTTTGACGTTTAGCTTGCCACCCTCGTAGCGATGTCACTATTGCTGGGGTTTGGCGAGGGCACTCTAAATTCATACCAGAAAGAACATCCATCTTATATTATCCTGAGATTGTTATAAATGGCAGAATATCATTAAGCATCCGTCACTTTTCGAAGAAGAAAGAAGTTTATAAAAAAACGGAGCTGATTATCTCGAGACTCACTAGACGTGCCCTGTGGGTGGCGCTAACGGCTGGCACGCATGTAGCCATCTGCTTCTCTCGTGTTGACAATCAAAGAGATTTTGCGCATAGTGGAATATGTGCGGCATCGCCATGAGGGAAGCCCCTGCTTATTAAAAGAACGACGTATCATTTTCCTAATAATATGCACCAACACATCCAATCACGCAATTCTATAAATACCAGTGATTTTAAATTGGGGTTGCATACGATGAGTATGACTTGCTTTGCCACGTAAGCGGCAACAAATTCAATTCTCGCTTTGCCACGTAAGTTGCAACGAAATCAATTGGGTATCCGTAGTTTCTATGCGCCACTTAGCAAATAAAGTTTCGTAAAAGATCAGTACTCGCCCAACCGTTGAGGGCGATAATACTGCCTAATAAGTATTTAATGTTTTAATTTGAACAGAACCCAAGCACGTGCTACCCCCTCTCTTGATCCGTTAAAAGAACCACAAAAAGGCCTATCATGCAACTCTGAATTTTACGCAGTAGACTGCTGTACTTGTAGACGGTAACGGTTACACCAAGACAGAATAAATGTGCCTTTTCTTGCAACCGTTCGAGCAGCATTAATTTATTTTACGCAGCAAATATACATTGCGACTGCGTCTACACACCTCTTGCAATCGAGCATTCAATATTGAAAGCTCTTAAGGAAAAAGAAATTGTGAGCAAGTTTAGCAATCACTAGTATTGAAAAATATGCTATAGCTTAATCGATACACCGGAAGATAGTTCTCTCATTGCGGAGTTTGGGCAGAAAGAGTGAACTAAAAGGGCCAAATAAATTGAAGATGCTAAAGAGCTGCCCCGAAGACATTAAAAATTAGTCCTCAGCACACGTTGCACAAGGGTAGACTTTTTAAAACGTGTGTCATTATTCTGTCGGAGAGAGACGAGACCGAGGAGAAATTGTCGTTCACTTATTCGTAATGAACAGCCGTAAGGGAAGAATATTTTAGTTAGCACCATCGACCGGCCGCTTAATTAGCTAGCGCATCTATCTAGGCTGAATGACTTTTCGAATTTGGAACCGTACTAACTACGCTGTATACGGCATAGCTAAGGATGCTTCTGCTGTGACCTTGGCCTAAATGGAGGCTTCAAGAATGCCGATGTGTGACGGCAGGCAGGAAACAAAACGGTCGGTACTAGTATCGCAACTTTATGCTTCGCGAAGATACGTGACTAAAGAAATGGGTAGTAATGACTGATATGATTGATATTTGGCGTCTAAGGTTTCAAAATCATCATTAGTGTATGATAGACACCGTAGTGCAGGACTCCGGAAACTTCGACCACCTGCTGTTTTTTAACGTGCATTCAAATCTGCATGAGCACATGGGCCTACAGCGTTTTCGCCTCCATTGGAAATGCAGCTGCCGCGGCCGTGAAAGAAATGAGTAGTACAATAACCTCGTACGTATCTGTAATCTGCGGTGGCTGGTTGCTCTAACAGGAAAAGAGGTCTCTGGATTTCACTTCAGAATCCGTGGACTTCCTTTGCGGGAGCTGTACACGGAGTTGTAAGAAAAGCCCTCCGTGTGTAGTTATTGCAGCCCCGAAGCATTCGCCCAATTATGAAAAGAATTTTCTTCCTATAAACGGTGGATATAACCGCATATCCCCAACTCGTTTATTTTTCTTTTTGCTGCTCCCAGAGTCTAGTGCAAGAAAATTGAGTGTTAGTCTGCGCCGCCTGTGAGTGGCATTTGTTTGGGGGGGGGGGGGTATCAATTATTTTAAAAAGTAAAGCCGAAATAAGAAGGATGCAAAAATATCGAGAGAAAGTAGACGCGGATGGTGGTAGAGCCAACACAAACACGACAGCTTGTTCTTCGCCAATCCCCGCATACGCCAAAGGGCAGCAGCTTGGTCTGTACGTTTTCTTTTCATTCGGGCTGATGGCGGCCGACGACGGACAAAAGGGCCGAGGTTGTGTGAACTGATCACGTCCGCTTAGTATATCCTCTTTTCAGAACCCCGTCGACAGCGCGCTATGTATGCATGAACTGCACACGCCGGCCCGATGGGGAAGCCATCGCGTGTGTCAGTTTTTGAGGAAAAAAAAGACAAAAACTTCAAGCACACCGCTTTTTCACCGACCTAATAAATCCAGCAAAAAAAATAAGCAGGATTGTATACTACGAAGAGCTCAGGAAGAGGGCAAAAAGAAAACCGACAGTCGCTCTCTGAAAGGAGTTCTAGTGCGCTTTTTAATAACACGCGTTACCGTATACTATGCTTAACGCCTCCCTGTGTTTGTGTTGTAAGTTATACGTGCACGTCATGCATGTATGTGCTTTTTCAAGGTGACGGAATACCAGACCTGAGCACAAATAGGAAAGTATTTTGGTGTACAGATATCGAAAGGCATGCGTTCAAAGCCTTAAACACAGGGATTGAGATACATTTATCTTGGAACAAACAGACTATTTCAGAGATACTTTGGACACAACAGGTAAGAACATTTAGGATTACAATTACAGGAATAGAGATACCGATATACATGTTTATTACAGGGATGCTAATGCTCCGTAAAATGTTAACAATTACTGATGAACACAATTCATTTGAGAAAAGAGTGTATTTAATAACACTGATTTACACACTGCATATATTTTTTCTGAGAAGATTGCTGCGTAAACTGCGCTTACCCAACCACACCTACTCAATTAGGCTGCCTTCTCGACAACGTAGATATGGCTTCAAAGCAACACCTGTGAGCTCACGGAATGCTTTCCACCAAAAAATAAATAAATAAGGGGTGCTTCACCTTACTCTAGACATGGCGACTTTCATCGGAGGCACTCAGCAACACTGACTCGCGATCCTATAGCGTCAGCTTTCTTGGACGCTTAACCATACAGGCCATTCTTTGCGCATCGAAGGCCTTTTGCTACCTAACCTGTGTAACCGACCAGAGGGCCCATTTGCTCTGCATAGCATAGAAAAATCATCTTTTTTTTCCTAAAGACACGACGGCTCCTTTCGGCAAATAAAATGAAAGTAATGACATACCAGCGAAATAGCCAGTACTGTAATAAAAGCAACTTATTATGAAAATATTTCTTTACTGAGATACAAACACCTTAAGAGAGCGATAGAAGACAACCACCTGTTTTGTAGTACGATGCCACAAAAATTTCCGCAGAACTAATTTTTAATAAAAACACCTGCTTCAAATGCGTCTTGATAGAGAGGTACTGATACTCAACAGTATCACTTTGATTTTACCGCGATACTAACTACTCAGTCGTGCTAATTATGCAGCCATACAAAATTCAATCACTAAATAGTAGTCCTACAAAAGACAAATATATGCTATATGTGGTCATGAAGCGAAGATAAAAAAGTACCTCAGACTTTCTTGTGGACGTAGTTCTTCGACTGTAATATATATACGCATAAGAACTGTACTTTTAGGAAACCGACAGGTTCTTGGCCACGGAGTTGTTGAAAGCCTTGAAAAAAAAAAGAGCTACTTTTGCTACTCCTCGCTAGAACACCCTTCAGTCCAATTTTTTAGGGGTAGAGGGGGGACAGGGGGCCAGGTCGCTTGGGCACCCAGCCGATGGAACAGATGCTTTTCATCGGATGTGCAAGCAGTGCTCGCTTTGTACATGATCGGAAGGTATTGTAATAACTGTCGGTCGCGGTTAAGGTGTCCAAATGCTGACCAGAAAGCTCGAAGCCGTATCGGTTGCATATCAAAGGCAGTGAAATGTTAATGTCTGCGTACTCACTTCACGATGTGACTTCACGTAAGTTCTATTATCTGGCGAAATTTTCGAAGCCCTCCTCTTTCGCGAGAAGAAATAAAACATAACGAGTATACTTTGGTTACATCACACTCACAAAAAAGTCTTGTTTGGCCTGCCTTACACTCATATCTAGGGTTTTCCCCCGTAAAACAACCACTAATATTATTAGGTTCATAGTTATTGTTATTGTTATTCTGAATTTTATCATTGCCGTTGTTGCTGCAAAGTAAGTCATTTCTACCATTTCTGCAGTGTATTGCCGTTACCCCCATAGCATTGTACTATACACAATGAGAACGTGTTGAATGTATGAATGAATCATTGAAGGAATGAATGGACGTCTCCACCCGCATGACTGATTCAGACACAAAGAGGATGAAGAAAAACAATCATATTTAATGTCTTCAATAGATGCCACACGTTTAATTTGAACCAATTTCTTGGCCTCCCAAAAATTTTCAGTCTTTAAGACAATCGTAAATTAAGTGCATATGTAACTGGCCTATCTCCCATCTAAAATTGATGGCTAAATTTGTTTGTTTTTTTTTCATTCAATTACCGCCATACCTATATGACAGACTCAAGTATAGCATTACTTTTTCTGCTTTAGGTATGATGGACAAATAATTAAAGTTACCAAAACATTTATCGGCCGCTATTGGTCACTAATCTTCACAGCATACAGATTGAACACGTAGTTTTCAGAGTGAATAGTGAAATATCAGACTCTACTAGAACTACAACTGAGACAGTAAGGCGGTATACTTTATAACATGGT
This sequence comes from Rhipicephalus microplus, assembly GCF_043290135.1. Classification (NCBI taxonomy): domain Eukaryota; kingdom Metazoa; phylum Arthropoda; class Arachnida; order Ixodida; family Ixodidae; genus Rhipicephalus; species Rhipicephalus microplus. Next base: position 70,086,787 of record NC_134707.1, on the reverse strand, counting down.
TTCAATTAGCCAGCAAAACTTGGTAGGGGTATACGCTGCTTGCAAGTCACATTTCCGCATTTCAACCAAAAACATCTATATCTACTTGAAACCACAAGGCACATAACGAATGAATATTCTATGCATTTTGCCTATAAAATAAAAAAAGATGGACGAGTACTGCAAATGCCTGGGTTCCAGCCACTAAACAAGGTGTTAAGGATTAAGTTTTGCCTGTTTGAAGCTCTTCTTGGTTATTTGAGTATCTTTCGTAGGTTATCGCGTTGGATTAGCATACACATAGCGGTAATACAATTCAGCTCGTATGGAAAAGATTCAATGCAGATTACAGCGGAACTCCAACGGTGTTGACAAGTGATAATCCCTTGTACCCTACTTTTTTTATCTAAATGTTTGACTATATGTGTATTAGAAAAGCTGTAGAGGCGATCGTCACAGACATATATCGATATTGCATCAAGACTCGTGGTTCTATCGCTGCTGTTGCTACGGTTTTAAAAGGGTGAAAGGCACATCTCGAGGTAGTTGCTTGATCATCATAAAGCAAAAGCAGCGCACCATTTTCGAAGTCTGTCAAGAGAAACTTTTTGTCTGTTCTTTTGAAGTCTGAGCCGCATTTGCCTTAAGATGAACGGATGAAAGCCGTCAATACTAAATAGTATTTTTTTTGTCTCCCCGACCACTTAGTCTTAATGTGGTATGTGCCCCATTGTCTTCTCCCATCTAAACTCAACTCTATTTACATAGTTTAGCGCAGGAAGCTGTGCAAGCAAATGATGTATACATGAATTTTTCGGTATTTTTAGAGAGGTAATATGTCAAATATAATTTTGCTTGTTAGTTGGCCATTGTTGTAGGTTTGTGCTTGAAGTTATTCATTTTGCCATTGCTGTGACAACCCTCAAGAGAGGGTTAGCAGTATGGTTAAATAAATTCATAATTATTGAAATGAATCAGCTAGCACATTAAGGGAACCTCGGGTTAAAAGCGCCCTTCTCAGGTATAAATACAAAAACTTTATTAGTGTCCTACAAAGTGTGCCTCTTCACGCAACCGGCCGCTCCAATGTGTATGGACCAAAAAGCCAGGCCACTCGGCCGCATCGTCAGCCTGCTGGACAGCTCAGAGTTGGTCGACCAGAAGGGCTCTATACAGAGTTGATCGGCCAGAACGGCTCATCCAACGTGGCAGAGTGGTTAGACTGGACAAGTGTCACCGGGCACACAGCCAGAGCATGTGTTCTGACGTGAACGGTCAAAACAAATTATGAGTGTGCCACCTTATGAATGCGCCGTTATTGCTAGCAGAGTTGAAGCTAACAAACATAACATTGTTTGAATGACAGCAATACTATCACGTAATTACTCGCATGCGAGCTGCCTCGGGCTACAAAGGCTGAAACGACTGGCCACGTCAACACCTCACTCAAACTGGTCTGACAGGCTCGGCGACAGCAACTTCCCGAAAGATGTCGCTTGCTCGAAGCACTTCAGTGCACGCTCGGTCGTGGAACTAATTAGGAACAGACAAGCGCCTCTCGTGCGCTTTCGAAGCGAGTAAAGCTAAACAAACACAGCTTCGTTAACTGCACACATGGCTCGTGCAAGCAGTCCTCCGGCGCTTTTGGTAAATGTTTCCGAGCAGTGTTTACTTTGAACGGTGACGGGGGGCGCATTTCAAGCGAGTTTACGGAGTCGCCCCTTGAGTCGACGGAGAGATATTGTTCCTAACACGTTGCAGATGTCGCTACAAAATTACATCCCGCGGATGACAACGTGCATCGATAACTGAGCGGCACACCTTTTGATGGTAACTGCATACGTAAGTCGAGCTAAACTGGCTTCTCAATTAGCAACTAAAGGCGATGTATTCAAGTTGCTTTCATTTCAGGTGTCGCACTTACGATTATGACAGTAGGAGAGGGATTTTCAGCCGACTTCCCTGGGTCGGTCGTTGTGTCTGTTGCCGAGCCGCTTCTTAAGAAGATCAAGCAATGCGACTGAAAACAGGGTGTGAGGTCCCTGGTGGACAGGCAGAGACCAGAAGTGGTTCCGTTGATGCACGAAGTCACACATAGCCTGGAAAAAAACATAGCTAGTCATTTTGATGTGCTGTTGGTTTTCTTGGCCCCGAAGGTGCTCTCTCTACCGAGCCATCTCATCATCTTGTTGAAGCAAAAAGATGGCTCTTTAGGAAGGCATGAAAAACGTTTTGTTAAGCTTGACAACAACGTCATGTAGGAGAGTATACTGTCCTCGGGTAAAACGTTCATCGGCCAAACAGGGTGCTGCCTGAAGGACCGACTCAGGGAACACGAAATAATTCCTAACAATGAAAAGAGAATTCACCTCGTTGACCATGGCATGACATGCTCGCAATGTCGACCATAATTCTGGTTTTGAAAACTACTACGCGGAAGCACGTGAAAAATGGCTCACGTAATGTTGTACGAAAAGACTTTATTTTAAGTCCAGCAGTTCACTTAGGGTGAGGTGTAGAAAAAGGTGGTTCCCTCAGTCCCTTCCCACCCTCCGTCGATAATGATAACGGCGTTGGAAAGATTTTGTTTGTATCAGGAAAGCAGGGGAGGAGTATGTAAGGGACACTTCCATTTTTCTGTACAGCGATGAAGTTCAACTTTTTTTTTTCGCGCCTTGTTTGAATTCACTTTTCATTTTTATCTACAGTGGTGGTTGTGATGATGCCCCTGCGCAGTATGTTAATGTGGGAAGGCGTGCATCTGCTTTCAATAAAATCAGTGTGCACCAGTGCTCGTCTCTTCCTTCCTGTGTATTCGGTTTAGTTGCACAACTCACAATAGTTTTCATGTCAAAACACCAAGTCGCCCACCAGACAACTCTTTTAAAGTACTTGGAGAGCCGAATATGACGACAGCAAAGTGACGTACTCTAAAAAAAACGCAAGAAATGAAGCGCTCGTTTTCTTTTTTCTTTCAATTAAGGAAGTACTTCGTGCGCCGACAGTTCAGGCACCTTATTTACGACGTTGCTTCAGACTGCGGCACAGCGCCTGAACGCAGAACGCGACTTTCTTTTCTGTGGTTTGTTCATGATGCTCCTCTTATTTTTCTCTTTTTTCTTGCTGTCAAAGCTAGAGCTAATTGCTCGTTCTCCGGTGCCACTGACGCTAAGGGCTCAACCGTCAGAGGTTCGCCCTGTATTGGCACGAGTTCAGAGACGCAGCGTGAAGCTCCATTGTTTTTTCTCCGCGCGAAACGTATACGTTCACGACGTCCGGGACGACGAGCGGCTTATGAACGGCTCTCTTTCTTGCTTGTTCTCAAGTGGGGTCTGTTCGATAAGTGTTTACCCGCAACGCGGTTCCCCCAAACTAATGCGTGAACATTTAATAAAACCCACTTATCCCATCTCCCCCCCCCCCAATTTCAGCTGTGACAGAATGAGGTATAACAAGGCACTTGCGAGAAAAAAAAACAGGATCGCTTTTTTCTCGACGCTGAGACAGCATTTCAAATACCTTCCATTGCCTCAATACGGAAACGCTTTACGCATTCTCAACTCGTTTTCAGAAAAAAAGTGACTAAGGCTTCCTCGTAAACGAGTTGCTTTCACGTGGAAATGCTTCTGTATTCAAAGTTAAGTAATAGTGTGCTGTGAAATACCACTCGGTTTTAGATTCTTTAAAAATGCGCTTTCACGAGTGCAAGCTGTTTGTGATTTATTAAATAATGTTTGGAAGACATCTGACGTTTTGTTAGTTTACTTTTTCTGTATTGTTATCTTCCGGTGTTGCCCCACTTAGTTGATTTAGTTCGCGACTATACCTGTTCTGTCCTTATTTATGGTGTGCTTTATATTTGCTTCTAAGTGTCCGCCTGTCCGAGAGCGATAGTCGCTTCACTCTTGGGAAGCTAAGCACAATACCACTTCAATACGAACAATTAAAAAAAGGAAAAAAAAACGTCATAAGCAGAAATTCGCCAGCACGTTAACAGACACTCGAAGTATGAATTCGCGCTAACCGAGAAACGCATGTCGGGGAGGAAGTTGCTTAAAAGCTTCAAGTGGGCTAGAGGCAGGACATCAGAATAGGAGAATAGAGGAGGATCACAGCGTTCATCTTGTATTTTCTATACCAGCGTTCCATCTCTATCGCATTCGAAGCTTTCAAGACGCCTATTGAAGCGTGCTCAATACGATATCATGCGGGGTTTCGACACGTTGTAGCAAAAATATTCACTTATGTCTATAGTTTCTGCCTATCGCTATTGCCCACAGCCACGTACAGAGCAAAATCTATCACTGGAACCAAGCTCCGAAGAAGAGAAGAGAAACGACAAAAAAAAGGAAGGCAGATTAACCAGATGCTAATGTCCGATATGCTGCCCCACACTGGGGTTGGAGAATTTTTACGCATGCAGAATTACGATCCCTTGATCTTAGGTTAAGCTTATGGCTGCCAACAAAACTACGACGAGGTGACGCTACTGTTCTGTGCAAAGTATGGTTGGGCATCGCGTTTACCTGTGAGTACGCGTCCTGCATAGGGATGGCCGAGAACGCCCCCTGTGCACAATTCGGAGATGAAGAGACAATTCGACACGTTCTATATGATTGCCCGAATTATAATCTACAAAGACAGTACCTTTCTAATACACTCGACAAGTTAGATTACTAGCTGCTGTCAGAAGCACGTATACTGCGCCATGGACTCATGAGTCATTATTACAGAAGATGGTCGTGCAAGCGCTACTGGGCCTATTGCGAACTACTGGCCTGTCGGAAGGACTCTGAGTGGATTAGTTATGTGTGCTTGCGTGGCTGTGTTTCGCTTTTATTCCTTTACCTCTTTCTCATTTTTACGCTTTGAAAGTATTGCTCTAAGTTTATTCGAAGAATGAAAGATAAATGCCATGTCGACCTGATGTGCGTGCCAAAGTATGAACATGATTCAAATTTAGCTGAAAAAGTGGTAATTCCCGCGTGAAGAATGACGTAGTATTGTGAAACACATATCAGTAGACCATATGCCCTCTGAAACGCTGAAAAAAATTTAGTTTTTGTGCATGTAATGAGCATGTGGAGTACATAGTAGCCTTGGAACGCCAAACATCAATAACTTCGCCGTTAGTAAATTTCACTCAGAGAATGCAGCAGAAAAGCAGTCCCTATCAAAACGACTGGTTCTTCGGTGTCACCTTAGAGCCCCTCAAACAACCCGACGTGAAGATATGTGAACTGCAGCGTTGAATCGTATGTCCATCACCCAGCTCATGAGGCCAGGTTTGCACTCAGGACTAACTCGCTGAGCCCGACCTCTAACAAGAGCTGGACGTAGATCTACGTTGCTTAATGTGGGGGGGGGGGGGGGAGGCTGGCTTACAAACTAGTTTCTTTCAAACCTGACAAGTTTAGCAAGGAAGCGAGCTGACAACACTTTTTTTATTACAGTTCATGAGAATCTCCGTAGTTATCAGTAGAAAAACAAGCAAATCTTCCATTCGTCGAGCGCGCACAATGTGTTATGTGTCTTCTTGCGCACTGCTGATTAGAGCGAGCAGTACAATCTAGTCTGTCGGAACGTAAAGCTGGGTTTGTAGGGAAATGTTTGAAAATACTGCATGTTGGAAGAAAAACGCACGAAAAATGAAAAACGCAACAAGTGCCGTCTTCTAGCTCAGTATATTCGACTGATAACTCCAAGAGTTTATATACAATAAGAAAGATATGCAGTACTCACGAAAATAATAATAATAATAACAATATTAATAATAATAATAATAACAACTATGAGATACTTCGTAATGCCGGGCTCCAGAAATTTCGTCCACCGGGGGTTCTTTAACATACGCCCAAATATTAACACACAAGCCTACAGCATTTTCGCCTCCATCCACAACACAGCCACCACTGCCGCAATTTGATCCCACGACCTACAGGTCAGCAGCCGAGTGTCTTAGTCACAGACCACCACGGCGCGGCACGCGAAAAACTTAGAAACTAAAAATAAGCTTGAAAAAAAATACAGCGTTTATGACAAGAGCTTAAGATTGCAGCATTACCCACAACGATTTTGTAAAAAAAACACATAGGTGTCCATGCGGAAACCCCATTGCTGGCTTAGGTTCAGTTATTCTTAGGTGCATTACGATAATAAACCACTTTCTCAAGGAAATATAGTTATCTGCAGTTTGCAGGGGTACTACGTGATACCCCCCCCCCCTAAGTTTTATGTATATTTTCTTCAATCTGTTGCTCTTCAACGTACAATAACATCGCACAGCGCACGGACCTTCAGGATTTTGCCTACATCAAACTGTGACTGCTGCGGCTTCGATTGAACTTGTTACTTTCGGGTCAGCAGTCGATTGCAGTACTTGCCCTGCCCCCGACGAGGTGGATAAACTTGATTTGCCAGTCGGCGCTCTTTCTTTACATTTTATGACCCACATAAATTTTTTTGCATCTCAACTACAGTTAATTTCAATCAAACTTCTTAACGCACAGAGAATATGGAAGAGAAAGCTTTTCGGGAAACGGGCAAAATGGCGTGACCAACCATCATAGTCTGAAAGAATGAGTATGGGCCAGAGAAGGTGCACAAAGAAAGTGTCGTATTCAGAAATCAGCCATTGGCATTCATCAGTTGTTTTTCTTTTTATTTTTCCTAAAGACTCCGCGGTTCTCTGGTACTATTACGTGTTACCTTGAGCGAAGTGGCGCAGCAACTCGAATGACTAAACACTGGGTGGCACGCACATTGAAAGCGAAAGAAGTGCTGCCGATGACAGGGAAAAAGGTCGACTTTGCAGGTGACTACCGAGAACTGCTTGATTCACGGCGTTCTTAAGCCGGTTCCAACAAGTTCGATCAATGAGCGCTCGTCGCAGGACACGCACGAACCGCTGGCACGCTTTAGCGCACAGCGCAAAAAAAAAATCTATAAGTTGAGGTTTTCGCTGTGCACTTGGTTCGCGGAAGAGCTGGGACGTCCGGGGTCGGCCTCTTGAAACGCACCTGGCGCCGACTGGGGCGATGCCTTTGGCGTTAAAATTAAGAAATTAGTGGAAGGCTTACGTTCACGCTTGACAACACTTCTTCGTTTCGAATGATGAAATGGCAAACGCGATGAGGATAACTACGCGATGCTCCCTTTCACACTACTAATTGTCATCTTAGGAGTGAGTTTTTACTCAATACTGTCGCACAAAAAGGTGGAGTAGAATGCAGAAAAACGCAGTCCGATGAAACGAACGAACGAAATAATTTAAATATTAGCTTCGAAGGTTGTAGTCAATTGGCACTAGTTAGTCTTTCTCGCTACTAATAGAAATTTATTCGTGACAATTAGGGGACCCATATTTCGAACATGAAGCTTCCAGAGGGCCCGTCTGTCTTATATTCGCTGTGATCATCATACACTGACACTGGTTACTGAATATTCACAGATATATATAAATACAGGTAGCAGAACTGACCGAATAAAATAGCAAGTGTGAGAGTGAATCGGCTGTAAATGATAACATACCTCATGCTTTTTTCCGGAAATTGTAGGTCTTGCAGCTGCTTAGGATGGGAGCTTCAGTTGAGCTAGAACTCGGTGAGGTCTAACTCTACCGCAGTTTGTTAATCGATGTCTAGCCCACCTTCGACCTCATAGAAATCAAAAAGAAGTGTTCGCCTTTCTCTGCTTTGAGCATATAGTTTCAAATATTCCTGTCAGAAAATTTTCTTCATGTTCCAAGCATTGTGCTAGTAAATTTTCATGCCATGCAGTCAGCGAGTAGAAGCCTACGGCCTTTTAGGGAAGAACTTTCAAAGGGTCGAGCCTTGTCCCTCCGACGTCCTTTGTCCTGGCTTGCACGTGCTGGAAGCAGCGGCCGGGAACACGCCTGTAGAAGAGGAAAGCGGTGATTGCGCGTGCGCTCGTGTCAAGCTGTTTATTTTGCTGTGGCGCTCCAAGAGCTATAAAGCACGCTTGCTCCCGGCTGACGCTTTCGTGTTCGTGGAGTGTACTTCGTTGTGAATGAAGACAGGACGGCTTGCAGCGCGGCTGCGCGGGAACTCAGTCCAGAGTTTTGGGCTCGCAGAGCGGCTGCAGCACGACAGCCCAGACAAGCGTGGATCTAGACTTGCGGGTTCGCGAAGCTGCAGTGATATGGGAGTGCCCAGGACAGTAGAGAAACACTACCACCACGACCCTTTCATCGAAGCTCCTTGGCGCTCTGTGGAGCGCCGCTTTTGTCGACCAAACCAGGGCAACCCAGCACTACCGTGAGGCGGTGTCGGGGCAAGTCCTGGACGGTCCCTCACGGGACGCCTAGGCCCGGCCCCCTAAACCTGCGAATTCATTCAATGACGTTTATTCCTCTTCCTCCTTCTCATTTTGGGAAGTAGAATCCACCCACAAAATTATGAAAACCAACAATAATCAATGAAGCAACGCTACTACAAAATTGCATTTCATGATCACACTTTAATCACACGCTATTACTATACTTTAGACTATTTTCTGGTTATCTGTATATTACATTAGCTCATCCCGATATATACTACTGCGTTTACAAGTGAACTCATCGTGAGAAGTAATGACCTCTCTCAGCTCTTCTTTATAACTGCGTTATTTGACTATGTTCCCGCTTCTCTACGTGAAGCAGAAACATGGTCAAATGGTGGTGGTGATTTTGCTGCTCTATATAGCAGTGAAATCACCACCTTGCCAACTACTTGGGATGCAAACACATGATGAAAAATATTTCACAGCTATAATTCAGAAGCCTACAGCAGCTCCGTCATGTGCAATTTCCTATCACTGAATTTCCCTATTCTTCCTTGCAATTCTTTGTTACTGTTATTGATAGTCGTTCTGCTGCAGTCTTTTTAGGCCTGAACACCGCTATCATGGATCGCAACAATGCGCTGCCGTCCGGTCGTTACAACCAGTTACGTGGTAATACGCCTGCTGCAGCCTACTCACGCGCAATCATTTGTCTTTGCTCTTTCTCAGCGCATGACATTGTTTCGTCTTTCGCCAATAATTGAACAATATTTGGAGTTTAACGTCCCAAAACCACCATATGATTATGAGAGACGCCGTAGTGGAAGGCTCCGGAAATTTCGACCACCTGGGGTTCTTTATCGTGCACCCAAATCTGAGCACACGGGCCTACAACATTTCCGCCTCCATCGGAAATGCAGCCGCCGCAGCCGGGATTTGATCCCGCAACCTGCGGGTCAGCAGCCGAGTACCTTATCCCCTAGACCACCGCAGCGGGGCATCTTTCGCCATTTAGGCTGTTTATTTTGCCTCACCAAGCCATATATCATCGCTAGGTCCAATAAACAGCAAAAAAGTTATAATAACCTGTACGCATCGCATTCGTTTGGACTTAGGGAAGCATCAAAATGAGAGTAAACTGACAAAAAAAATTTCAGCATATCTAGGAAGTGAATGATGATGACTGAGGTAAAGCGTCCGTAAGTCCGTCCATGCTTCCATCCGTCCGTTCATTCTTAACCTTAAAGTAACTGTTTGTTCATAACCATAAAATTCTCACGGCTTTCCGAGACGATGCAGGAGGGGGGAGGGGGAGGAAAGGCGATTAATATACGCTTAATATGCGCCGCGTGTACGCATACATGACGCTGAGAGCTACGAACGGGTTATGAACGCCTCTCTTGTTTACTTTCTCTGGAGATTGTTCGCAAAATATTTATTCAAAAACCGTGAACTGCGAGAATGACGGCGTAAAATTATTCAAATGCCACTTCCCGTCTCGTAAGTCAGCTGCGAAATATTGAGCAAACACGGCGTGGCAAGCAGTTTGCGTGAATAGCTTCCGTTTTCTTTGTGACGATGAGCCAGAATTTTCACCAACTTTTATCGCCTCATTACGGAAACTATATATGTTTTCTCGACTCACCGTTGCAGAGAAGTGCCTGAGGGTTTCTCGCCAAAGAGCTTCTACCGTATCAAAATATTTCTGGTGTTCAAACTTCAGTAATGTGCTATGGAGTATTCCTCGGTTTCGTTTTGTTTAATATGTCATTTCAGAAAACAAAGCGGTCCTAGTAAAAACAAACTACTTACTAAAGAATGCGATAATGATGTCCTGCTTTTTTTCTATGTTAAGTTTCCTTGATTATCAGACTTCCCAAGCTGATGTGTTCGTGCGATAATAGCTTGTATGTGCGTATTTATGACGCTTCATCGTCTTTTTTTTTAGTGTCTGCTGGCCCAAGGCTTAGCGGGTTGGTTGCTGAGAATATATTATTTGTCACACAGATTTGATTCCCTTTCTGGGCAGATCTCACTCAGCACAGAACAAATGAAAAAAAAAGAAAATAACTTGCGCATCTAATTACATTATGGGCATTTAGTATACCCATCCTCTTCATCTGTACATTATCATCGTTATCATGTGTTGCTCATGCATCGTGATCGTTGTCGCGTAAGATTATAATCTTGGTTCGTTCATCGTAGCTGTGGACTGCTGGTTCTTCAGGCCTAATAAAGGTCTTCTAAACAAAGATTTCATACGTGGTGGAGGGTGCTATTTGATTCCTCGTCGTCATCTAGCCCGCTATACCCCCTGGAGCTTACATCAGGTCGCCGCTTGGGCCAGGTGTCCGGAAATATGTCGCAGTAAGATGAGGTTGGTGCTGCAACCATTCCCACTCCGCCACCGCGTGCCACGCCTTCTCCCGTCATTAACAGCCTCCAGCGTGAGCCCCATTCCTTTGCTGGTATGCGCAGCGAAGATGTGGAGGAGTAGCTGGGTGATTTCGAACGTGATGATGCCGCTAACCGGTGGGATAACACCTAAAAACTCGCTCACGTCTCATTTTACCTCACAGGTGTGTGTCGCGAAGGCGTGGTTCATCAACCAGCTCATCGACATTCTAACACAGTACTGCAATTTCTCCAGCGCGCCCTTACAATATTATTTCAGTCACAGTTGAGGGAGAGGACATTGATGCCTTGGTGGACACTGGGGCTACGTTTTCCGTTAATTGTGCTAATTTGTGTGCCCGTCTTCAAAACGTCATGACGCCTTATGATGGACCAATACTGGTTACAGCCCAGGGAACAACGATTCGCGCTTCCACTCTCTGTATTGCCCGTGTGCTAATCAACGACATTCTTCACCCTATAGAATTTGCTGTGCTATCCCCGTGCTCCCTTCAACTCATTCTAGGTTGAGACTTTCTTTCCTCTGCGTCTGCGGCTATTTGTTGTGCACAACGTGTAGTCCATCTTACTGACACAGACCACTTGCTCAGCGATGAAACCTACAGGCCACTTCGACTCACCGCTGCTGTAGACATCGAGCTACTACCACACGAAGAGCAATTAGTCTCAGTTTTGTCCAACGACGTCGACTCTGGTGACATTTTGGTCACTCCGTCGCCCAGTTGCCTTATTAATTAAAGGCATAGCTCTCACATCCGGTGTGACTTGCTTCAACAATGAATCAGCTGTCCTCGCTGCTACGAACACCACATCAGATGAAATTTTTACTGCCGCGCGGCACTACTGTCGTCTGCGTTGCCGATCTGGAGCATGTGTACGTTGTGACTCTTACACCTGTCTCCTCTAAAGGTCATTCTGCTGATCATGCTGCTTCCTCGGCCTTTACAGCAGCCATCAACAGAAACTTGACAAACTCACAGAAGCAGCAGCTGCTTGATTTGTTGATAACACATGCAAAGTCTTTTCTACTCTATTGATCCACCCTTGGCCAGACTATATCGCTACAGCACATCGTATTCAGACCGACGGAACATCCGATGTGCAACGTCGTCCGTACCGTGTCTCTGTTGCCGAACGAAAAATCATTGAGGAAAACGTAAACAATATGCTGCAACGGGCAATGATCCGACCCTCATCCATTCCTTGGTCGTCTCCTATCATTCTGGTGCGTAAAAACGGTTCACTACGATTTCGCGTTGATTACCCGGCACTCAATAAGATCACCAGAAAGAATGTATACCCCATGCCTTGCACCGACGACGCCCTCGTTTTCTCACAAGGTGCTGAATTTTTTTCAAGCCTCGACTTGCGTTCCGGCTATTGGCAAATCCCCATGCACGAAGATGATAAAGAAAAAACTGCGTTTGCAACATCATATGGCCTATACGAATTTATTGTTATGCCGTTCGGTCTATGCGATGCGCCCGCGACTTTTGAGCGCACGATTGACATCATGCTGCGTGGCCTGGAATGGAAGACTTGGCTATGTTACCTCGATAACATTGTTGTCTTTTGATCGACGTTTCCTCGACATTTGCAACGCTTGGAGGAGGTCCTCACTTGTCTTGCCGGCACTGGCTTTCAAATTAACGCCTAGGAGTGCCATTTCGCCAGCAGATCTATCAAGGTCCTCGATCATGTCGACAGCAAGGATAAAATTTGTCTAGACCACGATAAAACTGCTGCGGTGCTTTGCTTCCCTCGCCCTGACAAACCGAAAGATTTGCGAAGTTTCGTTGGTGTCACCTCCTACTTTCGGCGATTCATACGAAACTTTACCTCCAAAGCTGCACCGCTCCATAAGCTACTTTCTTCTGGTATGCCCTTTGAGTCGTCTCGGGAATGTGAATCGGCTTTCGACATATTGAAGAGTGCCCCAACGACCAACCCTGTACTTTCTCATTTTCATGATGATGCAGTGACCTTTCTACACACAAGAGCGATCGGGGGTGGTTTAGGAGCCGTGCTCCTGCAACGCGACAACTCTTCGGGAGAACGAGTCGTTCCATACGCCAGCCGCGTCCTCTCTGCAGCCTAGAGGAACTACACGATCATTCAGCAGGAGTGCCTCGCCATCCTTTGGTAAGTGCAGAAATTTCTTCCCTATCTGCACTGCCGCCATTTCACCAATTTGGCCAAAAATCACGCTTTATATTGGCTTTCGACGCTCAAGAACTCTCCGGGACGCCTTGCCCGCTGGATTCTACGCCTCCAGGAGTATGATTTTGACATCATATTACAAGTGTGACAGATGTGACAATATACAAGTGTGACAATATACAAGTGTGACAATATACAAGTGTGACAAAAAGCATAGTGACGCCGACGCTTTTTTTCGCTGCCCACTACCAGCAGCTCCACTCAGTGTTTCCACAATTACTTTGCACAACACACCGTCGGAGTCCACGTCTATGCCGATTCCTGTCTCACCTCTGTCGACCGGCTGCCTTTGAACGACCACCACAATTTTTCTTCTCGACAGCTGGCTGACCCATGCTATCGCCGTAGTATAGGCTACCTCACTGGCAGTTCCCGTCGACTTAATGCGAGGCTACGTCACCAAATCTCGTTGTTCAAGCGGGACAACTCGGTGCTGTACCGCAAAATTTACCATCCTGACGGTCAGCGCTGGGTTCCCGTTCTAAACCGATCGCTTCGGTCCGAAGTCCTCAGAGCGCTCCATGACGATCCGACCGCTGGTCACTTTGGTTTCTATAAAACCTACGATCACCTGAGAAGTCGGTTTTATTGGCCAGTCATTACCACTAGCGTAGCTCGGTACGTCGGGTCCTGCACTGCCTGCCAATCTAGAAAACAACCAGCGTCTGCTCCCGCCGGTACACTACAGCCTCTTCCGTGCCCATCCACCCCATTCGAAGTTGTAGGCGTTGGTCTTTATGGCTCCCTTCTATTCAGTGCTGCTGGAAACCGGTGGCTAGTAACAGCCGTTGGCCATTTGACATGCTACGCCGAGACAGCATCCGTCACTACTGGTTCAGCTTCTGAAATTGCCGTTTTCATACTCTTAGCCAATATACTGTGCGTGCTCCACTTGTGTTGCTCAGTGACCATGAAAGAACTTTCCTTTCAAAACTAGTGAACGAACTTCTTCACGTTTCTGGCACAACTAACATGATTGCCTTTAGTTATCTTCCCCAGACTAACGGCCTCACTGAGGGATTTCACCACCCTCCTGCTGACACGATCACCGCCTATATTCAACCAGGCCACAAAAACTAGGACTTAGTTCCACCATTCGGTACTTATGTCAACAATACGGCCGTTCAGCGAACGACCGGATACTCACCATTTTTCCTAGTTTAGGAATGCTCCCCTACTTCCTTCCTGGACGTCTCTTTCTTTACGTGCCACGCGAATTCCTCTCCATCCACTTCAGAGGGATACGTCTTACGACTTGAACAGTGACACCAACATGCTCGTATAAATACTGAGGCCTGACAGCAAGAGAAAAAGCTAGTTTACGTTGAATCTCGTCGTGCTGTATCCTTTCGACCTGGAAACGAAGTGTTCCTTTTGACGCCTATCCGCGCACCTGGTTTGTGCGACATATTACAGCCATAGTTTATGGAGCCGTACACAGTTATTGAAGAGACTTCCCCGCGTGACGCCACTAGCAACCCTAGCAGATCGCCGTTATCGAACTATTGGGGTCGTCCATGTCTGCCGTATGAAGCCCTTCATGGGACGGTCGTTGTCCCCTTGACTTGCCACGGCCAGGCTGGCCGCTTAACGCGGGGGGGATTAGTGAGGGCATTTATTATACCCATCCTCTTCATCTGTACATTATCATCCTTATGTGTTGCTCATGCATCCTCATAGTTGTCGCGTAGGTTCATCATCTTGAGTCGTTCTTCGTAGCTTTCGGTTGCTGGTTCCTCGGGCCTAATAAAGGCCTTCCAAACAAAGACTTCATATTATCAGCATATTAGTAACACGAGGCAATAACAGTTTACTGCTACCGACGCAAGTTTAGACATCGGTTTGGGCTTAATTATTTACGTCTGGTTGTGCCTAGCGATTTGTACGCTCGATCTTTTAGGGGCCAAGTTCCTTATGGCGGGGTTTGTACGTCCCGTTGCCGTAGTGCGTAACCAGTGACACATAGCTGCATACCAGTGACACATACCCGCTCTCGGGCACATGCCGGCATATTCACATGTTACAAAAAACGACACGTAGCATGGCGTCGTTATCACGCTCTCGTTCTTAGCAAAGCGCTGACAGCAGAAATGTGGTACATACTCTCGTTTAGTCCTTGGATTGTCCACTGGATGGCGATATTTGTATATCATGAATATATGATAAAAAGAATTGAGATGATGGTACTGGAAGTGTTCACTAGATGGACAGGCGTACGCACGGACGGAGAGATGAACAGACAGACAGAAAGCTGCAAGGACGAATGGACGAACGGACGGACACACAGGCGGACACACGTATGGACGCACGAACAAACGCATGAACGGGTGTACGTACGGACGGATGGTCACATGGACGAAAGCACGGACGAATTGACGGACGCTTCACTCCCCTCATCAGTATTCATTCCGTTTATATGCAGTGATTTTTGTTTAAATTGTTTTTTTCTGTGAGGTTACGTATCTCGAGAGGTGAGGTTCGTTTTTCCTCGGTGTCCTCAGCTCACTTGATTCCTCGATTGCATCCTCACGATGACACCTGGCTTTCTTCTGACTCTCCAACGCACTTTCTGATTGATCATTGATATGTGGGGTTTAACGTCCCAAAACTATTATGTGATTAGACGCCGTAGTGGAGGGCTCCAGAAATTTCGACCACTCGGGGTTCTTTACAACTCACTTTCTATATATGTCGATAGAACCCAGTGAGCTAGCTTTTTAATATATACGATGGAAGGCTGGCTACCTTTTTGTTGTTGAAACGCGGTTTCAGTGGCTCGTCCTCTGACGTCATGTCAGTAGGCGTGGCGAAAGTCGCTGCGAAATGGCGAGATTACGGCCGATGTAGCTCTCGCTACGATATAATGGAATGCCTGGATTCTATGCGTTATAGTAGTAAATTATGCGTTCTCTTTTGTAGTTTTCAATGACCACTATTTCCTGTAGGTTCCGGTAAAACAGCCCATACTACTGATTATCACTCACTCGGACAAGAAATTGTTTGCCCTGTATTTAACTGAATAAAAAATGGTTTTGTGGCTCGAAAGCGCGATGCGTGCGTATATAGACGCGAACGGGCTCTACAAAACTTTCGCGAAAGGGTGTTTACGTGACGTAGTTGGTTTATTACAAACAAACAGGCTTTAATACAAACAACACTGTGTCGTGTACTCTGAAGACAAAGGTTATCCCAAGAGACGTGAAGTACCAGAGAATATCTTGGAGGGTCATGACCATCTTACGTTGTGCAAAACAGTGTTGGCTTCTTTTGCCGCAGCAGGACTTTTTGCCTTTGAGCCTCTTGATCCGCATTAAGTGAACCTATAGTGACGTAGAGGTTCAAATATATACGCAATAGGCAACTCAGGCACTAGTGTCTATGAGAACTGCAATGCACAGCACTTGAGCCGACAGTAGATTGAGGGACAGTACACTAGTTGGCCCATTCTTGCCTAGTGTAAAAGTTGTTCTGGCTCTGTAGGGCCTGAATCCACTTTGCCGATGACGAAGTTCATTAAAGGTTCAGCAGTTAGGCTTCACCACCTTGACCTTTTCAGACTCACCATTTCAAATTCGTTCGCGAAGTTAACGATGATTACTTTTTTTCATTTGAAGCAAAACCAAAACACTGCAATTAACATGCTTCAAGTGTGTACGAAGCACGAAAACGTTGATACTGGGCGAAAATTGTGTTCTACCCATGATTCCCGTGGTGGCAGAATAATGGCAGTGCCACAGCCTCCTTTGGTTCTTTCTAGGAAACTTCATGCCTAGCAGCAAATATAACGGTTCTTGTAGCGCATCTGATTTTGTAAGGAATCAAAGCTACGATTGGCGCGTCATTGTTGCTCAACAAGCGGAAATACGTCAGTATACAACACCATGCCACAAATCACCAGCATGCCAACAAAGGAACGCTGTTTAGATTTTAAGGCGAGCCGTACACCAGGTTAAGGCACCATACAGTTCAAAAAACCATATCTTATGAATATTCTGTTCCTTAGCCAAGGAATAAAACGCCACCGTCCGTTAAGCGGCCCACTTCTCACATTCTTAAAACACTGCCTACCTTGATTATATTCCCTATAGTGTTTGGTATTTCGAAAGCGTCTGCACGAACGTAGTAAATGTGTAAAGACATGCTTCAAAGACACAGCTCTGAGAACAAACGCGACCACGTTTTGTCAGGCTGTCATGAAAGCCGTGAACCCATGTCATTCACTGTTAGTGCAGTGAATATGTATGCACACTCGGCCGATGTGTGTTTAGAAAAGGTGGTTAATAAATTTGAGTACTTACTACTCGACCACAGGAGAGCCTAAAGCCGTCCCTGGTGACTTCGGTTTCGTCTGCTGTGAAGCAACGTAAAGAGTCGACAAATATATAAAGAATGACTAATGAATGTATTCGTCTACTGATCAACACAGCTAGGTCCGAAAACTGCATTTTGAACGCTGAAAAAACTGCATGGGTATCCATTAATGTGTGAATGCTACCGCAAATAAAGTTTTAATGCTTTTACTCCAAACCTTCACTTTTTGCGCATTAGAAGTTTTAGAAGTATTGCTGCGTGCCTCGACAGATTCTGCGAATTGCTCCTCAAAGCATATACTATCCACTCCGCCCACAAAAAGTCGAGTCATATGTAGCACTAATCCTCCATTTTCTCATAGTCTGCCCCGCCGCGGTGGTCTAGTGGCTAAGGTACTCGGCTACTGACCTGCAGGTCGCGGGTTCGAATCCCGGCTGCGGCGGCTGCATTTTCGTTGGAGGCGAAAATGTTGTAGGCCCGTGTGCTCAGATTTGGGTGCACGTTAAAGAACCCCAGGTGTCGAAATTTTTGGATCTCTCCACTACGGCGTCTCTCATAATCATATGGTGGTTTTGGGACGTTAAACCCTACATATCAATCAATTAGCTCATATAGTCTGACCAGAATCATACGTTACATATTCATAAATACTTCAGTATTACTATGTTACTATGGCACACATGAGTGAGTAACATTCACACAATGTTCTTATTGAAATGTTTAAAAATTATTTATTATTGTGAGCTTTGTTTAATTTAGGTACTGCGCTGCATACACTGATAGTGTTAATCATATTTTCCTGAGACCCTTAAGTGATAACATTTATTAAAAGCGATCCACGAGAACATTCATTCGCGATGCAGTCGCTAGCCCCGAAGCTCCCACATTTACGATTCAATTGTCAGTTCTAAATGTATCTGCTTGTTCTGGAGGCAGCTGAAGCAGCGCGTAATATTTGTCCCTCCTGAGCAACTTATATGAACCTACCACAGAACCTTGGGGTATATTGTATACTAACGATCATTCAAATGAAGTAATGGTTTCATACTTAGTTTATTTTTTGGGTTACCTTTTTTTGACCATTTGGACTGCTTTGAGATTTGACTGTGCGCCTAACCTGTGCCCTCAACTTCTAAAGGTTAGCCTAAATACAGACAACGCAAAATCATTGTGACGTGCGTACGTATATAACATCTATTTATCCAAAATTATGTAAATAGTACATGGTCCTTGCACGTTGATCATGAGCTTTTGGTATGCACAGTGCAAAGAAACTGTATGATAACTTGGTTCAAGAGAGTCATTAACCAAGTGGTTAATGTTAGACCAGCAACGAAAAGAACGAACAGCCTGGTACCCCTGAATTCCTTCTGTTTACGCACTGACTCGCACAGATTGCATATGCTGCTCTTACCACCATTATTCATGGCAAATGCAGCTGCTCGCATTATTCATTGCATACATAAAATGACTGGCGGATGCACAGTCATTTTCAAGTGAGTATTTAGGGCTGCCAGTGCCATGAATACTCACTTTGTTGAATGTTATAACAGCAATTCCTTTGAAAATCCCGGGTATGTCAGACCCGCTGTAACGAAACAATGTGTGCGAAATTCTTTTGTATTATTTCCTACGACTGCAGGTGAAGTTGAATAGGTAATCAGTAGTTTTAAATGCAATGCAGCTGCAGGTTTTGATGGTATAGTGGCATCTCCCATAAAATATGTATCGAATATCATATCTACAGGGTTAGCCCATATTATCAATAGAATGTTCGAATGCGAATTTTTCCAAGCAAACTTAAAATAGCCCGTGTCTCTCCAATTCACAAAGGGGGTGCAGACAATTCTGTAAACAATTTCCGACCTATTTCAATACTACCACTCTTCTCAAAACTTTTTGAGGCTGTTATTATTTTTCGACTAGAAGGTCTTCTAAATAAGTATGCTATAATTAGTACATCTCAATATGGATTTCGGAAAGATAAATCATGTGAGGATGCACTCCTCCAAATAAAACATCAAATACTACAAAACATTGAAAATCGTTTATACACGGTCGGTTTATTTCTTGACCTCCGTAAAGAATTCGACAGTGTGAATCATGAAATACTGTTATCTAAACTTCATAGCTATGGGATACACGGTACAACGTTAGATCTCACGCGAAGCTACTTAACGGATCGTTTTCAGTATGTTTCACTTAATCAGGTGACCTCTCCATATCTTAGAGTACAGACTGGCGTATCGCAGGGATCCATACTTGGCCCGGTATTATTTAACATATACATCAATGATTTCCCAAGCGTTTCACCTACACCGAACATAGTCATGCATGCGGATGACACTAATTTTTTCTTTTCGAATTCATCCCAACAACAGATTGAAAAAGAAATAATGATTATTCAGACCTATCATCTGATTGGCTGAAGTTAAACAAACTTCAATTAAATGTCAGCAAAACTAAGTATATAATATGTAAACCGATAAATAAGCCGATGCCTGTCAAGATTACTGTAAAGAGAGCAGATAGAACAGGTAACAATACAAAAGTTTTTGGGGGTATGGTCTCAAGAAAATCTCTCTTGGGACAATCATATTAATAAACTCAGCAGCGACCTCAGTAATGTAGTAAGCTGTATGTATAAAATTAGTAGTTTTATACCACTAACACTAAAGAAGGCAATGTACTACACCCTCTTTCACTCAAAACTTAACTATAGTGCATTATTATGGCGAACAACAACAGCAAAAAATTACAACAAACTAATAAAATTGCAAAAAAGGGCAATGCGAATTTTCAAAAAATATCACGGTAGACCGCGAGATTTACCAGCACACAATCTTTTTGAGAAACACTGGTTAATCAGAGCAAATAAAATCTACTATTATAGATTACTTTTGCACATAAAAAAGCACAGGCTCCATATCAGTAGCCTGCCCGTTTCTCCCCCTCGATATCAATTACGCCAGCAAACGAGAATGTGAACTTATGCGAACTAACTACGGGCGTCAGGACCATGAGTATTGAACATCTTATCGATTTTCATGCCCCCCGCTTTAAAAAAATTATAGAGAACTTTCTGTAACATTCCACGATAACGTATCAATAAAATATATCTGTTTAATTTTTAACGTGTACCGCATATACAGTTTGTGCTACAATTTGAAAATTCACAATTTAATGTGTATAGGTATATATTCTTGGAGTGTCTGTATGATATGTTTGTTTTCATGAAGAGTTTTCATGTATAATGTCTACCTGTAATGCTTTATTTGCAGTGACAGTTATGTACATGCATGTTTTGATTTTTCTGGTTGCTCTATTGTTTGTATACTCGCATCGCATGCAAACATGTACAGGCATGCCGAATGCACATGGGAGTAGGAGCCTCTGTCAGGCAATACGGCCTTTACCTCTTACTCCTCTTTCTGTATCAGAAAGAAATAAAATAAACTTCAAACTTCAAACTTCAAACAGTATGCATGACACTAAGTGCGATGAATTATAGCCTGATATACATCTTTCATCATGTTATTGAAGCGGCTTTCACATGCCTGGGTGCGTATGTGTATGAGTGTTAGTATGTAATAATCATGAACATTCGCGCTCTCTACGTCCTAGAGAATAAATGTAGGGCTGCTGTAATTTCTGCAGAACATGTCTTTTTGTACAGGAAGGAAAGAAAATTAGTTTAACAAGCAAGCTTGAGAAAATTGTGAGGGCTAGTGCCCGTCTAATTTGCGCAATACTCGGCATTTTTAGGGGTATGCATAGGTGACATTTCTCTTGCAGCTCAAAATAACAGGCAATTTGGTGGAAATGAAAAAGTAAATCTATTATTCATTTGTCTTCAATCCATTGTTCCAGCCTATGTTCTAAGGTGGTCGTAGTTTATGGATATTTAAGAAAAGTGAATCGGCATGCAGTACTTTCCACACAGTCTCTCAAGAGGGTGGGAAGCCATTTGTCATATTCTTGTGTGAATCATGATGTACTGGTAGTGAAACCTACTTGCACATACAATTATTTGGCCCGTTATTACACCAGAAAGGAAAACTATGTAATAGCAATAAAGATACAACTCTTGATTTGGGGGTAGGCAATATATAGTTATACGAGTTCTACGTAATCAATTTAAAAAACATGCCAAGGATTGCACTCATTGTGAGATTTAATTTAGAACGTAGAGAAAAATTTGTTGCAGCCAACGCCTAGTATGGTAATGAGTGATGCCATACAGGGCTAATAAGCGTCTTTGTGTACTTTGAGCAGTTTCTCGTTCGCTCTGAATTTTGCAGGCACGTCAACTACAACCATATGGTAAACATAAGGTCGCCATATGTTCTGACGTAACTGTTACACTTATATTAGCGCTGAGACTTCAACTTCATTACATGGAAGTGTGGCCTACATTGCATTGATTTGCATACCACTATTAGCGGTGATTTGCTTGATTCTGATAACGTTGTAGCAGAAGCTTAAAAAGGCGCTAGACTCTTTTTTCTGCATTTTTTTTTCTTTATGGCATTTTCATGTGTATAGATACGTATACAATACGGTGCGTGACATTGGCGTCGACGCCCACGTCAACACCGGCGGTGAAATACAGCCGAGATTGCCTCTATAAATGATATCTCAATAAAAAAACGTGCAAATTGAAGCAACAATACACGCCATATGACAACGAAATTCTATAGTGCTGTTGCGTTCCAATTGTCAATTGTTTTTTTTTGTCTTCTACGGTTTTCTAATAATGCCTCGCAGTATATACTGGCGGGTACTTATGGTTAGCCATACATGCACATACAAACTTTTCTCTCCATGGACAGCCCACTGTTGTACAATTTGCTTCACTGTTTCTTGCAAGCTCGTTGTTTGACTTGTACCTTCTATGAAAGCTGATGACAACTTTTCGAAGCCATTTCAACGCTTTTATCCATTACGCCGTTTTGTCGGTGCATTCCTTGAGTAGAAATATTATTGTTGATCAAATGCCCCATTTCCACTAACCTTATTGAAATTAAGTACCATGATGTCGGAAACGTTTTTACCATAGCGCCCTTCCGTGAACACGTATTCTCCAGGGTTGTATATAAACACTTCTGCATCATCCCACTTGGCGAAATGGAGCGGCCCAGCAAATGTAGCAATCTCATGAGCTGAAGCACCTAAGTCAATGCCGAACGGCGCTACGTCGAGCAAGATGAAAGACTCAGCCAGGAATCGGGAGTGGCCCAATCTGAGGAGATACCCCAAGCGCAATTAAGAACTCGCTGGTGGCTGCCATTATGTTATACCACACGCACTAACGTGCGCCAGAAACACACTTCCGAGAGCAACTGACGTGAAAGCGGCACTTTTATCTCGTGCGAAATCTCCTGAGGCATTCTGCTCAGCATTTGTTTTATTTTTTTGTAGAATAAAGAAGAATCTAAGGGAGCAGGCGATCTTACCCTCCGGTCCCCAAGCATTGTAAAGCGTTGTAACTCTCGGGATTAGGCGAATGTACGGTGTTCTGGCCCCATGAGAGACAACAATGCAGATACAAATGTCCAAGTCATCTTATGTAAGGATATTGCAGATGCACAAGAAATTATCCTACGGTGTTTGTCGTTGTCTTCCGTACCTGACAACAGTGCGGAACTGCGGCTTCATTAGGGTGCTTCTAAGGCACAGGTGAGCAGCTTATGCTTGGACTTAGCATTAGGTGCTTTGTTTTGTCTCTCTATTTTGGTGTATCTGTTATTTTGTCTAATGTGGGGGCTGCCGCAGCTAGTGATAGTGCTTGTCCTTGCAGCGCACGCACATGAATGACACTCGTCAAGTTCATTGACATAAAAAATTGAATAGAGATGCAGAGAAATACAATTTAAGAATATAATGAGTACGCATCAATAAGGACTACCCTTAATAAAATGTGTAGTTTAACCTCCCAAAACCACTTCATGTATATGATAGACGCCGTAATGGAGGACTGCGGAATTTTTAACCACCTGGGGTTTTTTAATGTGTACCTAAATCAAAATACAAGTGCGTCAAACATGTCCGCCTACTTAGGTTCGTTGGGGCGACAACTAACACGTAGCAGGAAACTTACACGTCGGGACAGATAGGCCTAGCCTCTCCTCCAAGTTGTTGGCCCGTTGGACTGCCTATAGTTGTGTACCTTAATTTGGACTTCATAGCGCTGCATCCCACTTGGACGACGTAACGCCTTAGACCCTTAAGGCAGGCCATCGATTCAGTATTTTATTCATTTTTTTATTTTAAGCACGACTTTCATGATCTATACACGAATACGTTGGCACGTGTATCTGTGCTACATCGACCAGTCAAATCACCGATAGCACGCTCCCGCGGGAAATGGCGCTATACCTTTGTCTTCGGTCATGTGGGGGTCAGTTTGGGAGTGGTACGCCCTTTCTACGTACGGAGTTTGCGGACCTTATTTTCAATAATAATAATACTACGTGTTCGGTATTCTGAGCATGCACAAAGTGTTGCGGTTCGCTACGGCAATGGTGGTTATGGCAGAAACGTCGAGGCCATAAAGCTTCTCACAATACTTACTAGAGAAAACTCTGGCGCTAGTGTCTATGGGAAATGCAACACACAGTGCTTCACCGAGCATGGGAATGATGGGTAGTACACTCATTTGTCTAAACTTCGTACTTCTGCCCTGCTTTCGACTCCGTGTGTGTTCGTGTGGCTTGAAGCTGTTTCTCATGAAAGAAAAATCGGCAAAAGTTCAGCGATTGCGCTTCACCAGCCTATTTTTTTTCATTACCTTTTCAAATCGGATCACGAAGTTTAAAAGAGTTGAATCTTTCTTTCAAAACAAAATCGAAACACAGCAATAAACGAAGCCACCAGTACGATTCGCCGCCCACAATTACGAAGACTAGGGAAATGTGTGTACTACCCATCATTCTCATGGTCGCTGAATGATCGCAGCGCCAGAGTGCCCTATAGTTAATTTTGAGAAACTCTATGGTCGAGGCTACCTTCAAACGTTCTCCGACTCAAGAGTTTCAATGTGGGTACGTCAGATTACCTTGATAAGGTCAGTTGTACAACTAACGCAAGAGACACTGCACCATTAAACAGAAAGAGAAAGAAGCAGTTCATAATAATGCTTCACAAGAGTATAGTTAACTTACAGGTAAGAATAATATATGGTGCCACCGAACCATTAATGCTATAGTGCACGGCTTTCCCACTTCGCTGACTTTACAGCATTGCATGCGTTGGCCACGCCCCACCGCGCACACAGAAGAGCACTTC
Organism: Rhipicephalus microplus; assembly: GCF_043290135.1. Classification (NCBI taxonomy): domain Eukaryota; kingdom Metazoa; phylum Arthropoda; class Arachnida; order Ixodida; family Ixodidae; genus Rhipicephalus; species Rhipicephalus microplus. The sequence continues at coordinate 70,062,295 of NC_134707.1, read as the reverse complement.
GAAAGAGTTTCAACATGGAGACTGGCTGGGGACAATAATAAATCTAGCAGCAAAGAACACGACTGGGGTATAATCAATTTAGAAATTGCAAAATGTATTGCATCATTCTTGTTGGCTCATTATTATGCTGTAATGCTGGTGGTCTCGACAACAAAGCGAGTACCGAAACATAGGGGGCTTTCTTTCATGCACGCTTTCTTTTGAAAAACATCACGTGGCTTTTCGTCGCATGTCCCACAAACTACTGTGTAATGATTTAACCAAAGGTGCAATGGACCATGCAAAACGTGCGTCTTTTTCACGTTTATTTTGGGTGCAAAACGCTCGATGAAGCAAACACTGCGAAAAGAACATTCCATAATCTACCTTATCAGCGAAGCATTCCAGATGAATCGCTTTGAGGAACCATTATCCCCATACAAATAGGACTCTATCTTTGTCGTCAGACAAAAATATGACTACCACTTGTGCTGCTGGCGGTAGCAGTGAAATCGAGGGCGTTGTTCATCAGTCAACTCCACTCGATGACAAAATGTTACGTCCAGGTGCGTACATAGTTTTAGCACAAAGAAGCCAGTGGCGTGACGTAGTCACGTACGTACGGTCATTGCAAGGACATGGCCAGCAAAGAAATATTCGCTTTACTCATGGCAGTTATGATTGATTGATATGTGGGGTTTAACGTCCCAAAACCACAATATGATTATGAGAGACGCCGTAGTGGAGGCCTCCGGAAATTTAGACCACCTGGGATTCTTTAACGTGCACCCAAATCTGAGCACCCGGGCCTACAACATTTCCGCCTCCATCGGAAATGCAGCCGCTGCAGCCGGGATTCGAACCCGCGCCCTGCGGGTCAGCAGCCGAGTACCTTAGCCACTAGACCACCGTGGCGGGGCATGGCAGTTATGGTGTAGGCAAGCAGAAACACACTGGACATCACGTCAGTGCCATGGTTTTCATGACCAGAATTGTAGCGCAATGTGGCACAATACAATGAACTCAAAAGTGTGGGCAACATGACAGTTTTAAATTATTTTCATCGATTTAGAGAAGCCCCATAAAGCAAAAAAGGTGACCTATTCAATTCATTGTGCACATCAGCGACTATCACCTACTTGCTTTTCTGGAATGAGAAGTGCGAGTGCCAGATCTGCAGCAAAACAATTTATTGAGGGTGCGTATAAATTATACTTTATATATGTCAATAAACGTGTTTCCATACGCGCAAGAATATACGGAAATGCAAAATTGAAAACTGTACCGAGGGGAGGGTTGAGGGAACATTGCGTAGGAAGTTTAAACCCGTCAACCCTGGCTACATCTATGGTCACAGGCTGAGGTTTCCTATTTACTGACTGGCCGATGTGCATTGAAATCAAACCAAACTTACCACGTGTTAGAATGGATGTAAACGTCGTTGTTTGTAATAACGATGTGGAATATTCTTCCTAAAAAATTAAGTCCAGCTGTCTATAAATGTCTACAGCAACAGCCGATAAAAAGGGTAGTTGGCTATTCCACACAAGAGATAGCGGTCGATGCTCCTACGTTCATGAGGTCGGGTAGCGTGACAGAGAACAAACCGAGAATTAAATTTTCCTTCCCAACATCCCACCCCTTAGCTGACATTACGTTGATATGCGATACCGTATCGTCATATATTGCAGAAGTGCGGCGAGTTGGGACCATGTTTGAACCCTCGACGATCAGAGTTGCAGTATTGCCCTGACGTTTTCGAATATAATTTTTATTGGAGCAACAGTACTGTAATTTTGAGCCTGCACAGTCGTCACCAAGCTTAACACGAACGCTCCGCAGGGTGTTCTGTAGCCGTTTGACGTCATCTCATCGTAGCGATAGATTCTTATGCCGAGGTATTTATTACCCATGCATGCCAACATACTCTCAAAGCACACCGAGGTCTTACCTCGCCAACAGCGCCTAGCACTTCTCGATTGGCAACAGTCAAGCAAGTCCGGATCAAAGTTTGAAACCTTTGAGTAAAACTTGCTGTCGAGTGTACGCAAATAAGTTTCTGCAACGCTGGACGTATTTGGCACCCTTGAATAAGTTTGCGAACCAGCTGTACTTGCACTTGCTCATTGTAGTCATGGCATCGAAAAAAAAGGTGCGGACTGCGGTTACCAGGCACTATTGGCCATGCAAGGTGCACACATAAGTAGCGGTAGCATGAAAAGTCAAAATGTGCGTGGGTTAGTGACGCGGGTTGAACTCCAATTACTACGTACACTTTTTGACACACATCATGCACCATTTTTGCCACATTTTTAGAGCATCAGTTTCGATCTGGTAGGTTTCAGAATATTTCCTTCTACATTGCATTACACACGTCACATGACCATTTGAGATCACTGCGGAGAGGATCCTTGTGAAGCAGGAAACTTTGCAGTAACTTATGAATTTGGCTAATACAAAATATTGTTGACTGACCTTGGGGTATAACACGCATAGGCTTTTCAAAGCGCTTCAAAACGTTCCCATTTATAGTGTACATAAAATGAAGAAGTATATTTATGGAAACATGCTATTGGTCCCTTTTTTTTCGACATGGCAGAGCATCAAGATAATGCGCTTATGGCTCTCCGCAGTATTGCATAAAAAGAACTTCACGCAGCGAATGGAAACTGCGATTGGATTTCAAATTCTAAATCAATTACAAGATAAAAAAAGCTCCAATACTTTGTGCACCACACATCCTTTAATTGACCTTCAATTTGTTTAGGTGACATTCGTTCAGAATGGTATAGTGTCTTATCGGGCCCTTAAGACCCTACACACAGTTTTTTTTGGACTCAGTGGTCAAGTTGTGCTTACCCAACGCTCGTAGGCCGAGCGTTTCATCTTACTCACTTTTTCCTGGTGCCACCTGTCAAAAGATCAATAAAATCAAAAAGCCTAAGATCTTCTTTTAGTTATCTTTTCAACTTTTACTGCAGCGAGAGACAAACACAAAAAGTGAAAAAAACACAAACGTAAGGTGTCAATAAAGAGCGAGAAATCTATGTCGATTCCACCTACCAGTTTTTAGCTACTTTTTCTCAAAAATTTCCCTTTCTATTTTCATTATTGTATATGATAGGTCACAGTCGGCGTAGTGTTCAAAGATGCTCGGCGAAATAACAGCTTTCGACGATCTGAAAGAAAATGGGTGATGAAACAAATTTAGTAGCGCTTGCCTTAATGATCTGCGCTTAAAAAAAAAGGCAACGAGTTGCAAAATTGGATGTCGGGATGTGCTTAAACGTTAGCAGCGTGACGTTTAGCCGTTCGGCAAGTTTTTACCTTTCGTATATGTGAAGATTACCCAGTCTTTTCATTTACTGCCACTGGCTTTTCCCAAAAACTCTTGTCCAATTCTGGTCAAGTTAAAGCGTAGAATAAATTATCGCACGTATTTGTAAGGATCAAACACAATATTCGAACTTGGAATTACACAGCTTCATTGTACATGCCAAGTAATTTCTAACTCTATGTTGGAACTGGTGCAGAGGAGTCCTAAGGTGTACTCAGAAATCCGCAGGTTAAAGGTGACTCTAATCTGGTCAACAAAGTGGAAACAATTTATTAATGCCTGCCCAGTCAGGAAATATTGCACGAAGACGGGAATCAAAACTGGCTGCCCCTGTGTTGATATGGGATAAGTTAGGTTCCACGGAGGAGCAAAAAAGACTTCTTACATATAACACAAAAATACTAAATGCAAGATACCTCTGGAACAACGACTCATAAAGCAGTGAATGTGTGTGAACGTTGTTACCCAGGCGCTTCATTACAAGCGGCTAGTACAAATTTGTCTGCTTATCTTGTTCAACTCATTACACATATTTGTTCAACCAAACACTAGAGTATACACAAGCAGTTGTTGCATTAGATGCGAAGAACTTCTGTGAATAAAGTACCTTGCAAACACATTTGAGGTCACCTTAATATTATTGTTTGTTTCGGTAGTGTGTTTCACAGTCGTGTTACACTTCACAAAAACTGGGCTGCTTTATTTCCTCCATGAAGCGCAAGATACCCGTACGATGTGAACTACATATATATAGCAGCAAGTTAGCGAGTGTTGTGTTTTCAAGCAGCGCCGGCTGCAGGTGGCGTCAACAAGTGGTTTGTAGCCCAAGGCTTGTCCATAAGGGTATTGCAGCTCTCCTTCGCACACGGGCGCACACACACACACACACACACACACACACACACACACACACAAATCGAGAAGCTAGAAGTTGTTCTCGTGTACACCATATTTCGTTCGGATTGCCTAACTGTTCATTGACCGTTGTTAGGTGCACTCGCGAGACAAAGAATAAAAGTTAACCGACCGCCATAAAAGCATCCTGAGAAAAGATAAATTATATCAGTAAGAACTCATCAGATAAATTCAATTAACATGGATGTTTCTCAGTGACTACGGTTCTTCTATTTTCAGTGCTGTCTGAAAACATTTTCCGCGGTCCTTAAAAAACCCTATAATGACCCGATTGGATGTATTTCGGGCCACAAGATGCTTCTGTAAGGCCTGAGTAAGCTAATAAACTCTAAAACAAGGCTGTCTTAAAAGATCTTGATTAGTACATTCACTATTTTCTTCTATGTCCACTGCCAACTGGAGCGCAAGTAATGTATTGAGACTGAAACACGTTCCTCACTAGCACTTTTTTTGCGTAGTGTGAGTCAAAGAGCACACAATGCTGACGCTGACTGCACAGGAGTACGCGTGCTTCTTCTTCAAGTGTAAGCATTCGCAAAGCTACGTTGCAGCAGTAAAAGCACTCTGTGCAGAAAGCACATAGTGGAACTCAATATTGGCATGCAAGAAGAGAACGAGAAATAATATAGTTTGGCAAGTATTAGATTACTAGGCGTTTCCAGTTTTGCTAGTCTCTCTGTTTACTGCCGTCTGAGTTTCTGTTCATTTTTATTAGAAATAAACATGTATGCGCCCTCATAAAATAATAATAGTTCTTTGTCAGCACGTCGCGGTGAATTCACATTGATGACTGAGTGGAAATGCTACGTAAAAAGTTGTAGTACAAAGGCTTGTCGCATGAACTTTTCTGAAGCACTCTGTTTTCTTCCGTTCTACAACAAATGAATTCAAAGACAAACACAGCCGATGTGATACATCGGTTTTCTATTATCTTTGTTGACTGCGAAAATAAAAATATTTGAATTATGAACATAACATATATATGAACCTATGAAGTCTGGCTACCCTCCCTCTTTTTTTCTTGCTTTCAGTTACGGTTGAACGCATATGATACAAAATCTCTGCAACAAGATATCTGCTTTGAATATATGCAATGATACATTACAGGCTCAAGAAATACCACATACACTGGATCAAAATCATTATACTCGATAAAATTTGTTGGTTTTTTCAACCTGAATATTATTCACATAATAAATCTGTTTCGCACAACTTTCAACCATGAGTATCTTTTAGAGTACATGTACTTTTGCATACAGTAGTTTTCTGGTGTTTCGCAGTTATTGAATTTCTCCCTTTGTATTGGGTGTACCAGCCAGTAAAGAAGTATTTGATAAACATTTATTTCAGAACGCGAAAATCGGCACCGGTTTTTTTATTCAAGGCTGGAAGCGACGTGAGATGTAGATTTTGACGATACGATGAGGAGCCCTTTTGCGCACAAATCGGCGAACGGTTTTTATCAGTGGTTTATTTGACCTCTGTAATGACCATTTTTCCGTAATTATTATGCTTTTCCAAAAGAGCCTCAGTTACAACCATAGCCCTTAAATACTGGAGAGTACTACCTTACATGCGCCTCGCGATACAGCTTCCCGAGATCCTTAGATTTTCGTGAAATACAACTTCTCGTCTAAGTGTCAGATCTTTAGATCATGTTCATTTGCCTGCGCCTAATTTGCCTGAAGTGAGAAACAGCTACATATATTCGCAAATACGACACTGAGGCCAACATTCCAGTGGCATAAACATGTGTTGAAAAAGTTTGTTCTCATCTTCCATAGACTTACGGGCACGTCACTCACGTTGGGCTTCCATCGATTCTGCAACCTTCTTGTTGCACACATTCCAAGCTTTTGGCTCCAATATGGGCTTCTCCGTCACTTTTTTGTGCTAACGGTGCCGGACCCACTAGTCGTCAACGCTGACAATGTCAGTTAACAGCACACCTTGATTCCTTGCATTGGTGTAGGACGTCCGTCTGCTCCCTTCTTCATCTCCAGCGGACCACTGGTGAAACGTCGGATTTATCCCAATTTTCTGGTACAAGTGATGAGCATGGTTTTCTTGTACATACCAAAGTTATTTTAGACCGGCATAAAAATCCTCAACGTTAAAAAAAACAGGGCGTGTTCATGACCTTCATTGGTGTTTGTGACTGCTCAAAAAATCTGAGTGCTATAAGTTAGAGGCAACTTCGAGGCATGGGTGTGCATGGTGCTCAAGTACACTGAATCTTCGTTCTTCTGCTATTCGTGCACAGAGACCCAATACTGTTCCGGTGACGTCGTTATTAGATCGATAGAGGCTGTAAGTAGCCAGGGCGTCAAAACGCGAACAAATTAACGAGGTTAGAACAGTACAAATGCCTCTTCGTGGTACCTTGATATTTTTCAAGGGTTCATGTTTGCAATCCCTGTCTTTTTTTTTGTAATGAATACGCATAAACTAGCTCAGCTCTCGAATATTGATAGCAGGCCAACTACCGAGTGACTGTGATGTCATTTCACATTCTCAGCCGCCATGTTGGAGCCATGCTATGCTTGTATGATGTCGCGGGCAACGCATCGATACAGTGTCACTGAATTTCACGTAGGAATTCAGCAGCCTAGAAGACTTGTATTGCATACAAATGTTGTTGGGCAAGGAATGGTCCGTCGACAACATTTTCAGCTTGTCGAGTCAGGCATAAAATTATGATCACCGGCTTCCCACTGATTTAAGGACACAGCAGTTTCTGAGCTGAGAACTTTAAATAAATGTTCGTAAGGAATGTACATGTGAAAAATATATACTGAGGGCTTCCGTTGCTATCTTCTTTATGTATTACTGAGCCTACGCTTTATATATAAAAATTAATGTTATTCCATTCATCCATTCACTCAAGCTGTGGTGGAATATGTTTACAGGGACTGTCCACGCAAGGAGAGATAAATCGTTTGGAAATAAAGCATCAGATGAACGGTAGAAGGAAAAGAAAAGGAAATACATTGTAAAGTTCGTCATCTGGTCTAGTTATCTTCACTGCTCACTTGGTTGTTGTTGTTGCCTTAGTGCGTCATTCATATATGCATATATACATATATACATATATCCATTTTTACATATATGCAACCATATAGCTCTCAGACGCTCAATATTCATTCTCAGTAAAGCATTTAACCTCGGTTTTGAAAAATTTGCCTTCAGTCCGCACTCTTCACTAAAATCATGACGATATCACTCGAACAGTGGCGGGACGAGACAGGCGACTGATGTCGATGAGTAATACAGTTATATTGCATGTGCAATCTCGTAAAGACGAGAGTGATATAAATATCAAATATCTGTTATGCACAGCTTTGACGTATCTTCATCATTTTGTCATCAGTGTTTATCACTGCAGGAAAGGCATGAAAGTTCTGCTTTCTTTCGGAGTTTTCATCGCTTAACGGGAAACTGCTAACACTGCACGGCACATGGTAAACTAGACAAACAGCGGTCCGCAAACAGTCGACTGCTTGAAGACACGCTTTCATACGTGGTGTTATTTTTCGCGTTCCCCGCTCATAAGATGCGCTTCAATTGTACTTGGCAACAATCCACGCTTCGGAACGCTGCTAGCATCTGCTTAGACTAAACAAATCGGGTAGGAACCACGCACTAACCTGACGTTGCTAGTTAAGGTGACGATGAAGCAAGGACTCCCGGGAATTCCCGATGGGGCCTGCTAATGTCTTCTTGCAAAAAAGAACTGCAATTAAGTACTCGCAAAGTAGCATGAATCCTGCTCTTTCTATACATATAAGAAAGCACGCCTAATTTTAAAAGTATAGTTAGGCTGAAGAACTCTTCATCTGTAGGTGCGTAGTTGTGCAGTCGTAAATCTTTTTATCTCCAATTCAGAAGTTGCACGTCTCCTCATTCTTTTGATGTAATTGGAAAAGGGACCACCGCTTAATTTGATATTTAAAAAAAGCACACGTTGCACATTTTCAATTTATGAACACTGACGATCAAAATGAATTGCTTAGCTTACAACGTTCATATTGTTTGCTGCATAAGCAGTAATCTCTACTTAAGGAGCCTCAAGTTATTGTTTGTAAAGACGCATTTCCGAAGTTTATTCTCGCGAAGGATAGGTATATTGAAAGGGAGCTGAAAGAAAGCGTCAGCTAACGAGCTATTTTTACCATTTGATCTAGTTTATTTCCTGTATATCAAAAACACGTATCAATAATGAATGGTATTTGATATCACGATTCGAAAACCACATACACACCGATCTGCCAATCACTAAAAACTTCGCTCATGTATTGCAAAGTTTTTCTTCGGCGACTATCTTTCAACTCAAGAGGGCAGCATGCGGTGCTTCCTGAAAGCAAACGGTCAAGACTAGACCCACTGGTGTACCTTACTCGAACAAAAGCTTATCCATAGAAATTACTGTAGGCGAAAAAATTATGAGAGCCTCATTTAACAATATCCTGAATGGCCAGCCATAAAGTAAATTAAAGAAAATGGCAGCATATCCACGGAGTGAATGATGGAGAGTGGGGCGAAAAATTCGTCTGTCCATTTGCTCTTGCTTCCGTCCGTCAGTGTGACCATCCATGCGTCCATCGGCCCATCCGTGCATCCGTCTGTTCGTGCGTCCGTCCCTGCGTTCGTCCATGCAGCCGCCCCTGCGTCCGTTCATGCGTCCATCCATGCATCTGTCTATGTGTCCGTTCTTTCATCTATTCAACACTCCAAGTACCACCATCTCGCATCTTTTCATCATATATTCTCCATATAGAAGCACCGCCATCCAGCGGACATTGCAAGGACTAAACGACAGTTGGCACACGCACACTTTCTTACGGCTTGCGCTTCGGTTCAACTTCCTACCTTTAACCACCTCGAGTTCATGGTATATACTAGTTCACTGTATTCATGGCACTGCAGCCGGACGCTCGCTAAACCTTTAGAAAACCAAGGAGGTTACGCCCAGCGAGTATGACGTAGCAAACTTTTTCAGTCAGATAGTGCTCAATGTACATGTGAATGGCCGCTAATGGGAAATGAGAGGCGGAGAATTCGCCTTTTACTTTCTTACGGCTTGCGCTTCGCATCTACTTCCTATTTTTAACCACCTCGAGTTCATTCATGGTATATACAAGCTCATTGTATTCATGGCACTGCGGCTCAATGCTCGCTGAACCTTTCTAAAGCTAATGAGGTTACGCCAACGAGTATAACGTAGCAATGCTTTCTTGTCAGATAGTGCTCAATGTACATGCCAATGGCTGCTAATGGTGATCGCAGCGTGCGCGTTAACTAAGAGCCGAATGCTCCTGTCTCTCATTTTCCATTAGCAGCCATTGACATGTACATTGAGCACTATTTTTTATTGTTCAACAACGCACAGAAGTCTCTCACCGTCACCACCTTGGAGGTCAAAATGTTATACTTGTTACATAATACGGGGGACGAAGTGGTGCCGCTATAAAGAGCTTCGCCCCTAAAAAACATGTGATGAAGGCTGTCATGCGCGGGATGCGGGACGCTTCCGATGGGTCATCGTGCCGCTTGTTTGAGATCACTACTTGTTTACATAGTTTCGCAGTTCCCGTTTTCCGGGTATCAATGACGTTCAAAATACAGATCATGTGTGTAAATAGCGAAGCAGTTGTTGAAGGCTAAGTCGTTATGAATACAATGATTTGTTCAAGACAGAAATTCTATGGTATATCATAAGACACTAGGATGATGAATAGGACCGTACTTTCGCCCAACGATATGACAGATATGTTCTTGCCCTGAACGAACAAAGACAAAAAAAAGAAAAGTAAAAGGCAGTAAGGTCAACTGGAAAGGATTCTGGTCGAGACCTTGCACTGAGTGATTTTGAAAGACGAATAGAAAGGTGAGAATAAGAGAGAGGGGAATCTGAAGGATAAAAGAGATAGGGGCAGTGAATTCGCTGCAGTGCGTGTAACCGCACTGCAAGCCAGAGGCGTTCACACAAGCCCGTCGCCCTCAAAACATCGGGAAAGCTTTCACTGCTTCGTTGGGCATTGACAGAAGAGGATGACATGGTGATACTAGCACGATAGTGACATTTCCCTACAACTACCACTACATGAAGAAAAGCTTACCGCATCTTTACGGTATGATCAGTGCGTTGCCCTTCGAGATGCAAAGAACCAGGTAACTCCCTGGCTTCCACGGCAGCGCGTCAGCTACGCGAATTTCAGTCACAGTGATGCGGTTGTCCCCAATATGACCTGAAGGTCAGTAATTTGTATAGTGAGAAGCTGTAACTTAGCTAAGCAGATTGGTTCTTATAGCGTCACTATCAAGGCCTTTTAGAATGTTTTACGAATTCTTTATAGCCCGAACAAACCTCAACCACCCACACGGTGTTACTAGGTGCCTTTACAACACACGGTGCCCTTACAACAAAAATTGTCGAAAGAAATTTTTTTCTATAAAAAGGGAACTTTAGTACGTGGAAAAAAGTTCTCTCTGCGTCTATAGGCACATGATTTTGACGAGTTACACTAGCAGTACAGCTACATCAAGCGGCTGTGGATTGATTCATTGATTTATATGTGAGGCTTAACATTCCGAAACCTCAATATGTATACGAGAGACGCCGTAGTGCAGGGCTCTGGAAATTTTGACCACCTGGGGTTCATTAACGTGCTGAGCACACGGGCCTTCAGCATTTTCGCATCAATCGAAAATGACTCCGCCGCAGCCGCGATTCGATACCCCGACCTGTAAGTGAACAGCCGAGTGCCTTAGCCACTACACCCCTGCGTCGGGTCAAGCGATTTCTGCATGCTGCAGGTATATACTACACTCAACATCAACAATTAGTTAAGTGATGTGGATATTACGCCATGGCGCCTTAGATGTACGCGTACGCGTGAACGAACGTGTCATGCTGCTTTACGTTTTGCCGCACTCTTGAAGTCTGGAACTGGCGTCGATATGCCATGCTGCATTTCTCTGACTTAGTCAATGCAAAGCTTTAGCTCGGAATGGCGACCGAAAGTACAGTAGGCCTATCAAATCTATGATTGCGACCTGACTATGGGAACCAATCGGCGGGCTCTACTTTTACATGTAATCAGTCTGCAATCAGCCGTAACTATCACGTTCGTGAAAAGCATATGGAATACTGCGAAGGGGCTCCGTCTTGTTGTATATCACGTGAGATGCGCTGTGAAAACCAACCTGGGCATCAGCTCGGCTGTGCATTGTGACCACCTCCATGTCGCCCACCATTGGCCGTGCGCTAACCGGTCGCTCGATCAGCGAAGGTTGTCCGCGGAGATGATCTGCGACTTCCCACCGCTGGGCAAATATCTCGGCGCTGTTCTGCGACGCCTCCAAATAGCATCTGTGTTGCTGCCAACGATCGTAATTTTATGTCGAACGCTTTGATTGATATGTAGGGTTTAACGTCCCAAAATCACTATGAGATTAGACACAACTTAGTTGGGCGTATGTAACGAGCCTACGTAGTGACACGATACGTTGCGCTCACTGCATGCGAAGCGCTCAACGACACTTTGAGTTCACCGTATTGACTATATTGCCGCAAAGCGTATTGCGGATAGTGTTACGCATGCCAATACCGCCGGCACGTGGCCTTATCGTGGTCCAGGATGCACCGCGATTCATCTGCGAAGATCGTGGCCTGCACGTTGACCGTTAGTTGATTACGAGATAGCCCCAGATTCTACGACGACTGTATCTTGGATAGTGGACGCGCCTTGCAATCCAGTGGGGCATTCTGTTCTCCGACGGCCGTCGAGCTCGCTGTCCGCCACCCGCTAAGCCGATGTGTATATTTTCCTTTAGTGAGCGCAAGTCCACCAAATAAATGGATTCCTTTCTATTTCTACGAGCCTCCTGGTTTCCTGTCTTCGGGCTACCCTCACTCTTACGTGAGAATATCAAGATACGTTTGGTTCAACTGGACGTATGCCCTTAGAAATAAAGCAGCTGGATGGATGGATGGATGGATGTGGCTGTACCCTTTAGATCGGGCGGCGGCTAACGCCACCCAGCCGTAATACTTAGTGAACTAACCATTACATTTATCTTTTTTTTTCTCTAAATAATGAAGTTGAGGATTCGTACTTCGCAGTGAAGGGTTTAATTTTCACTGGTGCCTTGACTTTAGCCACCAATCAGATAACCTCCTTCTAGTTAAGTCTACCCGCTTAAAGTCTATTTTGCCCTTGCTGTCCCTAAATCCCAGTGCTTTGAAAAACTCTGCGCCATCATCCTGAACTATAGGGTGAAGCCCTTTACAGAACATTATCAAGTGTTCGGCAGTTTCTTCTTCCTCTCCACACGCACTGCATATTGTGTCGACCCCTTCGTATTTGGCCCGATATGTCTTGGTTCGCAGTACTCCCGTCCTGGCCTCAAACAGTAGAGAACTACCCCGAGTATTATCATAGATCCTTTCCTTGGCAATTTCCTGCTTAAAAGTTCGATAGATCTCTAGTGCGGACTTCTTAATCATGCCCATTCTCCACATGTCAGTCTCCGTTTCCTTCACTTTTTTCTTAACCGATAGTTCTTTTTGGTTTGGCCACCTGCTGTTTTCTAAGTATTTACCAGTCAACTTCCTGGTTCGCTTCCTCCATTTTGTATCGACATTCTTCATGTACAAGTAGCTGAAAACCTTCCTAGCCCAACGCTCTTCCCCCATTTCTCTCAATCACTTCTCAAATTTTATCTTGATGCTAGCTTCCCTGCCCTCAAATGATGTCCATCCCATATCACCTTGTACTCCCTGATTTGGTGTATTCCCGTGAGCTCCTAAAGCAAGCCTACCTATTCCACGTTGCTTAATTTCTAATTTTGCTTGAACTTCTGATCTCATGCACAAGACCGCATTGCTGAACGTCAGCCCAGGAACCATGACCCCTTTCCATATTCCTCTCACAACATCATACCTATTGTTCCACAGTGCCCCATTTTTATGACTGCTGCATTCTTGTTACCTTTAGTCGTCACGTATATTTCGTGTTCCTTCAGATACTCGGTCCCATTGCTTATCCATACGCCCAGATATTTGTATTTATCTGTCATCTGTAGCGTGACCTCCTGTATTCTAAGCTCACTACCTTCGTTGTCATTGAAAATCATGACTGCTGATTTTTCCCTACTGAATCTAAAATCTAACCTATCTCCCTCATTACCGCAGATGTCCATCAATCTCTGCAAATCCTCCTTGTTGTTGGCCATTAGCACTATATCATCTGCGTACATTAATGCTGGTAGTGCCTGATCAATAAGTTTTCCTTGTTTGACTAAAGAGAGGTTGAAGCCCAGTCCACTTCCCTCTAATTTTGCCTCTAATCCTTGTAGGTACATCATGAATAATAAGGGGGACAGGGGGCACCCCTGCCTAAGCCCCCGTTTTACCTCTGCAGGCTTGGATATCTGTTTTTGCCACTTTATAACTACCTTGTTACCTTTATAAACACCCTTCAAAAGATTAGTGACTACATGTTCCACGCCTAGTGTGTCCAGTATTCTCCACAATTTCTCTTGAACCACGCTATCGTACGCTCCCTTGATATCCAAAAATGCTAGCCACAGGGGCCTGTGTTCTTTTTCTGCTATTTCGATGCACTGCGTCAGTGAGAACAGATTGTCTTCCAACCTCCTGTGTTTCCGAAACCCATTCTGCAGTTCCCCCAGCACCCCCTCATCCTCTATCCACGCCTGCAGTCTTTCCTTTATAATCTGCATCGCCAGCCTGTAGACCACTGATGTCACTGTTATAGGACGGTAGTTGTTTATGTCAGCTTTGTCCCCCTTTCCTTTATAGATCATGCTCATCCTGCTAAGTTTCTATCCATCGGGAACTTCACCATCGATTATTATTGTACTCACTGCCTCTCTCAAAGCCTGCTTAGACTTCGGACCTAATGTTTTTATCAGCCTAATTGGAATGCCATCTGGGCCTGTTGATGTACTACTAGGAACCCTTTTCTCAGCCCTTTCCCACTCTTGTTGTGAAAATGGAGCCATTGCACCACTTGATTCGTCTTCGTCTATTGTGGTGCATGAAGTACTTCTTTGTTGAAATTTTTCTGTCACCCTTGTTCTTATATATTCAACAGCTTCGTCCCCTTCTAGCCTAGCACCTTGGGCTGTAGTTATAAAGTTCTGCTTTAGGCTCGTCTCATCTCTTAGGGAGTTTAGATGGTTCCAAAATTTCGCAGCTGCCTTTTTATCTTTTTTATGTACTTCTGCGAGCCACTGAGCTCCCTTCCTTCTAATCTTTTCATTGATCAGAAGGGATGCATCCCTTCTACAGCTTAGAAAGGTCGCCCATTTTCTTTCCACATCATCTGTCGGTTCACCCCGCTGCTTAGCATGTCTGTGTTCCCTAGAGGCTTCCTGACGTTTTGCTATGGCTCTCTTAACTTCCTCATCCCACCAACTTTTGGGTTTGTGTCTTCTTTCCCGGGGTGACTTGTCACGCGTCTTAGCAAGCTCTATCTCAAAGAGTCTAATTAGACTCGTGTATGTCCACACTGTCTTATTATCCTCCGTCATTACTTTCTCAATTTGTTTAGTGGCTATTTCAATTTGTCTTACTTGATAAAAGTTTTCCTGTAGTTGCTCATCTTGTCTCCTTCCCACTTTCACTGCTCTTCCAAAACTTATCTTGATACGTTTGTGATCGCTACCCAGACTTCTGGAGCCATTTTCATATATGTGCATTTCCCTGAGCTTATCATACATCCTATGTGACATCAGTGCATAATCTATCGTCGACTGAAGCCTTCCTACCTACCATGTTATTTGCCCTTCACACTTCTCGGTACTGTTGCAAATGATCAAATCAAGCCTTTCACACATATCCATGATCATTTTGCCTGTCGGGTCGGTATACCCATCTATATCTTCTATGTGCGCATTCATGTCTCCTAGTATAATTATCTCGCACTCTCTTCCTAACCCCTGAATGTCCTTTGATATACACTCTACCATTGCCTGGTTTTCCTCTCTGGCCTTTGCTCCCGTCCACAAGTACACGAAACCAAGAAGTGTCATTTCACCTGCCACTTTCCCTTTTAGCCATAAATGTTCCTTGCACTCCTGCTTGACCCTTTGCCAGCCAGTCTGTACTTTTATGAATGAATGCCCCAATACCACCCCCCTTTCTGCTGCCTTCTGTTCTATTACAATACTCCCACGCGTAGTCCGGATTGTTCGGAGGTTGTTCCATGTCCCTGAGATGTGTTTCTACAAAACCGTATACCATCGGCCTCTCTTCCCTTAGCTGTTCTTCTATCTCTTCCCACTTCAGCCTGTTCCTACCACCCTGCATGTTAATATACCCTATGTCTGAATTGGCTCAGCGCTCGTGGCTACGTCTATTTGTGCCCCGGACTCTACGTATCAATATTGGTGCCACTTTGGAATCGTATCTGTCCATACCACCTGTCGAAGAGTCTCCCTGGTTGTTTTCCTCGTTACTAGCTATCCTGCACCCCGAAGGGCTCGCTTGCCCCCCAAAAAAGCTACTGCGCGTCCTGCAAGTCGCCAACCCACCACATGACCTAGCCGCCCATCGAAGTGAATTCTGTCTCGTTGAAAACCACCCCACCTATGCACCTCTCTGTTTATTTCCACCACCTCAAAGCCTTTCTCTCGACTCATCCGCCATATCTCTTTGTTTGCGTTGACCACCGCTCTTTGCAGGTTGCTATCACGCTATCACGCAGCTTTTGGGTGCATTTTAGCGCCCTCTTGCGGTAGCAGCGCAACATCGTCCCTCAAAATAATATATACTGGTTTTGGGCCGACTTTGTTGCTCTCTGCGTTCGACACCGTCACTGCCGTTTAGCTATCTGGTTCCAATATATATCAAAATATCGTGAGAGCGTCAGGCCGCGTACGCTTTGCCTCGTCACGTTTACGCACGCCGCTTTTTTTTGTGCGCACACTGCACATCTCTGGAATTGATGCATTACGTACTGCATATGCGCAGTTATCTTCCGTGGTATTGCTGCGTATGTGGGCTCGTCATAGAAAACCATACTTACATAAAGAGCGGACACTGTCGTAGGGCCCTGCGGCCCAGCTACTGCGCTGCTTTCAGCGCCACGAGTGGCTGGTCAGACCCAATAATTTCTTTTGCATTAATAAAATATTAAATCCTTTTCTTTCCGATGCGGAGATTGGAACCTGAACCCGTAACCTCATCCTAAGAAAGCGAGTGTCTTTAGGACTAGGCCTCACACTCATCCGTGCACGCAAGGAGTAAATCTACAGCACATCAAAACCACCTGAATTTATACCCTATGAGCAAAATGAATGCAGAGAAACAATTTCTAGTCAAACATTACCGATTTTTGTGCTAAAGCATTAAACATCCTTAGTGCGACACGTTGTAAAGCGGATGTGAAAAATTGCACAAATCACTAAAGTTTCTTCTTTGCAAAAATTTGATGCCAAACTTTATTTTTTCATTGACCTCCTGAGGCACCTGTTGTATGCCGTGACAGAAGAGTAGAAGCGACCATGGGCGCGCCATCTAGCGGTCGGTCAGAGCCTATCTTGCTAGGTCGCGAAGATGCTCGAGTGGCCACTCTTTATATAGTATGTTTCTCTATGGGCTCGTTACGTAAGCCCAACTAAAGGTGTCTATTATGAGAGACGCCATAGTGGAGGGCTCCGAAAATTTCGACCACCTGGGGTTCTTTACCGTGCTCTCAATTCTGAGAACATGGGACTACAGCACTTCCGCTTCCATCGGAAATACAGCCGCCGCAGCCGAGATTCGATCCAGTGACGTCCGGGTCAGCAGCCGAGTACCTTAGCCACTACACCCCTGCGGCGGGGCATTTGGAATGCTCTAAATATAACTCAAGAGATGGCCGTCTTCTCGCTAACTCGCAAGCAGCAGTCTAGGCAGCGGTCCCACTTTCGCTCGTTCTTCTGCTCATTGGTCCCGGTTGGCATGCACACAGTCGGCTGCGGCTGCTGGTGGGCTAACTGAAGTTGCATGACGCCGCTAATAGAAAATTCACCGACATGTTTGCGGGGCGCCGGTGTGACAGCTGCGGCTGAAGTACTTGAGCCATTGCGCAGTGCCACTCAGACCGTTTTGCTGTTTCAAGCCTTCGGTTGGTTAATGCCGCCATCAACATTTTTAAATGCGGAAAATTTTTTAGCGTACGGCGGTGACTTTAAGAAAGCCTATCTACTTAGTTGCCAACGGCTTTTAGCTCCCATGGCCATCTCAATAATGGTATGAATACCATAATTGGTATGGCATAACATGACTGAATGACAAGCTTATTTGACTAATTACAACATGAAAATCATGACATATATGTCATCATTGTCTTAATTTACCTTTCATGGTCTTGCTGCTCTTGCGGTAGTTTCGTTCGCATGGCATTTTGCAAAACTGGTATGATATGACATGACTGCATGGCGAACATTAGTTACAGACTTTAACGTGAAAATCATGACATGCATGTCATAAAATTTATGTTATGGCCAGCCATGAATACACGCCACGCTCATGGGTCACTCGCAGTAGTTTCGTATGCTTCACATTTACCAAATTAGGTATAACGGAACGTGAATTGATGACGACGGTAAATGACTGGTATAACGCTCATGGGTCGCTCGCAGTAGTTTCGTATGCTTCACATATACCAAATCAGGTATAACGGAACTTGAATTGATGACGACGGTAAATGACTGGTGCAATTGTTATCATCATGAGATGCGGGTCATGTAAGAACATCCCTACACGCCACGCCATGCATATCATGATAATCATATGATATGCATGGTTTGTAAAACATCTCTACAAGCTACGCTCATAGCACACTCATAGCCGTTTCGCTAGCTTCACATATCCCAAATTAGATATCGCATTACGTTTATAGAAAACGAAGGTATATGACACGTCCAAACATGATAATGATGACATGCGTGTGATGCAGAACATCACTACATGCTACGCTCATAGTGTGCTCGTGGCCGTTTCGCTAGCCCCACATATCATGTCACGTGATAATAAATTTGCTTTCACTTGACGTGAATAGACGACGACGATAAATGACAGACAGACCCAAGCATGGTAATCATGACATGGAAATTTTCCACGGCATAGTTCCCGTCCGCCTCGTAACTATATGCTGATTTTAAAGTGACACGTCAAACTTCCTCAATCGTGCTTCACATATCATGGATTCTCACGCTACCTAGGATCCGCCTTGTTGTTTTTATTTCGCCTTCCACTTATTTTTCATGTTTGTGCCCTTCATTCTTTGCCCTGTGGGACTAACTATTTGCTAAATGTTTGTGATTTGCAGAACGCCGCCGTAGCCGACAACATGCAGTCATTTGTGTGCTCTGACGCGTGCAATGCGAGTAATTTATCATTTCTGTAGAAGCGGTTTCAGAAAGGGAACTGGACGAGATATGACAACGTGGGTGGACCTGGACCTCATTGAAGATTTAACTGTGAATGCACTGAATGAAAGCAGAAATTTTTTATATATGCAGAAAAATAACTCATTTACTTGGCGCACCACCGTCTTTGGTTGGCGCACTCCCTGCGAATGGAGAAAAGCTTACATGACTAAATATTGTGCGCGCAGTCGCCAACTCTTTTTTGTCAACTGGACGTGTCATCATCATTTGTATAACCTCGTTATTTGTAGATATCATCATAAGGGCGTGTCAGCTACAGCTCGCCTCGAATAAAGCAATATCTCATAGGAATAATGTGAGTGCGGTCACTATATAATTTTCGCGTGTTCTCTCCCGCGTTATTTGCTAGCCGCCACGTAGAAAAAACACGTTAAATATGAATGTTAATAGACAGTGTCTAGATACCAATACATAATGTGAATTTCGGATGAAAATATCATCCGCATAGAGTAGTTCAGTGGACCGACTCCTCCTGCTGGGAGAGGCAGCTATGAAGACATCGTTGTGGTGTGAATGTAAGAAAGAAATGTTGGTTCATTCAGGGGATCTGGGCGGAATTACAGTTAGTTTGTAGGAAAAAGTGCATGGGTAGCAGCTACTAAACGGGTTCCATCAGTCCAATAACAGAATAATAATTGAGGCATCGCCAATAATCCCCGAAGAGATAAACTACACACGCCATTAACAACACGTTGCTTTTAGTTTGTAAGTTTATACAGCGTGTACTAATCACACAGCACACAAGAAAGTAAACGGGCGACTAAACAAAGGCAGTTGCTGCCAAAGATGGCATGCTTCTCCGCATAACTGAAGCGATTGCGTGGAGTAGGTTTCTGTTAAAGTGGGTTTGCAGAGAGTGTTTTTTTTTTTCATCTTTACAAGTGTGTTTGCATGTAGAATACCACGCACATCAACTGCCCATATGAATGGCTTAATCACTCCTCTTCGAAGTATTCTTTTCCTCATTTCTTTCGTCGTTTTTGTACGATCGCCTTTAGTTCGTGGTATCGCTGAAATGAGCGGATTTGAAGCAAATTTCACTCGTGTTTAGCGCAGTATCACTTTAATTATATTTGCATTAGCTGCATTAGCGACGTAGTAGGAAAATGCAGGTCAAAAAAGAAGAAAGAAACATGCTCATCTTTCATGTTGCAGTTCCATCAGAGACACCGAAATCGCTTCAAGCATGTGCGCACACGTTCATTGTTCTTCATTGCCAGCTAATTTAGCTACCTGGAGGTAAACAGGCGAGTCGCAAATCCTCATATTTTCCACGCCAGCCACACACAAGCCGAAATATTCCGCTGCGGGCGTCATTTGCGACCATAGCAGTAATAGCCGAATAAAGAAATGCAAGAACAATATTACGCGTCTCCTCAAGCCTTTTTCTCGTGCGAGCTGCTGCAGACTAGCGTCAGAAAGTCTCTCCTAGTTTGTGAACACTATTCGTGCAGCGCAGTTTGCATGCTTCCACGAGAATTCTTTTCGTTGATACTACTAGAATTCCCGAAGGTCCTCTATTTGTAAATGTGCGTAATGAAGTAGCCACAGTGCAATACCGAATTGCCTTTTGCGGTGGTAATAAACATTCTTTTATCGGAATAGATGGATATATAGCGATCTAGGCTCCTGCATCTAACACTTTGCACCACAGTGCAGCTTCACTTTTTTTGAGTATGACCTATCACAGCATATGCTAAAGACACTACTTCGTTCGTGTGATCTTCAAAAACATAGTGGAAGAAGAACAGAAGTCAGGTAAGTACCAACATTTTCTGTTCATAGTAGGGGAGTCACCATCTGAAGAGGGTTGCAGATCGAATCAAGGAATGATATCTTCTTTTTTTTTACCAGGACGAAGATTATGTGCATGATGTTAAAGTAGAAATTCAAATATCAGCCCAAAGCTTAGCCCAATTTTTTCATTTTTCCTAGCAGTTCAGCATAATAGAGTCATGCCTGGATCTGCTGTCGTTTAATTTAAGTTCTACTTTCGTTTCTTGGAAAAATAAGCCTTTCCTACAGCGATCTGTAATATGATTGAGCTCATCAGTTGCACCTATTCTTAGTGCAATATTTTTGAGTAAATTTGACAGGGGAATCGAGCAGCACATTTCTGGAATCGATAAACATGTTTTCAGGTGTGTGGATGGCTTCCTGACATTCACGCATGGCATTGATCTTTCCCGAGAGGTCCTGAACGTGGTAAAGGTGTTTAAGGAAATTAGCATGGACCTTGAGTTTACTACCGAGCGGCCTAAAAATAACGAGTTGCAATTCTTGGATTTAGAATGGGAACTTGGTGGGGAACACATTTGCTGGTATTATCAACCAAGAAGTGCCAAGAAAGTAATAGATAACGCGTCTGGGCACTCCAACTTGGTAAAGAGGTGGATATTGAAATTTCTTATTATGTTCACTTTGCAGAAATTATGTGGGCATCTAATCAATGAAAGTTTCAGGAGTCAGGGGGAAAAATTCCAGAAGGTGGGCTACCCGAAGCAATTATTTTTCTCAGTGTGCACGGTCCTAGCCAGAGAAATGACGGGCAGAAAACGAAGATCCATTTCGGAGAGAGAGAAGCGAGAGAAAATGGCTCTCATTCCATACGTGCACAAGTTGGCCCACAACTTAAAGCACGTTGGAAATAGATACAGCGTAGCCATGAAGTTTTCGGCAAAAACCAAACTTGCAAGCTCATGTCCACGCATTAATAAGCCCATAGGTTCGAAAGCTTGCTCCGTAGAACACAGAAACATGTTTGTGAAGTGCGTAAAAAGAGTAGTATACATGATGTCCTTTTTATTGGGGAAAAGTCTACAATAGCCAGTCAGGAAGATGCGTGAACGACCGCTTTGGAGAACATCGCGTATCTGTTAAGGCATCGGGCAAAAGTCATCTTGCAGATCACTCTAGTAGCTGCGGATGTTGTCCTGTGTTTAAAGAAACAGATATATTATTTCGACACAAGGATCAGCTAACACGTGAGATGGTGGAATCTTACCACATCTGAAAGAGGGGACATGACTGTATTAGCCAAGCTACGATTGTGCTGCATGATAAAGAGTACGCGTATTGGGACACCTAGTACTTGTAAAATAGAACAAATGATACATAATATGTACAATTTTTGTAAACCTGAAAAAAGAGGTTTCTGTTGCACCCTGTTCTGATTCACATGCGCGAAAGACTAAGTATCCGCTTTAAATACCTTTTCTGATGAATAAACCTTCAGTTGGGAGAACAAGCGCTGTCCTTTTCAGCCTCTTTTGTCTGTCCGTTTTTTAGTGTACTTAAACAAAATTTTCAATTATGTATGTCCTTCGCACGTGCGGCAAGGGAGCACACAGACCAAGAAGTGTGGCTGCTAAATCTTGTTGTAGCCTCTAGGCATGACAGTTTTGAGTGTGTAAGATAGCAACTGAAGAAACTCGTCGGCTAGCGATCTGTGTAGTTTGGCTATCCCAAGATCTATTCTGAAGTCTCCACCTACACTAGTGAGATACAGCTTGTTGATGTCTGTAGGGGGACCAAGTGCTACGCGTACCAGTCTTCTTGGCTTTCTCCTGTACATGAGGCACATACTTTGCTTTCGTTTCTACATCTCGCTCATCTCAGTGCTTTTCTGGACTTTTCGCTGCAGTTTTGAGGTATATTGCCCCTTACGTTGCGGTAATAGATGTACAACCTCACGAGGTGACGTCAGACTCCGGTTCGACCGCGGCCACTATTTCGAGGAAGCGAGGAAACACTTACAGTGAGAGCGATGACACTGAGCTGTACTCCGCATCTTGCGACGAGTCTTCAGATGACGGCTTTCAACCTGTTCTGGACCGCAGAGCCAAGCGACGGATCATCAATCCATCGCCGGTGTCAAGTACAGCCACCGTGAAAACGGTGCACCAGCGATGGCCCCATTCCATTCTGTTCGTGCCAAAGAACGCTACCGAAAGTCTTCGTGCTCTGAACAGGCAAGCGTTTTCGCTCTATTTCGAGAACACTGTGCCGAAGGAGATTAAAGACGTACGGCTTAATACAAGAAGAAACATTCTGGCTGTCGATGTTGTGCACCCGAGTGTACTGAGCACGCTGCAACAAGTAACACAACTGGGAAACATCGCAGTTTGGTCCATCATTCTAGCCGATGGTGCGACCACATCGGGAGTCATTTAAGACATTAACATGGAAATCCCAAACGCAGACCTTCCAATACTTATAAAACCAGCGAGTAAAGACAACGTCATTGTCAGCGTTGGACGGCTTGGTAACACAAGCTGTCTGAGAGTAACGTTCAAAGGTGACTGTCTTCCCGCATACGTGAAGGTTGGCCACTTTCGTCAACAAGTTCGACCGTTCATTCCTATACCCGTTCAATGCTTCAATTGTCAGAAGATCGGCCATGTAAAGGGTGTTTGCAGGAGCTAGCAGCGTGCCCCTGGTGCGCCGAACCACACGCGGAAGACAACTGTAGCGCTACCACACTGAAGTGTCCTAACTGTCAGGGTGCTCATAAGGCTTCTTCGAAAGAATGTGCGCACATGAAGAAAGAATTTTCTATTCTGAAGCAAATAATACGAGACAGCTCAACCCACAAAGAAGCTGCTGAGAAAATCCGGCGAAGACAACGTCGCCGTCGAAGGCCTTCGCGTCGGACAGCGCCAGCTTCAGGCAATAAGTCGACGCATCAGGAAAGATCGCCAGCTACAGTTTCCAGCACGGCAAACAAAGACGTTGGAAAGGAACAAAGGGGCAGGCAAGTCTCTACAGAAGAGTGGCCTCCACTTACGCGTACACAACGCTCAGAAGAGCCGCAGCAGAAGCCGTCTTCTTCAGGGCAAGCTGCTGCAATGGAGGACTTGCGGAACACAGATCAGCAAGTGATAGCTCTTTTGCGACCCCTCATTAACGCCACTCGCTTGTTGTTAAGCAACATGCACACATTCTTAGCAAGAAGTGCATTGCAATTACTGGATGCTTTGAGTCTAGTACTCGCAGCGCTTGATTAAATAATGGCTCACCAGTCACTGTCTTTCAGAGAAGAGGTCCGAAAGGCAGCAATTATTCAATTGGATGCCCGGGGACTGAGGTCACGCATCGCCGATTTCCGTCGGTTCGTGTACACCAATAAGTTCCCCATCATTGTCATCTGTGAGCCAAATTTGCAGAAAGAAATCAGACTTCTTGGGTATGAGTCATTCATGTCGTCTACAACTGCGGACAATAGCAAAGTTCAGATGTTTATTCGCCGCGACCTCACCTACATCTATCACTCGGAGTCACCCCATGACGACAATTAATATGTAAGTATAACAGTGAAAAGGAGACTTACCATCACAGTTGTGGGTGCCTACCTCTCTCCGTCAAGCCGTTTTGACCATACCAGACTACAAGGTATCCTGTCAGCAACTTCTCACCCATTCATTATAATTGGTGACTTCAACGCCCATCATACAATCTGGGGAAGTTCGAAGACCAATGTTAAAGGGAGAAAGTTGGTGTCCTTCCCCTCCGACAACCAACTTTTCTTGCTAAATGATGGCAGTCCAACGCTCCTACGTGGTTCAAGGTATAGCAGCTGCCTTGACTTGGCCCTTGTCTCACGAGGCCTCGTCAGGCATGCTGAGTGGTTTCCAGACATAGAAACGCATGGAAGTGACCACAATCCCACTTACGTCTAAATCGAAGGATTGTCCCATGCTAAGCTACGCGATAGTGTTCAGAGAGTGGACTGGATGAAATTCCAGTCTCGCATGGAAGAGCAATGTGAAGCGAACATATCGCTCGACATAGAGGAGATAATTAAAAGCACAATACACAATACTACGTGTACCCTAACCTGCTCTCCCAAAGTAACGGAATTTGACATTGAGCTACAACGACTTCGAGCAATCCGACGGCGTGCTGAACGAAGATACCCACGCAAGGAGGCGATAGAAGACTTATGGATTGCTCGACGTATACAAAAGAAGATTCAGCGCCGGATAACTAATCGCGAGTCACAACGTTGGACTGTTTTTTGTGAGTCACTTGACCCACGAAAACCTTTATCCCGATTGTGGAAGACGGTACGAGGTCTCCGCACAAAACCCACTCAGTGGTCATCATTCAGGGCTCTCGCACTTTCTAAACAGAGACGCGGCATTGACGTGGCAGAAGACTTCTGGGCCAGAATATCTGGGCCATTCGCAGTGCCCAATAGCCTATTGCCCTCGACTAAGTGTCCAGAAACACTGAATTCCCGCATGGATATGCCTTTTTCAATTGTGTAGCTCAGAGCAGCACTAGCTTTGTGTGGACCCACGTCGGCACCAGGGCCCGATAGAATTTTTTATAGGGCCTTGTGTCATCTTGGTGAACGCGCGATAATCCACCTTTTGGAGTTGTACAACAAATCCTGGCAAGATGGAACGCCCCCGACAAGTTGGAAGACAAGTCGCCTAGTTCCACTTCTGAAACCAGGCAAGTCACCGTTGGAGCTCTCATTATATTGTCCGATTGCATTGACTAGTTGTGTGGGCGAAGTTATGGAGAGGATGATCCTGGGACGCCTGGAGTTGTTCTTGGAGTGTAACAACATCTACACAGATGCCATGGCAGAATTTCGGCATGGTCGAGCATTGATCGACAACGTAGTTGACCTGGTCACTTACGTCCAACACGAGAAAGGCCGTAAGCGTCTCTGCGAATCTTTGTTCCTAGACGTTAAAGGGGCGTATGACAACGTCACGCATGAAGTTGTTCTTACCGCTCTCGAAGATATAGGAGTAGGTGGTCGGATGATCGCTGGATACGTAGTTATTTGTCAATGCGATCCTTGTTTCTCAGCACTGAAGACGGTGCAACCTCTCCACATTACAGCCACCATGGCGTCCCCCAGGGTGGCGTACTCAGCCCTGTGCTGTTCAATTTTACGTTGATTGCTCTCACTGAGCATCTGCCAAGCACAGTCAGGCTATCAATGTACGCAGATGATATCTGCGATTGGGCATCGGCTGTTACACGCCTGCAGTTAAGAGGGAGAATTCAGAAAGCTGCCGCTGAAACATTACGCTACCCTACGAAATCGAGGCTTGGAAATCGCTCTCGTAGCTTTTACACGAAAGCCTATGAATAAGCACACTATAAGCATCAATGGTCAAACTGTACCATACGTTCGATCGCACAAGTTTTTGGGCGTCATAATTGACAGGAATCTATCATGGAGTGATCACGTTTCGCACATGAAGAAACGGTTAATGGACATCTTTAATATACTGAAGTTCTTTGCAAGGAAGACTTGGGCAATGTCTCCCAGTGCAATGCTACAGCTGTACAGAGTACTTTTTCTCGGTTTTCTGCGGTACAGTTTACCGGCATTGACCAATGCAAGCAAAACAAGCCTTCGAACGCTACACTGTGTTCAGTCCCAGGCACTCCAGATTTGCCTCGGCTTGCCTCGTAGTGCGTCGACAATGGCTACTAAAGCTATCGCCGGTGACCACCTCATCACGACACATATCGACGTTGAGGCACTCAGGACACATATAAGGCATATTGCTCGGACACCCTGCCACCACCTAGCCTCTTTACCAGCAGACAGACCACGTTCGTCATTTTGCCGAACGGTCACCACATATTGCGAATCTTTGCCAACATGCTTCACACCCGCCGCCAGGCCTTGGACTCCTCCCTGGTGCCTGACTCAGGCTAACATCAGGGTAACTATACCTGGCATCCAGAAAAAAGCAGATATGTCGTCACCTGCTCTTAGACAGTTTGCTCTGCTCCTGTTATACGAGACGTATCAAGGCTGTATACACGTATTCACCGACGGCTCTGTTTTACACAAGACTTCAACGGCATCATTTGTTATACGGATAAAATACACGACAAGAAAATTCAAGACCTCCCACCTTACGATATCAACGTAAGCAGAGCTCACAGCTATTCGTGCCGCATTGCAATTCATCAACGACCAACAGCCACAAACATGGACAATTTTCAGTGACTCAAAGGCGGCACTGCAATCCCTTCTATCACCTTTACGCCACGGCCCGTACGAACAGCTGGTATTTGAGATTGCAGGAAAGACTCACCGACTCATTGAGGAAGGACATGAAATAGCTTTTCGATGGCTCCCAAGACATTGTGGAATAATTGGCAATGAACGGGTCGATCGAACTGCCCGTTCTGCCAATACTGAAAGCGATGAAATATCTCTTCCGCTTTCCTGAACTGACGCTGCACGGAAACTCCGCATGCTTGCTCTCAAGCGCACCTCGTCACAATGGAACGAGTCAGATTTCATCCATGCACGGTTAGGTACTTTAGACCCAACTCTCAGTCTTCGAATTCTTTTGGAATTACACCGACGAGACGCTCCTATGCGGTGCAGATTATGGTTGGGCGTTGCATTTACCAATGCGTACGCGTTTCGCATAGGAATGGCTAACACTGCTGCACGCGACCATTGTGGCAGTGATGAAACAACTTGGCACATTCTGTGTGAATGCCCACAATACTGCTCGCAGAGACAGCCACTCTGCAATGCATTAGATGAACTGGACAACCAGCCTCTTTCCGAAGAAAGAATCCTGCGCTGCCGACAGGACTTTATGTCGCAGAAGAAGGCTGTGAAGGCGCTCCTCTGCTTCTTGCGTTCAACAGGCCTGTCCAAACGACTGTGATCGGAACTCCCTCCCTGAATGTGTGCGCATGTGGTTTTTTTTCTACTTTATTTTATATTTCTCTATATCTATCGTCTTTCCGACCCTTTTCCCAACCGCCGTACTGGGTAGCAAACCTATTCGTCTAGGTTAACGTCCCTGTCTCTTCCTTTTAGGGGCGAAGCTCCTTAGGGCGTGGGCTGTGCGTCCCCTGTAGCCTGTATGTAGCCACCTCTAGTTTAGTTCTTGCAGTGTTCACTAAATGGCGGTACCGTCCCCTGTATGTAGCCACCTCTAGTTTAGTTCTTGCAGTGTTCACTAGATGGCGGTACCGTCTCCTGTATGTAGCCACCTCTCGTTTAGTTCTTGTAGTGTTTACTAGATGGTGGTACTTGTAGCTGATGATGAAAAGATGCAAGATGTTATAAACTAGAAAGCGGTACTTGTAGTTGATGAAAGACGCGAGATCTTATACAGGAACCGCTCTCCCTTCATTTCACAGACCATAAAGCCGTCATAATGAAAGGACATCGCAAGCCATCCATCGTCTAAGAACAAATAAAAGTTGATTTGTGTATATACACACACAGCGTTTCTCACGTCTTTACATGATGATCGACTGGGCGAATTATACGGAAGATTCACAGTTTACCGATGAATCCCTCCGGAGCTTCGCCCATTCATCATCATTCACCCCGTGAATATGCCGTAATTTTTCTTTATTTCTCTCTCTTTTGCTTTCGTTTTACTGTCGTACCTGCTGTACGTGTTGGTGGGGCCTGTTCAATGCCACTGCAACGCGCTTGTTCACGCGACGAGGTCACCTACGGCGACGCTGCTTCACGCAGGGCATGCACCCGAAATCCGCGCTCTATAAAGCTTTCAAAACTTAGCAATGAATGATGCCTGCATTATAATTTTTGTTTCATTGAGGAATGTTTATTAGGTTACTGAGAACATTGCGAATAGTGATGTATTTAAAACAAGCCGCTTTTGTGTCTGAGTGTTGCGTTTCGCCTTGCATTTTTTTGTAACACTTTGATTTAATGCCATCCATAGCTGATGTTGTGGTCTTCAGTTATTTTTTCCTACCATGCTGAATTCGACGTCAAATTTATGAAGCCTTGTTTCATTAGCAATTCAAGTGAGGAGTGCGCAAGTGCTTCATCGATCCAATATTTAGATTGTGAATTTCAGTATCTTTCCATATGAGGCCCGCAAATCAACATGCTATTCACCATTTTTTTGTATGTGCACTCTTTTTGTTATCACCTTCCCCTTATAGCGTATATATTCCCTCTTTCTCAGCAATAAAATTTGCTGTAAGTACATGCTCTCTTCAATCTTTTCTCATTTCTTCAAATATTCTGAACACTATACAACGAGCTCTTCTTTGTAAAAAGTGTTGTTCTCATCAGCTCAAGAATACACCTTGCTCTAGCAATTACAAGCCATAGTCTAAACAAAAGTAACTTCTCTCATAAAACTCGACATGTAGTCACCACTTCAAGTAAGTGCCGGAATACCACAAGGTGATAGTTGTGTGGCCTATTTACATACCAACTTTCACCAAGGTTGTATCTCTATGTCAAAACCCTGGAACATACCATATTCTGAATAAAAATATGAAGTACTCCTTTGCTGATCGAAGCGTTACTTTGAATCAAATCTAGAATCAACAGTGAAGCTAAACCTGTCTTTGCAATGCAAGGATGGTTTACTTCAAACCGCGATTTGAAACCAAGAGATGGTAGAGCTACAACATGGAGGTCAATGAAGTACGTGCACTTAGTTTATGGGCCAGCAAATGAAGCTTCGTTCACCAGTATCAAGCTATGCGAGAAAGATAGTGATACCTCCTCGCAAACACGACGATTTCGAAAGCTCACACTCCCGGAACGTGCTTGACGGAATCACCACTTTTTTTATGGTACCACGATGAGCTTTTCCTCTAGATCCAAATTGAATGAACAGTTGTTTTATTCCAAAACGAAACAAGGAAATCAGTCCTGCCGGATATTAAAGCTGCAAGAATTGACTATTAGTCGCAAACATGCAGGTAAGCTTCGGCAACATGAGGCTTACACAAGAAGGGTAAAAATGAAGCAATTGGAAGAACGAGGAAGGCGTGAGTTAAGCTCGTCGAGCGCAAATATTGAAGCCTGTACGCTATAAAGTATTTTACGCAAAAAAAGGTGCTTCTCACATACCATTGCGTCAGCCAAAGCAGCAATAAGAATGGAGTAAGAATGGCAATAAATGTGCAACTGCTTCGCTGAACGTTACCGCTCTGCGCAAATACCACTAGTGGAGAAGCCTTCCATTGAGTGTCTATATTCCGTACGGCAGATAGACAATGAGAAGAAATGGTCTCTTGTCTAGGCGTAATGATCAGCAGTAAAAGAAACATATTTTGGGGCGGCTATCGACCGGCGGCATAATTAGCCGGCGCAGCTGTCCGGACCAGAAGACGTTTGAAACCTGGAAAGTGGCGGAGGCTCCCTCTTATGCGCAGGTGAGCAAAAGTGCGGCAGTCCCTTAACAGTAATGTCTTCTTACGAAGGTTTTTGGCGCTTTATGCATTTCCTGACTGTCCGCTATGAAAGTGTGACTCGTATGGTTCTCATTTCAGAGATTAGTAAAAACGTGCACGTATAAAGACAAATGACGTCGAGAAATAGAAACCATTTTTGAACTTCCAATACCCTTCACGAAAATGATCATCAGTGCTTTTGGAGCGACTGAAGATTTTCAAAAATAATTTAGTAGTTCAGGTTCCTGGCTTAGAATATCGACGAGGAGATAATCATAGAGACAAAATTGTTGCTGACTGAGCACTTCATCTCACTGCTTGTACTGGTACATGTAGAAAAACGGTGAAAAGGAAAAAGAGAAAAGACCAGAATAATGTGATAGATATGTGGGGTTATGATTATGAGAAATATAATTAAGAGGGATGTTGTAGCGGAGGGCTCCGGAAATTCTGACCACCTTGGTTTCTTTAACGTGCACACAAATCTGAGCACACGAGCCTATAGCATTTTTGCCTCCATCAAAAATGCCGCCGCCACAGCCAGGATTCGATCCCACGACCTGCGGGTCAACAGCCGAGTATCTTAGCCAGAAGACCACCACGACAACGCGTGAAGACCAGGTTGTTTTCCAGTTCAGTATAATATACAAGTGTAAACCGGGCTTTACCAGGCTTCGTGGGACCTCAACATGCATAACTTAAAAACCATTTATTTATTTCACAGGAGCTGTTCGTGAAACTGGTATTTTTTGGTCTTCGCCACAAAAAAATATCGGAGTGCCCTACAGCTGATTTGATGAACGTTATATTGAGGTATGTATATAATTTTTGCTTTGACAGAGTAGGCTTCGAGCTGTCAATCATATACTTCATATGTTTCAGAAAGTGTACATAGAGCATGAACAAGATTTACTTTTCATATTGTAGTGTACTACTTAAGGTTTTCTTTACAACCGCAATTTTTGTATTGCTAGTGTAATTTAAATTTTACCAGTTCAGTTCAATTCTGCTCACACCTATTTTCCTGCCTAGCTCCTATTTTTCCACATTCATTTATTTCTAAAACAAGTAAACAAAGTGGACAAGTTACAAGAGTGCTTAGAAGTATGCTAGACCACGCTTGAAAAAAAAAGTGATCCTAGACCACCATGCCCACCTACGTGCTCCTGAAAAGATTTGGTTAAAGAGTAGTACACTATGAACTTGCTAAAAACAGAAACATTATTGCCGTTTCAACCTTCAGGAAGGAGCTCTGATAAGGCAGCAACCTCAAAGCTTCCTCTTGTCAGGAGACGCCACGTCGCATTTTTCTGGAGGGCCCGGGAGCAGAAGACTTGTGGTGCTGCCAAGAAAAACATCCACGGTGGACGTCGGTGAATGCTCGCTTATTCGAGGAATGGCGAGGTCGAATAACCATATTTCAAAGCACTGAAATAACAAGCACGGAAAAGAATCGTATGCCAGCGCATGGGGTAAAAAAAAAGGGGGAAAGTGCACGCTCAATCAAAGATCCTTAAAACAAAATCTCGTCCACGCGAAGCGGTCACGTGTAGCTTCTCATTCAAGGGGGTGATATACACGGCTAGCCAAAACTGTAAAAAAATGGTCAAGAACGCTTCCTAATTGTAGAACCTGTGAAATGAGTAATTACGAAAAATTTTCTCTATAGCTCTGGCTGCTGAAACAATTTGTTAAAACTGACGTTTGGTTCATACCTATAGGGTGACATAGCGTGTGAGATAACGCTGTGCACCCATGGGGTACCATTGCATGTTAAGACAAGCAGAATCGCTTGCTAGTGACATCTTAAGTTTCCTTGGGAGGATGGTTGAGTAAATAGGGAGTATATTTCCTACATGCGTAGGCGTGCACTGTGGCTGATTGCTCTATTTGCAAGTGAAAAGAGGCAAATAAATTTGACTTCAGGAACAACAAACTTTTTTTTCGATTGACACGGAATAGAAAAAAGCATTCGTATAGTGAAAACAGCGTACGCAAGTTCGGTCTATGAAAAAAAGAAACATCAATTCTCTGAAAAACTCACAATTTTTTCTTTTTTAGGGCTCTTCCCGCTAGCCCAGAGCAAGAAAATTGAGTTCTACCCTATGCCGCTTGCAAACAGCACTTCAGCGGTAGAACGTCGTTGCTTCCCGAGAGAAAACATTATTATAAAATGAAAAAACAAAGAAAAGAACGAAGAAAAGTAGTGATGAAATATATAGAGGGATGCTCATGCGGACAACGCGAACTCGAAGTCTTGTTCTTTTGCCCACGATGCATACGCTAGGGCGGCAGCCCGGCCCATGCGGCGTCTTTTCGTTCGGGCTGAATGCGGTTGACGATGAACAAAAGAACCAGACTTATTGAACAGATCACGTTCCTTTAATCAATCCTCTCTTCAGAGCCCGGTCGATGGCGCGCTGAGTACGCAATACGCACGCCGGCCGTATAGGACGGCAGCCGTGTTACTCGTTTTCCGTATACGTGAAAACACAGCTTTGTCGTTCAGTACGCGTTCACAAACTAACACGTGGAAATACTTTCGTGCACATGCGTATTGGTTTTTAGCAATAAGCTATGTCGTTCCAGCTATTGTGTTACTGATAAAAATCAGTAGGCACTGACACAGTCGCTGCACTAGCATGTCGTCGCTTGTGCAAGAAAATACACCTTATTTAATCAAGTGCATGCGTTTTTGTGAAACATTCAAGTCGATATGAAGTGTATTTTCATGTCAACCAGTAGAAAAAGCGAAAAACAGATTTTGAACCTGGCGATAACAGTTAATAAAATGCTGATGTAGTCGGAAGTGTGCCCATAGGACTGGATGGCAAGCAAAAGTCTCAGGAAGATGACGAACTGAGTAGTCGGAGCTGTTTACATAATCGTTTCTTCATATTATCTATAGGTTAAAGGTAGCGTGATATACGATGATTATGGTAACATGCTTTGGGCGTCTCGGCGCTCGTGTTTCAAAGTCCAAGTTTTCCCTAAATTTCTTGCAGAGGAAAACAGTTGAGTCGAGGATCGACAGTGCAAACTAAACTTCCACAGTGCACTTACTTTCGCCATATGAGAGTCGTCCCCTGTTCCGAGGATTCACTAAGCCCTCGAAATTTATCTGTGGTGCACCACAACGAAACGATTCATGACTGGCCGTGCTTTGGATCAAAAGAGAAGCACGCACAGTACTTGTCCTTGCCGCTGGCACTGCAAAATCTGGCGACAAACCGCCTTCTTCAGCAGCGTCTATCCCTATAGTAACGCACACTTCAGCAATGCGAGCGTCTTTTCCTGACTTCAGCTTGGGTTTCCTATGAGGGAAATCTACGACGGTACATGACTTACGAAAAATATGCATGAGTGAAACAATCGACAAGGTGCAGCGCCGCATTCGCAATTCTTACTTCTACCAACGTCAAGCGGGTCACACGTACGTTCATTGCGAATATGCCTTTGTTAGCGTCGGATACGTGAAAACGCAGTACTCTTAGGAAAACTCCCCGAGCTACATGCGGAAAAAGGCACGGCGGCTCTGGCCGCAACAGCCGCGTTATCGCAGGATCAAAACATTTATTCCCTGCCCTTATATTTAGACGGAAACGTTGAGGACACAGCAGTTTTATGCTTTGTTGCGGGCTGCCAAGTTTCGAAGGTCAGACATCAACTCACCAAAGTTGCTAACAGGCATGGCGTCCGCTTGGTGTCTTCCGCGCCCAACAAGATCTCAAAGTTGTGCTCTCGCACATGAGCTATAGTAGCAAACGTGGGTGCCAAAGTAAACACAGTCTCTTTCTCATTTCTTACATGACCTATACTCCATACATCTAGTATGTGCCAAGTTCTACATTGGGCATACGGGAAGATGCTAGTTGAACATCTTAAGGAACATGAGTAAAAACTAGCTAACAAAGTAGGCCAAGGGGCACAACTTGAGGCTCATTTGAATTCCTACTTTGAGTGGGCAACGCGATGTTACGATGCGCTGATTCTAGGCAGAAGCAGGAGTGAAGACGTGCAGTTTCCTTTGAGACCACTTCACATTAAGAAAAGCGTATCTGATTGTATCAGTGACATCTCTGTTTCTTTGCATGCCATGGAATATGAATCTTCTGAGCACATCTTGGGATATTGTTCTTTACGCGAGGAATATGAAACTACGCGTGTGTATTCAGGTGTTGCGGTGTGATAAAACATGAAACTTTATAAGTTAGTACGTATACAATACTAACCTGTGCATGCGCATGCAATATATATATATGGGTTTTGAAATATTTATTTATTTTTGTTACCTCAAAGTCCCCGGTATAGGGGCTTTAGGTGAGGGGTGGTCAAAAACGAATTACCATAACAGATGTTTGACAAGTCCTTCTTTGGAGAGTACCGAGCAGGAGTGTTGCATGGCACCGGCAGAGAGAACGTTGCAGCCTTTGGGCATCAGCGCGAAAAAAGACAATGAGTGGGCTACGGTCCGAGCATGAGGCGGGTGAGCAACTTTGGTGCGATGCTCTGAGATGAATAAAGCAGTTGTTAATTTACCGCCAACCTGTTCTTTTCCTGACCTCCTTTTTATTTTCAAATTTTCAGTGTTATTTGCGCTTAAGAAGTTCTCTTCTTATTTGGCTGTGTACAAACTAGACCCAACGCAAGTATTACAGCAAATTAGAGCTTCAAATTCTCTAGCTTCTTTTGTTCTGTTTATTCTTTTTCACTGAACTGTTATATTTCGCTAATAATGCCCATGCATTAAAAAGCCAACGTTCACAAGTGTGACTCATACAATATTCAAGCTGCCATTCCTGGGCGTACGTGCCACACTGCAGAACTGCTCATGTACTTCTTGAAGTCCAATGTATAGTTGGAAGCCAACAATGGTAGCCGAGAATTTCGTAGCAGTTTTAC
The DNA here is from genome assembly GCF_043290135.1 of Rhipicephalus microplus. NCBI lineage: Eukaryota > Metazoa > Arthropoda > Arachnida > Ixodida > Ixodidae > Rhipicephalus > Rhipicephalus microplus. Next base: position 70,027,518 of record NC_134707.1, on the reverse strand, counting down.
GAGCAAACATGGCATGCCCACAACAGTTCACCTTTGCGTGATTGAACTCACAACTGCTAAAGAAGCAATCAATGGAAACTTAAAGATGGTTTCTTCAGGACCACATAAAACTTTACATCAAGATAGTGGAATGCTGGTGCTACATAACATCGAAATATATTAGTGAACGAGGCAGACGGAAAGAAAGCACTTCCCACGAGATACGCTAACTCACAACTGCAGTTTTATTATGAAAAAAAAATTGCACGAGAACAACGATGCACTCAGGCTCAACCAACTATAACCGAGAAACGTCACCCCAACAAAACGAACCGCTTCCAAGGTGTTTCGTTTTTCTCCTTCAACTACTTAAAAGTACACTTCTTTATCACTTAGCGCAACGAAGGGAACACTGATGCACGCGCTCGCATTCGCCCTAATCTGCTCTGCTTCCGTGATTTCTCTGGTCAGTCTGAGTTAGATTTCTCCTAACACTCGTGCTGCCAAACTGCGGATTGCATCCACAATCATGTCATTCCTCTAAAGCGGTTTCCTTCTTTCTACCTTGCGCGCTCCTATATTGTCGCTAAATTTAGTACCTCCCTACCTACTGCAGCCAATTGACTCATCGCATTTCCACATAATGCGCTACCGATCTGAAAATGCAATCACTTCTAAAGAACACTGTGCGATTGAAAACTGCTAATGGCTTCTGGAAAGAGCAGCCAAGCAACAACGATATTCTTTCAGTAGTAATTCTCGTGTAAATTTTACGAATTGACTGAAACAGTGGGTTTTCTGGTTTTGTTAAATCTGTAGTGATACATATATGCGACAGATTTGACGCGTTGGGCTACAGTGAAGACGATGTGAAGGTGGTTGTGACTAAAGCATACCAATGTAATCATGTTTAGAAACGACAAGTTTGAAATACAAATTCATTTTCTAACTGAATTTATTAGAAGAAAGGCATATGAGGGAACTCAGTAGTATAAATCACATATATGCTTGCTCTCGCAGAGGCTCCACGAAAAGCAGAAACCGTAGTACAAAACACAGTTGTTCCTATACAATGCATTCGCTGTACAGAATATTCAGCGAGGATTGGCTGACGAGGTCACCTATTATTCTAGTACCAAAGTGTAATACATTACCAAATCATCACCGTTACATCGGTGATGATTCAGTATTAAAAATTCATAAGCTAATAGAAACCAAAATTCTCTTTATTTCTTGGTAGCCGCTATTCAGCCACTTGCAGTATTATTTAAGTACGCTTCTGTGGTCCTCAAGAGTCCCAATTATGTTACGATGAAACGTGGTTCCGGCAAGGACGCGTATACACAAACGTTGTGTAAACTAAGCTTGCGTTCAGAAAGAGGATTGTCTAAATAAACGTGATGAGTACATTCACCATTTTCTTCTATATCCAGTGTGAACAAGAGTGCAAGTAATTCACTTACGTACCAACACATTGGCCACAAAAACTTTTTTTTGTAGGATTGCTGGACAAACAACCAAACATGCTTACGACGGCAGGACGAGAGGCACCTGAGTTGCTATTTGGGAGCACCTTCTGCCCAAGTGAAGCTGACGCACTTGAAACGCTATGGACTCAGAGCACAGAATGAAACTCGATTTGCTCACTCAATGAAAAAGAGAAAAATAAATGGAGGAGCCGGAATATTAGATTACTGGGCACGTCCGGATTAGCTTATTTTTCTGTGCTGTCTGTCATCTCTTTTTGCTACATTCATTCTCGATAAGCGTGTTTATGTACTCAAGGAATATTTATATGTTTTTGAGCACTCCACCATGACGTTTTTTACAAGACTTGGCATGCAGCTTTTGCAAAACGTGCTGCTTGTCACTATATTACACAAATGAGAATCCAGATACCAACGGCGTATGGGCTATGTGAATGTTTGGGCAATGTAGGCTCTCTGAAAACTGGCAAATCTGTTTTAGGTGAGAGGAAATCGTATGTTCACTCGAGGTACTCTTTTTTTTTCAAAATGTTATGGTTACAACACACACAGTACAAAATGTCTGCAATGAAGTATATCTACTTCATATCAATGTAAATAAGAGTAACTCGCACGTGAAGGTAACGTGGGGAGATGGAGAAACAAAAGTGAAAGTATAGTAGCTTGTAAAGAGTTTCGCTCCGGTATTATAGACGGAGTAATATGCGTACCCCGATGGTGCCTTCATAATATTATTAGCCAACACTATATTTTACCGTGCATAACATTGGTCGTATAAAAACGTTAATGTATTTCCAAAGAGCAATGCGGTCAACTTGAGAAATGTTCCAAATAAATATGAAAGAGTTCAATTATAATTCACAAAGTAAAATATTATGTCGCTTATTGACATCAGGGTTAAGGAGACCCACAAGTAGTTCTTGCCAAAACAATAAAAAATTTCTGTGTCGGAAACTTGACACACGCTTCCTCACCGATCCTTGGTAAGATTGTTATTCATCTTTTGTTTTCACGGCATTGTGGCTACTTCCAAGGACTTTTAATCACAATTGTCATTTAGTGCTTAGTGATTGTCATTTAGTGATCTTATGGAACGACGTATCATGCGGAAATTACTGAAATGTCTGCATGTTACGTCTGAATCTAGTGCAAAGCAATATAATGTGTAAATTGAATAGACGTCCACATCTTGAGTATATGCAATACTGTGTACAAATCACAATATTTTTTAAATGTGCATGATGAGGGATTGAATCATCGGCATCTTTCTAACTGTCGTGATGCAGAAGCAAAATTACCTTTTAAATAAAATACATTACAAAACTACTAAATTAACATGCTAGCGATCATAAATGGTGGTTACATTGCAACACAATAATGCAGTGTTCTATGCAGGACCTAAAGAACTTATAATGTTACTATTATCAATAGAGGAGCATTATTATACACATCAGCCCTGCTACAATAAATATATTTTTTTATTTTTCTGTATGCTCCAGCTGTGAATAGTGACATTGCAGTGTTGATCGTACACAAATGAGACGACTGCACCGTAACTTCACGAGCTCCACCTAAGCCACCGAATGGTGGCACAAAACACAATGTAACAACAATTTTAGAACGAAATGTTTAAACATAAATAATAATCATAGCACTGTGAAAGTGTGGCGGCGTTTATCTCATGAACGCCTTGTGGAGATCAGCGAAATGATGCTTGAGGCTCCGGCACCACTGTAAATTTGGAAGGTCAATGCCATAGAACACATGTGTCCTTCATAGGCACCTGGAAATGAAAATAATTGGCACAAATCATGTCAGAGACACATGTTAGCACACTAGTTCACATGCACAAAAATATATTACACAGAATGAAACTGAAAATGTAAGGCACACAATCCTTCATGTTATGCATATGTGAATAATAGAAGGAATGAGTGTATAAATTACTTCTGCCACATCAAAGATAACAGCATGCTTATCACAGTGAAAATAACTATGTTGTCACGATTTTCAATGGTAGAGATAATCGATTAATTTGTCCTTATGAAATTATAATTGAACTGCTTCCTGCACAGTAAAACTTTAGGAACTGCAAGTGAAAGCTCTCAATGTACATTTAATAGTGTGTGCATGTACATCTGCTGCCTTTATACTATACAGTTTGTGCAAAAATTGGCATCTTGAACAATTTTGAGAGTTAAACCTATGCAACATATGAAGATTAAAATCACCATGAAAGCAAGCAGGACCAGGCAGGTGCCATTAAAAATCTGTGCAAGCCAGATAACTGTAACCAAACTGCACACATATAGGGAAGCAAGACTAACAAAAATTCGGCTGCTGACCCGCAGGTCGCGGTATCAAATCCCGGCTCCATTTCAAATGGAGGCAGAAATGCTGTAGGCACGTGTGCTCAGATTTGGGTGTACGTTAAAGAACCCCAAGTGGTCGAAGTTTCCAGTGCCCTCCACTACGGCGTCTCTCATAATCCTATAGTGGTTTTCGGACGTGAAACCCCACATATAAATCAAGAATAACAGAAATAAACTGCCAACAGAAATGCTGGGTGCATGTGCTATCTGTGCGTGCTTGCACCTCACTACATACAGCATGCTCATTCCATTTTAAATACCGATATTGAAAATAACTGTTCTATTAGGAATGTAAAAGATAAGGTAGAACTGAACGACTCTACAAAAAGTGGCCCTATTATGACATCACGTTTTCTTATAACAAAATTGACTAAGACTCTGAAATATCATTATGCAAGGAAAAAATCTTCAAAAGAACAATCAAGTTTGAAGTCATAATATTTAATATGGCTACTATGACTATAACCAAGAAATCGACCTCAACATGGCTAATGTTAGTTTTTAAGGCCTATGTTCACTAGACATTGAACTATACCACAAAAAGCACAGCGTTCAGGCAAAGCACCACGCAAGAAAAGAAAGCAGTCCTTTCTGTTATTACCTACAATGCCTTTAAAATGGTATGTTTACCTCTACTTTCCGCTTTTTATCTAAATAACTGGTGTGAAACAAGTTATTTAGAAAAATGCACTGTGCCTCCAAAACCTGTTGGTTGAATCTGAATTTTAAAAAAATGGTGAAGCTTGCACTAAATTAGGCTCCACAAGCCTTGGAACAGCGAGACTGCATGACTCTTAGGACTACTTTGGTTACTTGTGTTTTGTTTCTGGGCCTAAGCATAAAGACAAGGGCTTAACTGAATCACTTCTAACAAACAGATGCTTTCGAAATTGCCCGAGCGTCAAAAATTGCTCAGCCATTTGTTGTTTTTCGCACTGGGCTATTCTACACCAAACATACAAACCACACTGCCTGGCGACCATCACAGATGTATAGTTTAAAAATGATGGTAATTTACTGTTCTGAAAATAGTTATTTGCAGAAATGTTTTGAAGAGAAAAAAGTAGTGGTCACGTGGGTACCTTCAGAATTTCGCAGAAAGTCGTGCGGGTGTTATTTGTGAGAAAAATTTCGAAGTACGCTTTTTCTTGCCAGATCAAATTTGATCTACATATTAAGTAAAGGTGCTTCTTAAAGGATTTGAAGCCGAGTAACATTAGTGCAATTTTTCCGCTACGTAGGCTTTGAAGAATTCAGCCAAACTGTTTATCGTGTGAATTTCTTGTATGGCAATACTGCACTTTGCATGAATATTTGAGCCACAAATACTCACTACAGAAGTTTTATCTCACGAAAAAAAATAATGTTAGGTCCAGATTACAAATATCACTATATAATCGTTTTTGTCCACATTGAGATGCAATTGGACCTGTGTGTTTGTCTAATTGAAATTTACTTTTATGTGTAAGTTGAAAGCAAATAAACAGTTCTTGTTATATGGCAAGTGTTATCATTACATTTTTTGTTTAAATGAGGAAAATGATTTTTGAAGTCTCCTATTGAGGGCCATGAGGAACTTCCGAACGGAAGCTGTCGTCTATCAAATGCAGAAAACAGCCATCATAAGAAAACTTCAAAAATTCATTTCTACTTTAAGACAAAGTGTAATCATATAAATCGCCATATAAAGAGAACTGCTTCCTTGCTTTTGATGTGGCGAAAAAATTGCACTAATATTACTGAGCTTCATGCACTACACACAATCACCTTACTTAATACCTAAAATGAATTTGGTGTAAAAGAGGCAGTATTTTTTAAACACTTTTTACTTTTTACAACACCCAGACGACATCCTGGGAAGTCCAGAAGGCACCAACGTGGCCTAATACTTTGTTCTCTGCGATATATTTTAGCATTTTGCTGTTTTCAATACAGTAAACGAGCACAACATTTTTTTTCAAAACACATTTAGGACGGTTGGCAAAATGGCTGGAATGTTTCATGCGTAATTGTCTCGCTGCCAGCATTTATTTTTCCGAAGCTCAAGCTATCACCTCTCTGTCACTGCCTCCCTCACATACAATGCCTGCATAGGAAAGAAAAAGAAAGGCAGGTCCGAGAAAGTTCAGAAGGCAAGATATTTTCATGTTGGGTAAATTCATTACCATAAACAGCAGCAAAATAACATTCATTTTGAGTAGTCCAAGACACAAGCTATATACCCGCATACTAAGAGCCAAGCGCAAACTTTTCATTTGAACATGTGTGATATACAGGAAGCACTTACTGCAAGACTGATCAGTCTGTAATTAACTGAATGAAGTACAATGCACTGTTCAATCCAACACCACATAGGCATCTTTGCTATAGCAAAGCCATGTGTCAATGATTCATGCACTAGATGGGACAATGCAAATGTAACATAAAAGGTGAAAAAAGAAAACAAGGGAAAAAAAAGGGGGGGGATGCAAAGTAGGAGCAGTGTAGCACTACTTTTACTTTGCATCCCCCTTTTCTTTCTTCTTTTTTCTTCTTGTCTATCATTTATCTTTTTTTGCTTCCCTTACCCCCAACCTCCGACAGGAGAACACTTTGTAGCAGAACACTTTGTATCAGAGAGCTTCGGGAGCTTGGAGGGTGCTTGCTCTTTTCTGGGGGCTGCTGCCGCTCATCGTTTTCTGCTCAAGGTCAACCTGCACAAAGCTGTAGACGAGGCTTTAAGAGTTGTATATAATAATATACAAATTTTCACTGAACACACATTTCTTCGTGGCACACTGAGGAATTTCTTTTAAAACTTAAGGCCTCGCATATGCAAACATTTACAATTGATCCGAAGATGCACTCGACTCTAAAGGAGCAAGTTTGTTATGTAGTGTATATAAAGAAAGGTCATTCAGCACAACCACAACTACAGTTGCACACAAAAATGACATTTTACACGATCCTGTTTATTTACATGGTCCATTTTATTATATTTACACGGTCCATTTTACATGGTCCTGTTTTACACGATCTGGTCTGCGTGAACTCTTGAACCGGGCACAATATAGGTTGAAAGACACACACAGAGTTTGAGACAAACCTAGTTTCCCGTGGAGCATCTTCTTGCACTCTAACAACACATCTCAATCTAGTTAGTTGGTCAGGACGAGGTGCAAACAGCTCGCACTTGAAAAGCACGGGCAGAAGGAATGACGCCTGCACCCTGTGCTCCCTGTACATTCTCGTTGAGGGTGCAGTTTTCAACTTATCCTTATGCAATTTCGCATTTAGAACATTGTTCGCTGCATAATTTTTGTCGCGTTAAAGTGTGTGATACCGTCATGTGTATCCCATGTAATTTATAAAAATAGAATACAAGATAGCTTGATTCAAAAATAACAAAGTGCATCCAGCGCCATGTCCTGTAGCCATTCTTTAGGCAAGTGGCAGAAGAATTTATTCTTCAAAACATATCTTACTTGTAACCACTACAAGAGCTAACTCGTACACTGGCACATTCTGTTTGCCTCTTCAGATTATGAGGTACCTTTTTTACACCAGAAAATCTTCAAGAAGAATAGAAGTGTTGTAATTGTGAAGAAAGAAAAGTAGAAGGAAAAAAAGATAACCTGGCCTGTACAGGGACCGAGCCTGCGAACTTCGAATGACATGTCCGATGCTCTATCAACTGAGCTACCATGGCGGCTATCCCTCTTCCATTTTGTACGGTATATATGTGCATTTATACATGGAAGAGTCAGTCAGCGCTGCCTGTTACCATTATGGCGTGTGTGGGACACCTTTTTTTTGCCCAATGGCAATTACATTACGATCGCAATTACGTTACGATTACTTCCAATATCTCTATACTTCTTTGGCAGCATTATGCATCTGTCAGTTGCCAGAAAATCTGCTAGTCACTGGAGGTGGTAATAGTTCGCCCTCCCACCTAAATGCATGTACTTGAACACATGCACAACTGATAAAAAAAAACAAGTCACACACCGCTATGATTACTGAGATTCACTGTTTCAGATTCATGAGTAAAGGAAAGAACTATAAATTTAAGGGTTTGTTGTCTTTGTTGAACACATTATAATGAGAACTAGCAGAAAATGATGCCAAACAAACTATAGGGGATGTTATCAAAAGTAACTTTAACAAAATTGTGAAAAGAAAAGTGAACAAATACGTAACTTGGCAACGTTTTTTGACAATTGAATTGACATTACTTTTTATAACATCCCTTTATTTTACTGGGTAATGCTGTCAGGTAATTCTCATTATCAGAGTGGTGAGTAGGCTGACAAAGAAAGTATATGGCATTGATACTTCTTTTGAACACCTAAAAGTTTGAGGACCTTAAAAGAGCGGAAGCTACTTTGACTAGACCAGAATATTTAGCTGGAGCAAAAAAAAACGTACACACATTTTTACCAGGCTTTTAACACATTTTGAAACATAAAAGTGTATGCTGCCAGTAATGTAAGTACTAATACTTTTGTCACACTATACACTGTAGCAGGTGTAGTTAGAATGGTGATAGTGAAGGATTAATCAAGCACGCCACCAACTGTTTTTGTTCACATCAATGGTCGCGTATTTTAAAAATAAACCTGCTGTACAGTAAAAAAAATTTTAGAGCATTTATGATTTTATCCAAATCAAGTTAAACCGACTGGGTAAGCAAACCATTTGCATAAAATCAAAAGGCATAAAGTGATTCATGTATTATAACTATGTGATCAATTTCAGCAACGCAGGGCAAAGTGACAACAGTTCTATTAAAACCCCTCTCATTATAACATGCATGAAAAGCACCACACCTGAATATTTTAAAGTGCATGTAATATCGAGACTACTAGACTATCTATTGACTTTTTAGAAGAAGGGTATCTCATTCACGTTCAAGGGGCAACCACTTCGCCTTTCCTGAGCTTTTCTGTGAATATTTCCTGAATTTCAGATTTCATTAGCATTGATTTAGAGTGAACAGATTTTGCTTACGCATTGAAACCTAGTTCTGTATGTAACTGCAATTATGGGTGCAAAACCACCTTCAATCAATTTTTAACATTTAACTTATTTTTCAACTGCAGCAGCACAACTAGCTATGTGTGCCCAAAAAGTAGCTAGAAACAATACCTTTACCTCTTTGAGCCTTTTGGAAGTGTTCAGCTTCTGAGTGCTCACCTTACAACATTTTTTTTAAATATGTGTTTGTGTGCCCACTGTACTCGTTCCTATGTCAGTGCAGCAAGTCGAGCAACAAATGCCGACCATAGTGAATTGCTCGTGGACGAAGAGGAAGCAGAGAGGGCCGCGGCGTCGAAGGCAGGAGTGGAGGCGTCTCATGCAGTGGCGACCAGCGAGAGAAAGATGAAGACACCTAAGCAAGACACAGATGAAAATACGGTTATAGGCACTCCAACGCAACGGCGTTCGACTCAAATGGAAACCCAGCACAAGGCTGAACTAGTCATCGGGTCCGACGCTACTTCGGACATGGATACAGTTGAAGCTACGCCAGTAAAGCGACGCCTGAATGAGGGAGACGCGGCGTCCCAGCAGCGTCTGACCCAGGAAGATCAAGGGCAGTGGCGAGTGGCTGGCTCCAGAAAGTCTCAGGGTGCTGGCCGCCTGCGTTCGTCGTCGCTTTCACGCGGCGGCGACGGGACGACGCCTTGAGCGTCGGCCGGACAGTGGTTTAGGTATTGGTAAGGTCTTTCCCTCGGCTTTCTCTCATCACGATGGCCACGTTTAAATTGGCGACACTAAATGTACGTGGGCTTTCTGCCAAACGGCGGCAAAACCAGCTTTACCGCCTGATTATAGAACAAGATGTAGACATCGTCGCTGTACAGGAAACTAAAGTAGAGAGTGAAGAGCACGCTGAGCGAATGGTGCAGCCTTTCACGAGAATGTTTGATGTGTGCGTTTGTCACGCAGTGGGTACATCTGCAGGTTGCCTCTTGTTAATTCGGCAGAGCCTTAATGCGAAAGTGGAGTCTGTAACTACCTGCGAGGCGGGTCGTTTTATTATATGTGATTTATCCCTACGAAAAGAAAAATGGAGAGTAATCTGTGTGTACGCACCCACTGTGATTCAAGAGCGAAAGGAGTTTTTTGAAAAACTTGATGTGTATTTGAAATGTGAACGTAAACTGATTTTGGCCGGGGATTTCAACTGCGTTTGTTCGAGTATAGATAAATCAAGTTCTAGGCCATACAGAGATTTAAGCACTGCAGTTCTAATCAATGTGGTGGCGAAAGCTCAGCTAGAGGACGTGGGTGGATGTCTTTGCAGTGGAAAAGGGGTTATGTTTACCCACTTTCAGCGTTCAAGCCATGCTAGACTTGACAGAGTATACGTGTCTTCCGAAATCATTCCTTCGTGCCATGATTACAGAGTTACACCTGTTACGTTTAGTGATCGTTGTTTGGTTTCATTCTCAATGGGTAAACATAAAAGGAATAACAAACATTTCTCTTGGGACCTCTGGAAATTTAATGTAAAGCTACTAAAGGATGAAGAGTTTAATCGGATTTTTCTAGAGGGCATAGAAGACATACTAAATAGAACACTTGAATCCTGGGGACATCAGTGGGAAATATTTAAACAGACCATTAAACTGAAAGCACTTGAGAGAGCCAGTATCCTGAGACATGCTGAAAAAGAACTTGAAGTGCGCTTGCGTGAAAACTTGCAACAGTTAGTAGCGGATGAATGTACTCAGGCCGGAACATTTTCAGAGGAGATAAACATAACTAAACAGAAGCTAGAGTTGATAGACCAAGAACGTTATCGTGGAGCATTGATTCGACCTCGAGCAGAAAACTTGGTAGCGGGAGAAATGCCAACAAAACGAGCTCTTGGAGCTGAGAAGAGACATGCCTGTAAGAATGAAATAAGACAAATAGAATATAAAGGAACAAGGTGCCATACAAAAGAAGCCATATCCGGTGTTTTTTTCGAATATTACAAAGAGTTATTCACACCAACCAGTGTACAAGCAGAACGTTTTACTAGCGATTTCATTTCATTAATGCCAAGGCTTGATGATGAGAGAAAGGAAATTTTGGAATTGCCTATAACTGAGCGAGAAGTTGAAAAAGCAATTGATAAGTTAAACAATGGTAAGTCTCCAGGACCAGATGGCCTTAGTGCTGCAGTGTACAAGGAATTCAAACACGTAGTTTCACCTATTTTGAGGGAGGTATTTAACGAGGCTTTCAAGTGGACACAACTTCCACCATCGTTTTTGTCAGCCCACACGGTCTTAATACCTAAAACAGAAGATCCTGCGAAGTTAAGAAGTGTTACTGCATATAGACCAATTAGCCTAACGAATGTTGACTATAAAATATTAATGAAAATATTGGCCAGAAGACTCCAGACAGTTATGACAAAACTGATTGGGCCCCACCAAACTTGTGGCATAAAGGAAAGGAAAATAATGACCAACATAAACATAGCACGATCAATCCTAGAAAGTTCTGACGCTATACATCTCAATGTTGCCATGCTTCAAATTGACCTCGAAAAGGCATTTGATCGCGTGCCGCACGACGTGCTCCTTTCATTACTTGAGCACATTAACGTAGGGAGTTTGATTAGCGAAGGAGTGTGCATGGCTTACACTGGATGTGCGACGAGATTGGTAATAAATAAAACTGTGGGTGAGCGTATACCTGTGCTGCGGTCAGTGAGACAGGGGTGGCCACTATCGCCCCTGCTTTTTGCTATTTTTATTGAACCTTTCTGTTTAGGTGTAAATAATAACCCTGCAATAAGCGGATTTAAATTGCATGAAGCTGTGGTTAGCCTCCTTGCATACGCAGACGACTTTGCAGTTTTCTGTACAAATTATGAGAGTATAGTGCATGCTGTAAATGCTGTGAAAACTTTTTGCCAGGCGAGTGGTAGTGCCGTGAACTGGGGTAAGTGCCTTGGCTTTTGGCACGGGGAATGGGACGTCAAGCCAAGAGTATTTCTAAGCAATAAATGGCAGGAGACACCAGTGAAGTATTTAGGAGTGCCACTGGAGTTCTATCATGACAGTGAACCGTATTGGAAAAAAGAAACAGAGGCATTGCGCAATGATGTAGAAAAATGGAAAGGTTGGGATATTTCGATATTCGCATGGGCAACAACGTGCAACTTGTTTCTGGTGAGCAAGCTGTGGTACGTAATGCAAGTTTTGCACTGCAGTAGAATAAGTGTGCAGAAAATACACAGAGTATTTGCAATTTTCATATGGAGCTCTGTATGGGAAAGATCAAGCCGCACAAACCTGTTCAGAAAAGTTAGAGATGGCGGGCTCGGATTAGTTCATTTGTACATACGACATCTAGTCAATCGTTTCCTTTTTCTGCGTGATGTGGATGACCCCTTTTTGAGAACTGTTATACAACTAAGGTTATCTAGAGTGCTGCCGGGATTTCTCGTATCATCATCAAATATGCAAGGACCAATACAAGGGTATTTAAAAGAAGTTGTTTTGTCTTTCCGCTTTTTGTCAGTGAGATTTTCGTTAGAGTATCTGGCTGAAGTACCATGTAAAAAATTGTATAGAGACCTTGTCGATGTTTTACTGCATGTTCCATTATAGCGTCAGCTATATTGTGCAGGCCCAGGACAGGATGTTTTGAAACGTGTTAAAAGAATGCTTGTAGCGCCAGGGGTCAAAACTTTTTTCTTTAAATTACATACTGGTACCTTACCAGTTAAAACGTGGTTGCAGGATAAGGGAATATTCGTGCCATGGAGCACAAATTGCCACTTGTGTAAAAAACAGGAAACAATTGAACACGTGTTTATAGATTGCTGGAGCGGGGTCTTTTTCTGGGACATACTGCAAAGAACCTTGAAAAAAGAATTACCGTTAAGTCCACATGGCATCCGTTTTCTTTCGGTTAAAAACGAGACAGGTGTACCTTATGATCTTATCATGCTTCTGGGCCTGCACAGTATATGGAAAACCCGATGTGCCTTTGAAAACGCGGATGTAGAAGTGGTAGCTGTGCACGAATATTTTTGTAAATCTGTGTGCCATTTTCTTGAAATGCTGAAAAGCCAAGAGGATGTGCCAGACTGGATTGGGTGCATTGAGCGATTGTTACGAATGCCCAAGTATTGATTAACAGTCAGCCAAGAGCTGACGGTACCTCAATGAATTCTGTGGGTGTATTTTGTGACGCATTTGAATTTGGACCAATATGTAAATATGTAGAATGTGAACAGTCATGATATGCAAAGCAACAAAGAAAAAAAAAGAGCGATTAGCTTAGCAAGCTAACGCACTCAGTTCACGTACGCTTTAACGTTTTTAACGTTTTTATTGTACTGCTATTTTTTCTAATGCCTTAGGTTCTAAAACAAAATTAAAGCAATATTGCGTTCAAGTACGTATGAGGGACTGTGTTTTTTGTGCAACAGTTATAAGTATTTTTTATTTTCATTATTATTTTTTTTATTTATTTTATAATATAACAAAATTAAGGAGTAAGGGAACATTGGGTCTGCTTCATTGTGAAGGGACTCGAGAAGTGAGAAAACTCAAACCAAAAAATTTATTTGAGAAAAAACTGAGCATTACACAGCCGGACCAGTTTCTTCAAGGGTAGGCCCTAGGTATGTGCAAGACTTGCTATATGACTCATCTCACGCTGTGGCAGTTGAGTGAAGGCAATATCACCGAGAAAGAGTTTCAAAATATATTTTGGTTGATGTTTTTGATTCCTCCAAAATAAGGGCTGCACAATTGTGATCGAGCCAAACCAAGAATTGCGGGCACAAAGTCATGAGACAAAAAATAAATAATGTTGATTGTTTGAAAAATTTCCCCTAATAAAAGAAAGAGTTATGGAGTGCTACGTAGCTTAACTCGCAGTAGGAATTTGATATATACATATAGATAGTTTGAAATGGACAATGTTGCACACACAGACATTGGTTAAATTTCTTTGCAGCAAAGTTGAAGCATTTATGTAGAACTGAAGCATCAAGAGAAGCTCAAGCGTCCTCATTTTATTGCGCTTTACATAGCTTGTATGCGTCCACGCAGCCATGATATGATATATCTTAAAGCTTTTGTTTAACCTATAATCTTCTTATTCATTAAAGCTGGCCGGCCCATAAGTTGTGTCTTATGTAGCACTACAATTGAAGCGTAATCTGCATGGTGGTCTGAAACAATGCTTTTGAGAATCTCAAAACGACCCAGCTCTATACACGACCATCCAGCATCAATGATAAGCACCATTATGTGTCCGTACATATCAGTTGTGCTCTCATACTTAATTAGTTTTCTGACCACTCCCTCTGCCCCTACCTCGTTTCTGTCGTGAAGCTGTGGCAAGTTGTGTATAGCTGTATTTATATTATAGGAGCACATACTATCAATAAAAAAATATTTTTAGCCTACATGCAATTAGTTTTCATAGATTTTCATTTCTTTTGTTGGTGCTGAGGAGAGCTAAGCTCATGGTCGATATTTTAAAATGACATTTCTCTTTGCCATTGTTAATGAGAACAGTTTCATTAATATTGACAAGTTCATTCACATTGAATATAGTTCTCATTATTATTGCTTCTACCACAAAACGAGCCCTTGAAGTTATGCATTTTTGCTTTGTGTTGTTTTCGTGTGACAGCATGCAAGTAAAATGACAGTTATTGTCATTCCTTGTGAATGACACATTTTCCGTTTGACAGACTTTAGCAGCTGGTCATCTGCAGAAGTTGTATTTATTCTGGAAAAGGGCAAACAGCGGTGACTGACAACACAGACTAGCCTGCGTTATTCTTTTGTACTATATATGTCCCTGTGCATTCATTTATAACTTTATAGAGCTCGGATTTTCTGCTGAAAATGTGACAACTGTAGAGTTTCCACACTTTTGCAACAATTTACATGCATTTCATACACTATTGCACATTTCGTTAGCACCTTACAAAACCTGTATATTTCCGTAAGACCTTACATTTTGCATTTTCCTTATGAAAGCTTCTGTACACTCTATACACTTTCCTTATCCCTCCATATCTTCCATAATAAACTCTCCGTATGCTCCATAAGTTTCCTTATCTTTCCATATTTTCCATAAAACTCACTCCATCCAGGCCATAAAACTTCCTCATCCTTCCATATACTTCACAAAAAGCATTCCATATATGCCATACATTTTCCTTATCTTTCCGTATACTCCATAAAAAGCTTTCCGTATACGCCATACAATTTCCTTATCCTTTCATATACTCCATAAGAAGCTTTCCGTGAATGTCATACAACTTCCGTATATTTCCATAAAACTCCTTATTTCTTCCGTATGTAGCATAAGGAAATGTTACGGAGTCCATATATTTTCCGTAAGATTTCATACGGAACGTTTCAGTAGGGAAGGAGTCCCGAGGTCATCTTTTTTATTGTTCTGTTTAGAAAGGCATATTCGGTCCATACAGGCTGAGCGCATTATCTCGTAGCTGGGCGCCAGCTCCGTAATTAACTAGAAAATAACAGAGACGGCGGCCTTGCGGGTCACCGCAGAATAAGCCTTTGCCGAATGATCAATGTTTTACGTTAATGAGGTATCGTGTAGGGTTATTGTGTGATAGGTATATGAAGAGTCTGTTTTTTTGTTGTTGTTCTGTCTTGTTTACATCATTGAATGCGTGACGTATTGCTTGCTAACTGAAAGTCTGGCTCAACAGATTGATTATTATGTGGGGTTATCTGGCTTACCAGAGGTCAGCCCCAAAATAACAGGTAATGGATTTTAGTGCATCCATTTTCGCGCACAACTGAACACTCGAGCACATTTCATGGGCGTCCGCTTATGAGTTATTCAGGAAGTCTCGACCTAATCAGCCTGGCTGTATGCATTTTGATTCTACCACAAAAAGCGCGATTCGTGACACGGAACCAGCTTTTCCTTGCTTCGTCACTTGTTTAAGTCAAGATAAGAGAAGTGTCGCTATAAAATGTACGTGCATGTACCGCACTCATTTTTACTATGTGACTGACACCCTCTAAGCTGTCCTTAGCAGCAGATCAGCGGCTTCCCCCTAAGTGAATAATAATCTTCACGCACAGCAAGCCATTCATCACTGGCAGATATCACGAGTAGAGATAAAAGAAATCCTGCCTTCTCCACGAAGTGGATGATGATGACTTGTGTGAAGCCAGAAAGCTAATGAGTCACCTACCTTATGCAGCTGCGCCGCATTTACGGTGACGGCGGAAAAGCCTGAGCTCCCTGTACTTATACTTAGATGCACATTAAAAAACCCAAAGTGGTCCAAAATTCCTGAGGCCTGCAATGCAGCGTCTACCATAAACATGTAGTGGTTTCGGTATGACAAACACCAACAAATACTATTCAAACAAGTTAAGATGGTTTTATTCTGGCATAAAACTGCCTATTCTTTTCCTACCACCCTCCCTTTGCCTTTTTTCTCGCATTTTTTGTAATATCTTTTAATTTTTTGGAATTTCGTTGGCAGCTCAGGTTGACTCATGTATATGTGTCCCGTTTTGGGTATTGTATATTAGCTTCAACAGCAGTCCACGACTTGCGCCTGCAGCCATGTGTGTCCTGCGACGTGTCTTGGCTGGAAAGCACGGTAGTTTGCCACCACTGCTGCCGAAATATATCAATTTACTATGGAAATAATTGCATTCCACTGACTGCTGCATCGTTACTTTCACAAGAGAGTACACACTGACCATCTAACAGATTGTTACCAAACGCGAGAAATTTGCGTGAAATATCACGTTATACTTGGCGAGAGAGAGAGAGAGAGAGAGAGAATAAACATTGAATAATAACAAATGCACACTGAGCCTTCTTTGGGTGGGGCCCTCAGTTCAGGGCTCCATTGCCTTGCGCGTCCCTGCGAGCCCGCTGGATCAGCTGCTGCTGTTCCTGCTGGCGTAAGCTGAGCAAAGCAGACTCCCAAGAGGAAGGGGTGGGATTGGGAATGGGAGGAACGCCCTGTGGGGCAGAGCATTCCCACGTGGAGTGGTACACCGTCGGTACGGATCCACAGAAGGGGCAGTAGGAGGGGTAGAGAGTCGGATGAAAGCAATTTAGCATATAAAGGCAAGGAAATGAATTGGTCTGTACTTGCCGCCAAGCGACAGCATCTGCTCTGTTAAGTGAAGGATGAGGGGAAGGATATGTATAACGGCCCTGTCGGTAGTACTCCAGCGTGGCCTTGTAGTTTAGTGGTTCTGTCGATGCGTCGTCCGGATTGGACAGCTCTTCCAATGGAGCCCGGCCGGTCAGCTCTTGGGCGACCGCATGAACGCGTTCATTACTATGGAGAGAGGCGTGTACAGGAGTCCAGACGATACGCACAGGACGTAATGCAGACGGTGAGAAAGAAGAGAGGATATTGTGTGTATGTGCAGCCACAAGTCCTTGAGCGAAAGCACGGCAAGCAGCTTGTGAATCTGTTACAATGGTGACAGGGGAGTCATGTGACAGTGTCGTAGCGTGAACAATTGCCAGAGCGAGAGCTCTTTCCTCTGCGAGACCACTGTCTGTAGTGCGAAGTGTGGCAGACGCCACAAGGGCGTCTGTGTCATCTGTCACGGCTAAACACATGGCTAACTTCTCTGGGTAGCGTGCTGCATCAGTGTAAAGTACTTGTAAGTCTGAGGTACCATCACCAAAGACGCGTGTCATAGCCTGAACTCGGGCACGTCGACGACCGGCGTGGCGGGAGGGATTCATATTGCGTGGAATCGGAGGCACTTTGATGAGTGCGCGGACAGTAGAAGCAAGTTTATGTCGCGGTACTTGTGCGGGTTTTTGAGGAATCGGGTAGCCAAGACGAGACAGGACGGCGCAGCCCGGACGGGTCTGCCTGAGCCGTTGGAGTAGACTGTTGTGCTGGGCCTCGATGAGTTCGGTTATGGTGTTGTGGACTCCTAATTGAGGGAGGCGTTGTGTAGATGCGTGTGGAGGGAAGTCAATAGCCGCCTTCACAGTTATTCGTAGAAGGATATCCATCTTTTTTATTTGAGCTAGCGTGAGATTGTGAAAGGGAAGATGATAGGTGAGCCGACTAACTATGAGTGCTTGTACTAAGCGGAGGACATCCTTCTCACAGAGGCCTCTCCTGCGATTGGTGATGCGTTGGATCATGTGTGTAATTTGAGTTTTCTGCTGAGCCAGAAGGTGTGTAGTGTGCGAGGCCTTGCCGTTGGACTGAAGGTAGAGGCCTAAATTGCGAATTCGTGGTACCAGAGGAATAGGATGGCCATCAAGAAACAGCGAAATGTCAGGAGAATCAGAGGTTTTGCGGCGCCGCTTGTATACCAATAAGAACTCCGACTTATCCACTAGGCACGTAAGGCTGTCAGCAGCAGCATAGCCTTGTACCACAGACACAGCTTTCTGCAGGGCGTCCTGAATGGTTCCGTCTGATCCTTTGGTTGCCCAAATTGTAATGTCATCTGCATAGATGGCATGCTGGATGTTGGGAACCTGTTGTAACAAGGAAGGGAGTTTGGCCATAGCCACGTTGAACAAAGTGGGCGAGAGAACCGAGCCCTGTGGTGTTCCTCTGCCTGCGAGACGAATGACGTCCGAACGGAGGTCTCCAATCCCAATGGTGGCCATGCGGTCAGAAAGAAAGGACCGGACGTATTTGTAGATACGTGAGCCACACTGAGATGAAGCGAGATTGTGAAGAATAAGGTCGTGGGAGACGTTGTCAAAACCACCCTTCATATCCAGGGCCAGAATATCTCGGACCTGGTTTGAAGTGGGGCTATCTAACACGCCCTCCTTAAGCTGTAATAATACGTCCTGTGTAGAGATACCAGGACGGTAGCCGAATATTGTATCAGAAAAAAGTGATTGTCTTCGAGAAATGGTTGTAGTCGAGAGAGGACAATGCGTTCAAAGAGTTTAGCTACACATGAAGTTAAGTATATAGGGCGAAGATTCTGGAGGGATAGCGGCCTGCAAGGCTTTGGAATAAGTATGATTTCTGCGTGTCGGCACTCCGGTGGTAGCGTGCCGTTTTTCCAATGTTCATTGTAAAAAGCGGGTAAATATTCGATGGACTGGTAATATAAATTACGCAGAAGTGTGTACGTAATCCCGTCTGTACCGGGTGCTGTGTTGCGCTTACTGCTTTGCAAAGCTGCCCGAACCTCTGCTTCTGTTAGGGCAGCTTTATATACTCGGCGAAAAATGATAGGAACAAAGAAGATCAGATTCGAAATTTTTCAAAACAAATACGTGTAATGAAATCGTCGGACGAGATGTAAAGACACCAAAATGGCCAGCTTAGACCTGCTTCAGCTGCCTGAGAGGCGACACGGCAAAAAATTTGGTATTTTTGTCACGTTTGGCGATGTTGGATTGTGTGTATCACAACATGGATCAACAAACAATTCTCGCAAATTCGCGTCAAAAATAGTCCTCTAACTGTCCGATGATGAACGTCAAGAATATAGAGAAGATTAAAATGTGACCAGCGCAAAGCCCATGACATGTACAATCGGAGTGAAAAAATTGCAACCACATAAGAAATACCGCACAAGAATTAAAGTGGTCATGACATGGTGAACCAGAAACTTGTTTTCAGCAAAAACCTAGTGGTTGAGTGTCTGTAGCACAGGTATGAACAGTGGGCCGTAAAAGCATATTCGGGGTAAAAGAAGACGTAGAAGTTGCCGGCTCTAGAGCCCGCCCACCGCTGGTGGCCGACATTTTGCTATAGCGCGTACGACGTGCAGAGTTTGTAGGAGTGGAAGAATCGCTTTCTACACTGCCACTGCAAATCGTTCGATTTCACGTGCAGTTGACAATAGGACAATATATTTTGCTGGAATGCAGCCACTAGTTCCACCAACTGCTTGTTACTTCACGGCTTGTGAGTGCGGTATAGCCTGACTCATAGGCCGCTCACGTGTTCATCTATTGTCCGAATATAAATGAAGTCCTTGAACAAATGCCCACGAAAAAACAACAGAAATCTGAGAAAAGACACACAAGTAAACAAGCAAATTGAATAACACTGCACACAGCTTTGCGTATAGCTATGCAGTGAGGTGCAAAACTATGGACAAAAACACAAGCACGACCAAGACAAGGAGGTTTCCTAGACACTTACTCGACCCAGACAACACCAACGCAGCATCGAGAGCCAAGACGACTAAGATGAAGCACCAATACAAGGCCAACGTGAGAGTAATGGCCCCTCCGTGGTGGTCTAGTGGCTAAGGTACTCGGATGCTGACCCGCAGGGCGCGGGTTCGAATCGAGGCTGCAGCGGTTGCATTTCCGATGGAGGCGGAAATGTTGTAGGCCCGTGTGCTCAGATTTTGGTGCGCGTTAAAGATCCCCAGGTGGTCGAAATTTCCGCAGCCATCCACTACGGCGTCTCTCATAATCAAATGGTGGCTTTGGGACGTTAAACGCTACATATCAATGAGAGTATTGGGAGAAGATCTTGTATAATTGTAGCTTGCGAAACCTCCGCACAAAAATCAAAAGGAGTGAGAAGGCTCATTTAATGAAGATCTGGATATGAACTACTAAAAACAAGAAATAAGAGCTGCCTGGCTGAACCTCAAGACCAAAGTAATCACCGAGCCTGATAGGCTGTTGAAAATAATTCTCCGGAACCTAGACAGTCAGGTGACAAAGACCTCATAGATTACATCAACACGTGTTGGACGAACGGCAAAATACCAGAATAATGGAAAACGTCAGAAGTGGTCCTCATACCTAAGCCCGGAAAGCTGCGAGCCATTCAGCATATGGGGCCAATATATCTTACTTCGTGTGTCTGTAAAGTTAAGAAGCATGTTTTTCTTAAAAGGATCAACGGGCATATGGAAGCAACAAATGGGTATTCCAGCTCCATATTAGGCTTAAGATGAGGACTGTTGACCCAAAATGTTATGATTCGGATATAGCAACAAATTAATTACGTATTAGGAGGAGTGGTCCGCGCCATGCTAGGGTTACACTTTAAAAAAGCTTTCCGCAGTGCTCATCACTCGACCATAGCGCTCAATAACTTGAGTCTACCTGTTGCAAGGCAGCGTCAAATACTGACGTTTCACGCTAATGAAAAAAAAAGCCAGCAGATCTCAGACATTTTGGAATTTGAGTTAAGGCAAAGCAGCAGCCAGCAAAAATTAAATTATGCTGTGCGTATCATGCTTTCTATGTATGAACCTGTCAATTATGTTTTCATACAGCCACGTCACGCAATACTAATTTTGGTGTGTATCAGCTAGCGAAAAAGTCGCCGAACTCCCCTAAGAAATACTTCGCTTTAAAAAAAATAATGGGATTAAGGGCAGGACCCCGTCGTCTACATTTCAGAATCACTGTGCTGTGCGTACATGAAAGCAGAAGCCATCCATGCTGAACTGAGAAAATCGATTTCATCTCGTTATGCGAAAATCGAAACCGAGTACCATGCGACTCAGAGAAACTCAATTTTACTCGTCTTCTCTTGTTTCTTTCTATGCTTCAGTGAAACAACTCCACGGGAAAGAAAATAGAGCCCGTACCAAAAATGTCCGGAGTTCCGTGGAGACTTCAACCATAATTTATTGTTCATTCATTTACTTTTAAAATCATACCCAATGCATTCCCCTTGATAAAAAATATAAAGAAAATAAGAACTTTTAGTAAGTTCTCGTGCTTCCGCTGCATTGCACTCTCCAAATCTCTCCTTTTGCATTCCTCCTAGAGGAAAAAAGTGTCGCAAAACCATCACGACTTCTGAAAGGCGACGTCTGCTGGTGACACTCTATAAAGGTACAAATGCTAGTATGATGTCTCAGCAGAAAGGATACATGGCTGAGCATAGAACTGGTCTTAGAGTATAACACTGCGTTCCTGTGATTTGCAGACAGGTTGGTGGAGGCAGCCCACAAAGATTTGGCACATCAGTGCTACTTTCATGACAGCCAGTTTGCCCTAAGGGAATTCTTTCTTGGTGCTTTGTCTAAACTTCGCAATATGTGGCTGCTTGATGTTCACTCCATTCTCTTGGTTACTATTTTGAGAAGTAAAAAACTGTGGCACGGGCTGTATGCAATATTTTAGTAACTCGGCAGACATTCGTACGTCTGTCTCTGCCCTACCAAGAGTCTTGAAAGGCAGATGGAGCATTCGAGTCCTCCGGCTGCCCTAGTATTCTACAAGTACTCACAAAACATTAAAATCATTAGTAGTATACTATAAAAGCCACCATTAATTAAATACTGAAGGATTGTAAATTTGTTTAAAATGCTTAATCTCATCAAGAAATTCATGTTTACCATTTGCACTTAATTTGTAGAGTATTTCAAATTTTTTCTTTTTTTCTGCTGATGAATGAAAATTTTTCGTTATTTCTTGGCAACTATTGCAGCAATGCATTGCTCTCATGATTGCGCAGCGGTCGTTTTGAACATCGATCCCTAGAATAATCGTGTTACTGGGCGCATTTTTGGGCCGTATATACTCTCGAGCCTAAGAAATGACACAATTAAATTTCCCACAAAATGAATAAGATCAGCAAGTTGAGTGGCGTGCTGGCAACTTTTTGCAAAGTCACAGAGCTATGTAAAATTCTATAAGTAACTTAAGCCATCTAAGAGCTCCAGAGCAAATCGGAATTCGTCGATAGGTAAAGTTGAGAGAAACGCGATAAAACCTGAGCTAGTGATGCATGCTGATGCATAACATTGGATCATTAGTGCACAAAACTAATTCTGTCTTCATAGATCTTAATAATGCAATCACTGTGCTACGTATATGACGCCAGAGAGACCTTGCTAGGCTACCTGTGATTGTGGAAGCAGCAAAGACCCTGGTCATATTTGAGATTACATTACAGCATTGCTTCGCAATGTTTGAGCGAACCTGATTTGTTGAGGGTGCCCCTACGAAGCTGATATCTTCACATGCAAAAGGAGGCACATATGCGCTAAAAACCGTGGTTTCGCAAGGGCAACGTCATTTCGATAGCGCCCGGAATGCGTCACTCGCCGCCCAGAGAGTTATGTGTTGCAATATCAAGTACGTTCACTGAAACGAACGAGGGAGTGATGGTGTACAGAGCCTGGTACGCGCTGGCTATAAATGAAACATGTTCTTTGGGTTAGGTCGGTGTCAAATACGAAGTTTATTCATTCTGAAGAGGTACAGAGTTGTCCTCAACGTTTGACACTAATAGTGCTCTTACTCGAGAAAAGTTCAAAGTTTCATTGATGTGAGAGACTGCGCCACTGCTTGTTGTCTGCGAATTGCAAAGCGCACAAGACTTGCATTTCAAACAGTACTGTTACGAAAGAAATGCTCGGCCGATAGTGTCTACACCCACTTTTTGTGTCGCCCAATAAGTACTGGAAGTGATTGCTTAGCAGATCGCAGTTTCAGTAGGTGCTCTCTTTTTTCACCTAATTTTAAGTGAACTTCGCGAATATCACATCCGTGTCCGTCGGTGATGGACGTGGACCCCCACGGACGTCCGCTAGTTACGGCGGCGTCGGCGGTGGCTGCATCCAGGAAGCGTACAGGACTCTACAGCGACTACGACAGCGAGGGCACTCTTGTTTACTCAATGAGCAGCGAAGAGCCTTCTGACGACGACAATTTTAAGCTGGTGCTGAGCCGTAAAGCGAAGAGGCGGAACGTCCGAACATCTTCGTCATCGAGTACGTTGAACGACAGAGTGCCAAGGAGACCCGTGACAAACACTATCCTTTTTGTCCCTGAGGTACCGGACGGTAACATGAAGCGCCTCAACAGGCAATCTGTTTCGGTAATGCTGGAAGGACTCGTGCCAAACGAGATCACAGACATCAGAGTGAACACGCGTAAGAACGTATTGGCCATCGACGTTTTGCATGCTGCGGCACTTAATGTACTGCGCGACGTCAACCAGTTGGGGGGAATGAAAGTTCGCTCCTACATTCCTGTGAGCTCTAACGTCGTCACTGGAGTCATCTACGATGTGGATACTGCCATTCCCAGCTCCGACTTCGATGTTCTGGTCAAACAGGTAAATGAAGCCAGCGTCATCGCAAAAGTTGTCCGTTTGGGAAACTCACGCTGCTTGAAGATCATGTTCAAGGGCGACTCTCTTCCTTCACACGTAAAGGTGGGCCATTTTCGGCATTCATTGCGACCTTTCATACCGAAGCTCTCACAGTGTTATAAGTGCATGAAGATGGGCCACGTGAAAAGCGTATGCGGAAATAGAACGGTGTGTCCTCGTTACGCGGAAGCCCGTTCTGCAGATGACTGCGAAGCAACTACCCTCACATGCTCAAATTGTCATGGGTCACATGCAGCTTCGTCGAAAGAATGCCCCAAAATCCAAAGAGAAATAGCGGTATTGAAACAAATGGTCAAAGACAATTCGTCGCATCGAGACGCTGCGAGGACCGTCCGAAAAAGGCGTCATCGTCGCCGCAGTTCATCAAAGAATGCCGCAGACGCTGCATCGAAAGCACCACTCCACCACCCTTCTCTTCCACCGCCCTTGCCTCCCAGACCGAAGGCGGCCAGCGCGGTCAACAAACAAACGTGCAGCACTGTTGCAGATGAATCAGTTTGGCCTTCATTGCCGAAATCACAGCCACCTGCAAATCCCAAGCGCACATCGACAATCACATCACTCCAGCCAGCCGCTGACAAGCTGCCTGAGGAGGACACAGAAGTCATCATATGTTTCGAACACTGCTGGATGCCATGCGAAAGCTGTGCACCAGCCTGAAGTCTCCACTTGCTCAGAGTGCACTACAAGTACTGGATGCTCTAAGTCCAGTATTTGCAAGTCTCCAGTAGCAACCATGGCTCGACCAATTTTCTCCTCCCGCAACGAGGTCCGACAAGCGTCGATAATGCAGTGGAACGCGAGAGGCCTGAGATCTTGCATCTCTTCGTTCCGTCAGTATATATTCATGAATCGTATTCCTATGATAGTTATATGTGAACCAAACGTGCAACAACTTCCTAAACTATCAGGGTATGAATCTTTCGTTTATTCAACGTGCGAGAAACGCAGCAAGGTGGTTGTTTACATTCGCACAGATTTCACATATGTGCATCATGCAGTTCAACCGCATGATGGCAATCAATATGTCTGCTTACGTGTTAAAAAGGAAAAAGTGTCATTCACACTCATTGGTGTCTACATATCATCATCCGGATGGTTTGAACAAGACTGACTACGAGACATACTGACAACAACAACGGGCCCATGGGTTATAACTGGAGACTTCAACGCACATCACTTAATCTGGGGTAGTTCGACGATCAACGCTAAAGGAAGAAACCTCGTGTCATTCACTTCCAAGCATGACCTATGTTTCCTAAATGATGGCAGTCCTGCATATCAGCGGGGCCTTACGTACAGCAGTTGCTCGATTTGACTCTGGTATCCAGAAACTTCCGGTCGCAAGTGCACTGGTTTTCAGAAATCGAAATGCATGGGAGTGACCACAATCCAACTTATATGCGAATAAGGGGTCTTACTAACTCCTTTCCCAAGACCACAATACAAAGAATTGATTGGTCCGAGTTTCAGCGACTCATGGAAAATATATGCCGTGAACACCCTGACCAGAACTTGGAGGATGTCATCAAAGAGGCAATGAGAGAAGCTTCCTGTCTCCTCCCATTCACCGGCAAGCGTTCAGATTTCGACGTTGAACTGGAAAAACTGTGCGCGCTTCGCCGAAGGGTGGAAAGAAGATACAGGTGGACGAAAGCAATATGCGACTTGAGGCTGGCACGATGCATACAGAAAAAAGTCCAACGACGTTTAGACATACTTGAACAGGAACGCTGGAAATCGTTCTGCGAATGATTGGATCCCCGAAAGCCGTTGTCACGCATCTGGAGCACTATTCGTGGCCTGCGCTCGACTCACCAACAAAGACATCCTTTCATGGCTTTAGCCCTACATTCAGGCCACACCCAACTTGAAGTGGCAAATGAGTTTTGTACGCAAGTCGCTGGTGTGTCCGCCTTGTCGGCTGGCACCAATAGGAGTGTTGTTCCTGAACCCCGCATCTACGAAATGAACAATCTTTTCACTATAGAAGAACTTGACGCATCTTTGGCGGCTTCCCGACGATAATCTTCACCAGGACCCGATGGCATCACCTACGCCGCTCTAGCCAACCTTCAACAGGAGGCAAGGGGACAGTTGTTAAGCTATTACAACCACTCATGGCTGGCGGGCTATGTTCCCCAGGATTGGAAGATAAGTCGACTTGTGCCACTGCTCAAAGCAGGAAAGTCACCATTTAATTTGACATCATTTCGCCCTGTTACCCTCGCAAGTTGCGTAAGAAAAGTCATGGAAAGGATGATCCTTACACGCCTAGAATGGTACTTTGAGCGCTATAACGTATACCCAAACTGCATGACGGGTTTTCGGCGAGGTAGGTCATCTCTTGACAACGCGATTGATCTCACAACATTTATTCAGCAACAGAAGAGCCTCAAGCGCATACCACTGGCACTCTTCCTCGACGTCAAAGGGGCTTATGATAACGTAACACATAAAGCCATCCTAGACTCGTTGGAAGCTGTTGGAATCGGTGGTCGGATGTTCCAATGAATCCAGGATTATTTGACGAGAAGGTCATTTTTTGTACAAACCTCAGATGGACCTACCACCAGTTACTATAACTCCCGTGGCGTCCCTCAGGGCGCCGTATTAAGTTCCACTTTATTTAACCTCGTGATGGTAGGACTTCGTGAAATATTGCCAAGTGCCATCCTCATATCCATATATGCTGACGATATTTTTCTATGGACTTCGGCTGTAACTCGTCTACAAGTACGTGCAAGAGTCCAGCAGGCTACCACCCTGGCATGCTCATATCTCCGCATGCAAGGTCTTTCCGTCTCAACGGAGAAATGTGCATTGGTCGCGTTTACCCGCAGAGCCATGACACAATACCCCGTTACCATCAATGGACAAAATATTTCATACCAGAAGAACCATTGCTTCCTGGGTGTGATTATTAACAGGGACCTTTCGTGGAGTTCTCACTGCAATTACCTGAAGAGAAGGCTAACTTCCATTGTCCATAAAATGCTGTTCCTCTGCGGAAAATCTTGGGGCGCATCGATAAGGTCAATGATGCAGCTATACAGGGCACTGTTTCTGGGATTTTTGCGCTACAGCTTGCCGTTACTGACAAGTACGTGCAAGACGAACATCCGCACTCTCGAAAGTCTGTAAGGACAAGCACTACGCGTGTGCTTAGGATTGCCCCTATGCACGTCAACCTACGGGGCAATTATGATCGCAAGATAGCATTCAATTAGAACATACATCACCACTGACAATTTGAGAGCCCACATAAGACACCTCTGCCGAGTTCCTGGTCACCATGTTGCAGTGTTGCCACTTGAAAGACCACACGCGATCTTTTCAAAGATTATTTCTGCCTATAGAGAATGCCTCCCTTTTGGCTTCACTCCCGCAACAAGACCAGCGTCACCCCCGTGGTGCCTACAACAACCACAGGTGTGCCTCAATAATCCGGGAATAACGAACAAGAGCCATCATTCAACAGTGGTCCTACGACAGGTGACATTGTCGCTACTCAATGATAAATATGGCCAGAGGACCTACATTTACACCGATAGATCGGTCTTCGCTAACAGCTCCACAGGTGCTGTTGTAATCCCAGCGTACCAGGTCACTATAAACCTCAAACTGTCGCATAGGACAACATCTACAGCAGCGGAGCTTGCCGCCTTAGGTGCTGCTATACTTTATACCACGGAAGCCCGACCTCAAAAATGGGCTGTGTTCTTTGACTCCAAGGCATCCCTTCAGAGCTTGCAATCAGCTTTACGACAGAAGGAGCATAAACAACTAGTGAATGAAATAAGAGAAGTGATTCACGAAGTTTTATCGAAAGGACATGACTTGGTGTTCCAGTGGTTACCGGCACATTGTGGTATTGTCGGTAATGACCTTGCTGATAATGCTGCCCGATCCGCCCACGCGGACGCCCAGACATCCCCGATTCCATTGTCGAGAACCGACGCTGCAAGGGGCCTTCACTCGTTCGCTAATACCATGTCGGAAACTTGGCTGAGTGACCCCAGTGTCAGGAACCGCCGCCTACACAAATTGGACCCATTGAGAAAGGTTCAAGCTCCATCGGACCTCTCCCGCCAGGATGCAACTTTACTGTGCCGCCTGTGGTTAGGAGTAGCTTTTACAAAGGCGCACTCCTTTCGCATAGGAATGGCGGACAGCTCCCGATGTGAATCGTGCGACACTGACGAGACAATAGAACGTCTACTGTGTACATGTGAACGTTTTGCGAGCGAACGCAACTTGCTACGCGAAACGTTGGAGACACTAGACAGTACACCTTTTTCCGAAGAGAAGATACTTGGCTCATGGCTCTACGCGTCGCTGGCCAGCAAATCGACGCGAGCATTGCTAAGTTTTCTAAAGACGACCGGACTACGTGATCGCTTATAAGCGTGCAATGGACAAGGTCACATCTACACACACGTTGGCCTTCACATCTCTCTCTCTTCTCTTTTAATCCCCTCACCCCTTCCCCCAGCGCGGGGTAGCAAACGGGACGTGCGTGTGGTTGACCTCCCTGCCTTTCATTGCTTCTCTTCCTCCTCCTCCTCCTCCTTCTCCTCCAAAGAGTACTGATAAATGGTTTATCAGCGGAAAAGAAAGCTTCAAAACACAGGGATGTCTTAATTAGAATAATTAATACGTATTCATAAAACAGAACAAAACAATCTAAAAAAGGGTGTTCAATTTGAACATTTCAAATATCGAGAGGAATGTGCTCAATATGTAACTAGAGTCTCGGCAGGTACTCTCTATATTTAGAATACGTGCGCACACATCTTGTACACGCACGGTTAAGCATGCGAAACGGAGGAAACGTGCGGGAAGATCCCAACAGGTGGAAAACTGAACAAGACAATACGCTTCTCCTAAATGTCGTTTTTTATGTTCAGTCTTGAGCGTTTTCTAATTAAAGCACCCTAATGAAGCAGATAGCTCATCAAACTATTATACAGTCTGAAAAAAATTATATGTTTAAAGTTTTGTATGAAATTTGTCCTCTTCGCAGTTACCATGTTGTCATCGCATGAATAGTAACATGGAAAAACATTACCCCAATTCTACTGATAAATAACGTGCATCGCCCCATACCGACTCTTGTGTTATTAACGCGATTGTGTTATTAACCATTGTTACTAATATTGCCAACATTTATGTCATATTCAATCATAATATTATCATCTATAATGCATTACGCTGCTCAAATTCTGGTTTTGCTGCCTTTTACCATATGTCGACGCGAAATTTTTATTAGCTTATAAAAATATGGCAACCACCACAGACACAAACTGCCAGAGCCGTTAAAAACATTATTTTTCCTCGCTTTCTACTCAATTACATTGCTTCCGATTCTCTTGGCAACAACTCACACTCCTCAAAACTGCTGGCATCTGTTTAGACCAAACATAGTTTAGTCTAAACAATGTTTATACTAAACCTAGACGAGTACTTTATACTAAACTTTATACTAAACTAGACGAGTACTTTATACTAAACCTAGACGAGTACTAAACCTAGACGAGTTTTTTAGAATAAACTTGACGAGTACTAACTTGACATTGCTTACTAGGGAGAGGACAATAGAAAGATCTTCGTGAAGTGGAGCCTGTGCAGTTCCCGCTGAAAGCGGAGCTAACTAAAATGTTCGCAACTGAGCAAGCAGCATAGGCACGTCGTCATAAAAAAAGAGCCCATAAACTTAGACATAGGTGGGCTTAACGACTTATTTGGACTACAACCACTGCAGGCAACTTATATTTTTTTCTCTACATTTTCACTATAATTACGTTTATGTGTTACGACGATTCAACCTTATAATATGTGTGTTCAGTAAAAAGAATAACGTAAAGCAATTTATTTGCAACAATCTCGACGTTGATGTTTACCTTTTTACAGCGTTATTTTCGAAGGTATTGCCATGTTTCCGAGTGTTACTGAAGTTGTATTTACTAGTTAGGCACACAAGTGGCAGAACAGTTATTACAGGGGAAACTAGTTGATACGTATGACTTGTATATGTGGAGTTAGAAAAGTTATCGCAACAAGGTGCTAGAGTTGTGGTTAGGGCTTTACTTGTTGTGACCGGGACAGCGCAAGACATCACTCTGCCCTAATATATTTCGATGTAAACCTTCAATATACCACACAGTGCGAGCCTTCTCAATGACTACGACCACCACACGACAAAAAAATATGACACTCTGAATGGGTCCGGCAATGACTAGAGGATCAAAATTGAATGCTGCAACAAGCACACTCCTTGATAATTCAGCTGCGTGACTATCGGTCCTAGATATGTGAACACCCCCAAAATGTCGAAAAAACAACCATTCGAACTTGGGAAAGCAAGCAAGCAGGAACGAAAATTTCTTTCCGCAGCAATAATGCAAACATTTTGGTGGGTCGCACAGATCCCGTAAGGTTTAGACCACCAAAAACCGCATCAGTCATTTCATTGCGTCATCATGGCACACCTACTGCATAAAGTTGTCTAAACTTCGTTTTGATTTTTAAGCTAAGTGCACATCATCGTCTGAAAACGTGTCTTCCACGCAGAGGGCCAAGAGTCACATGAGTGAGATCAGGTGTAAATCTACTTAAGAATTATTAATATACCATACACAGCCCAACAAAATCACACAGCCCACAACAACGTAAATTGCCAACTCGTCATGGAGTTAGTGGCAGCTTAGTACGCCGCTCTATCAGTGGTTGTCCCCCCATCGTGTGCACCGAATTTCCTGAAAGTGAAACCCAGTCCGCCGAGGTGGAGCAGTGGTTATTGTGCTCGGCTGTCCACTGCAAGGTCGTTAGTTCGACCGCATAGGTGGTGGTCACATTTCGACATAATCCTAATGCTAGAATCTTGTGTACGATTGCAGTGAGTGACAAAGAACACTAAGTGTTTGAACTATTCGGAGTCCTTCACTGTGGCGTCACTCGTAGTAATATCGTGCTTTTCAAAGCAAAAACTCACATAACATTGTTATTCAAGTGTAGCGCAACACTGTGACCACGAACCATTCATACAAAAGCCTTAACGATCACCCACTCTTATAACTACACGCCTTTTCATCATTCATGTCGAATCGACACTGGCGTATGCTATCACCCTACTTTCGCGGATTGAATACTGAATTCAGCTACTCTTTCGAGCGCACTTCCTTTACATTCGTATTAGTGCCACTGTTCCTTGAACAAGGTACAAAAGAAAACAGGCAACAAACTGTCGTATTTTTCTTTTAGCCCCCCAAGAGACACCAGAATGTTCTGAGGAGCGTACGCATGCGTTCATTAATCTTCATGGTCCCCCAACCCATTGACCGAAAGGTAAACAACCCAGTCGCAAATCCTCGTCGGTGCCCTGCCACCCAGACACGTACCAAAAGTATTCACTTCAGGCGGCATTTGCTACCATTGCAGCTTCAGATAATTAGGAAGGAGCAAACAGGAACAATATTGGATCATACCTCATCTGCAACCCTTTCCTCCCGAGACTACTGCAAACTTGCGGCAGGACGTTTTCGAGAATTTCGAGACAGTTGCGTGCATCACAGCCAGGATGCCATTTTGGAAGTCATTTCAGAAGATAGCACTAGAATTGATAACGGTGCCATATTTGTCAAAGATTAAACGGAGGTATACACAGCGCATTTCTACACCACGTGAAAGGAGACAGAAAACATTCTATAGGTTGCCGAACGCACGAAGAAAATCTTCAAGTTTCAGACGAGTTAATTTAGTATCTTATTCCACAAAATCACTTCCTGCTTGTAGGGAGAAGTATGATTCTTGACATTTTGATAAAAATTACCACCTTCCTTTAAGTCGAACTTCACTAACACACGAGGAAGTCCGAAGACGGTTGTACTCCAGCATTTTGTTGACATCGGCGAGGTGCACTTTTATATATATATTTTATGCGCTATACCATTTACAATTTTTCTAGCACAAAAAGATTTGAAACACTTGTAACGAGAAATGAATAAAAGCCACATGCGTACATGCAAAGGCTATCATTTATCGAGCACATGTCTTGAGTGTCACCTGGAGATTGTCATTTCTACTTAAGTCTCACCCTGTGTAGTTTACCCGCTCCTAAATCCCATAGTTCTATTAAATCTCCTTTGGGATATAGCGTCCCTCGTGCCTGAATATGCAATTACCTCCTATCACTTGACGTCAATAATAATGTCTAACAAAAACACCTAAATAATGTGAGCTACACAATTGTTGTGGTGTTTATGTCTTCAAAAATTTGGGCTAGTGAAGTACAGTAAGCGAGTTTTTAGACTGATCCGCTAAAAGAAAAGAACAGCAAAGGAAGCGAGTAAATGATCATGATGAGGCGAAGTTGTGTGCCTCAAATCGGAGATTGCGGCCTTTTATTTTGTTTGTTCTGGTTAGCAGCCACATGACAAACATTTTTCTCATAATATTAATAATAATAATAATAATAATAATAATAATAATACATCAATATCCTTGATAATGTTCATAAATAATATTATTGGCAATACTAATAATATTATGTCAAGGATATAACGTCCCAGAAGTACCGTATGATTATGAGAGACGCCGTAGTAAAGGCGTCCGGAAATTTTGACCTCTTGGAGTTTTTTTTTAACATGAACCCTAATCACCTGGGCCTATAGAGGTTTCACCTTCATCGAAAATGCAACGGCCACAGCCAATATTCCACCCCGCGATCTTCGCGTTAGCAGTCGAGTACCCTAACCACTAGACCACCGCAACAGTTTGTTTGCTTGTTTGATTTGCTTTGCTTTGTTTTTCACAGGTGTTTCGGGTTACCATGTACATTACATCTACTGTAGACGCCGGGCAGAGGATACTGAATGAAGGGACATTTTGCGGCGCGCAATGACTTCACCCCTGAAACTTCAGTGAAGATTACGACACTGCTAAATAGTATAGCTAAGCGCTGGAACAACGCCAACTGCATTGGACGTTTAGCTTTCCGCACTCGTAGCAATGTCACTATTTCTGGGGTTTGACGAGGGCACTCTAAATTCATACCAGAAAGAACATCCATGTCATATTATCCCGACAGCGTTATAAATGGCAGAATATCATTCAGCATCGATCACTTTTCGAAGAAGAAACAAGTTGATAGAAAACGTAACCGATTATCTCGAGACTCACTAGACGTGCCCTGTGGGTGGCGGTAATGGCTGGCACGCATGTAGCAATCTGCTTTCCTCGTGTTGACAATCGAAGACATTTCAAGCATAGTGGCATCTCTGCGGAATCACCATGAGGAAAGCCTCTGCTTATTAAAGAAACGACGTATTCTTTCCCTAATAGTATGCACCAACACGTCCACTCACGCAATTCTATAAATACCAGTGATTTTAAATTAGGGTTGCATACGATGAGTATGACTCGCTTTGCAACATAGCCGGCCAAAATAATGTGGTGTTACAACGAAATCAATTGGGTATCCAAAGTTTCTGTGTGTCACTTAGCAAATAAAGTTTCGTAAAACATCAGTACTCACCCAACCATTGAGGGCGGTACCACTGCCTAATAAATATTGAAAGTTTGAATGTGAACAGAACCCAAGCACGCGCTACCCATTCTCTTGACCCATTAAAGAAAACCACAAGGAGGCCTTTCCTGAAGCTATGAATTTTACGCAGTAGACTGCTGTACTATTACAAGGTAACGGTTATTACAGGACAGGACAAATTTGCGTATTCTTGCAACCGTTTGGGCACCATTAATTTATTCTACGCAGAAAATATACATTGCAACTGCGTCTACACACCTCTTGCAATCGAGCATTCAATATTGAAAGCTCTTAAGGAAAAAAAGGTATTGTCAGCAAGTTTAGCATTAACTAGTATTCAAACATATGCTATTGCTTAATCGATACACCGGTAGATGATTGCCTAATCGATTCACCGGGAGATAGTTCTCTCATTACGGTGTTTTGGCAGAAAAAGAGAATTAAAAGGGCTAAATAAATTGAAAATCCAGAAGAGCATTCTTGAAGACAATAAAAATTTGTCCTCAACACACGTAGCACAAAGGGGGACTTCTCTAAACGTGTGTCATTATTTTGTCGGATAGATACGGGACCGAGAAGAAATTGTCATCCGCTTATTCATATTGAACAGCCGTAAGGGAAGAATATTGTATTTAGCACCATCAACCGGCCGCTTAATTAGCTAACGCGTATGTCTAGACCGAACGACATTTTAATTTTGAACCTTAGTGACTACGCTGTATACGGCATAGCTGAGGACGAGTGCACTGCGACATTGGCCTAAAGGGAGGCTACAAGAATGCCGATGTGTGAGGACAGGCAGAAAACAAAACGGTTGGTACTAGTACAGCAGTTTTACCCTTCGCGAAGATAAGTGACTAAAGAAATCGGTAGTAATGACTGATATGATTGATATTTGGCGTCTAAGGTTTCAAAACTATCATATGTATATGATAGACGCCGTAGTGGAGGACTCCGGAACTTCGACCACCTGGGGTTCTTTAACATGCACCTGAACTGAGCACATGGGCCTACAGCACTGTTGCCTCCATCGGAAATGCAGCCACCACTGCCATGAAATAATGAGTAGTGCAATACCCTCGTACGTATCTAATATGCGGTGGCTGGTTGCTCTAATCGGAAAAGAGGTCAATGGATTTCACTTCAGAAGCCGTGGACTTCTTTTGCAGGAGCTGTACACGGAGTTGTAAGAGAGGCCATCCGTGTAGGTATTGGAGCCTCGAAGCATTCGCTCAGTGATCAAAAGAATGTTCTCTCTAAAAACGGTAGATAGAACCACATATCCTCAACTTGTTTATTTTTCTTTTTGCTGCTCCTTGTTTCTAGTGCAAGAAAATGGAGTTTTAGTCTGCACCGTCTGCGAGGGGCACTTTGTTTGGGGAGGAGGGTCATCAATTATCCTGAAACGTTTTATTATATATATATATATATATATATATATATATATATATATATATATATATATATATATATATATATATATATATATATATATATATATATATATATATATATATATATATATATATATAATCCACGACATATAATCCAAGACATCCACGAGAAGACTTCTGCATATCAACATACACCAGGAGCCCCACACCCACCCAACACCACAGATGAGTTCCCGACGATCAACAAAACTGTGACTCCCGCGAGCCTCAAGCACCCCCTCACCATCATCAACAGCGCACCACTACTAGGGGGGAAGTCTGCAGAACAGCCAACACGCGTCCCTCCATTGCGGATGTCGAGACCAGAAGCACTACACGACAGCACCACTACACCACTCCTCAAAGGGAAGCCTGCCGAACTACGGAACCGCGTCCCCCTATTACGGACCCCGGAACTGCCAACGAACACGTTCGCCGGGAGCCCAACGCCAAAATTCTCCCCACAACGACGAAGGCCTGCCGGACATAACTACAACCTGCGCACCTCATCAGTGCCACCCCCGCACCCAAAAGACGATTGACTTCTGAAATGTAAGTCCAGCTCATCACTTCCCAGTTGCAGTGCCACTTTCCTTAAAGTACGAAAACTTGCTGACAAACGAATTAGACATGAAATGCATAAATCAACATTGCAAGTGTACCTTCGTGCTAGAATAGCCCCCAAGAGTATGACACTCTCCCTCACACCAGCCGCTACAAATCTAGATAAACACGACCAAATAACATGGAAAAACGTCCTCCTTGAGGCATCCCTTAAATTAACAGAAATTGCTCTTAATCATAGTGACAAGCAGGTAAAGAAACTGGTCGCTATGACCAACACCATTCTCCGCCACAACACTTTATCGAACGAAGAAATCACGCAATTAACAGAATTTGAGCAGAATAAATACCAAGCCATCAGGACCACAAAACTTTATAAACTCGAAAGAGACCATGTGCCCAAACCCGCGTTCCCTGATACAGTGCCTTATCATTACAACACCACCACCCAGGATAACACTAATGGTACAAACGAGCACCGATCTAGGAACACACCGTGTGACACTGTGGTTGTAAACTTATCGGACACGAGCTTGTCACCTGACGAAGTAAAACTGCTATCTAAGGGACTAAGCTTCTGCCCGACCACAAAATTTTTTGATGAATTCCACTTACTCCGAGACCTCGACAACTTCGCTCGAAGCTTAAGGTTGCGCGAATATTTCTTAGATATGCCTTCTAACCACGAAACAATTCACCGTCGTAAATCAAATGATTGGACACCGAACAGTAATCGAGACAAGTGCTTGGACCTTTATATCACCGCAGTACAGAAAGATATAGTACACGAATACCACAGACAGAAAGGAAACCGAGAAAACTTGACCAAATCTGAAAAAATAAGCATGAAAAATTTGGCATCTAGGACAGACATAACGATAAAACCCGCTGACAAAGGAGGAGCAATTGTAGTCCTTAATACAACCAACTACCTACAAGAAGCATACCGCCAACTAGACGACTCAAGATTTTACGAACGCCTCCCAGGTGATCCGACAGACGAATACAAACGTATCGTATCAACAGAACTAAAGAAACTGTTGGACGCAGAAAAGATAACCAACACTGACCACAAACTGATGCAAGCAGCATACCCTCGTCCAGGTCGCTTCTACATCCTCCCAAAAATTCATAAACCCGGTAACCCAGGTCGACCAATCATATTAGGCATCGGTACAATAACTGAACCCATATCAGGGTACGTGGACAAACTAATAAGCCACATTCCATGCACCCTCGCGTCGTACATAAAAGACACCACACATTTTCTTCGAGACATTGCGGGTATCTGTGTGCCGAAAAACTCGTACTTGGTTACTCGTGATGTCTCTTCATTATATACAAATATTCCTCACGATGACGGCATAGCTGCATTACAAAACATGTACACAAACCATAGACAATCTAACACCCCAGATTTCTCTGCCATTGCAACATTGACGAGGATGGTCCTCGAATTAAATTCATTCGAGTTTAACCAAGAGTATTTTCGACAAATCAGCGGGACCGCTATGGGCACCAAAATGGCACCTAATTATGCCAACATATTTATGGGAAAGCTAGAATCTGAATTTCTTGCACAAAGTTCCT
Organism: Rhipicephalus microplus; assembly: GCF_043290135.1. Classification (NCBI taxonomy): domain Eukaryota; kingdom Metazoa; phylum Arthropoda; class Arachnida; order Ixodida; family Ixodidae; genus Rhipicephalus; species Rhipicephalus microplus. The sequence goes on along the minus strand of NC_134707.1, from coordinate 69,990,472 downwards.
TGAAACCAATGTTATACAGAAGATACATAGACGACATCTTTCTTATTTGGACCCACAGCGAGGACGAACTTCTCAGCTTTAGAGACACTTACAATGCTGTACATCCGAACATACACTTCACACACACATACTCGCAAGTTACCGTAAATTTTCTTGATGTTACCATAACGATAGAAGAAGAGAAGCTCTCTACAACCCTATATCGCAAACCAACGGATCGACAACAATACCTTCATTACCAAAGCGATCACCCACGCCACTGTAAAAACAGTATTCCATACAGCCAGGCTCACCGGTTTAAGCGAATCTGCTCTAGAGACGCTGACTTTGACACGAGCTCACAGAGGCTAAAACTTATGCTCGAGCAACAAAAATACCCCCCACATGTAATTAATGACGCTGTTCAAAAAGCGAGAAAACTAAAGCGTGAAGACTTACTTATGAAGCGACCACCACGAGAAGACCCACAACGAACAAACCTCTGCTTGACTTACAGCACAAACTTCCCCAATGTAAACAAAATCCTTAAACGACATTACAACATTCTGGAACAAAGTGAACGTCTGAAACGCGCATTCCCATCTGCTCCAGGCGTCGTTTACCGACGACCACGTAACCTAAAAGACACCCTTGTCCACTCCCAAATTAACACATCACCCCCCAATTCATGCCGCCCTTGCTTAAAGCCACGATGTCTTGTATGTAAGGCGATGCGAGAAACAGACAAAGCAACCAGCACGCAATCCAAGTTTTCGATTAACATACGAGGAAACCTAACATGCGATTCTTCTAATGTGGTGTACCTACTCGAATGCAACGTGTGTGGTATGCAGTACATCGGACAAACAGAAACACCATTTACGATTCGCTTCAATAATCACAGAGCCCATGCGAAATCAGCCCCAAGTCTACCTCTATCAAAACATCTCAATCTTCCCCACCATGCATTCGACAAACTATCAGTAACGCTCTTAGAGACGGGATTTAAATCAAATCGAGAACGTGAACAACAAGAGTCATACCTTATCCACCGATTTAACAACCTCGATAGAGGAATAAATGAGAATCCTGGTACACTGGCAGCAATTAAAGCATTAGAAAACAATAACGGCAACAATGAAAATAGTAACTGAGTTCACGGCACTGCAGCTGCGAAGGGCACTGGACAACCTAAAACAATTCCAAGTGTAACTACTCTTCCTAAGTGCAGCTGTCGTCTGTTTTCTGTTTTATTTTACTACCCAATCAATTGTGCCATGCACGACATGCCCAACAGCAACCATGTGCACAGCCGGGAGGCCCCCACGACACGCGTAATTTAGAAGCGGGCCAGGAATTCGCATTGCACGCGCTTGCACAGCCTACCGCAATACGGGGCACCCCTATTTTTACGACGAAATGTTGACAGGGCGCGGAGTAGTTAAAGGCTTAGAACTTCCTAAAATGGCCGCTGACCAGCCTCTGCCACAATACGCGGCCCCCGTCCTTCTACGACGAATTGTTTACGGAACCCCGAGTAGTTAAAGGCTTAGGACTTCCTGAAAAGCTCTTTTTTGCCCCGCACCGAACCGCCAGTGCCAGGACGCGCCGTCTGATCGGGAGGAATGCGCTAGTGAACGGAAACATACACAGACCGCTGACATCAGAAAGGTGGAGGGGAGAGGGGGGAGAGAGATGGGGGGGGTGGAGGGAAAAGTGGAAGGGGGGCACCCGAGGGGCGTTCACCGTATATTAATTTTCTCTTTTTTCTTTTTTTTCTTTCCTTTTCTTTTTTTTCTTTTTTTCTTTCCTTTTTTTCCCTCTTACCTTGCCCTCTGATTCGAGATTGTATAAAGCTGAGCAGCGACAAACTGTATTATCTTTATTCCTGATGAATGCCAGACTCTAGGCCGAAACGTCGAAATAAACCACGTTGTGACCGCTCACGGAGGATCTACTAGACTATATGCAACGCTACGGCCACTCAACCACCATGCCTGCCTATATATATATATATATATATATATATATATATATATATATATATATATATATATATATATATATATATATATATATATATATATATATATATATATTATTATATATATATATATATATATATATATATATATATATATATATATATATATATATATATATATATATATACGGTGAGAAAGCCGGAAAGAGAGGGGCGGGAAAAATGTCAGGAGAAAGTAGACACGGATAGAGCCAACCCAAACACGATCGCTTGTTCCTTCGCCAATCCCCGCCTACGCCACAGTGCAGCAGCTCGGTCTGCACGTGTTCTTTTCATTCGGGCTGAAGGCGGCCGACTACGGATAAAAGAGCCAAGATTGGATGAACTAATCACGTCTGCTTAGTATATCCTCTTCTCAGAACCCCGTCGGCTACGCGCAATGTAAACATGAATTGTACATGCAAGCCCGATGGGCAAGCCACCGCGTGTGTCAGTTTTTGAGAGAAAAAAAAAAAGAAAATTTTGAGCACACCGCTTTTTCACCGACCTAATAAATCCAGCAAAAAAAAAAACTCTGTACAATGAAGGGCTCAGGAAGAGAACAAAAAGAAAATGACAGTCGCTTTCTGTAAGGAGTTCTGGCGCAGTTTTTACTGACACGCATTTCCGGATAATATTCATGATGCCTTCCCGTGTTTGTATAGCAAGTTATACATGCATGTAATGCGTGTACAGACTTTTTATGGTGATGGAATACCAGACCTTAGCAGAGATAGGAAAGTATTCTGGTGTACAGATATCGAAAGGCATGCGTTAGAAGCATCAAACACAGGGATTGAGATACATTTATCTGAGAGGTAACAGAATATTTCAGAGATACTTCGGACAAACCAGATAATAAGATCAAGGATTACAATTACAGGAATACACACACCGATATACATGCTTTTTCCAGGGATGCTAATGCTCTGTATAAACATTAACAATTACTAATGATAATAAAAAATTTGAGAAATCAATGCATTTATTAACACCGATTTACAAACTTCATCTATTCTGCTGAGAAGATTTCTACGTAAGCTGCGCTTTCCCAACCTTACCTACTCGGTTAAGCTGTCGTCTCAATTACGTCGATACGGCTTAAACGCAACATCCGTGAACTCACAAAATGCTTTCCATTGAAAAAAATTAGGGGTGCTTCACCTGATTTCAGACATGGCGAATTTTTTCGGAGGCACTCAGAAATACGACTCACGATCTTATAACGTGATGTTTCTCAGACGCTTTACCTTACGGGTCATTCTTCGCGCATGGAAAACCTTTTGCTATACCTACCCTGTGTCAGCGACGAGAGGGCCCATTTGCTTAGCATAGCAGAGAAAAGTATTTTTTTTTCCTAACAGCACGACGGTTCTTTTCCGACAAAAAAAGGAAGTAATGACATACCAGCGGAGTAGCCAGTACTGTGATACAATCAACACATTATGAAATAATTTCGCATTGAGATAGAAACATGAAGGAATACAAGACAACCGTATTTTTGTAGTACGAAGCCACAAAAGTTTCACACATCTGATTTCCAATAAAAACACCTTCTTCAAATGTGTCATGATAGAGAGGTACTGATACTCAAAAGTATCACTGCGATATTACTGCGATACTAACTACTCAGTCGTGCAATTTATGTGGTCATGCAAAATACAAATCACTGAATAATTGTCTCGCAATAGACAAATACATGCGGTATGTGGTCATAAAGCGAAAATAAAAAAGTACCTCAGACTGTCTTATGGACGTAGTTATTCGACTGTAGTATACGTTCGCATAAGAATTGTATTTTTAGGAGACGGCCAAGCTCTTGGCCAGGGAACTTTTCCAGTTAGAGAGAGATTTGTTGAAAGCCTTGAAAAGAAAGACCTACTTTTGTTATTGCTTCTCGCTAAAACAACTCTTGAATTCAATTTTTTTTGTGGGGGGATGGGGCCAGGTTACTTGACCACCCACCCTCCTGGCCTTGCCGTACACACCATTTCTGGAAGGATTGTACCCGTCACGCAGGGGAAACAATGAGGTGCTACTGTAAGCGCTCATCAACGTCAGTCATCCAGTGAGGACTCGAGTTATGCCAAGTGTCAGAGAACGCTAAAATAATAATATAACAATACAACGTACTGGTATTTTACGTTCCAAAACAAAGATAAGATTACGAAGCACGCAGCATAGGTGAAAATCAATGATATTTTTTTTAACGCGCACTCGTATCACACAGAAGGCAAGTCTACTGAAATGCGACCACTAAAGGATGCAGTTATGTCGCGACTTTCGAGGCAGCAGCAGAGAACTGTAACTACTTTGTCACCCAGGCGAACCTGAGTAAATGAAGGCAGGGAAATTACGTAGAGGAAAGCTTTGGTTGTGTGACTTCTACTTCAGAGAAGGAAAGAGGACATGAAACGACGAAAGAGGAGAACAGTCTGTGATGACACTACAAAACAGGCAGTAAAGCTTGCTACTTTATTCCGGCAGGTCGCCACTACACTCCGTGATTTATCCCAAAAGCTAGGAGTAAAACAATATACGTTTTAAACAGGACGAAACAACAACAGATCTGCAGTGTGATGCATTTTGATTGATGTTCTAACCGTCTTTAGGTTGTGGTCAGCGTCGGAGATCGCGCCTCCGCACCCCCCCATAACATAAATCACTGGAGGTTGCTTAAGACGTACACATAAGCCTGGTGTAAGAGATAAAAAACAGAGGAAGGTTGCCCCTCAAAAAGTGAAAAAAAAACCCTCTACAACGTAATGGATCAGATGCTCATCATGGTATGTACAAGCAGCGCTAACTTTGTCATGATCGGAATGTATTGTAATATCTTTCGCTCGCGGTTAAGGTGTCCAGAATCCGGATGATGACCAGAAAGCTCGAGCCGTATCGGTTGCACATACATCAAACGCAGCAAAATGTTAGATGCCAGCATACTCTGGTATGTCAGTCCACGTTAAATTTCATTAGCTGGCCAAATTTTCGAAGCCCGCCTCTCTCGCGAGAAGCAAGAAATCATAACGAGTGTAATTTTGTTACATGGCCCTCACAAAAACGGTTGTTTGGCCTGTCTTACACTCATATCTAGGGTTTTCCCATGTAAAACGCGAAGTATAATGTTATGTTCGCCTACAATATTATTGTTATTATTAATTTTATTATTGTCGTTGTTGTTGCTGTAAAGTAAGTTAGTTCTACCATTTCTTCAGTGTATTGCTGTTACCCTCCTAGCATTGTACCATACCCAGTGAGAACGTATGGAGTGTATGAATTGAATCATTGTAGGAATGAATGGACGTCTCCACCCGCATGACTCATTCAGACACAAAGACAATGAAGAAAAAGCTATAATTATAGCCTTTTATAGACGCCGCACGTTTTATTTGAGCTGATTTCCTCGCACCCTGAAAATTTTGAATCGTATTCTAGCGCTCAGTGTTTTATCGAACATAGTGGAAGATTTTTTCGTAACCGACGCAAAGCACTCGTTTTCACCCTAGGCTGAACTGCGTGAGCAAACTCCTTTCTGGGATAAATTCAAAGGCAGGAGAGCAAGAAAGAAATGCGTCTCAGTCGCAGGCGCTCCACTAAGAACGAAAATGCGTCATATAATTGACGGATCTTCTTTATACGCACAAACACACACAGACACACAATAGAGAGAGAGAGAGAGATTTCACCAGAGTTCCAAAGTCAATAGCCCAATAGATCCACGAATTCAGACCGAAGTGAAGAGCTCTTAGGACAATATAAGTTGAGCCTTTCTTACTTTCTCTTCAGCTAAACGTGGCTCAGACTTGCATAACAAAAGCTATCTATGTCGATGCTTGCAGGGGCCCTAAAAAACAGAATTTCATGCCTCTCATATGCGCGGGCTTCGAAGGAGCCCTTGTTTTCGGGTTCAACACTCTCGTCCTTAATCCGCGCTCATGAAACCCGAAGATTGAGAAAATAAAAAGACCATCCTGAGTGTTTTGTTTGTTTCCATTTTTGTAAAAAGAGAGCTTTTAAACAGAACTTGCCTTTTGCTTCACTTTAGTTAACACTAAAACATATCCAGACCCGAATGTGTAAGTTGGAAATGTAATATCTTATCTCACAAGAGAATGAAAGTCTATTGAATGAATATTCATCAATTCCATATGATGCACTCTCATTTCTTTTCAACAATAGGTGTTGTGACGTCTGTGTTAATTGGAAGCAGGGAGATTTTTAAGACAAGCGTAAATTATGTTCAAATGTAACTGGCCCATCTCCCATGTAAAATTGATGGCTAAATTAGTTTCGTTTCCATTTAATTCAATTACTGGCATGCCTATGCGACAGCCTCAAGTATAGCATTACCATTTCTGATCTAAGTATGATAGACAAATAATTACAGTGACCAAAACATTTCTCAGTCGCTGTTGATCACTAATTTTAACAGCGTGCAAATTGAACACGTAGTTTTAAGAGTGAATAATGAAATATGAGACTATACTAAGGCTACAACTAAGACAATAAGCCTGTATATATTATACCATGGTTTCAATTAGCCAGCAACACGTTGTAGGGGCGTATGCTGCTTGCAAATCACAGGTCATCAAGCGAACAAAACACACACACACACACACACACATATATATATATATATATATATATATATATATATATATATATATATATATATTTATATATATATATATATATATATATATATATATATATATAAATATATATATATATATATATATATATGTTTACTTTTTTGTGATGACCATTAGAGATTGGAACCGGCTGCAAGACAAGCAAGTGTGCTGTATAAACGAAGAATTGTTTTATTTCAGTCTGTAACCCCCCTGCTGTAACGCCTTTTTGAGCAAAGCGGGGCACTCACCGAATAAAATAAGGAAATATATATATATATATATATATAAATATATATATATATATATATATATATATATATATATATATATATATATATATATATATATATATAAGAAATCGTAAGGAACGTAACGAATGATTATTCTATGAATTTTGCCCATAGATATACAAGTCTGTTAGTAAAGGGGCTTAAAATAAAATATACGTGCGACTACTGCACATCCACAAGTGTCGGCCACTAAACAAGGTTTTAAAGAATTAGCTTTGCCTGTTTGAAGCTGTTTCTGCTTATATGAGTCCGTTTTGTATGTGATCCCATTGGATTAGCATACACATTGCCGTAATACAATTCAGCTCGATTAAAAAAACGGATTGCAGATAACAGCAGAACTCCGATGGTGTTGACAAGCGATAATCCCTTGTACTGTACTCTTTTTCTGTAAATGTTTCACTATACGTGTATTAGAGAAGTCGTCGAGGTGATCGTCACAGGTATATATCAATATCGCATCAAGACTCGTGGTTCTATCGCGTCTGTTGCTTCGGTTTTAAAGGGGTGAAAGACAAATCTTTAGGTAGTTGCTTGGTCATCATAAAGCAATAGCAGTGCACCATTTTCGAAGCCCGCCTAAAGGAACTTTTTGTCTGCCCTTTTGAAGTCTGCGCTGCATTTGCCTTAAGATGAACGGATGAAAGCCGTCAATACTAAACAGTTTTTTGTCTCACCGACCCCTTAGTCTTAATGTGGTATGTGCCGCATTGTGTTCTCCCATAGCTAAACTCAATTCCATTTACATAGTTTACCAGAGGAAGCTGTGCAAGCAAATGATGTATACATGATTTTTTGGTATTTTTAGACAGGTAAAATGTCCAATATAATTTCGCTTGTTAGTTGGCCATTGTTATATGTTTGTGCTTGGAGTAATTGATTGTGCCATTTCTGTGACGACCCTCAAAAGAGGTTTAGCTTATGATTAAATAATAAAATAAATATCGAAATGAATTAGCCGGCACATTAAGGGAACCTGAGGTTAAAAGTGCCCTTCTCAGGTATGTATATAAAAACGTTATTAATGTCCTACAGAGTGCGTCTCATCACGCAACCAGCCGCTCCAATGTATATGCACCAAAAAGTCACACCACTCGGCCACATCGTCAGCCTGCTGGATAGCCCAGAGTTGGTCGACCAGAAGGGCTCTATACAGAGTTGGTCGGCCAGAAGGGCTCATCCAACGTGGCAGAGTCGTTAGACTGGGCAAGTGTCACCGGGCACACAGCCAGAGCATGTGTTCTGACGTGGACGGTCAAAACAAATTATGAGTGTGCCACCTTATGATTGCACCGTTATTGCTAGCAGAGTTGAAGCTAACAAAGATAACATTGTTTGAATGACAGCAATACTGTCACGTAATTACTCGCGTGCGAGCTGCCTCGGGCTAAAAATTAAGGCTGAAACGACTGGCCACGTCAACAGCTCACTCAAACTGGTCTGACAGGCTCGGCGACAGCAACTTCCCGAAATATGTCGCTTGCTCGAAGCAATTCAGTGCACGCTCGGTCGTGGAACTAATTAGGAACAGACACGCGCTACTCGCACGCTTTCGAAACGAGAAAAGCTAAACAAATGCAGCTTCGTTAACAGCACACAAGGCTCATGCAAGCGGTCCTCCGGCGCTTTTGGTAAGTGTTTTCGAGCAGTGTTTACTTTGAATGGTGACGTGGAGCGCATTTTAGGCGCGTTTACGGAGCCGCCTCTTGAGTCGACGGAGTTATTTTTCCTTATTTTTCTTAACACGTCGCAGATGTTGCTACAAAATTACATCCCGCGGATGACAACGTGCATCGATAACAGAGCGGCACACCTTTTGATGGTAACTGCATACGTACGTCGAGCTAAACTGGCTTCGCAATTAGCAACTCAAGGCAATGTATTCAAGCTGCTCTCATTTCAGGCATCGCACTTACGATTATGACAGTAGGAGAGGGTTTTTTCAGCCGGCTTCCCTGGGTCGGTCGTCGTGTCTTTTGCCGAGCCGCTTCTTAAGAAGATCAAGCCAGGCGACTCAAAACATGGTGTGAGGTCCCTGGTGGACACGCAGAGACCAGAAGCAGTTCCGTTGATGCACGAAGTCAGACATTGCCTGAAAAAAAAGTAGCTAGTCATTTTTACGTGCTGTTGGTTTTCTTGGCCCCGAAGGAGTCTATCTACCGAGTGGTCTCATCATAATGTTGGAGAAAAAAGATAGCTCTTCAAGATAGCATGAAAAACGTTTTGTTGAGCTTGACAACAAGGGCGTATAGGAGACTACACTGTCATCGGGTAAAACGTTCATCGGCCAAACAGGGCGCTGCCTGAAGGGCCGACTGAGGGAACACGAAAGAAATCTTAACAATGAAAGGAGAATTCACCTCGTTGACCACGGCATGACATGCTCGCATTGTGAACCGTGATTCTGGTTTGGAAAACTCCTACATGGAAGTACGTGAAAAATGCCTCGCGTTCTGTTATACGAAAATACTTTATTTTAGGTCCAGCAGTTGACTTAGGGTGAGGTGTAGGAAACGGTGATGCCCTCCAGTCCCTTCCCAAGCTCCGTCGATAATGATAGCGGCGTTGGAAACATTTTGTTTTTGATCAGGAAAGCAAGGGAGGGGTGTGTAAGTGACACTTCCACTTTTTCTGTACAATAGTGAAGTTCAATTTTTATTTTGCGCCTTGTTTCAGTTCACTTTTCGTTTTTATCTACAGTTGTTGTTGTGATGATGCCCCTGCGCAGTATGTTAATGTGTGAAGGCGTGCATCTGCCTTCAATAAAATCAGTGTGTACCAGAGCTCATCTCTTTCTTCCTGTATAATTGGTTTAGTTGCGCAACTCAGAATGGTTTTATGTCAAAACACCAAGTCGCCCACAGACAACTCTTTTAAAGTATTTGGAGAGCCGAATATGACGACAGCAACGTGATGTACTCTAAAAAAACGCAAGAAATGAAGCACTCGTTTTCTTTTTGTTTCAAATAAGGAAGTACTTCGTGTGCCGACAGTTCAGGCACCTTATTTACGACGTTGCTTCAGACTGCGGCGCAGCGCCTTAACGCAGAACGCTACTTTCTTTTCTGTGGTATGTTCATAATGTTACTCTTATTTGTTTCTTTTTTTCTTGTTGTCAAATCTAGCGCTAATTGCTCGTTCTTCGGTGCCGCTGACGCTAAGGGCTCAACTGTCAAAGGATCACCCTGTAATGACACGAGTTCAGCGAGGCAGCGTGAAGCTCCACTGTTTTTTCTCCGCGCGAAACGTATACGTTCACGACGTCCGGGACGACGAGCGGCTTATGAACGGCTCTCTTTCTTGCTTGTTTTCAACTGCGGTGTGCTAGAGAAGTGTTTATCGGCAACACGGTTCTCCCAAATTAACGCGTGAACATTTAATAAAACCCACCTCTCCCGTTCCCCCCCGCCCCCCCACCCAATTGCGGCTTTGACAAGGCACTTGCGATGAGGTATAACAAAGCACTTTCGATAAAAAAAGAAAACAGAAACGCTTTTTTCTCGACGCTGAGACGCCATTTCAAACACCTTCCATCGCCTCCTTACGGAAACGCTTTACACATTCTCAACTCCTTTTCAGCAAAAAAGTGACTAAGGCTTCCTCAAAAACGAGTTGCTTTCACGTGCGAATGCTTCTGTATTCAAAGTTCAGTGACAGTGTGCTGTTGAATACAACTTGGTTTTCGATTCTTTAAAAATGCGCTTTTTCGAGGGCAAGCTGTTTTTGAATTATTCAAAGAATGGTTGGAAGACACCTGACGTTCGTTTAGTGTAATTTTTCTGTATTTTTATTTTTCTGTGTTGCTGCACTTAGTTGCATTTAGTTCGCGACTGTACCTCTTCTGTCTCTATTTATGGTGGGTTTGATATTTGCTTCTAAGTGTCGGCCTGTCCAAGAGCAGTGGCCGCTTCTTTGTTGGGAAGCTAAGCACAGTACTACTTCAATGAGAACATTTAAAAAAACGGAAAAAAACGCCATAAACAGAAATTTTTCACCACGTTAACAGACATTCGAAGTAAAAATTTACGCTTACTTAGAAACGCTTGTCGGGGAACCAGTTGCTAAAAAACCTTAAACTGGGCTAGAGTCGGGACATCAGAGCAGGAGGATAGAGGGCAATCACAGCGTTCATCTTGTTTTTTTCTATACCAGCGTTCCGTCTGTATCCCATTCGAAGCTTTCATAACGCCTACTGAAGCGTGCTCAATATGATATCATACGGGGTTTCGACACACTTTAACAAAAATATTCAGTTATGTCAATAGTTTCTGCTTATCGCTATTGCCCACAGCTACGTACAAAGCAGAATCTATCACTGAAACGAAGCTCTAAAGAAGAGAAGAAAAACGAGAAAAAAGGGAAGGCAGTGAGGTTAACCAGATGCTAATGTCCGGTATGCTACCCTACACTGGGGTTTGGGAATTTTTACGCATGCAGAATTACGATCCCTTCATCCTAGGTTAAGCTTACGGCTCCCAACAAAACTACGACGAGGTGACGCTACTGTTCTGTGCAAATTATGGTTGGGCGTCGCGTTTACCTGTGAGTACGTGTCTCGTATAGGGATGGCCGAAAACGCCCCCCATACACATTTCGAAGATGAAGAGACAATTCGACACGTTCTATGTGATTGCCCGTGTTATAATCTACAAAGACAGTACCTTTCTAATACATTCGACAAGTTAGGTGACTAGCCGCTGTCAGAAAGAAGTATACTGCGCCATGGACTCATCACTCATTATTACAGAAGAAGGCCGTGCAAGCGCTATTGGGCTTCTTGCGAACTACTCACCTGTCGGAAGAACTCTGAGTGGATTAGTTTTGTGAACTTCTGTGTCCGCGTTTCACTCTTATTTATTCACCTATTTCTCATTTTTACGCTTTGAAAGTATTGATCTAAGTTTATCCGAAGAATGAAAAATGATGTGCCACGTCGACCCGATGTGCGTGCCAAGGTATGAAAACTATTCAAAGTTAGATGACAAAATGTTGATTACCGCGTAAAGAATGACATAGCATTGTGAAATACATACCAGTAGAACATATGTCCTCTGAAACGCTGACAAAATCTAGGTTTCGTGCATATGATGAGCATGTGGAGTACATACTTGCGTTGGAACGCCAAACATCAATAACTTTGCCGTGAGTAAATTTTACTTGGAGAATGCAGCAGAAAAGCAGTCCCTATACTAACGACTGGTTCTTCGGTGTCACCTTAGAGCACCTCAAACAACTCGATGTGAAGATATGTGAACTACAGCGTTGAATCGTATGGCACACACCCACACCATGAGGCCAGGTTTACACTCGGGACTCACTCGCTGAGGCAGACCTCTCACAAAAGCTGGCCGTGTATCTACGTTGCGATTTGGGGGGCTAACATACGAACCAGTTTCTTTCAAACCTGACAAGTTTAACAAGTAAGCGAGCAGACAATACTTTTTTTATTGCGTTTCATGCGAATCTCCGTAGTTATCAGTAGAAAAACGAGCAAATCTTCCACTCTTAGAACGCACAAAACGTGTTATGTGTCTTCTTGCGCACTGCTGATTAGAGCGAGCAGTACAATCTAGTCTATCAGAACGTGAATCTGTGTTTGTGAGGAAATGTTTCAAAATACTGCATGGTGGAAGAAATATGCACAAAAAATGAAGGGCGCAACAAGTGCCGTCTTGCAGGTCAGTATATACGACTGATAACTCCGAGAGTTTATATACAATAAGAAACATATGAAGTACTCGCGAGAATAATAATAATAATAATAGTAGTAATAATAACAACTATGAGATACGTCGTAATGCCGGGCTCCAGAAATTTCGTCCACCGGGGGTTCTTCAACATACGCTCAAATATGAACACACAGGCCAACAGCATTTTCGCCTCCATCGATAACGCAGCCGCCACTGCCGCAATTTGTTCCCATGACCTACAGGTCAGCAGCCGAGTGTTTTAGTCACAGACCACCACGGCGTGGCACGCGACAAACTTAGAAACTAAAAATAAGCTTGAAAAAAATACAGCAGTTATGACAAGAGCTTAACATTGCAGCATAACCCGCAACAACTTCGTAAAAACAGATAGGTGGCCATGCAGAAACCAGATCGCTGGCTTAGGTTCAGTTATTCTGAGCTGCATTACGATAGTAAACCTCTTTTTCATAGAAATATAGTTATCTGCAGTTTGCAGGGGTACTGCGTGATACCCCCCCCCCTTAAGTTTTATGTACATTTTTGTACAATCTGTTACTCTTCAACGTACAATAACATCGCACAGCACACGGACCTTCAGGATTTTGCCTACATCGAAATGTGACTGCTGCGGCTTCGATCGAACTTGTTACTTTCGGATTAGCAGTTGATTGCAGTATTTGCCCTGCCCCCGACGAGGTGGATAAAATTGATTTGCCAGACGGCACTCTTCATATACATTTTATGACTCGTGTATATGTTTTGCATCTCAACTACAGTTAATTGTAATCAAACTTCTTAACGCACGGAGAATATGGAAGAGAAAGCTTTTCGTGAAACGGGCAAAATAGCGTGACCAACTATCATATTCTGAAAGAATGAGTATGGGCCAGAGAAGGTGCACACAAAAAAAGTGTCGTATTCAGAAAGCAGCCATTGACATTCATCAGTTGTTTTTTTATTTTTCTTCAAAACTCCGCGGTTCTCTACTATTACGCGTTACCTTGAGTTAAGTGGCGCAGCAACTCGAATGACTAAACACCGGGCGGCACGCACATTGAAAGCGAAAGAAATGCTGCCAATGACAGAGGAAAATGTCGACTCTGCTGGTGACTTCCGAGAACTGCTTGATTCACGGCGTTCTTAAGCCAGTTCCAACAAGCTCGATCAATGAGCGCTCGTCGCAGGACACGCACGAACCGCTTGCACGCTTTAGCGCACAGCGCAAAAAAAATCTATAAGTTGAGGTTTTCGCCGTGCACTTGGTTCGCGGAAGAGCTGGGACGTCCGGGGTCGGCCTCTTGAAACGCACCTGGCGCCGACTGGGGCGATGCCTTTTGACGTTGGAATTAAGAAATTAGTGGAAGGCTTACGTTCACGCTTGACAACACTTCTTCGTTTTGAATGATGAAATGGCAAACGCGATGAGGATAACTACGCGATGCTCCCTTTCACACTACTAATTGTCATCTTAGGAGTGAGTTTTTACTCAATACTGTCGCACAAAAAGGTGGAGTAGAATGCAGAAAAACGCAGTCTGATGAAACGAACGAACGAAATAATTTAAATATTAGCTTCGAAGGTTGTAGTCAATTGGCACTAGTTAGTCTTTCTCGCTACTAATAGAAATTTATTCGTGACAATTAGGGGACCCATATTTCGAACATGAAGCTTCCAGAGGGCCCGTCTGTCTTATATTCGCTGTGATCATCATACACTGACACTGGTTACTGAATATTCACAGATATATATAAATACGGGTAGCAGAACTGACCGAATAAAATAGCAAGTGTGAGAGTGAATCGGCTGTAAATGATAACATACCTCATGATTTTTTCCGGAAATTGTAGGTCTTGCAGCTGCTTAGGATGGGAGCTTCAGTTGAGCTAGAACTCGGTGAGGTCTAACTCTACCGCAGTTTGGTAATCGATGTCTAGCCCACCCTCGACCTCATAGAGGCCAAAAATAAGTGTTCGCCTTTCTCTGATTTGAGCATATAGTTTCAAACATTCCTGTCAGAAAATTTTCTTCATGTTCCAAGCATTGTGCTAGTCAATTTTCATGCCATGCAGTCAGCGAGTAGAAGCCTACGGCATTTTAGGGGAGAAGTTTCAAAGGGTCGAGCCTTGTCCCTCCGATGTCCTTTGTCCTGGCTTGCACGTGCTGGAAGCAGCAGCCGGGAACACGCCCGTAGAAGAGGAAAGCGGTGATTGCGTGTGCGCTCGTGGCAAGCTGTTTATTTTGGTGTGGCGCTCCAAGAGCTATAAAGCACGCTTGCTCCCGGCTGACGCTTTTGTGTTCATGGAGTGTACTTTGTTGTGTATGAAGACAGGACGGCTTGCAGCGCGGCTGCGCGGGAACTCAGTCCAGAGTTTTGGGCTCGCAGAGCGGCTGCAGCATGGCAGCCCAGACAAGCGTGGATCTAGACTTGCGGGTTCGCGAAGCTGCAGTGATGTGGGAGTGCCCAGGACAACAGAAACACTACCACCATGACCTTTTGTCGAAGCTCCTTGACGCTCTGTGGAGCGCCGCTTTTGTCGACCAAACCAGGGCGACCCAGCACGCCCATGAGGCGGTGTCGGAGCAATTCCTTGATGTTCCCTCACGGGACGCCTAGGCCCGGCCCCGTAAACCTGCTGGTTTCTTCAATAACGTTGATTCCCCTTCCTCCCCCTCATTTTGGGAAGTAGAACCCACCCACAAAATTATGAAAACAAACAGTGATCAATGAAGCAACGCTACTACAAAATTGTATTTCGTGATTATACTTTAATCACACGCTATTACTATACTTTAGACTGTTTTCTGGTTATCTGTATATTACATTAACTCATGCCGATATATACTACTGCGTTTACAAGTGAATTCATCGTGAGAAGTGATGACCTCTCTCAGCCCTTCTTTAGAATTCTGTTATTTGACTATGTTCCCGCTTCTCTACGTGAAGCAGAAACATGGTCAAATGGTGGTGGTGATTTTGCTGCTCTATATAGCAGTGAAATCACCACCTTGCCAACTACCTGGGATGCAAACACATGCTGGAAAATATTTCACAGCTATAATTCAGAAGCCTACAGCAGCTCCGTCATGTGCAATTTCCTATCACTGAATTTTCCCTATTCTTCCTTGCAATTCTTTTTTACTGTTATTTATAGTCGTTCTGCTGCAGTCTTTTTACGCCTGAACACCGCTATCATGGATTGCAACAATGCGCTGCCGTTCGGTCGTTACAACCAGTTACGTGGTAATACGCCTGCTGCAGCCTACTCACGCGCAATCATTTGTCTTTGCTCTTTCTCAGCGCATGACATTGTTTCGTATTTCGCCAATAATTGATCGATATTTGGGGTTTAACGTCCCAAAACCACCATATGATTAAGAGAGACGCCTTAGTGGAAGGCTCCGGAAATTTCGACCACCTGGGGTTCTTTAACGTGCACCCACGTCTGAACACACGGGCCTACAACATTTCCGCCTCCATCGGAAATGCAGCTGCCGCAGCCGGGATTTGATCCCGCAACCTGCGGGTTAGCAACCGAGTACCTTATCCCCTAGACCACCGCAGCGGGGCATCTTTCGCCATTTAGGCTGTTTATTTCGCTTCACCAAGCCATATATCATCGCTAGGTCCAATGAACAGCAAAAAAGTTATAGTAACCTGTACGCATCGCATTCGTTTGGATTTAGAGAAGCATCAAATTGAGTGTAAACTGACTAAAAAATTTCAGCATATCTAGGAAGTGAATGATGATGATTGAGGTAAAGCGTCCGTAAGTCCGTCCATGGTTCCATCCGTCCGTTCATTCTTAACCTTAATGTAACCGTTAGTTCATAACCATAAAATTCTCACGGCTTTACGAGACGATGCTGGAGGGGAGAGGGGAAGGAAAGGCGCTTAATATACGCTTAATATGCGCCACGTGTACGCATACATGACGCTGAGAGCTACGAACGGGTTATGAACGCCTCTCTTCTTTACTTCTCTGGAGATTGTTCGCAAAATATTTATTCAAAAACCGTGAACTGCGAGAATGAGGGCGTAAAATTATTAAAATCCCACTTCCTGTCTCGTAAGTCAGCTGCGAAATATTGTGCAAACACGGCGTGGCAAGCAATTTGCGTGAATAGCTTTCGTTTTCTTTGTGACGATGACCCAGAATTTTCACCAACGTTTATCGCCTCATTACGGAAACTATATATGTTTCCTCGACTCACCGTTGCAGAGAAGTGCCTGAGGGTTGCTCGCCAAAGAGCTTCTACCGTATCAAAATTTTTCTGGCGTTCAAACTTCAGTAATGTGCTATGGAGTATTCCTCGGTTTCGTTTTGTTTAATATGTCATTTCAGAAAACAAAGCGGTCCTAGTATAAACAAAATACTTACTAAATAACGCGATAATGATGTCCTGCTTTTTTTCTATGTTAATTTTTCTTGATTATCAGACTTCCCAAGCTGATGTTGTCTTGCGATAATAGCTTGTATTTGCGTATTTATGACGCTTCATCGTCTTTTTTTTAGTGTCTGCTGGTCCAAGGCTTAGCGGCTTGGTTGCTGAGAATATAATATTTGTCAAACAGATTTGATTCCCTTTCTGGGCCGATCTCACTCAGCACAGAACAAATGAAAAAAAAAGACAATAACTTGCGCATCTAATTACATTCTGGGCATTTAGTATACCCATTCTCTTCATCTGTACATTATCATCGTTATCATGTGTTGCTCATGCATCCTGATTGTTGTCGCGTAGGATCATCATCTTGGTTCGTTCATCGTAGCTGTGGGCTGCTGGTTCCTCAGGCCTAATAAAGGTCTTCTAAACAAAGATTTCATACGTGGTGGAGGGTGCTATTTGATCCCTCGTCGTCATCTAGCCCGCTATACCCCCTGGAGCTTACATCAGGTCGCCGCTTCGGCCAGGTGTCCGGAAATATGTCGCAGTAAGATGAGGTTCGTGCTGCAACCATTCCCACTCCGCCACCGCGCGCCACGCCTTCTCTCGTCATTAACAGCCTCCAGCGTGAGCCCCATTCCTTCGCTGGTATGCGCAGCGAAGATGTGGAGGAGTAGGTGGGTAATTTCGAACGTGATGATGCCGCTAACCGGTGGGATAACACCTAAAAACTCGCTCACGTCTCATTCTACCTCACGGGTGTCGCGAAGGCGTGGTTCATCAACCAGCTCATCGACATTCCAACACAGTACTGCAACTTCTCCAGCGCGACCTTACAATTTTATTTCAGTCACAGTCTAGGGAGTGGACATTGATGCCTTGGTGGACACTGGGGCTACGTTTTCCGTTAATTGTGCCAATTTGTGTGCCCGTCTTCAAAAAGTCATGACGCATTATGATGAACCAATACTGGTTGCAGCCCAGGGAACAATGATTCGCGCTTCCATTCTCTGTATTGCCCGTGTGTTAATCAACGACATTCTTCACCACATAGAATTCGCTGTGCTATCCCCGTGCTCCCTTCAACTCATTCTAGGCTGGGATTTTCTTTCCTCTGCGTCTGCGGCTATTTGTTGTGCACAACGTGTAGTCCATCTTACTGACACAGACCACTTGCTCAGCGATGAAACCTACAGGCCACTTCGACTCACCGCTGCTGTAGACATCAAGTTACTACCACACGAAGAGCAATTAGTTTCAGTTTTGTCCAACGACGTCGACTCTTGCGACATTTTGGTCACTCCGTCGCCCAGATGCCTTATTAATTAAAGGCATAGCTCTCACATCCGGTGCGACTTGCTTCAACAATGAATCAGCTGTCCTCGCTGCTACGAACACCACATCAGATGAAATTTTTACACATCAGATGATGCATTTATTATACCCACCCTCTTCATCTGTACATTATCATCCTTATGTGTTGCTCATGCTTCCTCATACTTGTTGCGTAGGTTCATCATCTTGGTTCGTTCTTCGTAGCTTTCGGTTGCTGGTTCCTCGGGCCTAATAAAGGTCTTCCAAACCAAGACATCATATTATCAGCATATTAGTAACACGAGGCAATAACAGTTTACTGCTACCGACGCAAGTTTAGACATCGGTTGTGGCTCAAGTATTTACGTCTGGTTGTGCCAAGCGATTTGTACGCTCAATCTTTTAGGGGCCAAGTTCCTTATGGCGGGGTTTGTACGTCCCGTTGCCGTAGTGCGTAACCAGTGACACATACCCGCTTTCGGGCACATGCCGGCATATTCACATGTTACGAAAAACGAAACGTAGCATGGCGTCGTTATCAAGCTTTCGTTGTTAGCAAAGCGCTGACCGCAGAAATGTGGTACATACTCTCGTTTAGTCCTTGGATTGTCCACTGGATGGCGGTATTTGTATATCATGAATATATGATAAAAAGAATTGAGATGACGGTACTTGAAGTGTTCACTAGATGGACAGACGTACGCACGGACGGATAGATGAACAGACAGACAGAGAGCTGCAAGGACGAATGGACGAACGGACGGACACACAGGCGAACACACGTATGGACGCACGAACAAACGCATGAACGGGTGCACGTACGGACGGATGGTCACATGGACGAAAGCACGAACGAATTGACGGACGCTTCACTCCCCTCATCAGTATTCATTCCGTTTATATGCAGTGATTTTTGTTTAAATTGTTTTTTCTGTGAGGTTACGTATCTCGAGAGGTGAGGTTCGTTTTTCCTCGGTGTCCTCAGCTCACTTCATTCCTCGATTGCATCCTCACGATGACGCCTGGCTTTCTTCTGACTCTCCAACGCACTTTCTGAATGATCATTGATAAGTGGGGTTTAACGTCCCAAAACTATTATGTGATTAGACGCCGTAGTGGAGGACTCCAGAAATTTCGACCACTAGGGGTTCTTTCCAACTCACTTTCTATATATGTCGATAGAACCCAGCGAGCTAGCTTTTTCATATATACGATGGAAGGCTGGCTACCTTTTTGTTGTTGAAACGCGGTTTCAGTGGCTCGTCCTCTGACGTCATGTCAGTAGGCGTGGCGAAAGTCGCTGCGAAATGGCGAGATTATGGCCGATGTAGCTCTCGCTGCGATATAATGAAATGCGTGGATTCTATGCGGTATAGTAGTAAATAATGCGTTTTCTTTTGTAGTTTTCATTGACCACTATTTCCTGTAGATTCCGGTAAAACAGCCCATACTACTGATTATCACTCACTCGGACAAGAAATTGTTTGCCCTGTATTTGACTGAATAAAAAATGGTTTTGTGGCTCGAAAGCACGATGCGTGCGTATATAGACGCGAAAGGGCTCTACAAAACTTTCGCGAAAGGGTGTTTACGGGACGCAGTTGGTTTATTACAAACAGGCTTTAATACAAACAACACTGTGTCATGTACTCTGAAGACAAAGGTTCTCCCAAGAGACCAAGTGAAGTACCAGAGAATATCTTGGAGGGTCATGACTATCTTACGTTGTGCAAAACAGTGTTGGCTTCTTTTGCCGCAGCAGGGCTTTTTGCCTTTGAGCCTCTTGATCCGCTATAAGTGAACCTATAGTGACGTAGAGGTTCAAATATATACACAATAGGCAACTCAGGCACTAGTGCTATGAGAACTGCAATGCACAGCACTTGAGCCGATAGTAGAATGAGGGACAGTACACTAGTTGGCCCATTCTTGCCTGGTGTAAACGTTGTTCTGGCTCTGTAGGGCCTGAATCCACTTTGCCGATGACGAAGTTCATTAAAGGTTCAGCAGTTAGGCTTCACCACCTTGACCTTTTCAGACTCATCATTTCAAATTCGTTCACGAAGTTCACGATGATTACTTTTTTTTTCATTTGAAGCAAAACCAAAATACTTCAATTAACATGCTGCAAGTGTGTACGAAGCACGAAAACGTTGATACTGGGCAAAAATTGTGTTCTACCCATGATTCCCGTGGTGGCTGAAGAATGGCAGTGCCACAACCTCCTTTGCTTCTTTCTAGGAAACTTCATGCCTAGCAGCAAATATAACGGTTCTTGCAGCGCATCTGATTTTGTAAGGAATCAAAGCTACGATTGGCGCGTCGTCGTGTGCTCAATAAGCGGAAATACGTCAGTATACAACACCATGCCACAAATCGAGAGCATGCCAACAAAGGAACGCTGTTTAGATTTTAAGGTAAGCCATACACCAAGGTAAGGTACCATACAGTTCAACAAACCATATCTAATGAATATTGTGTTCCTTCGCTAAGGAATAAAACGCCGCCGTCCGTTAAGCGGCCCACTTTTTACATCATTAAAACACTGCACACATTTCTTATATTTCCTATAGTATTTGGTATTTAGAAAGCATCTGCACGAACGTAGTAAATGTGTAAAGACATGCTTGAAAGACACAGCTCTGAGAACAAACGCGACCACGTTTTGCCAGGCTGTCATGGAAGCCGCAAACCTATGTCATTCACTGTTAATGCAGTGAATATGTATGCACACTCGGCCAATGTGTGCTTAGAAAAGGTGGTTAACAAATTCGAGTACTTAGTACTCGACTATGGGGGAGCCTAAAGCCGTCCCTGGTGACTTCGGTTTCGTCTACTGTTGAGCAATGTGAAGAGTAGACAAGTATATAAAAAATGACTAATGAATGTGTTCGCTTACTGATCAACACAGCTAGGTCCGAGAAACTGCATTTTGAACGCTAAAAGACTGCATGGGTATTCATTAATGTGTGAATGCAACCGCAAATAAAGCTTTTAATGCTGTTACTCCAAACCTTCACTTTTTGCCGCATTAGAAGTTTTAGAAGTATTGCTGCGTGCCTCGACAGATTCTGCGAATTGCTCCTCAAAGCATATATTACCCACTCTGCCCACAAAAGGTCGAGTCATATGTTGCACTAATCCTCCAATTTCTCATATAGCCTGACCACAATCATACGTTACATATTCATAAATACTTCAGTAATATTATGTTACTATGGCACACATGAGCGAGTAGCATTCACGCAATGTTTTTATTGAAATGTTTAAAAATTATTTATTATAGTGAGCTTTGTTTATTTAGGTACTACGCTGCATACACTGATAATGTAATTATATTTTCCTGAGACCCTTCAGTGATTACATTTATAAAAAGCGATCCACGAGAACGTTAAATCGCTATGCAGTCGCTAGCCCCAAAGCTCCCACATTTACGATTCGATTGTAAGTTCTAAATTTATCTGCTCGTTCTGGAAGCAGCTGAACCAGTGCGTAATATTTGTCCCTCCTGAGCCACTCATATGAACCCACCGCAGAAACTTGGGGTATATTGTATACTAACGATCTTTCAAATGAAGTTATGCCTTCATACCCCGTTGATTTTTCGGGTTACCTTTTTTTTCACCATTTGGACTGCTTTGAGATTTCACTGTGCGCCTAACCTGGGCCCACAACTTCTAATTGTTAGTCTAAATACAGACAACGAAAAATCATTGCGACGTACGTACGTATATAACATCTATTTATCCAAAATTATGTGAATATTACATGATCCTTGCACATTTATCCTGAGCTTTTGGTACGCATAGTGCAAAGAAACCTGTATGATAACTCGGTTCAAGAGGGTCATTAACCAAGTGGTCAATGTCAGACCAGCAACGAACACAACGAATAGCCTGGTACCCGTGAATTCCTTCTGTTTACGCAATGACTCGCACTGATTTTCTATGCAGCTCTTACCACTATTATTCATGGCAAATGCAGCTGCTCACATTATTTACTGCATACATAAACTGACTAGCTGATGCACAGTCATTTTCAAGCGAGTATTTAGGGCTGCCAGCGCCCTAAATACTCACTTTGTTGAATGTTGTAACAGCGATTCCTTTAAAAATCTCGCGTATTAAGACCCGCTGTAACGAAACAATCGGTGCGAAATTCCTTTGTATTATTTCCTACGACTGCAGGTGAAGTTGAAAAGGTAATCAGTAGTTTTAAATGCAATGCAGCTGCAGGATTTGACGGTATACTGGCATCTCCCATAAAATATGTATCGAATATCATATCTACAGTCCTAGCCCATATTATCAATAGAATGCTCGAATGCGGAATTTTTCCAAGCAAACTTAAAATAGCCCGTGTCTCTACAATTCACAAAGGGGGTGCAGACAATTCTGTAAACAATTTCCGACCTATTTCAATACTACCACTCTTCTCAAAACTTTTTGAGGCTGTTATCATGAGTGGATGCACTCCTCAAAATAAAACATCAAATACTACAAAACATTAAAAATCGTTTATACACGGTCCGCTTATTCCTTGACCTCCGTAAAGCATTCGACAGTGTGAATCATGAAAACTGTTATCTAAAATTCATAGCTATGGGATACGCGGTACAACGTTAGATCTCATGCGAAGCTACTTAACGGATCGTTTTCAGCATGTTTCACTTAATCAGGTGACCTCTCCTTATCTTAGAGTACAGACTGGCGTAACGCAGGGATCCATACATGGCCCGCTATTATTTAACATATACTTCAATGACCTCCCAAGCATTTCACCTACACCGAACAAAGTCATGTATGCGGATGACACTAATCTTTTCTTTTCAAATTCATCCCTACAACACATTAAGAAAGGAATTAATGATTATTCAGACTTATTATCTGATTGGCTTAAGTTAAATAAACTTCAATTAAATGTCAGCAAAACTAAGTATATAATATTTAAACCGATATATGCCGATGCCTGTAAAGATTACTGTTTTATTTAAAGGAGCGCAGATAGAACAGGTAACAACGCAAAAGTTTTCGGGGGTATGGTTTCAAGAAAACCTCTCTTGGGACAATCATAATGATAAACTCAGTAGCGACCTCAGTAAAGTAATAGGCTCTATGTATAAAATTAGTAGTCTTGTACCACTAACACTAAAAAAGGCAATGTACTACGCCCTCTTTCACTCAAAACTTAACTATTGTGCATTAAAATGGGGAACAACACCTGCAGAAAAATTACAGCAAATTAATAAAATTGCAAAAAAGGGCAATGCGAATTTTCGAAAACTATCACGGTAGACCGCGAGATTTACCCACACACAATCTTTTTGAGAAACACTCGTTAATCAGAGCAAATCAAATCTACTATTATAGATTACTTTTGCACATAAAAAAGCACAGGCTCCGTGTTAGTAGCCTGCCCGTTTCTCCCCCTTGATATCAATTATGCCACCAAACGAGACTGCGAACTTATGCGAACTAACTACGGGTGTAAGGACCTTGAGTATCAAGTACCCCAGCTGTTGACCATTATTGAACATCATATAGATTTTCATGCACCCCGCTTTAAAAAATTTATAAAGAACTTTTTGTTACATTCCACGATAACGTATCAATAAAAAATATCTGTCTAATTTTTAACGTGTACCGCATATACAGTATGTGCTACAATTTGAAAATTCACAATTTAATGCGTATAGGTATATATTCTTGGAGTGTCTGTATGATATGTTTGTTTTCATGAAGAGTTTTCATGTATGATGTCTACCTGTAATTCTTTATTTGCAGTAACAATTATGTACATGCATGTTTTGATTTTTCTGTTTGCTCTATTGTTTGTATACTCGCATCGCACGCAAACGTGTACATGCATGCCGAATGCGAATGGGAGTAGGAGCCTCTGTCAGGCAATACGGCCTTTAGCTCTTACTCCTCTTTCTGTATCAGAAAAAAATAAAATAAACTTCAAACTTCAAACTTCAAACAGTATGCATGACACTAAGTGCGATGAATAATAGCTTGATATACATCTTTCATCAAGTTATTGAAGCGGCTTTCACATGCCTGGGTGCGTATGTGTATGAGTGTTAGTATGTAATATTCATGAACCTTCGCGCTCTCTACGTCCTAGAGAATAAATATAAGGCTGCTGTAATTTCTGCACAACATGTCTTTTAGTACGGGAAGGAAAGAAAATTAGTTTAACAAGCAAGCTTGAGAAAATTGTGAGGGCTAGTGCCCGTCTAATTTGCGCAATACTCGGCATTATCAGGGGTCTGCGTGGGTGACGTTTCTGTTGCTGCCCAAAATAACAGGCTATTTCGTGGAAATGAAAAAGTAAATCTATTCTTCATATTGTCTTCAATACATTGTTCCAGCCTATGTTCTAAGTTGGTCGTAATTTATGGATATTTAAGAAAAGCGAATCGGCATGCAGTGCTTCCCACACTGTCTCTCAAGAGGATGGGAAGCCATTTGTCATATTCTAGTGTGAATCATGATGTACTGGCTGTGAAACCTACTTGCACATACAATTATTTGGCCCGTTATTACACCAGAAAGGAAAACTATATAATAGTAATAAAGATACAACTCTTGATTTGTGGGTAGGCAATATTAGTTATACGAGTTCTACGTTATCAATTAAAAAAAACATGCCAAGGATCGCACTCATTGTGAGATTTAATTTACAACGAAGAGAAAAATTTGTTGCAGCCAACGCCTAGTATGTTAATGAGTCATGCCATACAGGGCTAATAAGTGTTTTTGTGTACTTTGAGCAGTTTCTCGTTCGCTCTGAATTTTCCAGGCACGTCAACTACAACCATATGTTGAACATATGTTCTGACGTAACTGTTGCACTTCTATTAGCGCTGAGACTTCAACTTCTATACATGGAAGTGTGTCGTACATTGCATTGATTCGCATACCACTATTAGCGGTGATTGGCGTGAATCTGATAACGTTGTAGCTGAAGCATAGAAAAAGAGCTGTAGTCTTTTTTCTGCATTTTTTTCTTTCTGGAATTTTCATATGTATAGATACGTATACATATACGGTGCATGACATCGACGCCGACGCCCACGTCGACGCCAGGGGCGAAATCCAGCTGAGATTGCCTCTATAAATTATATCGCAAAAAAAAAACGTGCAAATAAAGCAACAATACACGCCTTATGACAACAGACTTCTATAGTGATGTTGCGTTCCGGTTGGCAATTGTGTTTTGTCTTCTACGGTTTTCTAATAATGTCTCACAATATATATTGGCGGGTACATATGGTTAGCCATACAAGCACATACAAACTTTTCTCTTCATGGACAGCCCACTGATGTACAGTTTGCTTCGCTGTTTCCTGCAAGCTCGTTGTTTCTCTTGTACCTTCTATGAAAGCTGATGACAACTTTTCGAAGCCATTTCAACGGTTTTATCCATCACGCCGTTTTGTCGGTGCATTCCTTGAGTAGAAATATTGTTTTTGATCAACTTCCCTGTTTTCACTAACCCTATTGAAATGAAGTACCATGATGTCGGAAACGTTTTTACCATAACGCCCTTCCGTGAACACGTTTTCTCCAGGGTTGTATACAAACATTTCTGCGTCATCCCACTTGGCGAAATGAAGCGGCCCAGCAAATGTAGCAATCTCATGACCTAGAGCACCTAATTCAATGCCTAACGGCGCTACTGCGAGGAAGATGAAAGACTCAGTCAGGGATCGGGAGTGGCCCAATCTGAGGAGATACCCCAAGCGCAATTAGGAGCTCGCTGGCGGCTACCATTATGTTATACCACACGCACGAACTTGTGCCAGAAACACACTTGTGAGAGGGACTGACGTAAAAGCAGCGCTTTCATCTCGTGTGAAATCTCCTGAGGCATTCTGCTGAGCATTTGTTTTGTTTTGTTTTGTTTTTTGTAGAAGAAGAATCTAAGTGAGCAGGCGAGCTTACCCTCTTGTCCCCAAGCGTTGTAGAGCGTTATAACCCTCGGGATTAGGTGAACGTATGGTGTTCTGGCCCCATGAGAGACAACAATGCAGACACAAATCTCCGAGTTATCTTTTGTAAGGAGATTGCAGATGCACAAGAAATTATCCTACGGTGTTTGTCGTTGTTTTCCGTACCTGAAACAGTGAGGAACTGCGGCTTCATTAGGGTGCTCCTAAGGCACAGGTGAGCAGCTTATGCTTGGACTTAGCATTAGGTGTTTTGTTTCATCTCTCTATTTTGGTGTATCTGTTATTTTGTCTATTGTGGGGGCTGCTGGAGCTAATGCTAGTGCGTGTTCTTGCAGCGCACGCACATGAGTGCAACTCGCCAAGTTTATTGACATAAAAAATAAATAGAGATGCAGAGAAATACAATTTAAGAATATAATGAGTACGCATCAATAAGAACTACCCTTAATAAAACGTGTAGTTTAACCTCCCAAAACCACTTCATGTAAATGAGAGACGCTGTAGTGAAGGGCTGCGGAAATTTAACCACCCGGGGGTTTTTTAACGTGTACTTAAATCAAAATACAAGTGCGTCAAACATTTTCGCCTACTTAGGTTCGTTAGCACGAGAACTAACACGTAGCATGGCACTGCCACGTCGGGACAGATAGGCCTAGCCTCTCCGCCATGTTGTTGGCCCGTTGGACTGCCCATAGTTGTGTACCTTAATGTGGACTTCATAGCGCTGCATCCCACTTGGACGACGTAACGCCTTGGACCCGTAAGGCAGGCCATCGAGCCAGTATTTTATTCATTTTTTTTATTTTAAGCACGACTTTCACGATCTATACACGAATACGTTGGCACGTGTAACTGTGCTACATCGACCAGTCAAATCACTGATAGCACGCTCCCACGGGAAATGGCGCTATACCTTTGTCTTCGGTCATGTGGGGGTCAGTTTGGGAGTGGTACGCCCTTTCTACGTACTGAGCTTGGTGGACCTTATTATCAATAATAATAATACTAGGTGTTGGGTATTCTGAGCATGCACAAAGTGTTGCGGTTCGCTACGGCAATGGTGGTTATGGCAGAAATGTCGAGGCCATAGAGCTTCTCACAATACTCACTAGAGGAAACTATGGCGCTAGTGTCTATGGGAACTGCAACACACAGCGCTTCACTGAGCATGGGAATGACGGGTAGTACACTCATATGTCTAAACTTCGTACTTCTGCCCTGCTTTTGACTCCGTGTGTGTTCATGTGGCTTGAAGTTGTTTTCTCATGAAACAAAAATCGGCAAATGTTCAGCGATTGCGCTTCACCAGCCTATTTTTTTTTTTCATTACCTTCTTAAATTGGGTCACGAAGTTTAAAAGGGTTGAATCTTTCTTTCAAAACAAAATCGAAACACAGCAATAAACGAAGTCGCAAGTACGATTCGCCGCCCACAAGTACGAAGACTAGGCAAATGTGTGTACTACCCATCATTCCCATGGTCACTAAATGATCGCAGCGCCAGAGTGCCCTCTAGTTAAGTTTGAGAAACTCTATGGTCGAGGCTACCTTCAAACGTTCTCCGAATCAAGAGTTTCAAAGTGGGTACGTCAGATTAACTTGATAGGCTCAGTTGTACAACTAACGCAAGAGACACTGCACCATTAAACAGAAAGAGAAAGAAGCAGTTCATAATAATGCTTCACAAGAGTATAGTTAACTTACAGGTAAGAATAATATATGGTGCCGTCGAACCAATAATGCTATAGTGCACGACTTTCCCCCTTCGCTGACTTTACAGCATTGCATGCGTTGGCCACGCTCCACCACGCACACAGAAGAGCACTTCGAAAGAGTTTCAACATGGAGACTGGCTGGGGAGAATAATAAATCTAGCAGCAAAGAACACGACTGGTGTATAATCAATTTAGAAATTGCAAAATGTATTGCATCATTTTTGTTGCCTCATTATTATGCTGTAATGCTGGTGGTCTCGACAACAAAGCGAGTACCGAAACATAGGGGGCATTCTTTCATGCACGCTTCCTTTTGAAAAAACATCATGTGGCTTTTCGTCGCATGTCCCACAAACTACTGTGTAATGATTTAACTGAAGGTGCAATGGACCATGCAAAACTTGCGTCTTTTTCACGTTTATTTTGGGTGCAAAACGCTCGATGAAGCAAACACTGCGAAAAGAACATTCCATAATCTACCTTATCAGCGAAGCATTCCAGATGAATCGCATTGTGGAACTATTATTCCCATGCAAATAGGACTCTATCTTTGTCGTCAGACAAAAATACGACTCCCACCTGTGCTGATGGCGGTAGCAGTGAAATCGAGGGCGTTGTTCATTAGTCAACTCCGCTCGATGACAAACTGTCACGTCCAGGTGCGTACATAGTTTTAGCACAAAGAAGCCAGTGGCGTGACGTAGTCACATACATACGGTCATTGCAAGGACATGGCCAGCAAAGAAATATTCGCTTTAGTCATGGTAGTTACGGTGTAGGCAAGCAGAAGCACACTGGACATCACGTCAGTGCGATGGTTTTCATGACCAGAATTGTAGCGCAATGTGGCACAATACGATGAACTCAAAAGTGTGGGCAACATGACAGTTTTAAATTATTTTCATCGATTTAGAGGAGCCTCATAAAGTAAAAAAGGTGACCTATTCAATTCATTGTGCACATCAGCGATTATCACCCACTTTCTTTCCTGGGATGAGAAGTGCGAGTATCAGATCTGCAGCAAAATATTTTTTTAGGGTGCGTATAAATTATACTTTATATATGCCAATAAACGTGTTTCCATACGCGCGCGAATATACGGAAATGCCAAATTGAAAACTGTAGCGAGGGAAGGGTTGAGGGAACATTGCGTGGGAAGTTTAAACCCGTCAACCCTGGCTACATCTATGGTCACAGGCTGAGGTTTCCTATTTACTGACCGGCCGATGTGCATTGAAATCAAACCAAACTTACCACGTGTTAGAATGGCTGTAAACGTCGTTGCTTGTAATCACGATATGGAATATTCTTCTTGAAAGTTTAAGTCCAGCTCTCTGTAAATGTCTACAGCAACAGCCGATAAAAAAGGTAGTTGGCTATTCCACACAAGAGATAGCGGTCGATGCTCCTACGTTCATGAGTTCGGGTAGCGTGACAGAGAACAAACCGAGAATCCAATGTTCCTTCTCACCATCTCACCTCTTAGCTGACATTACGTTGATATGCGATACCCTATTGTCATATATTGCAGAAGTACGGCGAGTTGGGACCATGTTTGAACCCTCGACGATCAAAGTTGCAGTATTGCCCTGACGTTTTCTAATATAAATTTCATTGGAGCAACAGTACTGTAACGTTGAGCCTGCACAGTCGTCACCAAGCTTAACACGAACGCTCGGCAGGGTGTTCAGTAGCCGTTTGACGTCATCTCATCGTAGCGATAGATTCTTTTGCCGAGGTATTTATTACCCATGCATGGCGACATACTCTCAAAGCACACCGAGGTTTTAACTCGTCAACCGCGCCTAGCACTTCCCCATTGGCAACAGTCAAACAAGTCCAGATAAAACTTTGAAATGAAATCTTCGAGTAAAACTTGCTGTAGAGTGTACGCAGATAAGTTTCTGCAACGCTGGACGTATTTGGCACCCTTGAATAATTTTGCGAACCAGCTGTACTTGCACTTGCTCTTTGTAATCATGGCATCGAAGAAAAGTACGGACTGCGGTTACCAGGCACTATTAGCCATGCAAGGTGCACACATAAGTAGCGGTAGCATGAAAAGTCAAAATGTACTGGGGTTAGTGACGCGGGTTGAACTCCAATGGCTACGTACACTTTTTGACACACATCATGCACCATTTTTTCCACAATTTTAGAGCATCAGTTTTGATCTGGTAGGTTTCCGAATATTTTCTTCTACATTGCAATACACACGTCAAACGACCATTTGAGGTCGCTGCGGAGATGATCCTTGTGAATCAGGAAAATTTGGAGTAACTTATGAATCCGGCTAAAACAAAAAATTGTCGACTGACCTTGGGGTATAACATGCACAGGTTTTTCAAAGCGCTTCGAAACGTTCCCATTTTTAGTGTACATAAAATGAAGAAGTATATGTATGGAAACATGTTATTGGTCCGTTTTTTTTCGACATGGCAGAGCATCAAGATAATGCGCTTATGGCTCTCCGCAGTATTGCATAAAAAGAACTCCACGCAGTGAATGGCAACTGCAATTGGATTTCAATTTTTAAATCAATTAAAAGATAAAAAAGCCCAAATACTTTGTGCACCACACATCTTTTAATTGACCTTTAGTTTGTTTAGGTGACATTCGTTCAGAATGGTATAGTGTCTTATCGGGCCCTTAAGACCCTACAAATAGTTTTTTTAGACTCAGTGGTCAAGTTGTGCTTACCCATGGCTCGAAGGCCGAGTGTTTCATCTCGCTCTCTCTTTCCTGGTGTAACTGGTCAAAAGATCAAGAAAATCAAAAAGACTAAGATCTTATTTTAGTTATCTTTCCAACTTCTACTGCAGCGAGAGACAAACACAAAAAGTAAAAAAAAACAAACGTAAGGTGTCAATAAAGAGCGAAGAACCTATGTCGAATTCACCTACCAGTTTTTAGCTACTTTTTCTCTAAAATTTCTCTTTCTATATTTATTATTGTATATGATAGATCATAGTGGGCGTAGTGTTCAAAGATGCTCGGCGAAATATCAGCTTTCGACGATCTGAAAGAAAATGGGTAATGAAAGGAATTTAGTGGCGATTGCCTCAACAATCTGCGCTTAGAAAAAAAAGGCGACGAGTTGCGAAATTGGATGTCGGGATGTGCTTAAACGTTAGCATCGTGACGTTTAGCCGTTCGGCAAGTTTTTACCTTTCGTATATGTGAGGATTACCCAGTCTTTTCATTTACTGCCACTGGCTTTTCCCAAAAACACTTGTCAAATTCTGGTCAAGTTCAAAGCGTAGAATAAATTATCGTACGTACTTTTAAAGATCAAACACGATATTCGAACTTGGAATTACACAGCTTCATTGTACATGCCAAGTAATTGCTAACTCTAAGTTGTAACTGGTGCAGAGGAGTCCTAAGGTAGACTCAGAAATCCGTAGGTCAAAGGCGACTCTAATCTGGTCAACAAAGTGGAAACAATTTAATAATGCCTGCCCAGTCAGGAAATATCGCAGGAAGACGGGAATAAAAACTGGCTGCCCCTGTGTTGATATGGGATAAGTTAGGTTCCACGGAGGAGCAAAATAGACTTCTTACATATAACAAAAAAATACTAAATGCAAGATACCTCTGGAACAACGTCTCATGAATCAGTGAATGTATGTGAACGTTGTTACCCAGGCACTTTATTACAAGCGGCTAGTACAAATTTATCGGCTTATCTTGTTCACCCCATTAACACGTATTTGTTCAACCAAACACTGGAGTATACGTGCAATCAGTTGTTGCATTAGATGCGAAGAACTTTTGTGAATAAAGTACCTTACTAACACATTTGAGGTCACCTTAATATTACTGTTTGTTTCGGTAGCGTGCTTCACGGCCGTGTTACACTTCACAAAACCGGGCTGCTTTATTTCCTCCATGAAGCCCAAGATACCCGTACGACGTGAACCACATATATATAGCAGCAAGTTAGCGAGTGTTGTGTTTTCAATTGATTGATTTGTAGGGTTTAGCGTCCCAAAACCACCATATGATTATGAGAGACGCCGTAGTGGAGGGCTCCGGAAATTTTGACCACCTGGGGTTCTTTAACGTGCACCCAAATCTGAGCACACGGGCCTACAACATTTCCGCCTCCACCGGAATTGCAGCCGCCGCAGCCGGGATTCGAACCCGCGACCTGCGTGTCTGTTGTGTTTTCAAGTAGCGCTGGCTGCAGATGGCGTCAACGAGTGGTTTGTAGCCCAAGGCTTGTCCATAAGGGGTATTGCAGCTCTCCTTCCCGCACGGGCACACACACACACACAAAAAAACGAGAAGCTAGAAGTTGTTCTCGTGCACACCATATTTCGTTCGGATTGCCTAACTGTTCATTGACCGTTGTTAGGTGCAGTCGCAAGACTAAGAATAAAAGTTAATCGACCGCCATAAAAGCATCCTGAGAAAAGATAAATTATATCAGTAAGAACTCTACAGATAAATCCAATTAACATGGATGTTTCTCAGTGACTACGGTTCTTCTAATTTCAGTGCTGTTTGGAAACATTTTCCGCGGTCCTTAAAAAACCCTATAATGACCCGATTGGATGTATTTCGGGCGACAAGATGCTTCTGTGAGGTCTGAGTAAGCTAATACACTCTAAAACAAGGCTGGCTTAAAAGATCTTGATTAGTGCGTTCACTATTTTCTTCTATGTCCACTGCGAACTGGAGCGCAAGTAATGTAATGAGACTGAAACACGTTCCTCACTAGCACTTCTTTTGCGTAGTGTGAGTCAAAGAGCACACAATGCTGACGCTGACTGCACAGGAGTACGCGCGCTTCTTCTTCAAGTGTAAGCACTCGCAAAGCTACGCTGCAGCAGTAAAATCACTATGTGCAGAAAGCACAGAGCGGAACTCAATATTGTCATGCAAGAAGAGAACGCGAAATAATGTAGAGGCTGGAAAGTATTAGATTACTAGGCGTTTTCAGCTTTGCTAGTCTCTCTGTTTACTGCCGTCTGAGTTTGTTTATTTTTATTAGCGATAAACAAGTATATTCCCTCATCAAATAATAATATTTCTTTGTCAGCACGTCGCGGTGAATTCACATTGATGACTGAGTGGAAATGATACGTAAAAAGTTGTAGTACAAAGGCTTGTCACAGGAACTTTTCTGAAGCACACTGTTTTCTTCCGTTCTACAACAAATTTTTTCAAAGACAAAGACAGCCGATGTGATACGTCGCTTTTCTATAATCTTTGTTGACTATAAAATTAAATATAGTTGAATTATGAACATAACATATATATGAACCTATGAAGTCCGGCTACCCTCTCTCTTTTTTTCTTGCTTTCAGTTACGGTTGAACGCATATGATACAAAATCTCTGCAAAAAGATATCTGCTTTGAATATATTCGATGATACATTACATGCTCAAGAAATACCACATATACAGGATCAAAATCATTTTACTCAATAAAATTTGTAGGTTTTTTCAACCTGAATATTATTCACATAATAAATCTGTTTCCGCACAACTTTCAACCATGAGTACCTTTTAGAGTACATGTACTTTTGCATACAGTAGTTTTCTGGCGTGTCGCAGTTATTGAATTGCTCCCTTTGTTGTGGGTGTACCAGCCAGATAACAAGTATTTGATAAAAATTTATTTCAGAACGCGCAAATAGGCACAGGTTTTTGAATTCAAGGCTGGAAGCGACGTGAGATGTAGATTTGGACGATACGATGAGGAGCCCTTTTGCGCACAAATCGGCGAACGGTTTTTTTATCAGTGGTTTATTTGACCTCTGTAATGACCATTTTTGGCGCAATTATTAGGCTTTTCCAAAAAAGCATCAGATACAACGATAGCCCTTAATTACTGCAGAGTACTACCTTACATGCGCCTCGCGAAATCAGCTTCCCGAGATTTTCGTGAAATACAACTTCTCGTCTAAGTGTTACATCTTTAGATCATGTTCATTTGCCTGCGCCTAATTTGCCCGGAGTGAGAAACAGCTCCATATATTCGCAAATACGACACTAAGGCCAACATTCCAGTGGCATAAACATGTGTTCAAAAAGTTTGCTCTCATCTTCTATAGACCTACGGGCACGTCACTCAAGTTGGGCTTCCATCGATTCTGCAACCTTCCCGTTGCTAGTACTATCTCGCTGCACACACTCCAAGCTTTTGGCTCTAGCATTGGCTTCTCCGTCACATTTTTGTGCTAACGGTGCCGGATCCACTAGTCGTCAACGCTGACAATGTCAGTTAACATCACACCTTGATTCCTTGCATTGGTGTAGGACGTCCGTCTGCTCCCTTCTTCATCTCCAGCGGACCACTGGTGAAACGTCGGATTTATCCCAATTTTCTGGTACAAGTGATGAGCATGGTTTTCTTTTACATACCAAAGTTATTTTAGGCCGGCATAAAAACACTCAACGTTAAAAAAAAACAGGGCGTGTTCATGACCTTCAGTAGTGTTTGTGACTTCTCGAAAAATCTGAACGCTATAAAATAGAGGCAACTTCGAGGCATGGGTGTGCATGGTGCTCTAGTACACTGAATCCTCGTTCTGCAATTCGCGCACAGTGACCCAATATTGTGCTGGTGACGTCGTTATTAGATTGGTGGAGGCTGTAAGTAGCCAGGGCGTCAAAACACGAACAAAAATAACGAGGTTAGAACAGTACAAATGCCTCTTCGTGGTACCTTGACATTTTTCAAGGGTTCATGTTTGCAAGCCCTGTCTTTTTTTTTTGTAATGAATACGCATAAACTAGCTCAGCTCTCGAATATTGATAGCAGGCCAACTACCGAGAGACTGTGATGTCATTTCACCATCTCAGCCGCCATGTTGGAGCCATGCTATGCTTGTATGATGTCGCGGGCAACGCATAGATACAGTGGCATTGAATTTCACGTAGGAATTCAGCAGCCTAGAAAACTTGTATTGCATACAAATGTTGTTGGCAGGGAATTGTTGGTCGACAGCATTTTCAGCTTGTCGAATCAGGCATATAAATATCATCACCGGCTTTCCGCTGACTTAAGGACACAACAGTTTGAGAGCTGAGAACTTTAAATGTTCGTAAGGAATGTACATGTGAAAAATATATACTGAGGGCTTCCGTTGTTATCTTCTTTATGTATTACTGAGCCTACGATTTATATATAAAAATAAATGTTATTCCATTCATTCATTCACTCAAGCTGTGGTGGAATATGTTTACAGGGACTGTTCACGCAAGGAGAGATAAATCGCTTGGAATTAAAGCATGAGATGAACGGTAGAAGGAAAAGAAAAGGAAATACATTGTAAAGTTCGTCATCTGGTCCAGTTATCTTCACTGCTCGCTTGGTTGTTGGTGTTGCCTAAGTGTGTTATTCATATATGCATATATACATATATACATTGCATTTATGGTTGCATTTTTACATATATGCAACCATATAGCTCACAGACGCTCCACGTCCATTCTCAGTAAAGCATTTCACCTCGGTTTTGAAAGATTTGCCTTCAGTCCGCACTCTTCACTAAAATCATGGCGATATCACTCGAACAGTGGCGTGACGAGACAGGCGACTGATGTCGATAAGTAATACAGTGGTATTGCATGTGCAATCTCGTAAAGACGAGAGTGATATAAATATCAAATATCTGTTATGCACAGCTTTGACGTATTTTCATCATTTTGACATCAGTGTTTATCACTGCTGGAAAAGCAGGAAAGTTCTGCTTTCTTTCGGAGTTTTCATCTCTTAACGGGAAACTGCTAACACTGCACGCAACGTGGTAAACTAGAGAAACAGCGGTCCGCAAACAGACGACTGCTTGAAGACACGCTTTCAGACGTGGTGTTATTTTTCGCGTTCCCCGCTCATAAGCTGCGCTTCAGTTGTACTTGGCAACAATCCACGCTTCGGAACGCGGCTAGCGTCTGCTTAGACTAAACAAATCGGGTAAGAACCAAGCACTAACCTGACGTTGCCAGTTAAGGTGACGATGAAGCAAGGACTCCCGGGAATTCTCGATGGGGCCTGCTAACGTCTTCTTGCAAAAAAGAACTGCAATTAAGTATTCGCAAAGTACCATGAATCCTGCTCTTTCTATACATATAAGAAAGCACGCCTAATTATAAAAGTATGGTTAGGCTGAAGAACTCTTCATCTGTAGGTGCGTAGGTGTGCAGTCTTAAATCTCTTTATCTCCAATTCAGAAGTTGCACGTCTCCTCATTCTTTTGATGTAATTGGAAAAGGGACCACCGCTTAATTTGATATTTAAAAAAAACACACGTTGCACAATTTCAATTTATGAACACTGACAATCAAAATGAATTGCTTAGCTTACAACGTCCATATTGTTTGCTGCATGTGCAGTAATCTGTACTTAAGGAGCCTCAAGTTATTGTTTGTAAAGACGCATTCCCGAAATTTATTCTCGCGAAGGATAGGTATATTGAAAAATATCTAGAGCGTGTTTGGGAGAAAGGGAGCTGAAAGAAAGCGTCAGCTAACGAGCTATTTTTACCATTTGATCTAGTTTATTTCCTGTATATCAAAAACACGTATCAATAATGAATAGTATTTGATATCACGATTCGAAAATCAAATACATACCGATCTGCCAATCACTAAAAACTTCGCTCATGTATTGCAAAGTGTTTGTTCGGCGATTATCTTTTAACTCAAGAGGGCAGCATGCGGGGCTTCCTGAAAGCAAGCGGTCAAGACTAGACCCGCCGGTGTACCTCAATCGAACAAAAGCTTATCGCTAGAAATTACTGTAGGCGAAAAAATAATGAGAGCCTCATTTTACAATATCCTGAATGGCCAGCCGTAAAGTAAATTAAAAAAAATGGCAGCATATCGACGGAGTGAATGATGGAGAGTGGGGCGAAGAATTCGTCCGTCCATTCGTTCTTGCTTTCGTCCGTCCATGCGTCCGTCAGTGTGACCGTCCATGCGTCCATCAGCCCGTCCGTGCGTGCGTCTGTTCTTGCGTCCGTCCCAGCGTTCGTCCATGCAGCCGTCCCTGCGTTCGTCCATGCAGCCGCCCCTGCGTCCGTTCATGCGTCCATCCACGCATCTGTCTATGTGTCCGTTCGTCCATCTATTCAACACTCTAAGTACCACCATCTCGCATCTTTTCATCATATATTCCCCATATAGAAGCACCGCCATCCAGCGGACATTCTAAGGACTAAACGAGAGGTGGCACACGCACACTTTCTTACGGCTTGCGCTTCGGGTCCACTTTCGACCTTTAACTACGTCGAGTTCATGGTATATACTAGTTCACTGTATTCATGGTACTGCGGCCGAACGCTCGCTAAACCTTTCGAAAACCAAGGAGGTTACGCCCAGCGAGTATGACGTAGCAAACGTTTTCAGTCAGATAGTGCTCAATGTACATGCCAATGGCTGCTAATGGGAAATGAGAGGCGGAGAATTCGGCTTCTACTTTCTTACGGCTTGCGCTTCGTATCTACTTCCCATTTTTAACCACCTCCAGTTCATTCATGTTATATACAAGTTCATTGTATTCATGGCACTGCGGCTCAACGCTCACTAAATCTTTCTAAAGCTAAGGAGTTTACACCCGGCGAGTATAACGAAGCAACCCTTTCTTGTCAGATAGTACTCAATGTACATGTCAATGGCTGCTAATGGTAATCGCAGCCTGCGCGTTAACTAAAGGTCGAATGCTTCTGTCTCTCATTTCCCATTAGCAGCCATTGACATGTACATTGAGCACTATTTTTTATTGTTCAACAGCGCACAGAAGAAGTCTCTCACCGGCACCACCTTGGAGGTCAAAATGTTATACTTGTTACAAACTATGGGGGACGAACGGGGGCCGCTATAAGGAGTTTTGCCCCTAAAAACATGTGATGAAGGCTGTCTTGCGCGGGATGCGGGACGCTTCCGACGGGTTATCGTGCCGCTTGTTTGAGATCACTACTTCTTTACATAGTTTCGCAGTTCCCGTTTTCCGGGTACCAATGACGTTCAAATTACAGATCATGTGTGTAAATAGCGAACCAGTTGAGGAAGACTAAGTCGTTATGAATACAATGCTTTGTTCAAGACAGAAATGCTATGGTATATCATAAGACACTAGGATGATGAATAGGGCCGTACTTTCGCCCAACGATATGACAGATATGTTCTTGGCCTGAACGACCGAAGACAGAAAAAAGAAAAGTAAAAGGCAGTCAGGTCAACTGGAAAGGATTCCGGTCGAGACCCTGCACTGAGTGATCTTGAAAGACGAACAGAAAGGTGAGAATAAGAGAGAAGGGAATCTGAAGGAGAAGAGAGATAGGGGCAGTGAATTCGCTGCAGTGTGTGTCACCGCACTGCAAGCCAGAGGCGTTCACACAAGCCCGTCGTCCTCAAAACATCGGTAAAGCTTTCACTGCTTCGTGGGGCATTGACAGGTGTGGACGACATGGTGATGCTAGCACGATAGTGACATTTCCCGACAACTACCACTACATGAAGGAAAGCTTACCGCATCTTTACGGTATGATCAGTGCGTTGCCCTTCGAGATACAAAAAACCAGGTAACTTCCTGGCCTCCTCGGCAGCGCGTCATCTACGTGAATTTCGGTCACAGTGATGCGGTTGTCCCCAATATAGCCGGAAGGTCAGTAATTCGTGTAGTGAGAAGCTGCAACGTAGCTGAGCCGATTGGTTTTTATAGCGTCACTATCAAGGCCTTTTAGAATGTTTTACGAATTCTTTATAGCCCGAACAAACCTCAACCACCCACACGATGTTACTAGGCAAGCATCTTGCCCTTACAACAAAAATTGTCGTAAGCATTTTTTTTTCTAGAGAAAGGGAACTTAAGTACCTGAAAAAAAGTTCTATCTGCGTCTATAGGCACATGAGTTTGAGGAGTTACATTAGCAGTACAGCTACATCAAGCGGCTGTGGATTGATTCATTGATTTATATGTGAGGTTTAACATTCCGAAACCTCAATATGATTACGAGAGGCGCCGTAGTGCAGGGCTCTGGAAATTTTGACCACCTGGGGTTCATTAAGCACCTGGTGCTGAGCACATGGGCCTGCAGCATTTTCGCATCAATCGAAAATGACTCCGCCGCAGCCGCGATTCAATACCCCGACCTGTAGGTGAACAGCCGAGTGCCTTAGCCACTACACCACTGCGTCGGGTCAAGCGACTGCTGCATGCTGCAGGTATATACTACACTCAACATCGACAATTAGTTCAGTGATTTGGATATTACGCCATGGCGCATTAGATGTACTCGTACGAGTGAATGAACGTGTCATGCGCTTTACGTTTTGTCGCACTCTTGAAGTCTGGAACTGGCGTCGATACGCCATGCTGCATTTCTCTGACGTAGTCAATGCAAAGCTTTGGCTTGCAATGGCGACCGAGAGTACAGTAGGCCTATCGAATCTATGATTGCGACCTGACTATGGGAACCAATCGGCGTGCTCTATTTTTACCAAGTAGTCAGTCTGCAATCAGCCTTAACTATCACGTTCGCGAAAAGCATATGGATTACTGCGAAGGGGCTCCGTCATGTTGTATGTCACGTGAGATGCGCTGTGAAAACCAACCTGGGCATCAGCTCGGCTGTGCATTGTGACCACCTCCATGTCGCCCACCATTGGCCGTGAGCCAACCGGTCGCTCGATCAGCGAACGTTGTCCGCGGAGATGATCTGCGACTTCCCACTACTAGGCAAATATCTCGGCACTGCTCTGCGACGCCTCCAAAAAGCTTCTGTGTTGCTGCCAACGATCGTAATTTTATGTCGAACGCTTTGATTGATATGTAGGGTTTAACGTCCCAAAATCACTATAAGATTAGACACAACTTAGTTGGGCGTATGTAAGGAGCCTAAGTAGTGACACGATACGTTGCGTTCACTGCATGCAGAGCGCTCAACGACACTTTGAGTTCACCGTTTGACCATATTGCCGCGAAGCGTATTGTGGAGTTGCGCATGCCGATACCGCCATTACGCGGCCTTATCGTGGTCCAGGATGCACCGCGATTCATCTGCGAAGATCGTGGCCTGCACGTTGACCATTCGTTGATTACGAGATAGCCCCAGATTCTACGACGACTGTATCTCGGATGGTGGACGCGTCTTGCAATCCAGTAGGGCATTCTGTTCCCCGACGGTCGTCGAACACGCTGTCCGCCACCCGTTAAGCCGACGTGTATATTTTTCTTTAGTGGGCGCAAGTCAGCCAAATAAACAGATCTCCTTCTATTTCAACGAGCCTCCCGGTCTCATGTCTTTGGGCTACCCTCACTCTTACGTGACATCTGGTGGAGGTGCGGGGTATGCACAAGAACCACCTTAAAACAGCCACTGCAGAGAATGAGGACGCTGAAGACACGGATATTCGAAGCAGCCGCCACCTCCGAAACCTGCCACCTGAGCTGGGCTGCTACCAGACCCCACGCGACCACGAAAGGACACTTCCACAGCCACCATGAGCAACCCGCAATCACCCAACCCTGTCATTCTGCTGCAGCCGCGGGTGCCCCCAACTTTCCATGGTTATGCCGCTGAAGACACAGAAGAATGGTTCGACCAATTCGAGCGCGTGGCTACCATAAACAGGTGGGATGAAGAAATGAAGCTGCAATACGTTTACTTTTCCCTGGACGGCCCCGTCAAAACGTGGCATGAAAACCATGACACCACACTGACCACCTGGGAATTTCTGAATAATGAGGTGCTCAGGACGTTCACCAGCATCATGCGAAAAGAAAGGGCCCAGCTGCTGCTGATAGGCCCAAGAAAGGCATCGTCGTCTTCATGGCATCATGCGAAAAGAAAGGGCCCAGCTGCTGCTGATAGGCCCAAGAAAGGCATCGTCGTCTTCATGGCTTGTTGGTGCGACGACAGGGGCTCTTGAGAGGCAGTCTGCGTCCGAGTGCTTACGACGAGCCGTGTAGACCACCTTCACGTCAAACCCCTGAGGCCGTAGGCTTCATTGTGCGAGGCGGCCAGAAGGGTCTTTCAAACTGGCCAACCCGCACAACACATGATGGTCCATTACAACATTGAAGGGTCTGCCATACAAGTATGGGTGGAATTTTGAAGTGGCCAATACTATCGCAAGACACTCCTTCACAGACGTGGACACGGTGTAAGAGGTATTTTTTTAGGTGAGCGAACGGCGCGGGCTAGCAGCCCGCGGGCAAGGGGAGACGTTGTTCTCCTTCAGCGGCCCGCCAAGAGAGGGCGCTAGCAACTCACGCCCGCCCGCGCCCGGCTCACCTCGTTTTGTCAGTGCTCTCCGTCCCTGTGTGCACGGCATTTGTACTGTTTCTGCGATGTTTTTGCACCGGTTTGACGTGCTGTGCTCAAGAACTAAGAACTCATTCAAGAGCATGCACAATGGGAAAGTGCCTTGTTCCGTTTTGCAAAACGTGGTATAAGTCGTGCAAGGAAACGTATTCGCTTTTCACGCCGCGGAACGAACCATCGAGGCTCGAAGCATGGAGACGTGCAATACCTCGCAAGGACCGCGTGCTTCAAAGGATGGACAGAGTCTGCGAGAAGCATTTCGCCCCGCTATTCATCATGAAGACTTGGTCCGTGAAAATAGACGGCCATGTGCTGATGTCTGGAAAAAGAAGAGCCGGCCTAGCGAAAGACGCTGTACCGTCGATTTTCGAAGGGGAACCAGGATACCTCTCCAAGAAGACCAAAAGCCCTCGCAAGCAAGTGAAGCGACAAGCCCATCGTGTAGCCCCTTCAACAAGCACTTCTCACAGTGGAAGCAGCACTGAGCCCATGCCGACGTCGCCTGGTGAGATCTCTAGCGCTTCAGGAGTAAGCGCTGAAATGCCCTTTGACAGCAGCACTGTGACAGCAGCACGCGAGCCCTACGCAAATGCCTCATGTGACTTATCTTTTGGAGAGCTTTTTAACTCGACGCCTGGCATTAGCCTACCACAATCTTCGTGGGATGTGCATCGCACTGATGCGGAAGGCTTGAGGGACATCGTCTTTATAGAAGCTGCGGTGACACACAGGACAAGCGACGGCTCTTCGCTGGTGTTCAATCGGAAGGCGTTGCATGTGAAGAGTGACATGACTGTGCAGGCCTACGTCTTCGGCAAGCAAGTAGGTACTGCTGCTTTTGGCTTAAATCCGTCAGTATCAACTGTATCGGAACTGGATACTATGCTCAGCGTCATGAACAGCACTAGCGTGTGTTGCGTAGGGCCGAATTTAAAGGATTTCCCTGATGTCGCTCCTGAGTGTGCTTTTGTAGACTGCCAGGGGAACTGGAGACACAACAGGTGCCTTTTAGTTCCCAGTGGAACCATCTGTCAGTTCTGCAGCGGCCTTGCTGATACATTGCGAATACATGCCAGTCGTCGAGCTGCAAGAGCCAAACAGGATCGACCATTAAAGCGCATCAGGTTAGAAGTAGCCCCTGCTCAAAAACAGAAGCTCCACGCTTTGAGGCGAGCAAACTTTGCACTCCAAAGATCACGAGCACGACTCACAAGAAGGAAGAAGCTCCTGTTAGAGCAGTTGCAAGCTTCTAGGAAGGAACTTGCGCAGCTGCAGGAAGAAGACGTCACTGAAAAATTGAAGGGCCTCAACTGGCCACCAGCACAGCTTCTGTTATAAGAGTGCATATCGGCCGCAAAGTGCACCTCAAAAACAAACAGGTGGTATACGGATGACTGGCTCCTGTTGTGTCTTCTTCTGAACATCCGCAGCCAAGCTACATACGCTTTTCTGCGCACTAATGACGTGCTGCCGTTGCCATGCGTCACTACAATAAGAAAGTACATAAGCATGGTCGGCCTCAAGTGTGGCTTCGATGAAAACTTTTTCAAAGCATTCAAGATGAAGATTTTCTCTAAGCCACAGTTTCAGCGCAGAGCGATGCTGATATTTGACGAAATTCAAGTAAGGAAGGAAATATCCATCAATTGAAAAACGATGACATACACTGGCCTCGTTGATCATGGAGAAACAAAGGACCAGAGTAGTGAGCTCGTAGATCACGGCCTGGTTTTCGCTTTTGCCCCATTCAGCGAGAACTATTTACAGCCCGTAGCAGTGTTTGCGTCCAAAGGACCGACTAAGGGGACTCTTTTGGCTTAGCTCTTGATTCAGTGCATCGTGAAACTTGAGTAGGCCAGGCCGGAGTGTTCGTTGACGGCACTTTGTGTGATGGAGCATCCACCAACCGCTCCATGTGGAAGCAGCTTGGGATCAGCGGTGCACTGGGCAGCGTGGTGAATGCATTCGAGCACCCACTGGACTCTTCAAGGAAGGTGTATGTCCTATCTGACACCCCTCACCTTTTCAAGTGCATTAGGAATCGACTATACGACAAGAAGGTATTGATGAAAGATGGCAAGCTCATTAGATGGCCATGCCATGATGCCCTGTTCGTTGCAGACAGGAAGCACTGTCGTGAACTTCGAGTGCGCCC
This sequence comes from Rhipicephalus microplus, assembly GCF_043290135.1. Taxonomy (NCBI): domain Eukaryota; kingdom Metazoa; phylum Arthropoda; class Arachnida; order Ixodida; family Ixodidae; genus Rhipicephalus; species Rhipicephalus microplus. The sequence continues at coordinate 69,947,047 of NC_134707.1, read as the reverse complement.
AAAAATAACGTTTAATCACGTCAACCCATCTAAGATGCTGAAAATGAGAGTTAAGCTTGCAACACAGATTTTTAGTAACTCCGTGGCTAAAAGAAAAATGTTTTACGCACAGAAAGGCGCCCCACGTCTAACTAATGCCGAGCCGACAGTCCAGTTTACCCTTTTTTTAAATGACCTCTTTGATGCACTGAACTGGCGTTTCCCTGCAGAAGGCCTAAAACTGGGATGCAAAGATTTTCTGTCCTGGAAGCTGCACCTGTGTGGCTAGACTCTTGGGAGACCGAGGTCGTGAAAGGTGAGATTTCCAAGGACGTTTTTTTGACGCAGTCAACCGCTGAAGGCTTGATTTATTGATATGTGGGGTTTAACGTCCCAAAACCACATATGATTATGAGAGACGGCGTAGTGGAGGGCTCCGGAAATTTTGACCACCTGGGGTTCTTTAACGTGCACCCAAATCTGAGCACACGGGCCTACAACATTTCCGTCTCCATCGGAAATGCAGCCGCCGCTGCCGGGATTCGAACCCGCGACCTGCGGATCAGCAGCCGAGTACCTTAGGCACTAGACCACTGCGGCGGGGCAACCGCTGAAGGCTTACGTGTAACAATTAGGTCGGTGCGGGAGCTTTCAGTTTACCTACTGAAAGAGTGTGGTTTCAAGTATGTTCTAACAGCAAAAATGAATCAAGACCCGTTGGAATGTTTTTTTGGTATCGTCAGGCAAACTGGGGGGCACAACGAACACCCTACATTTCCCACGTTCCTTCAGCTATACCGCATGCTGAGCCTGTATTCCTTGCTAAAGCCAAGGCAGTTCGGCAACTGCACAACTACTGGAAACAAGCAAGCTTCTGTTGTCACCTTGGCGGATTTAAGAAACATTTACAGTGATTCATCCTCGCAACACCCTGCTAAATTAGATCAACTGAAAGAAAAACTTGACGGCCTACTTGAAGAAGGAAGCTGGGAGTGCGACGACCTCTTCGACTTCGACGACTCAGACGCAACAGTAGTTGACTGCATCGTCTACTACGTCACAGGATTCGTATCCCGGAAGGTTGGCAGCTGCACAAGCTCCACCAGTTGCAAAGAGGCTCTTGCGGGAAAAAAGGCACTGTAAATGTCCCTGAAGCCGACCTAGTGAACTGCAAGACAAAAGGCTGGCTTACACACCCAAACATGCATCTCTTCGATCTTTTCAAATGCACTGAAGAGCATTTTGCAAAACATGCTAGTGACCGAGATGTATACGACAAAACTATTGATGCTGTGCTGGAGAATCACAACTTTATGTTTCCATGCAGTGCTCACAAAGAAGAAATGCTGGCAAAGCTGTTGCATTATTACGTGTGCCTGCGCATGCGGCAGTACAGCAGGCAATTGAAAAAGAAGAACGAAACAAACAGCCATAATTTGCGAGGAATGTCAAAGCTTGTTTGAAACAATCCATTGTCCGAGCGTGCAGACTTGCGAAAAATGTCAAAGCATGTTTGACATCCAATGTCGGGACGAGTGCAGTACCGCTTTTATAACCTTCATTCGCGTATAAGTTTACGTGCACTCAGTTTGTATGTTTCGCTGTTATTGTTTTGAGAACGCTGCTATTATTCAAATTAATGGGGAAGAAACAAGCAATAATGTGTTGAACCATTGTACAATGGCTAGTTTAGAAGATAGAAAAATGTTGGTGTTGTTTTTCGATTGTGGTTTCAGGTAGGGTTTACCGTAAAAGCCGACAAGAGTGTCATGTTGGACAACCTCATGACTGCTAAAAGATAGGGGATCGAACTTCAAAAAATCGATTATTATCTAATGTCTTGTTCGTGCCATGCTGTCAATTCAATGTTGTTGTAATTTCTCTAAATAAAATAAATAAACAAGTAGCAGAAGTTGTCTCTAGAATACTATGAAACTTGTGCAACCACGCCGCACGCTGGGGCCAATGTGACGTCTACTCAATCGCAGTTCGTCATAGCTGTACGGGTAGGTGCAGTGGATATTAAGGAGTGCAAGCAAAGATTCGCTTGATTCACAGATGAACTCCCAATGGTCGCTCACTCGAACGATATATTTTTTATTCGTCGCGCCGCGGCTGCGTTCGCACCAGCGTGCACGCGCAGCGTAGCCGGTTGAGCGGGCCGCAATCACTTTCGCCATCTATCGGCCGGCCCCCGAAGGAGAACTTTACGTCGACGCGCTGGGCGGCGCGCTCTCTCACCTAATAAACCTCTTACACTGTAGACGTGGAATAGTTCACTTCCGCTTTTGACAGTGAGCGGCTTACATACGCGATGACGCGCTCAAAGCCCCTGTGCTTATGAACGAGAACGGCACCTAAGCCGATGGTGCTGGCGTCTGTATGTATCTCAGTTTCGGCATTTTCATCAAAGTGACCCAGCACCGGCGGCGACTGTAAACGTTGATTGATTGATTGATATGTGGGGTTTAACGTCCCAAAACCACCATATGATTACGATAGACGCCATAGTGGAGGGCTCCGGAAATTTCGACCACCTGGGGTTCTTTAACGTGCACCCAAATCTCAGCACACGGGCCTACAACATTTCCGCCTCCATCGGAAATGCAGCCGCCGCAGCCGGGATTCGAACACGCGACCTGCGGGTCAGTAGCCGAGTACCTTAGCCACTAGACCACCGCTACGGGGCGACTGTAAACGTTGTTGAAGTTCTTTGAATGCCTCATGTTGCGCAGCTTTCCATTTGAAAGGGGCGTCCGAGTTGGTGAGCTGTGTCAAAGGGTCAGCAATGTGTGAGAAGTTCTTGACAAACCACCGGTAATAGGCACACAGTCCCACAGTCCCAAGAATCGGCACACTTCTCTCTTATCTTGCGGTTGAGGAAACTGTGCGATAGCGGCTGTCTTTTCAGCATCTGGTCGTACGCCCTCTTTGCTTATAATATGGCCAAGGAACTGTAGTTCTTCATAGGCAAAATGGCATTTTTCTTGCTTCAGTGTCAGCCCTGAGGACTTAATTGCATCCAGTACCGTCCGGAGCCTTTTCAGGTGGTCGCTAAAGTTGGAGGCGAAGATGACCACATCATTCAGGTATACGAGACACATTTGCCACTTGCGGCCTGCCAGCACTGTGTCCATTAGACGCTGAAAGGTTGCTGAAGCGGAAAAAAGTTCAAATGTCATCACTTTAAACTCATACAATCTATCCGCCGTCATTTCGGCCCATACAAAGTCATCCTTCAAGTGAGTGGAATGGACTATGAAGTGGTCCCTGATGGGGCTAGCTCATCCCAACGATGCCACGCATGACAACAAGTGGTACACGTCGCCCGTTTAAAGCCTATCATGCGGGCTAAAGGACGCTCCCTGTTTGCATCTCTTGTTTTTTTTTATGTGCGCGTGATTCGTGCTTATTTGCCATTCACCTTCGCACAGTCTGTACTTTTGTTTTTGTTTTATTCTAAACAAAGCATCAGGTCGATGCTTACGTTGAGGAGGGGAGCAATGCCGCGAAGCGTATTCCAGATAGTGTTACGCATGCCGATACCGCCGGCACGCGGCCTTACCGTGGTCCATGATGCACCGCGATTCATCTGCGAAGATTGTGGCCTGCGCGTCGACCATTCGTTGATTACGAGATAGCTCCAGATTCTACGACGACTGTATCTTGGATAGTGGACGCGCCTTGCAATCCAGTGGGGCATTCTGTTCTCCGACGGCCGTCGAACACGCTGTCCGCCACCCGCTAAGCCGATGTGTATATTTTCCTTTAGTGGGCACAATTCTATCAAATAAACGGATTTTCTTCTATTTCTACAAGCCTCCCGGTCTCCTGTCTTCGGGGTACCCTCACTCTTACGTGACAATATCAAGATACGTTTGGTTCAACTGGACGTATGCCCTTAGAAATAAAGCAGCTTTTGGGTGCATTTTAGCGCCCTACTGTGGTAGCAGCGCACCATCGTCCCTCAAAATAAAATATACTGGTTTTGGGCCGATTTTGTTGCTCTCAGCGTTCGACACCGTCACTTCCGTTTAGCTATCTGGTTCCTATATCAATCAACATATCGCGAGAGCGTCAGGCCGCCTACGCTTCGTCTCGTCACGTTCACGCATGCCGCTTTTTTTTGTGCGTACGCTGCGCATCTCTGAAATTGATGCATTACGTACTGCATATGCGCAGTTCTCTCCCGTGGCATTGCTGCGTATGTGGGCTCGTCATAGAGAAACATACCTACATAAAGAGCAGACACTGTCGTAGGGCCCTGCGGTTCAGCTACTGCGCTGCTTTCAGCGCCACGAGTGGCTGGTCAGACCCAATAATTTCTTTTGCATTAATAAAATAACAAATCTTTTTCTTTCCGATGTGGAGATTCGAACCTGAACCCGTAACTTCATCCTAAGAAAGCGAGCGTCTTTAGGACTAGGCTAGACACCCATCCGTGCGCACAAGACGTAAATATACAGCCCATCTAAACCACCTGAATTTTTACCCTGTGAGCAAAATGAATGCAGAGAAACACTTTCTAGTCAAACATTACCGATTTTTGTGGTAAAGCATTAAACGTCCTCAGTGCGACACGTTGTAAAGCGGATGTGGAAAATTGCACAAATCACTAAAGTTTCTTCTTTGCAAAAATTTGATGCCAAACATATTTTTTCATTGACTTCCTGAGGCAGCTGTTGTATGCTGTGACAGAAGAGTGAAAGCGACCATGGGCGCGCCATCTAGCGGTCGGTCAGAGCCTATCTTGCTAGGTCGCGAAGATGCTCGAGTGGCCACTCTTTATATGGTATGTTTCTCTATGGGCTCGTTACGTAAGCCCAACTAAAGGTGTCTAATATGAGAGACGCCATAGTGGAAGGCTCCGAAAATTTCGACCACCTGGGATTCCTTACCGTGCTCCCAAATCTGAGCACATGGCCGTACAGCACTTCCGCTTCCATCGGAAATACAGCCGCCGAAGCCGGGATTCGATCCAGTGACGTCCGGGTCAGCAGCCGAGTACCTTAGCCACTACACCACTGCGGCGGGGCATATGGAATGCTCTAAATATAACCCAAGAGATGGCCGTCTTCTCGCTAACTCGCAAGCAGCGGTCTAGGCTGCGGTCCTGCTTTCGCTCGTTCTTCTGCTCATTGGTCCTGGTCCGCATGCAAACAGTCGGCTGCGGCTGCTGGTGGGCTAACTGAAGTTGTTTGATGCCGCTAATAAAAAATTCACCGACATGTTTGCGGGGCGCTGGTGTGACAGCTGCGGCTGAAGTACTTGAGCCATTGCGCAGTGCCACTCAGGCCGTTTTGCTGTTTCAAGCCTTCGGTTGGTTAATGCCACCATGAACATTTTTAAATGCGGAGCATTTTTTAGCTACCTGCGGTGACTTTGAGAAAGTCTATTTACTTAGCTGCCAACGGCTTTTACCTCCCATGGCCATCTCGATAATGGTATGAATACCATATTTGGTATGGCATAACATGACTAAGTGTCAAGCTTATTTGACTAATTACAGCATTAAAATCACGACATATAAGTCATTATTGTCTTAATTTACCTTTAATGGTCTTGCTGCTCTTGCGGTAGTTTCGTTCGCATGGCGTTTTGCAAAACTGGTATGATATGACATGACTGCATGGCGAACATAAGTTACAGACTTTAACGGGAAAATCATGACATGCATGTCATGAAATTTATGTTATGGCCATCCATGAATACACGCTACGCTCATGGGTCGCTCGCAGTAGATTCGTATGCTTCACATATACCAAATTAGGTATAACGGGATGCGAATTGATGACGACGGTACATGACTGGTGCAAATGTTATAATCATGAGATGCGAGTCATGTAAGAACATCCCTACACGCCACGCTCATGAAGCACTCAGGTCCGTTTTGCTAGCTTCACATATACCAAATTTTGTTTTACATGACGTCAATGAATGGCGAAGGAGCTTGACTGGTGCAAACATGATAATCATGACATGAGTATCACGTAAGAACATTACAACACAGCACTCTCATGATTTACTCGCGGCCCTTTCGCAAGCTTCACATATACCAAATCTTGTATTAATTCACGTGAATGTACGAAGAAGGTAAATAAAGCGTGAAAACATGATGATCATGATAAGCATGGTTTGTAAAACATCTCTACATGCTACGCTCATAGCACACTCATAGCCGTTTCGCTAGCTTCACATATCCCAAATTTAATATCGCATTATGTTTATAGAAAACGAAGGTATATGACACGTCCAAACATGATAATGATGATATGCGTGTGATGCAGAACATCACTACATGCTACGCTCATAGTGTGCTCGTGGCCGTTTCACTAGCCCCACATTTCATGTCACGTGATACTAAATTTGCTTTCACTTGACGTGAATAGACGACGACGATAAATGACAGACACACCCAAGCATGGTAATCATGACATGGAAATTTTCTACGGCATAGTTCACGTCCGCCTCGTACTATATGCTGATTTTAAAGTGACATGTCAAACTTCCTCAATCGTGCTTCACATATTATGGATGCTCAAACTACCTGAGAACTGCCTTTTTGTTTTTATTTCGCCTTCCACTTATTTTTCATGTTTGTGCCTTTCATTCTTTGCCCTGTGGGACTCAATATTTTCTAAATGTTTGTGATTTGCAGAACCCCGCCATAGCCGACAACATGCAGGCATTTGTGTGCTTTGGCGCATGCGATGCGAGTAATTTATCATTTCTGTAGAATCGGTTTCAGAAAGAGAACTGGACGAGATATGACAATGTGGGTGGAACCTTATTGAAGATTTCACTGTGAATGCACTGAATGAAACCAGAAATTTCTTATATATGCAGAAAAATAACTCATTTGCTTGCCGCACCACCGTCTTTGGTTGGCGCACTGACTGCGAATGGAGAAAAGCTTACATGACTAAATATCGTGCACGCAGTCACCAACTCTTTTTTGTCAACTGGACGTGTCATCATTATTTGTATAACCTCGTTATTTGTAGATATCATCGTAAGGGCGTGTCAGCTACAGTTCGCCTCGAATAAAGCAATATCTCATAGGAAAAATGTGAGCGTGGTCACTATATAATTTTCGCGTGTTCTCTCCCACGTCATTTGCTAGCCGCCACGTAGAAAAAACACGTTATATATAAATGTTAATAGCCAGTGTCTAGATATCAATACATAATGTGAATTTCGGATGAAAATATCATCCGCATAGAGTAGTTCAGTGGACCGACTCCTCTTGGGTGAGGCAGCTATGGAGACATCGTTGTGGTGTGAATGTAAGAAAGAAATGTTGCTTCATTCAGGGGATCTGCGCGGAATTCCAGTTCGTTTGTAGGAAATAGTGCATGGGTAGCAGCTACTAAACGGGTGCCATCAGTCCATTAACAGAATAATAATTGAGGCACCGCCAATAATCCCCGAAGAGATAAACTACACACGCCGTTGACAACACGTTGCTTTTAGTTTGTAAGTTTATACAAGGTGTACTAATCAGACAGCACACAAAAAAGTAAACGGGCGACTAAACAAAGGCAGTTGCTGCCAAAGGTGCCATGCTTCTCTGCATAACTGAAGCGATTGCGTGGAGTAGGTTTCTGTTAAAGTGTGTTTGCAGAAAGTGTTTTTTTTTCATTTTTGCAAGTGTGTTTGCATGTGAAATACCACGCACATCAACTGCCCATATGAATGGCTTAATCATCTCTCTTCGAAGTATTCTTTTCCTTATTTTTTTGCCGTTTTTGTTCGATCACCTTTAGTTCGTGTTATCGCTGAAATGAGCGGATTCGAAGCAAGTTTCACTCGTGTTTAGCGTAGTATTACTTCAATTATAATTGCATTAGCGACGTAGTAGGAAAATCCAGGTCAAAAAAGAAGAAAGAAACTTGCTCATGTTTCATGTTGCAGTGCCATGAGAGACACCGGAATCGCTTCAGGCATGTGCGCACACGTTCATTGTTCTTCATTGCCAGCTTACTGGAGGTAAGCAGGCGAGTCGCAAATCCTCATACTTGCCATGCCAGCCACACACAAGCCGAAATATTCCGCTGCGAGCGTGATTTGCGACGATAGCAGTAATAGCCAAATAAAGAAATGCAAAAACAATATTACGCGTCTCCTCAAGCCTTTTTCTCGTGCGAGCTGCTGCAGACTAGCGTCAGAAAACGAATGGCTATTTGGGCTAGTTGGTTTGAATTCATGGTATAATGGGCTGCAGCGCGAGCACGAAGGTGCTAGAAGAAACAGACGAAAGGCGAGGCACGGAAGGCAAAGAGGACAACACGAACGCTGACTGCCAACTGAATTTTATTATTCGCAGCACACATGATAATATTGTCGCGAGAGGAAACGATAGGCAGGAACTCGAAGTAGAGGACTGTTTACTCAGCCACAACTGCCATTCACTTCTTCGCTCTCGTCTTCTGCTACCAACACAGCGCGTGGCATTACCCTCTCCCCAATGAAAAAAAAAGAAGAAGCATCGAATGAATGCCATGGCTCCGAAAAACAACGAAAAGTAGTAAGAAATGTCTGTGTTTATTGAAAAGAAAAAGGACGAGATGAAAAATAAAGAGGCAAGAAAGTAATGTACAATTGTCTTGAAGGATATTGCCACATCACAAAGTTCTTGTCTTGCAGTCAACGAGAATAGTACGGCTTCATCCTGGAGACGTGAACCACATCCGAGGAGCGGGGTCTGCGAGAACGGTGTGACGTGTCTGCTGGGACAACTTCGTAGTTCACTTCGCCGAGGTGATGAAGAACTCGGTAGGGTCTGAAGTACCGACGTAACAATTTTTTGAGCGTCCACGTTGACGTATAGAAGTCCAAACCCAGACTAGTTCACCAGGTTCGTATATTACTGCTCTGTGGTGGGTGTTGTACCGGCGAGCATCTTGATTTTTCCGCGATAAAATGCGAAAGCGCGCCAGCTGCCGGGCGTCTTCGGCACGCTGAACAAATACATCTGCGTCCGGGGTAATCGTGTCCGGCAGAGTTGGTTGCAGCATGGTGTCAAGCATTGTGGTGATGTCGCGGCCGTAAACCAGACGAAAAGGAGCCACGCCGGTGGTTTCCTGCAAAGCCGTATTGTAGGCAAATGTTATATACGGGAGGATTTCATCCCAATTCTTCTGATCCTTGGCGACATACATCGAAAGCATATCTGCAATCGTTTTGTTAAGACGTTCGATTAACCCGTTAGTCTGTGGGTCGTACGCAGTTGCTGTTTGGTGCGTCGTGCCGCTCAGCAACAGGATCTGTCGGAGCAACTGTGGCTTAAAAGCAGTACCACGCTCTGTGATGACGACAGCGGGAGCACCGTGGCGAAGAACGATGTTCTTGATGAAAAAGTCAGCCACCTCGGAAGCAGTTGCTCGCTGGGCGGCTTGTGTTTCGCAGTATCTGGTCAAGTAATCGGTGGCAACCACAATCCAGCGGTTACCACCCGTAGACTTTGGAAATGGGCCGAGTAAATCCATCCCGACCTTTTCAAACAGTTCGTGAGGGGGTCGCAAAGGCTGAAGCAGACCGGCTGGTTTCGCCGTTGGAGTTTTGCGGCGCTGACAGGCTGTGCATGTCTTTACGTACTGCCAGACGGTTTTCGTAAGTTTCCGCCAGTAGTATTTGTCCTTGATGCGCGCCAGAGTACGCGCGAAGCCAAGATGCCCTGACGATGGCTCGTCGTGACTAGCACAAAAAACATCATCGCGGAGAGCAGCAGGAACGACGAGGAGGTAAACAGTTTTCGTTGAATGAAAGTTGCGCTTGTAGAGGATGCCTTGGCGTAAACCGAAAGATGACAAATCACGCGCGAACTGGTGGGGGGGTTGTGGGCGACGTCCCTCGAGGTATTTGATCAGTGGTTGCAATTCCAAGTCTTCGCGCTGCTGCTCAGCCAAGTTTAATGATGCGAGAATAGCAAGGCAGCTCAAGTCTTCATCATTGTCTTCTTCAGCGACCTCGACAGGTGCGCGGGAAAGACAGTTGGCGTCGGTGTTTCTGGCCAGACTTGTAAACCATCGTTATATCAAACTCTTGTAACCGAAAGCTCCATCTTGCGAGACGGCCCGAAGGATCTTTCAGATTCGCTAGCCAGCAGAGAGAGTGGTGGTCACTTACGATTCGGAAGGGGCGTCCGTACAAGTAGGGTCTGAATTTCGTTATGGCCCATACAACCGCCAGACATTCTTTTTCAGTCGTCGAGTAGTTCTTCTCCGCAGATGACAACGTGCGGCTAGCGTAGGCGATGACGCGTTCCACGCCATCTTGATATTGCACGAGAATAGCTCCGAGGCCAAGGTTGCTCGCGTCAGTGCGGACTTCTGTGTCTGCTTCGGTGTCGAAGTGACCTAGGATCGGTGGCGTTTGTAGGCGTTGTTGAAGGTCGCGGAAAGCGCTGGATTATTTGAGACCCCAGACGAAGGCGACGTCATCCTTGACGAGCTGTTGTAGAGGGTCGGCAATTTTCGAAAACTTTGGCACGAAGCGGCGGTAATAAGCACAAAGTCCCAGAAAGCGGCGTACATCATGCTTTGTTTTCGGTATCCGGAACAAAGCAACTGCCATAGCCTTGTCAGGATCGGGGCGAACACCATTGCTGCTGACATTGTGGCCAAAAATTTCAGTTCCTCATATCCAAAATGACACTTTTCCGGTTTCAGAGAGAGGCCGGCAGTGCGAATAGCCAAAAGAACCGCCTCAAGCCGCTCAATGTGCTGTTCGAAAGTCGTAGAAAAACGACTACGTCATCTAAATACACTAAACAAGAGTACCACTTCAAGCCACATAAAACTGTGTCCATCATTCGTTGGAACGTGGCTGGAGCGCAGCACAGGCCAAAAGGGAGAACTTTAATTTCATACAGAGACCGTCCGGTGTAATAAACGCTGTTTTTTCTCGGTCCCGTTCATCTACTTCAATCTGCCACGTGCTGTGTTAGTAGCAGAAGACGAGAGCGAAGAAGTGAATGGCAGCTGTGGCTGAATAAAATGTGCCGTCGACGGCTTAGAGACGCGTAGGGCATCCGCGTAGAAAGCATGGGAGCTTCGACTTGCGATGGTGGTGAGGAGTGAACGAACTGCCTGATTTCGTTACGAACGACGTCCGTAAGAGCAGCACTACTGGGAGGAGACGCTGCATGAAATTTCCGAAGTTCTTCGCGTACAACTTGCCGCATGAGTTCTGTGAGCACCTCCCTGTTATCACGTCCTGGTACAAGCGAGCGCGCAGCGGACATGGCCGTCTGACGCTCATACTGCCACACCCGCTGCCGAAGCATGCGCTCCATAATTGTGGCCTCACGTATGAACTCAGACACTGTCGTAGGAGGGTTGCGCACAAGGCCCGCGAAAAGTTGCTCCTTTACGCCTCGCATTAGCAGGCGCACTTTCTTGTCCTCTTGCATGTGGGGGTCAGCCCGTCGAAACAATCGCGACATTTCTTCGACGAACATGGCGACGCTCTCGTTCGGCATTTGAAACCGCGAAGAATGTACCTGCTCCGCTCTCTCTTTGCATTCGGGGTTACTGAACGCCTCACGAAGCTGCCGATGGAATTCCTGCCAACTTGTGAATGAAGTTTCGTGGTTCTCATACCACACTCTTGCCACGTCTAAGAGGGAGATATACACGTTCTTCAACTTACGACGATTGTCCCAGTCGTTGATGGCAGCGACCTGGTCGAAATGGTCAAGCTAGTCTTTGACATCCTCACCGGCATCACCATAGAATGGGTTGGGTGTGTGAGGCGTGTTGATGACACAGGGTACGCTAGCGAGTGGGTCATGCTCGGTTTCGGTTGCGGATGTGGCAAACAATGTCCTCACGGAACTTGCCAAGGGGCCGTACTGTAGTGGTAGTCCTTGAAGGCGGCGGCTGCTTCGATAGATATCAGCAGACCCTGGTGCACTGGCGGTGGTTGCTTCTGGTTCAGGACTAGCAGGCATAAGACGTTGCAATACAGTACCCAGCACCTCCACCAGTCTGTCGCGAGAGGAAACGATAGGCAGGAACTCGAAGTAGAGGACTGTTTACTCAGCCACAGCTGCCATTCACTTCTTCGCTCTCGTCTTCTGCTACCAACACAGCGCGTGGCATTATATACAACAGGCAACCTTTTAACACCAAACGTGAGTAACGTGACATATTCTGGGGAATGGTCTGATAAAAAGAAGGTACAATGATAAAATGGCTAACCCTTATATAAAAGCGCGAACTCTTTGTCATGCAAGGCCACCGAAGGTTGGCTCACGCATCCGTCACTATGTTTTCTAATAAAATACGCTTCAGCTATTTCACGAGTTAACTTGTCCATGTGGCGTGCCAGCACACTCACTCCCGGAAATCGAGGCTGGTACCCGCAGCTTTCGCAGTGCAAAACAAGGTTTGAACTAATTCCTTTGCATATATTATTCATATGTTCTCCTAACCTTTTATTGATGCACCGCCCAGTTTGGCCTATATAACAACGACCGCACGTTAAAGGAAGCATGTAAACAACACCAACTGCGCAATCTACAAATTTATTTATGTGTTTTACGGCGCATGTCCAACTTTTTTTGGTGGTTCCACTAAGTCGCTCATCCGTCATTCTGAAAATCTGGCTTACTTTGCACGGGGCGGATAAAACTACATCCACACCATATCTCGAGCCTACCTTCTTCAAACCATGAGATATATTGTGGAAGTATGGGATGACTGCAACTCTTTTTCGCTCTTCACTTCCTCCTGCCTTTTCTTGTTTTTGTTTGATTTTTAGCAACAAAGCTTCGCACACTGAAGAAATTACAAATTTTGGAAATACCTCTCACAGAAGTCTGGTAATTTTCATTGTTACACTATCAGTCATCTTGTGTAGGCATGACTTAAATAAGCCAGCACTAACAGCCGACGAAGCAATCGCTCTCTTGACCAATTTTGTGTGGCAGGAGGCATAGTTAACAAAGGTTTAACACTTCGCGGTTTGTATTCCCAGCATACGTGATTTGGAAACAATGTAATATTAATATCTAAGTACCTCAGTGATTCCTGTTGGGGAACTTCGCACGTGAAGTCTAGCCCACCTCTATGTGTTTTAAAAGCACTCAATACAAGTTCAGCCGGGTTTTTCCTGTTAGTTATGGAAAGCAGCAGAAAAATTAAATAGTCGTCCACATATCTGAAAGCGGTTTGCACCAAATCCACAAGTTTTTCACTGAGGATGGTGTCAATCTTGGCAAGAAAAATGTCACTCAGAACCGGGGCGATCCTTGACCCAATGCAAACTCCCTTACGTTGTCTATAAAGAGACCCTCCCCACAAAAAAAGTGGAGTTCAAGTAGAAAAGCTAAAGTTCCATGAAAGAATTAACACTGATGCCACTATCATTAATGAACAAATCTTCATGATTGTCCTTGGTTATACAATCTCTAACATAATTTAACAATGTGCTCAGAGGAATGGAGTAATACATATCTACAACACCAATACTTAAAACAGCGCACCCAATGGGTTATGATCCTTGAGGTATCTGACAACTTCTTGCGAATTACGTACGCGGTGGGGGTCATTCAAAAACAAACTAGATAAATGTTTCTGCAAATAACCTCTCAAAAGCTTCTGCCAGGTTCCTCTTTCAGAAACAATTGTACGCAAAGGTTGTTCCGGTTTATGACTCTTAATAGTGAAAAAAATAGACAATTCTAGAAAAGAAGCTTTCTTTACGCTACGGGCTACACAAGATGACGGATAGTGTAACAATGCAAATTACCAGACTTCTGTCAGCGGGATTTCCAAAATCTGTAATTTCTTCAGTGTGCGAAGCTTTGTTGCGAAAAATCAAACAAAAACAAGTAAAGGCAAGAGGAAATAAAGAGCGAAAAAGAGTTGCAGTCATCCCATACTTCCATAATATATCTCATGGTTTGAAGAAGGTAGGCTCGAGATATGGTGTGGATGTAGTTTTATCCGCCCCGTGCAAAGTAAGCCAGATTTTCAGAATGACGGATGAGCGACTTAGTGGAACCACCAAAAAAAGTTGGACATGCGCCGTAAAACACATAAATAAATTTGTAGATTGCGCAGTTGGTGTTGTTTACATGCTTCCTTTAAGGTGCGGTCGTTGTTATATAGGCCAAACTGGGCGGTGCATCAATAAAAGGTTAGGAGAACATATGAATTATATATGCTAAGGAATTAATTCAAACCTTGTTTTGCACTGCAAAAGCTGCGGGTGCCAGCCTCGATTTCCGGGCGTGAGTGTGCTGGCACGCCACATGGACAGGTTAACTCGTGAAATAGCTGAAGCGTATTTTATTAGAAAACATAGTGACCGATGCGTGAGCCAACCTTCGGTGGCCTTGCATGACAAAGAGTTCGCGCTTTTAGATAAGGGTTAGCCATTTTATCATTGTACCTTCTCTTTATCAGACTATTCCCCAGAATATGTCACGTTGCTCACGTTTGCTGTTAAAAGTTGCCTGTTGTATATAGTATCATATGTGCTGCGAATAATAAAATTCAGTTCATAGTCAGCGTTCGTGTTGTCCTCTTTGCCTTCCGTGCCTCGCCTTTCGTCTGTTTCTTCTAGCACCTTCGTGCTCGCGCTGCAGCCCTTATTACCATAGCGTCAGAAAGTCTCTCCTAGTTTGTGAGCACTATTCGTGCAGCGCAGCTTGCATGCTGCCACGAGAATTCTTTTCGTTGATACTACGAGCATTCCCGAAGCTCCTCTATTTGTAAATGTGCGTAAGAAAGTTGCCACACTGCATTACCGAATCACCTTTTGCGGTGGTAATAAACATTTTTTATCAAATAGATGGATATATAGCGATCTAGGCTCCTGCATCTAACACTTTACACCACAGTGCACCTTCACTTTTTTGAGTATGACCTATCGCAGCGTAAGCTAAAGACACTACTTCGTTCGTGTGATCTTCAACAAACATAGTGGGAGGAGAACGGAAGTCAAGTAAGAACGAACATTTTCTGTTCACAGTAGAGGAGTCACCATCTGAAGAGGGTGGCAGATCGAATCAAGGAATGATATTTTCATTTTTTTTTATCGGGACGAAGATTATGTGCATGATGTTAAAGTAGAAATTCAAATATCAGCCCAAAGCGTAGCCAAATATTTTCATTTTTCCTAGCAGTTCAGCATGTTAAAGTCATTCCTGGATCTGCTGTTGTTTTTTTTAGGGTCTACTTTCGTTTATTTTAAAAATAAGCCTTTCCTTCAGCGATCTGGAATATGATTGAGCTCATCAGTTGCACCTATTGTTAGTGCAATATTATTGAGTAAATTTGACAGGGGAATCGAGAAGCACATTTCTGGAATTGTTAAACATGTCTTCAGGTATGTGGATGGCTTCCTGATATTCACAGATGGCATTGATCCTTCCCGAGAGGTCCTGAACGTGGTAAAGGTGTTTAAGAAATGTAGCATGGGCCTTGAGTTTACTACTGAGCAGCCTAAAAATAACGAGTTGCAATTCTTGGATTTAAAATTGGAACTTGGTAGGGAACACATTTGCTGGTATTATCAACCAAAAAGTGCCAAGCCAGTGCTAGATAACGCGTCTGGGCACTCCAACTTGGTAAAGAGGTAGATAGTGAAATTTCTTATTGTGTCCACTTTGCAGAAATTATGTGGGCATCTAATCAATGAAAGTTTCAGGAGTCAGGTGGAAAAATTCCAGAAGGCGGGCTACCCGAAGCAGTTATTTTTCTCAGTGTGCACGGTCTTTGCCAGAAAAATGACGGGCAGAAAACGAAGATCCAGTTCGAAGAGAGAGAAGCGAGAGAAAATGGCTCTCATTCCATACGTGCACAAGTTGGCACACAACTTAAAGCACATTGGAAATAGTTACAGCGTAGCCATGAAGTTTTCGGCAAAAACCAAACTTGCAAGCTTGTGTCCACGCATCAATAAGCCCATTAGTTCGAAAGCTTGCTCCGTAGAACACAGAAACATGTTCGTGAAGTGCATAAAAGGAGTAGATACATGACGCCCTTTTCTTGGGGAAAAGTCTACAATAGCCAGTCAGAAAGATGCGTGAACGACCGCTTTAAAGAACATCGCGCATCTGTTAAGGCATCGGGCAAAAGTCATCTTGCAGATCACTATAGTAGCTGCGGATGTTGTCCTGTGTTTAAAGAAACAGATATATTATTTCGACACAAGGATCAGCTAACACGTGAGATGGTGGAATCTTACCACATCCGAAAAAGGGGACATGACTGTGTTAGCCAAGCTACGATTGTGCTGCATGATAAAGAGTACGCGTATTGGGACTCCTAGTACTTGTAAAATAGAACAAATGATACATAATATGTACAATTTTTGTAATCCTGAAAAGAGTGGTTTCTGCTGCACCCTGTTCTGATGCACACGCGCGAGAGACTATATATCCGCTTTAAATATTTTTTCTGATGAATAAACCTTCAGTTGTGAGAACAAGCGCTGTCCTTGTCAGCCACTTCTGTCTGTCCTTTTTTAGTGTACTTCAACAAAATTTTCAATTATGTATGTCCTTCGCACGTGCGGCAAGGGAGCACAAAGACCAAGAAGTGTGGCTGCTAAATCTTGTTGTAGCCCCTAGGCGTGACAGTTTTGAGTGTGTAAGATAGCAACCGAAGAAACTCGTCGGCTAGCGTTCCGTGTAGCTTGGCTATCCCAAGATATATTCTGCAGTCTCCACCTACACTGGTGAGATACAGCTTGTTGATGTCTGTAGGGGGACCAAGTGCTACGCGTACCAGTCTTCTTGGCTTTCTCCTGTACATGAGGCACATTGCTTTCGTTTCCACATCTCGCTCGTCTCAGTGCTTTTCTGGACTTTTCGCTGCAGTTGTGGGGTATATTGCGCCGTACGTTGCGGTAATAGATGTACAACCTCACGAGGTGACGTCAGACTCCGGTTCGACCACGAGGAAACACTTACAGTGAGAGCGATGACACTGAGCTGTACTCCGCATCTTTCGACGAGTCTTCAGATGAGGGCTTTTAACCTGTCCTGCACCGCAAGGCCAAGCAACGGATCATCAATCCATCGCCGGTGTCAAGTACATCCACCGTGAAAACGGCGCACCAGTGATGGCCCCATTTCATCCTGTTCGTGCCAAAGAACGCTACCGAAAGTCTGCGTGCTCTGAACAGGCAAGCGCCTTCGCTCTATTTCGAAAACACTGTGCCGAAAGAGATTAAAGACGTACGGCTTAATACAAGAAGAAACTTCCTGGCTGTCGATGTTGTGCACCCGAGTGTACTGAGCACGCTGCAACAAGTACCACAACTGGGAAACATTGCCGTTAGGTCCATCATACTAGCCGATGGTGCGACCACATCAGGAGTCATTTACGACATTAACATGGAAATCCCAAACGCAGACCTTCCAATACTTATAAAACCAGCGAGTCAAGACAACGTCAAGGTCAGCGTTGGACGGCTTGGTAACACACGCTGTTTGAGAGTAACGTTCAAAGGTGACTGTCTTCCTGCATACGTGAAGGTTGGCCACTTTCGTCAACAAGTTCGACCGTTTATTTCTATACACGTACATTGCTTCAATTGTAAGAAGATCGGCCATGTAAAGGGTGTTTGCAGGAGCTAGCAGCGTGCCTCCGGTGCGTCGAACCACACGCGGAAGACAACTGTAGCGCTACCACACTGAAGTGTCCTAACTGTCAAGGTGCTCACAAAGCTTCTTCTAAGGCATGTGCGCACATAAAGAAAGAATTTTCTATTCTGAAGCAAATGGTACGAGACAGCTCAACCCACAAAGAAGCTGATGAGAAAATCCGGCGAAGACGACGTTGCCGTACAAGGTCTTCACGTCGGACAGCGCCAACTTCAGGCAATAAGTCGACGCATCAGGAAAGATCGCCAGCTGCAGTTTCCAGCACGGCAAACACAGACGTGTGAAAAGAGCAAAGGGGCAGGCAAGTCTCTACAGATGAGTGGCCTCCACTTACGCGTACACAACGCTCAGAAGAGCCGCAGCAGAAGCCGACTTCTTCAGAGCAAGCTGCTGCAATGGAGGACTTGGTGAACACAGATCAGCAAGTGATAGCTCTTTTGCGACCCCTAATTAACGCAATTCGCTTGTTGGTAAGCAACATGCACTCACCATCAGCAAGAAGTGCATTGCAATTACTGGATGCTTTGAGTCCAGTACTCGCAGCGCTTGATTAAATAATGGCTCACCAGCCACTGTCTTTCAGGGAATAGGTCCGAAAGGCAGCAATTATTCAATGGAATGCCCGGGGACTGAGGTCAAGCATCGCCGATTTCCGTCGGTTCGTGTACACCAATAAGTTCCCCATCATTGTCACCTGTGAGCCAAATTTGCAGAAAGAAATCAGACTTTTTGGTTATGAGTCATTCATGTCGTCTACAACTGCGGACAATAGCAAAGTTCAGATGTTTATTCGCCGAGACCTCACCTACATCCATCACTCGGTGTCACCCCACGACGACAATTAATATATAAGTATAACAGTGTAAAGGAGACTTACTGTCACGGTTGTGGGTGCCTACCTCTCTCCGTCAAGCCGTTTTGACCATACCAGACTACAAGGTATCCTGTCAGCAACTTCTCACCCATGCATTATAATTGGTGACTTCAAGGCCCATCATACAATCCAGGGAAGTTCGAAGACCAATGTTAAAGGGAGAAAGTTGGTGTCCTTCGCCTCCGACAACCAACTTTTCTTGCTAAATGATGGCAGTCCAACGTTCCTACGTGGTTGAAGGTATAGCAGCTGCCTTGACCTGGCCTTTGTCTCACGAGGCCTCGTCAGCCATGCTGAGTGGTTTCCAGACATAGAAACGCTTGGAAGTGACCACAATCACACGTCAAAATCGAAGGATTGTCCCATGCTAAGATACGCGATAGTGTTCAGACAGTGGACTGGTTGAAATTTCAGTCTCGCATGGAAGAGCAATGTGAAACAAACATATCCCTCGACATAGAGGAGATAATTAAAAGCACAGTACACGATACTACACGTACCCTCACCTGCTCTCCCAAAGTAACGGAATTTGACATTGAGCTAGAACGACTTCGAGCAATCCAACGGCGTGCTGAACGAAGATACCAATGCATGGAGGCAGTAGAAGACTTATGGATTGCTCGACGTATACAAAAGAAGATTCAGCGCCGGATAATTATTCTCGAGTCACAACGTTGGACTGTTTTTTGTGAGTCACTTGACCCACGAAAACCTCTATCCCGATTGTGGAAGACGGTACGAGGTCTCTGCACAAAACCCACTCAGTGGTCACCATTCAGGGCTCTCGCACTTTCTGAACAGAGACGCGGCATTGATGTGGCAGAAGACTTCTGTGCCAGAGTATCTGGGCCACTCGCAGTGCCCAATAGCCTATTGCCCTCGACTAACTGTCCAGAAACACTGGATTCCCGCATGGATATGCCCTTTTCAATTGTGGAGTTCAGAGCAGCACTAGCTTTGCGTGGACGCACGTCGGCACCAGGGCCCAATAGAATTTCATATAGGGCCTTGTGTCATCTGGGTGAACGCGCGATAATCCTCCTTTTTGAGTTGTACAACAAATCCTGGCAAGATGCAACGCCCCCGACAAGCTGGAAGACAAGTCGCCTAGTTCCACTTCTGAAACCAGGCAAGTCACCGTTGGAGCTCTCATCTTATCGTCCGATCGCATTGGCTAGTTGTGTAGGCAAAGTTATGGAGAGGATGATCCTGGGACGCCTGGAGTGGTTCTTGGAGTGTAACAACATCTACACAGATGCCATGGCAGGATTTCGGCATGGTCGAGCATCGATTGACAACGTAGTCGACCTGGTCACTTACGTCCAACACGAGAAAGCCCGTAAGCGTCTCTGCGCATCTTTGTTCCTAGATGTTAAAGGGGCGTATGACAACGTCACGCATGAAGTTCTTCTTACCGCTCTCGAAGATATAGGAGTAGGTGGTCGGATGTATCGCTGGATACGTAGTTATTTGTCAATGCGACCCTTGTTTGTCAGCACTGAAGACGGTCCAACCTCTCCACATTACAGCCACCATGGCGTCCCCCACGGTGGCGTACTCAGCGCTGTGCTGTTCAATCTTACCTTGATTGCTCTCACTGAGCATCTGCCAAGCACGGTCAGGCTATCAATGTACGCAGATGATATCTGCGATTGGGCATCGGCTGTTACACGCCTGCAGTTACGAGGGAGAATTCAAAAAGCTGCCCCTGAAACATTACGCTACCTACGAAATCGAGGCTTGGAAATTTCTTCCGAGAAATGCGCCCTCGTAGCTTTTACACGAAAGCCTATGGATAAGTACACTATAAGCATCAATGATCAAACTGTACCATACGTTCGATCGCACAAGTTCTTGGGCGTCATAATTGATAGGAATCTATCATGGAGTGATCACGTTTCGCACATGAAGAAACTGTTAATGGACATCTGTAATATACTGAAGTTCTCTGCAGGGAAGACTTGGGGAATGTCTCCCAGTGCAATGCTACAGCTGTACAGAGTACTTTTTCTCGGTTTTCTGCGGTACAGTTTACCGGCATTGACCAATGCAAGAAAAACAAGCCTTCGAACGCTACATAGTGTTCAGCCCCAGGCCCTCCGGATTTGCCTCGGCTTGCCTCGTTGTGCGTCGACAATGGCTACTATAGCTATCGCTGGGGACCACCTCATCACGACACATATCGACGTTGAGGCACTCAGGACACATATAAGGCATATTGCTCGGACACCCTGCCACCACCTAGCCTCTTTACCAGCAGACAGACCACGTTCGTCATTTTGCCAAACGGTCACCACATATCACGAATCTTTGCCCACACGCTTCACCCCCGCCGCCAGGCCTTCGACTCCTCCCTGGTGCCTGACTCAGGCTAACATCAGGGTAACTATACCTGGCATCCAGAAAAGAGCAGATATGTCGTCACCTGCTCTTAGACAGTTTGCTCTGCTCTTGTTATACGAGACGTATCAAGGCTGTATACACGTATACACCGACGGCTCTGTTTTACAGAAGACTTCAACGGCATCATTTGTTATACCGATAAAAGACACGACGAGAAAACTCAACACCTCCCACCTTACGACATCAACGGGAGCAGAGCTCACAGCTATTCGTGCCGCATTGCAATTCATCAACGACCAACAGCCACAAACATGGACAATATTTAGTGACTCAAAGGCGTCACTGCAATCCCTTCTATCACCTTTACGCCACGGCCCGTATGAACAGCTGGTATTTGAGATTGCAGAAAAGACTCACCAACTCATTGAGGAAGGACATGAAATAGCCTTTCAATGGCTCCCAAGACATTGTGAAATAATTGGCAATGAACGGGTCGATCGAGCTGCCCGTTCTGCCCATACTGAAAGCGATGAAATATCAATTACGCTTTCCAAAACTGTCGCTGCACGGAAACTCCGCATGCTTGCTCTCAAGCGCACCTTGTCACAATGGAACGAGTCACATTTCATCCATGCACGGTTAGGTACTTTAGACCACACTCTCAGTCTTCGAATTCTTCCGGAATTACACCGACGAGACGCTACTATGCTGTGCAGATTATGGTTGGGCGTCGCATTTACCGATGCGTACGCGTTCCGCATAGGAATGGCTAACACTGCTGCATGCGACCATTGTAGCAGTGATGAAACAACTTGGCACATTCTGTGTGAATGCCCACAATACTGCTCGCAGAGACAGTCACTCTGCAATGCACTAGATGAACTGGACAACCAGCCTCTTTCCGAAGAAAGAATCCTGCGCTGCCGACAGGACTTTATGTCGCAGAAGAAGGCTGTGAAGGCGCTCCTGTGCTTTTTGCTTTTAACAGACCTGTCCAAACGACTGTGATCGGAACTCCCTCCCTGAATGTGTGCGCATGTGGTTTTTTTGTAATTTATTTTATATCTCTCTATATCTATCCTCTTTCCGACCCTTTTCCCAACCACCGTACAAGGTAGCAAACCTATTCGTCTAGGTTAACCTCCCTGTCTCTTCCTTTTATTTATTTCTCTCTCTTTTGCTTTCGTTTCACAGTCATACCTGCTGTACGTGTTGGTGGGGCCTGTCCAATGCCACTGTAACGCGCTTGTTCACGCGACGAGGTCACCTACGGCAACGCTGTTTAACGCAGGGCATGCGCCCGAAAGCCGCGCTCTATAAAGCCTTCAAAACTTGGCAATAGATAATGCCTGCATTATAATTTTTTTTTCATTCAGGAAGGTTTATTCGGTTACTCAGAACATTGCAAGTAGTCATGTATTTAAAACAAGCCGCTTTTGTGTCTGAGTGTTGCGTTTCGTCTTGCTTTTTTTGTAACACTTTGATTTGATGTCATTAATGGCTGATGTTATGGTCTTCAGTTATCTTTTCCTACCACGCTGAATTTGACGTCAAATTTATGAAGCCTTGTTTCATTAGCAATTCAAGTGAGGAGTGCGCAAGTGCTTCATCGATCCATTACTTAGATTGTTAATTTCAGTATCTTTCCAGATGAGGCCCGCATATCAACATGCTATTCACCAGTTTTTTGTATATGCACTCTTTTTGTTCTCACCTTCCCCTTATAGCGTATATATTCCCTCTTTCTCAGCAAAAAGTTTGCTGTAAGTACATGCTCTCTTCCATCTTTTCTCATTTCTTCAAATATTCTGAAAACTATTAAAGGAGCTCTTCCTTGTAAAAAGTGTAGTTCTTATCAGCTCAGGAATACACCTTGCTCTAGCAATTACAAGCCATAGTCTAAACAAAGGTAACTTCTCACATAAAATTCGACATGTAGTCACCACTTCAAGTAAGTGCCGGCATACCACAAGGTAATAGTTGTGTGGCCTATTTACGTTCCGACTTTAACCAAGGTTGTATCTCTTTGTCAAAACCCCGGAACAAACCTTGTTCTGAGTGAAAATATGAAGTACTGCTTTGCTGATCGAAGCGTTACTTTGAATCAAATCTAGAATCAACAGTGAAGCTAAACCTGTCTTTGTAATGTAAGGATGGTTTACTTCAAACCGCGATTTGAAACCAAGTGATGGTAGAGCTACAACATGAAGGTCAATAAAGTAAGTGCAGTTAGTTTATGGGCCAGCAAAGGGAGCTTCGTTCACCAGTATCAAGCTATGCGAGCAAGATAGTGATACCTCCTCGCAAACACGACGATTTCGAAAGCTCACTCTCCCGGAACGTGCTTGGCGGAATCACCACTTTTTTATGGTACCATGATGAGCTTTTGTTCTAGATCCAAATTGAATGAACAGTTGTTTTATTCCAAAACGAAACAAAGAAATCAGTCCTGCCGGATATTAAAGCTGCAAGAATTGACTCTTAGTCGCAAACATACAGGTAAGCTTCGGCAACATGAGGCTTACCCTAGAAGGGTAAAAATGAAGCAATAGGAAGAACGAGGAAGGCGGGAGTTAAGCTCGTCGAGCGCAAATATTGAAGACTGTACGCTATAAAGTATTCTACGCAAAAAAGGTGCTTCTCGCATACCATTGCGTCAGCCAAAGCAGCAATAAGAATGGAGTAAGAATGGCAATAACTGTGCAACTCCTTCGCTGAACGTTACCGCTCTGCGCAAATACCACTAGTGGAGAAGCCTTCCATTGAGTGTCTATATTCCGTACGGCAGATAGACAATGAGAAGAAATGGTCTCTTGTCTAGGCGTAATGATCAGCAGTAAAAGAAACATATTTTGGGGCGGCTATCGACCGGCGGCTTAATTAGCCGGCGCAGCTGTCCGGACCAGATGACGTTTGAAACCTGGAACGTGGCGGAGGCTCCCTCTTATGCGCAGGCGAGCAAAAGTGTGGCAGTCCCTTAACAGTAATGTCTTCTTACGAAGCTTTTTGGTGCTTTATGCATTTCCTGACTGTCCGCTATGAAAGTGTGACTCGTATGGTGTTCTCATTTCAGAGATTAGTAAAAACGTGCACGTATAAAAACAAATGACGTCGGGAAATAGAAACCATTTTTGCACTTCCAATACCTTTCACAAAAATGATCATCAGTGCTTTTGGAGCGACTGAAGATTTTCAAAATTAATTTAGTAGTTCAGGTTCCTGGCTTAGAATATCGACGAGGAGATAATCATGCAGGCAAAATTGTTGCTGACTGAGCACTTCAACTCACTGCTTGTACCGGTACATATAGAAAAACGGTGAAAAGGAGAGAGAGAAAAAACCAGAGTAATGTGATAGATATGTGGGGTTATGATTATGAGAGATATAATTATGAGGGATGTTGTAGCGGAGGGCTCCAGAAATTTTGACCACCTGGGTTTCTTTAACGTGCACACAAATCTGAGCACACGAGCCTATAGCATTTTTGCCTCCTTCAAAAATGCCGTCGCCACAACCAGGATTCGATCCCACAACCTGCGGGTCAGCAGCCGAGTATCTTAGCCAGAAGACCACCACGACAACGCGTGAAGACCGGGTTGTTATAGAGCTCAGTATAGTATACAAGTGTTAACCACGCTTTACCAGGCTTCGTGGGATCTCAACATGCTTAACTTAAAAACCATTTATTTATTTTACAGGAGCTGTTCGTGAAACTAATATTTTTTGGTCTTCGCCACAAAAAAATATCGGAGTGCCCTACAGCTGATTTAAAGAACCTTATATTGAGGTATGCACATAATTTTTGCTTTGACAGAGTAGGCTTCGAGCTGTCAATCGTATACTTCATATGTTTCAGAAAGTGTAAATAAAGCATGAACAAGATTTACTTTTCATATTGAAGTGTATTACTTAAGGTTTTCTTTATATTAACAATTTTTGTATTGCTATAGTAATTTAAATTTCACCAGTTCAGTTCAATTCTGCTCACACCTATTTTCCTGCCTACTCCTATTTTTCCACATTCATTTGTTTCTAAAACAAGGAAACAAAGTGGACAAGTTACAAGAGTGCTTAGAAGTATGCTAGACCACGCTTGAAAAAAAAAGTGATCCTAGACCACCATGCCCACCTACGTGCTCCTGAAAAGATTTGGTTAAAGAGTAGTACACTATGAACTTGCTAAAAACAGAAACATTATTGCCGTTTCAGCCTTCAGGGAGGAGCTCTGATAAGGCAGCAACCTCAAAGCTTCCTCTTGTCAGGAGACGCCACGTCGCATTTTTCTGAAGGGCCCGGGAGCAGAAGACTTGCGGTGCTGCCAAGAAAAACATCCACGGTGGACGTCGGCGAATGCTCGCTTATTCGAGGAACGGCGAGGTCGAATAACCGTAATTCAAAGCACTGAAATAACAAGCACGGAAAAGAATCGCATGCCAGCGCATGGGGTAAAAAAAGAGGGAAAGTGCACGCTCAATCAAAGATCCTTACAACAAAATCTCGTCCACGCGAAGCAGTCACGTGTAGCTTCTCATTGAAGGTGTGTTATACACGGCTAGCCAAAACTGTAAAAACAGTCAAGAACGCTTCTTAATTGTAGAACCTGCGAAATGAGTAATTACGAAAACTTTTTTCTATAGCTCCGGCTGCTCAAACAATGTTTTAAAACTGACGTTTGGTTCATACGTGTAGGGTGACATAGCGTGTGAGATAACGCTGTGTACACATGGAGCACCATTGCATGTTAAGACAAGCAGAATCGCTTGCAAGTGACATCTCAAGTTTCCCTGGGAGGATGGCTGAGTAAATAGGGAGTATATTTCGTACATGCATAGGCGTGCAGTGTGGCTGATTGCTTTATTTGCAAGTGAAAAGAGGCAAATAAATTTGACTTCAGGAACAACAAACTTTTTTTTTCGATTGACACGGAATAGAAAAAAGCATTCGCATAGTGAAAACAGCGTACGAAAATTCTCTGAAAAACTCACATCTTTTTCTTTTTTAGTGCTCTTCCCGCTAGCCCAGAGCAACAAAATTGAGTTCTACCCTATGCCGCTTGCAAACGGCACTTCAGCGGTAGAACGTCGTTGCTTCTCGAGAAAAAACATTATTATAAAATACAAAAACAAAGAGAAGAACGAGGAAAAGTCGTGATGAAATATATGGATGAATGCTCATGTGGACAACGCGAACTCGAAGTCTTGTTCTTTTGCCCACGATGCACACGCTAGGGCGGCAGCCCGGCCTATGTGGCGTCTTTTCGTTCTGGCTGAATGCGGTCGACGATGAACATAAGAACCAGACTGATTGAACAGATCACGTCCGCTAAATCAATCCTCTCTTCAGAGCCCGGTCGATGGCGCGCTGCGTACGCAATACGCACGCCGGCCGTATGGGACGGCAGCCGTGTTACTCGTTTTCCGTATACGTGAAAACACAGCTTCGTCGTTCAGTACGCGTTCACAAACTAACACGTGGAAATACTTTCGTGCACATGCGTATTGGTTTTTAGCAATAAGCTATGTCGTTCCAGCTATTGTGTTACTGATAAAAATCAGTAGGCACTGACATAGTCGCTGCACTAGCATGTCGTCGCTTGTGCAAGAAAATACACCTTATTCAATCAAATGCATGCGTTCTTGTGAAACATTCAAGTCGATATAAAGTGTATTTTCATGTCAACCAGTAGAAAAAGTGAAAAACAGCTTTTGAACTTGGCGATAACAGCTAATAAACTGCTAACGTAGTCGGAAGTGTGCCCATAGGACCGGATGGCCAGCAAAAGTCTCAGAAAGATGACGAACTGAGTAGTCGTAGCTGTTTAAATAATCGTTTCTTCATGTTATTTATAGGTTAAAGGTAGCGTGAGATACGATGGTTATGGTAGCATGCTTTGGGCGTCTCGGCGCTCGTGTTGCAAAGTCCAAGTTTTCCCGAAATTTCTTGCAGGGGAAAACAGTTGAGTCCAGGATCGAAAGTGCAAACTAAACTTCCACAGTGCACTTACTTTCGCCATATGAGAGTCGTCCCCTGTTCCGAGGATTCACTAAGCCCTCGAAATTTATCTGTGGTGCACCACAACAAAACGATTCATGACTGACCGTGCTTTAGATCAAAAGAAAAGCACGCACAGTACTTGTGCTTGCCGCTGGCACTGCAAAATCTGGTGACAAACCGCCTTCTCCAGCAGCATCTATTCCTATAGTAACTCATACTTCAGCCATTCGAGCGTCTCTCCCTGACTTGTGCTTGCGTTTCCTATATGGGAAGAAATGATGGTACATGACTTACGAAAAATACGCATGGATGAAACAGTCGACAAGGTGCAGCGCTGCATTCGCAATTCTTACTTCTCCCGACTTCAAGCGGGTCACACGTACGTTCATTGCGAATATGTCCTTGTTAGCGTCGGATACGTGGAAACGCAGTACTCTTAGGAAAACTGCCGGAGCTACATGGGGAAAAAGACCCGGCGGCTCTGGCCGCAACAGCCGCGTTATCGCAGGATCAAAACATTTATTTCCTGCCCTTATATTTAGACGGAAACGTTGAGAACACAGCAGTTTTATGCTTTGTTGTGGGCTGCCTAGTTTCGAAGGTCAGACATCAACTCAACAAAGTTGCTAACAGGCATGGCGTCCGCTTGGTGTCTCCCGCGCCCAACAAGATCTCAAAGTTGTGCTCCCACACATGAGCTATAGTAGCAAACGTGGGTGCCAAAGTAAACACAGTGTCTTCCTCATTTCTTACATGACCTATGTGGTATACTCCATACTTCTAGTATGTGCCAAGTTCTACATTGGGCATACGGGAAGATGCATAGTTGAACATCTTAAGAAACATGAGTAAAAACTAGCTAACAAAGTAGGCCAAGGAGCACATTTTGAGGCTCATTTGAATTCCTACATTGAGTGGGCACCGCGGTTTTAAGATGCGCTGATTCTAGGCAGAAGCACGAATGAAGACGTGCAGCTTCCTTTGAGACCATATCACATTCGGAAAAACGTAGCTGATTGTACCAGCGACACCTCTGTTTCTTTGCGTGCCACAGAATATGAATCTTCTGAGCACATCTTAGGATATTGTGCTTTACGTGTGGAATATGAAACTACGCGTGTGTATTCAGGTGTTGTGGTGTGATATAACATAAACTTTTATAAGTTAGTACGTATACAATACTAACCTGTGCATGCGCATACAAAATATATGGCTTTTGACATATTTACTTATTTTCGTTACCTCAAAGGCCCCGGTATAGGGGCTTTACGTGAGGGGTGGTCAAAAACAAATTAACGTAACAGATGTTTGACATGTTTTTCTTTGGAGACTACCGAGCTGGAGTGTTGCATGGCACCGGCAGAGAGAACGTTCTAGCCTTTGGGCGTCAGCACGAAAAAAGACAATGAGTGAGCTACGGTCCGAGCAGGAGGCGGGTGAGCAACTTTGGTGCGATGCGCAGAGAAGAATAAAGCTGTTGTTAATTTGGCATTAATTTGTTCCTTTCCTCACGTTCTTTTTATTTTCAAATTTTCGGTGTTGTTTGCGCTAAAGAAGTTCTCTTTCTATTTGGCTGTGTACAATTTAGACCCAACGCAAGTTTTAAAGCAAATTAGAGCTTCAATTTCTCTAGCTTCTTTTGTTCTGTTTGTTCTTTTTCACTGAACTGTTATATTTCGCTAATAAGGCCTATGCATTAAAAAGCCAACATTCACAATATTGACACATATATTAATCAAGCTGCCATACCTATACCTCCGTGCCACACTCCAGAACTGCTCATGTACTTCTTGAAGTCCAATGTATAGTTGGAAGCCAACATTGGTAGCCGAGAATTTCGTAGCAGTTTTACGAGCAAACATGGCATGCCCACAACAGTTAACCTTTGCGCGATTGAACTCACAACTGCTAAAGAAGCAATCAATGGAAACTTAAAGATGGTTTCTTCAGGACCACATAAAACTTTACATCAAGATAGTGGAATGCTGGTGCTACATAACATCGAAATATATTAGTGAACAAGGCAGACGGAAAGAAAGCACTTCACACGAGAGAAGCTCACTCACAACTGCAGTTTTATTATGAAAAAAAATTGCACCAGAACAACGATGCACTCAGGCTCAACCAACTATAACCGAGAAACGTCACCCCAACAAAACGAACCCCTTCAAATGTGTTCCGTTTTTCTCCTTCAACTACTTAAAAGTACACTTCTTTATCACTTAGCGCAACGAAGGGAACACTGATGCACGCGCTCGAATTCGCCCTAATCTGCTCTGCTTCCGTGATTTCTCTGGTCAGTCTGAGTTAAATTTCCTCCTAACACTCGTGCTGCCAAACTGCGGATTGCATCCACAATCATGTCATTCCTCTAAAGCGGTTTCCTTCTTTCTACCTTGCGCGCTCCTATATTGTCGCTAAATTTAGTACCTCCCTACCTACTGCAGCCAAGTGACTCATCGCATTTCCACATAATGCGCTACCGATCTGAAAATGCAATCACTACTAAAGAACACTGTGCGCTTGAAAACTGCTAATGGCTTCTGGAAGAAGCAGCCAAGCAACAGCGATATGCTTTCAGTAATTCTCGTGTAAATTTTCCGAGTTGACTGAAACAGTGGGTCTTCTGGTTTTGTTAAATCTGCAGTGGTATATATGTGACAGATTTGACGCGTTGGGCTACAGTGAAGTCGATGTGAAGGTGGTTGTGACTAAAGCATACCGATGTCATGATGTTTAGAAACAAGTTTGTGATACAGGTTCATTTTCAAACGGAATTTATTAAAAGAATGGCATATGAGGGAACTCAGTCGTATAAATCGCATATATGCTTGCTCTCGCAGAGGCTCCACGAAAAGCAGAAACCGTAGTACAAAACACAGTTGTTCCTATACAATGCATTCGCTGTACAGAATATTCAGCGAGAATTGGCTGACGAGGTCACCTATTATTCTAGTACCAAAGTGTAATACATTACCAAATCATCACCGTTACATCGGTGATGATTCAGTATTAAAAATTCATAAGCTAATAGAAACCAAAATTCTCTTTATTTCTTGGTAGCCGCTATTCAGCCATTTGCAGTATTATTTAAGTACGCTTCTGTGGTCCTCAAGAGTCCCAATTATGTTACGATGAAACGTGGTTCCGGCAAGGACGCGTATACACAAACGTTGTGTAAACTAAGCTTGCGTTCTGAAAGAGGATTGTCTAAATAAACGTGATGAGTACATTCACCATTTTCTTCTATATCCAGTGTGAACAAGAGTGCAAGGAATTCACTTACGTACCAACACATTGCCCACAAAAACTTTTTTTGCAAGATTACTGGACAAACAACCAAACATGCTTACGACGGCAGGACGAAAGGCACCTGAGTTGCTATTTGGGAACGTCTTCTCTCCAAGTGAAGCTGACGCACTTGAAACGATATGGACTGAGAGCACAGAATGAAACTCGATTTGCTCACTCAATGAAAGGGAAAAAATAAATGGAGGAGCCGGAATATTAGATTACTGGGCACGTCCGGATTAGCTTATTTTTCTGTGCTGTCTGCCATCTCTTTTTGCTACTTTCATTCTCGATAAGCGTGTTTATGTATTCAAGGAATATTTATATGTTTGTGAGCACTCCACCATGAGGTTGTGTAAAAGACTTGGCATGCAGATTTTGTAAAACGTGCTGCTTGTCACTATATTACACAAATAAGAATCCAGATACCGACTGCGTATGGGCTATGTGATTGTTTGGGCAATGTAGGATCTCTGAAAACTGGCAAAACTGTTTTAGTTGAAAGGAAATCGTATGTCAACTCGAGGTACTCTTTTTTTTCAAAATGTTATGGTTACAACACACACAGTACAAAATGTCGGCAATGAAGTATATCTACTTCATATCAATGTAAATAAATGTAACTAGCACGTGCAAGTAACGTGGGGAGATGGAGAAACAAAAGCGAAAGTATAGTAGCTTACAAAGAGTTTCGCTCCGGTACTATAGACGGAGTAATATGCGTACCACGATGGTGCCTTCATAATAATATCAGCCAACACTATACTTTAACGTGCGTAATATTGGCCGTAGAAGAACGTTAATATATTTACAAAGAGCAATGCGGTCAAGTTGGTGAACGTGCCAAATAAATATGAAAGAGTTCAATTATATTTCACAAAGTAAAATGTTATGTCGCTTGTTGACATCAGGGTTAAGTAGACCCACAAGTAGTTCTTGCCGACACAATCAAAAAATTTCTGTGTCAGAAAGTTGACGCACGCTTCCTCATCGATCCTTGATAAGATTGTTATTCATCTTTTGTTTTCACGGCATTGTGGCTACTTCCAAGGACTTTTAATCACGACTGTCATTTACTGCTTGGCGGAGTCTCACATATATGCGCAACGGAGCTCTTTTTTCACATTTCGTATTTAAACTTGTTCACGTATTTCAAGCTCATTTAGTGCTAAATGGTTGAATTTTGATTACTTCAGCTTGATTAAATCGCCTCCATGTGATTGAATGGTCGTAAAATGCCCAAATACACTAAAACATGAGTAACGCAAACTTTTCAAACATCGCAAGTGATCAAGAATGTTCACACCATATTATATAAAACAAGCCGAAATAGTACATGAAGAGAGAGAGAGAAATACAGAGGAAAGACGGGGAGGTTAACCAAGCTTGGCTCGGTTGAAATAATACAGGGTTTATTACAACATACATAGGCAGACAAAGTATAGCACCACCTCGCCCAAATTTCTGAGCTGGAAGTGCAATGGCATGAGAAGATAAGTGACCATACGCACAGGTGGTAGATGCTAGAAAAAAAAGTGTTCGTAAACAGGGGCATCAAAGCAAAAGAAATCGGTTCCCTAAATGAAGTTCAGTTGCGGAAGTGCATTACTGCGCATGCTGTAACATATTTCTGGCGAGAAAAACTGCGGAATATTTGCTTGCAGAAAAAGAAAAATACACACCAAAAGTAAAGTTGGTTTTTATTTTACTAATTCTGCAAGTTATAATCTGCCTGAACAAAGAAAACAGCAGCAAAAGTGTGGACAAACACGCGACGATTTTTTGTATACTTGGAAACTCATTTGTACATCTTATTTGAATATTTACACATCGTACTGTTGCGAATGCTTCAGGAAATCATGCGTGCTCCAACAAATCCAACAGTGCCAGCTACCTCAATTCATCGCTCGTCGTTTATCCACATGCCTCAGTATTCTAGCTAATGAACATCATATTTCACATTACTCTTGGGGAAATGAAATCGTTTCTCATCCGGCCACTTAAATGCCACTTTTTTTCTTGTTCCGTACGTCTGAATTCGCAACTCAATGCCCGTTAAGGTATTCTATATATATGTTGATTACGGCCTTAATGTGAAAAACAAGAGCTCGGAGAAAATTAAATTTTTTCCCGGTCTTGAGGTCTAGGTGGATCATATATTCATATACATGTTTTTGGTACTCTATAAAGTGATTTCTGCGAGCGCACATCGAGAAAAACTCTTCTAGCTCATAGATTTATGAAGGTTTTTCTTTTCATTATTTCTGTAGAGGCATCACCTAATTACACCAACATGTCGGATGCAGACTTCCCAGTGATAGTTTTTTTGTGTTTGTGAGTACATGCGTGACAATTTTTGGCGTCTCTCTAAAGCGCACAACTGCAAATAAAACTAGAACTAAGGCCCCCTCTACCAGGGTGCATCTGGACAGCTGGAGATGTGCTCGGCGAGCCGGAATTGAGAATGGCAATATAGATTTATTGATTCTATTCCACAACACACTGCGTGTAACGAAGGTTTAGAGGTTGCGTACAAATTCTCTTCTTCCCACCCAGAAATATGTACCTATTTATTTACGCATTATTATTTTTCTTGCCATAATAAGCCAAGCCACAATGAAGCCATGAAAAAGCTGAAAGAGATGCCACTTGAAAAAAAAACGTGGAAGTATGTTGCAGCATGGATGAAACTTTCTAATTAGAAAAAAAATCCGCTTTGCACATAATAGAGTGTTTTTCTATGTGTACGATGGTGAAATATGGCATGGGAGAGAATCGTTCCTGTTTTATAAGCTCTACTTTTCATCAATGAACATAACGCCCACAGGCAGCAAAGCGTATACACACTCTGAAAAAAAAACGTATACAGAAAGACAAATGACATCCGCGTAAACAATTAGAACTTCGAGCAATAAGAAAATGGACGACACCGAGACGCAGAAAAAGAAGCTGTGGGTGTGACATGTGCAGCGCAGTGCAGTGGTTGCATTATGAAAAGTAGGAACGTAATATATGGAAGGTAGGACTCTAGTTATGGCTTTGGTTGGAAGTACATCGTGTTTCTTCATTCAACAACAATGAAAAAGCAACCGTCAAGATAACGCACTACACCAGTTGGCCCGAAAGGCAAAATACGTAACCACTGCTCATATTGTACAGTCATGAGCGATGTAATATGGGAACAAGTTCTTCCAAAGAAATAGTGGTGCCAATTCGATACATCTTGTGTATAGTGAGTTGTTTTTATTTTCTTCGCTGAATTAATCACATTTACCTTAACATGTCTGCTTGGGTACACACCGATATCTGGTGTTAAGCCTTAAGTATCACTCCCTTTCATAAGTCTCAACGTATTAAGTCTCTAAACCAGCGCCGAATTCCTCTCTTGATATAATCGCAAAGCTAAGAAATTTTATGGATTCTAATTTTAGCCTCCAAGATAACGTATTATTATTAGGGGACTTCAATCTTCCGGATATTAATTGGCTATCTCAGTCTCCTGGATCGGAACAGGTTGCAAGTGCTGAGCAACTACTGGAGCTGGCATTCTGCTACGGGCTAACGCAAACTGTCACTGAATTTACTCGGATAGGGACTACAAGGTCATCTATCTTTGATTTGGTTTTTGTGTCCCCAAAGCTGTTGCCGTTACTCAGCCGTTGTGAAGTTGTAGAAGGCCTATCCGACCACAGAATGGTAGTAACGCACCTAGCATTGTCCCCAGACACCTTGGGTAAACCCACACTTAGCACTGTATTGAATTTTATGGCGGCTGATGATGTGTCTATTTTGGACTATCTTGAAAGGTCCTTTGATGAATTTCAGGTCCTTTACAACACTGACTGCAGCACTGATAGGCTATGGCATTTCTTTTCAATTGTTGTAGGGAAGTGCATAGACAGCTATGTACCTAGGATTAGAAAACGCATTTGTGAAACCAATCCCTGGATTACCAGAGAAATAATTCACACAAAAAGAAAACTAAAACGGAAACGGAAATTTTGTGCAAAAAATTGTACCCCTGAAGGAACACCTTGCATTTCTTCAATGAGACAAGAACTGAAACGTCTGATCAAGCAGTCCAAGGATCGGTTTTTCAATGTGACATTGACGAAATACTTGAAGGAAGCCCCCTCAAGGTTTTGGCGCTTTGTAACTCCCCCAGCAAGCTCTCCGAGGCCACCTGAAATTACTCAACAACGTGTTGATGATTTCAATTCTTTTTTTGCTTCTGTGTTTACTCATGATAATGGCATTTTGCCCGAGTTTTCTACGTCACCATTGAAGCGGCCGATCGATGATGTGGTAATTAGCGAAGAGGGTGTCCTAAATCTTTTACTTAATATAAATATAAGAAAAACCCCCGGCCCTGATGGTATACCAAACGAATTTCTGTACAGATACGCTGAATGGGCGGCTCGCTTCCTTACAAAAATATTTCAGTCGTCCCTGCGCAGTGGCTCTTTCCCACTAGCGTGGAAGCAGGCTAAAATTACCCCTGTTCACAAAAGTGGCTCCTCTCGGGACGAGCGCAACTACCGTCCTATTTCGCTTATCAGTACATGTTCAAAGATACTCGAGCACATTATTAACAAACACTTGATGTCCTATCTTGATACGCACAATCTATCATCTTCGAAGCAGCATGGCTTCCGCCGAGGCTTATCTACAACAACTCAGTTAATCGAATTTGTTCATGATCTTTCAAAAACAATCAATTTGCGTGGTCAAACTGATGTGGTATATTTGGATTTCGCAAAGGCATTTGATAAAGTATCGCATTCAAAGCTACTGTTTAAAATTGACAAAACGTTTCAAAATAATCACTTGACAAAATGGTTTTCATCCTATCTCAGCTGCCGTCAGCAGTTTGTTCAAATAAAAAATAAACAGTCTAGAGCAGTTGCAGTGAATTCTGGAGTTCCCCAGGGGAGCGTGCTGGGTCCCCTTTTATTTTTGTTATATATAAATGACCTACCAAACCGCGTTACGGTCCCGATAAGGTTGTTTGCCGATGATTGTGTTGTTTATAGCAGAATCGAGACTGAACATGACCAAGTTAATCTAAACAACAATCTTCAAAGAATAAAGGATTGGTGCGAAGAATGGCAAATGAGTTTGAACACAGAAAAAACAGTCTTTATGACTATAACTAGAAAGAAAGCACCTCTAGATTACAACTACCAGATTGGCAATGCTTTCCTCAAGCGTGTACAAAACTATAAATATCTTGGGTTATGGTTCACGCCCGACCTCCAGTGGAACACTCATATTGATAATGTATGCTGCAGGGCTACCAAGGCATTGTGTAGCCTTAGACGTAACCTTTATACCGCCCCATCTGATATAAAGTGTCTTGCTTACAAAACTCTTGTCAGACCTATTATCGAATATTCTAAAATTGTCTGGGACCCTTACACAAAGACAAACTGCAATAAAATAACAAAAATACAGCGACTTGGTGCGAGATTTATTTTTAATAAATATCGCCGACATCATTCTCCTACTGAACTCTGTAAAAAAGCTGGACTGGATAGTCCTGAACTTAGGACGAGGATTGAGCGTCTGAAATTCCTCTTCCAGTTAACTCATAATCATTTTAAACTAAACTATTCAGATTACTTCCAGGTCAACACACAAGAACACTCCAGACATCGCCATAATATGTATATACCACCCCTAGTCCCACGTAACGATTGCTTTAAGTTCAGTTACTTTCCACGTGCTATTGAAGATTGGAATATGCTGCCAGAGTCTATAATTGGTTGTTCCTCGCTTACATCATTTGAACAGAATCTAAAACGTTTATTTTCCGAATAACAGTGACATATGTTTTTTTTTTTTTTGGCGTGTGTGTGTACTTTTTGTTGGTTGCATGATTCTGCAGTAGTTGTCTTTCAAATCTTCAGCGCGGTGCAAAAGTGCCGCCTCAAATGCGTCATGTGCTGTTCTGCGCGTATGTATTGCATCGCATGTGTGTTCCATTTATGTATGTTATGTATAACTTCGAGTTGCTGGTCACAATAATACCGAGAAATTATCTCGAGACCTGTACGGTACTTATTTTTTGCAAATAATTGTTTGTACTTCCACCCTGTAACGGCCCACTTCTGGGCTAACAGTATAAATAAATGAAATGAAATGAAATTAATTAAATGAAAGTCGTTTCGACGCAGCGTTGGAAGAGAAATTTTTTTAAGCCTGGTGGCCGCTGCAGAACATTTCAGTGACAGTGTCCCACCGCGTACCACTGGCACTTCTCGAACATGCATAATAGGCTCGTAACAGACTTGGCAATTTAAAAAAGTGTTTAAGTAGTTCAGTGTCAGCAGCCGTTGTCATGCGACTGCAAGCTGCATTAATTTAGGTTTTTGACGTGTTTCATGGGGAATTATTGGACCTCTTGGAAAAGAGAGATACAATGTAGGCGTACGCTTAACATGATTACTAACGTGTGGCGCTGCTCTGTTCGTTTCCTACGTACACGCTGCTGTTCTGCGAAACATATACACACACCGTTCAATGATTTCCTGTGAAATAGCGCTTTCTCTACTTTTTCAGACTTTTATACCACTTTCCACAAAATATGTGAGTCCGCTACCAGCTTAAGTCAGCACAAGAAACGTTTTACCAATTGATTTCCGCCGATCACATAGCCGCCAGAATACAAGGAACTGCTATTTTATCTTCCTAGCCTACTGAATATGTGATTGAGATTCTGCTCCATTTTCTACGATGGATGATTTTACGATGACGAAAATATTAGGTTTTCTTTTCTATAGGACGTGCCTGCTTTGATGTAGCCGCAAGTGCGTATTGCTTTTTCTCAAGGAAAAAAGAGAAAATCTTTTCTCAGAACTCCAAAAGTAGATTTAAACATTACCTTCCTCAAGTTGGTGTGCTGTCTCTTACCGCCAGCTTTTCGTACCCCAGACTTTCCGTATAATGGACCGAAAAGAACGCACGAGGTTTTGCCCACTCAACTCTCTTTATAATCTTTTTTGCTTTTCAGTCCTACCGCTGCAGAAATGCGAACAAATGAGCAGACGGAATGCGGAAGGTCTTACAAATACGACAAGGTCCCTCTGGGTTATATTATTTCCAACATTTGAGAGATACATAACGTAATAACTCACTTATTTCTACAAGTAAAGGGAACAATGCATTACTGTAGTCGCCGATCCAAACGTTACAACATCCGCATTATGCTGCTCATTCATGATTGCTCCTGCTTTCTCTACTTTTCTGCTACAAACAACTAAATTTTGTTTTGCCCATCTCTTCATCAGGACAAAACGTGCAGTAGTTTCCTCTAATTTCTTATCCGTAGAGGTATGATCGGTCCTGAAAATTCAAGCGCTGGGTCTATCAGTCTTGCGTGGATTGTGTTAATAATGTTGTCTTTTTTTTATTACTGAGCTGATTTTCCGCGGATTTCGTTTTGTAAATGTCCAAACGTCCTTTTTTGGGACATGAACGTCGACTCTCGTTTCTACTGTATAGTTTATTTTTCTTTATATTTAATTTAATATTTGCCGAAACAAATATACAGGATCCACGGAGGAACAAATTCCGAACACCTCAAGACTGCGGGGGACTCTAATGGCGGCGAGAAATAATACATTCACAGAAATAACGTCTAAAAGTCCTTCAGTCACTCGGTATTTTAAGACAGGAAAATTATTGCGCCCTGTAAAGAAAAAAATAAAGTGTAGCTGTGGACATGCAACCATGCACGGAATAACAGAATAACTGAAGGAAATATGAATTCCAAGAAATATTCCACGTGGAATGGCTTTTGTCAAACATAGGAGTCAAGTACTTTGCCTGATCTTCTTTCAATTACCACGCAGACCTCGGTCCTATTTAGTAGCCTTCATGCTCGCCATCAGCCTGACGTAACAGCTGTTATTATAATGCTTGTAGTGCACATCTTGTGATATAAAAATTACTAATGCATCAGATAACGAACAGCATTGCCTGGAATTAGAAAGAGATAGATAAGCTCTTTCATTTGTACGAGATTTACTTTGTAAATTTAGGGCAGTGGTGATTTGCAAGATCGGCATGGCTGTATTTTATTGTCATAGCACGCTGTGACATAGGCCCGCCATTGCAAAGATCTAACGCTAGTAGATATGATGAGTTGGTGCACTTTTCGCTAGATACACCTATGTTTTTCTGTGGACGGGATAAAATCAGCTTTTTACAGTATGCCTCTGACAAAATTTGGCGAAGCCACAGGAAAGCCTACAATTATCTTTATAGGTATTTCTGGTGCTGCAGCTTCTCTCCTTCCTAAGGGTTCGCTCCCTTCGATGTGCTGAAAAGTAATTAAGTGTTCGTGCCCCGTAGTGACAGATCAGGAGAACGGCATATTCTCTGAGGTACTGGCGAATGATGAAAGCAGACTTTGGTTCCACCTGGCAGATGGACGTTCCCAAATGAAGCGCTGGCGTAAATACACCAGATGGAGTTGATTCACGTGCGATCTCCATGATGCACGAGTCAGCCGAGTCTCCGGCTACCTTTGCGGTTGCATTAACGCCTTGCTTTCCGCTGCAGGCTCTCGTGCGAATGTGATTTCGTCACATACCGAGGAAGGCACATACACGCAGACTAGCATGGTTTCGCAAAGAGGACGTCGCTTCGATCGTGCTCTTATTGCGTCACTCGCAGCCTACAGAGCTATGTTACGCAATACTGATTACATTGACTGTGACGAACGAAGGAGCAAGGACATACAGAGCGTGCGGCATGCAGGATGTGGATGAAATATGTGTGTTCATGGAGTTAGGCAACTGGGGCTACCAAAGTTCATATATTGCGGACAGGTATGATGTCGTGCTCGTCTTTTGACAGTAATGCGGCTGCTAGTGCAAGCTGAAAAGGTAAAAGGCTTCTTCAAAGGGCCAGATAACGGTACTGCATGTCGGGCACAAATCTCAGAGCCCAATTACAGAATTGGTACTTCTGAAAACCTTGTTACGTAAAGAATGTTCGGGCATCAGCGTTTCAGCCGGTAGTGTGTCAGGAACAACAATTATCTTAACAGGCTTTCCAGTAGCATAGAAGCACTTTCGCACCCCTCAGTTTGTCATTCAGACTGTAGGATCAGGTTCGCGAGCAAAACAACTATAAAAACAACAGCGCCATTAGTTACGAACTTGTGAAGAATATCCTTATATGATTCGTAAAGGAAAAAGAAGAAAAAAGTGAGCCCCCTAACTGTCTGCATCAGAGTGCGACACCTCAACAGTAGCTCGCAAGGAATGGGGGTAAGGAAGGAATAAAAAGATAGGATTAAAAGGTATATATGGAGGAAGGAGAGAGCGAGGCGCAGGTCAGTGAGCGACGGAAGTAAAGAGAAGATAGGAAAGGTTGACATAGTCGCAGGAGTTCGAGGACGCCCCGCCGCGGTGGTCTAGTGGCTAGGGTACTCGGCTGCTGACCCGCAGGTCGCGGGATCAAATCCCGCTGCGGCAGCTGCATTTTAGATGGAGGCGGAAATGCTGTAGTCCCGTGTGCTCAGATTTGGGCGCACGTTAAAGTACCCCAGGTGGTCGAAATTTCCGGAGCCTTCCACTACGGCATCTCTCATAATTATATGGTGGTTTCGGGACGTTAAACCCTACATATCAATCAATCAAAGGAGTTCGAGGACGGGGCACAACTCAGTGAGAGCTCATGTCCGCGGCAGGAGATGGCGTAGGGGGAACCCAGTCGGCCAGTGTTGCGTTGTCGTCTGAGATCGCGGGGGCGCAACTGGTCGTCACGGAATCCAGAGAGCGAGTCCCGTAAGTAATATCCATAGGCATCAGCGCCAGGTATCAGTAATGTTGCGGCATTTACCCAAGTTATGAAATATAACCAAGCACCTAATATTTTTTCACGTTTAGATAAATAGAAGTTTAGGACGCATACAATCTTGGAAGCGAAGTTTCTGGGAAGCAA
This sequence comes from Rhipicephalus microplus, assembly GCF_043290135.1. Lineage (NCBI taxonomy): Eukaryota > Metazoa > Arthropoda > Arachnida > Ixodida > Ixodidae > Rhipicephalus > Rhipicephalus microplus. The sequence continues at coordinate 69,906,989 of NC_134707.1, read as the reverse complement.
ACATATTTCCAGCAACCTAAACCTGTTTTCTGTTTGAATTGATTATTTGCAACTCAGTATTGAACCACATGGTTCAGCAACACACAATGTATCAGTTCAATTACAATGCCAAAATATATCATATCTGACTTGTCATCTCGATACGTTCTTTTTTTCACGATTAAAATTTTATGAATGTGCTCAGTCAGAGTCGCAGAGCAGCTACTCAAGCAATATCCGCTATAATGAACGAATTTGAACGACGTGCACAACGGAACACAACGCAAGCTCGTCAAGCAGCTGCTAACAAAAATAGCATGCTAGTCTGTATAATTCGTTTATTCCAGTCGATTGCCTTTCTCTCAATCGTAGTCCAATTCAGTGCACATCATCTATTCGTACATATTGCCTCACGACCTCACTGGTTACTAACGACACATTTCTGCTTTTTGCTTTCTTTATTGCTCACGTCAGATCCAGAATACCGTGCGCTATCGCTGAGGCACACGTATTGAGAACGACCTAGCCACGTTTTTCACGGTAAGACTTTCATTGCACTTGTACTAATGACACAATTCCAAGAACCATTTACAGAGATGGATGAGTAAAACCGAGTTATATTTGCTCCTGAAGACCCAAAAGAGATGTTGAAATTTATTCACGCGCATCTATTAATCTTTTTTTACGACCTAACTTAGCGACCTAGAGGTATTGGATCAGTCACAAATCCTCGTCTGCTCCGTTCCGGTCACAAATGTAGCCGCACATTTTGCTCCGAACATCTTTTGCAAACTGTGCGGCCTGAGGTTTTAAGAAAGAAAAAAGAGCCCTACCACATTACGTGTCTTTGCAAAGCGTTTCATCATACAGTTGTTGCACTCTAGTGTCACAGATTTCTCGGTTGCTTCCCGATACTTGCGTGAAGCACAGCTCCCATGCTGTAGTAAGATTCCTTTCAAGCAGAAGATAGTGCAAGGATCAATGGGGGCTTTCTGTCCATAAACGCATGCACCGAACTGTGCATATATACTATGTGTAAAACGCGTCAAAGATTCAACAGAAACACGCAGGTTTTGACCACATTCACAAACAGCGTTTTAGGCAACCTCAGCCAATATTTTATTCTACAAGGTAGCGGTAGCTTCACTTTTTGTACCCAGAAAAATGGTTCGATGTGGCCTCTTGTAAATGAACACACCGCTTTGATGCAATCTTCTAGAACACGTGCGAAGGAGGTCGGAGGTACCGGATGTCCCGGCATTTTATGTTCATCATAAACATGAAATGCTTATACGAATATTTTTTCTTTTTTTAATTTTTCCTATGAGTAAGTCACTATAACTAGTGTATAACTAAGGAAATTTAGAAACGTTTGTACTATTCATTCTCACCAGGGAACGTGTCGATATATTTAAAGTCGAATTTTGAGTGTAACTTGAGTGTTTAACTATCTTAAAGGTAATGCACGACTGGCAAACAGTTGATATGAAGACCGAACAAAAGTCACATACGTACGTTCAACAACACTAGCACCACATGCGCCATAGTCTTCGTTATCAGTGAACCGTTGCGATTTCACGTAGGCCTACTTGCTATTGTAACCTGCTTGTAACCTACTATTGTAACCTGTGTACCGCTAATATAAAAACCCGTTCTATCGAATTCGCAGTGAGCACGTACAACGCGGTTGTAACCGTACAAGATAACAATAAAACCTATCACTTCACCCTTCGTTTCTGATGAAATTAACGAAGTCACAGTCAGACAGCAAAGTCTTGGTGTAGTTTGTTGAGTTTCAGCAATTCACGGTAGTGTGTCAACAGGACGCATTTTTCTTTATGAAGACAGACATCGAAAACAAAAACAAGCACTGCAAGAAATGGTCAGTTATTGGTGTAAGTGCGAAGAGCTTTTTCAGTTGCTTATGTTCGAAACGTACACTGCCTCTACTATAATTTAATCATTTATGCAATGTCTTCTGTTTACCTCTCCTTATCCGTTACTTTTGCGTTCTGCCTCACGTTCCTTTAGCCTTTCGCGAATGTACTCTTTTTGTCACATGCGTTAGATAAAGCCATAATATATCGGTTTAGTTTTACTAAACAGGTGTATGTTATGTATAATAGATTAACGAAAATGCGTGTTTGAAAAATTGCGTAATGAAATGCGTGTTTCACGATAAAGAGAGATACGAATATAAGAAATCTTATTGTTCAAGTTATCATGTAACTAAAACAGTGAAAAATTGAAACCTTTGAACGTTATTCCTTGATATAAGTTGGCATCACTTACCAGCTATCATCAGCCTAAGTTCATTCAAAATTAACCGGTGGTATTGAATCTAACAAAGCCGCCCTACTGCGGGCTACAGCAATCAGGCGTTTCTTGTGCTGCCTATTTAAATTTTGATATTCGTCGAACACCTCACTGAACGAAGCTTCTGCTTATGAAAATAAAAATAACATTGTATTCGCAAGAATCTCAGTCTGCAAACGGATTCAAGCAGATGTATCTGCAGCGGCGAGATGAAACCTTTGTTTGTGTAGGCTACGGCTTATTCGTTCCTAACCGCGAGCTTCACTCAATATGTCGTGGAGGTACATTAAAGAGAAGTAATCGAAGTTAACGCTTATTAGTCAGACCATAATTTTTAAATGCGAAGCCATTCTCAGGGAACTTGAGCGACTTTAGTCTATCTATCTATTTACCTATCTATCTATCTATCTATCTATCTATCTATCTATCTATCTATCTATCTATCTATCTATCTATCTATCTATCTATCTATCTATCTATCTCTTTATTTATCTATCTATCTATCTATCTACGACTTTTAGCTCTCCTGGCCGTTTTGACAATGGTAACGATACCAAGGTTGGTATGGCATAACATGATTGTATGAAAAACATATTGGACTAGTCATAACTTGAAAATCATCATATGTATGTCACGAATGTCATTATTTAAATTTTCTGCTCCTGCAGCTCGTGCGGTGGTTTCGTTCACATGGCATGTTGCAAAGCTGTTGTTGTATGGCATGATTGCATGGCGAACACAAGCGACAGACCCTATAACATGAAAATCATGACATGCGTGTCACGTAACATGACTTTATGCCACACTCATGATGCGCTTGCGGCCGTTTTTCTAGCGTCACATATACCACATTTGGTATTACAGCACGTGGATGGATGACGAATGTATGCGACTGGTGCAAACATGATAATCATCAGATGCGTGTCATGTAACAACATGACTACATGCCATGCTCATGATGCACTGGTGGCCGTTTCGCTAGCTTAACTTATACCATATTTGTTATTACGGGACGTGAATGGATGATGAGGGTATGATACTGGTGCAAATGTGCTAAACATGAGATGCCTGTCACGTAACAAGACTACATGCTAAGCTCATGATGCGCTCGCGGCCGTTTCGCTAGCTTCACATGTACAAAATTTGGTATTACGCGACGCGAATGGACGACATAGATAAATGACACATCCGAACATGATGATCAAGACATGCGTGTCATCTCACAACATGACTACCTGCCACGCTGATGATGCGCTCACGGCCGTTTCGCCAGCTTCACATATGCGAAGTTTGGTATAACGTGATGCCAATGAATGAAGAAGGTATGCGAGTAGTGCAAACATGATAATCATGAGATGCGTGTCGTGTGAAAACATGACTACATGCCACAGTCAAGGCGCCAATACATTTCGACGTGAAGCGGTGCGCATGCTCATCGACGTTCATTTCGTCGCGTCACGCCGGCGTTGCCACGCCAGGTGCCGGTCCTGCTATGGAAGCATGCGTGTTTCAGCACGTCCGGCGTCCCTCTGTCACGAAAAGAGGAAGACGCAGTGTTGTCTGGGTAACGCATCAGCGCGGAATGCAGCATGTCGCATTTCGCGCTGGTTGCCGTCGGGCTGCGCCGACGGACGCTGGTCGCACCTGGCGTCAGACTATAGAGTGCTCGTGTTTTGCTAACGTAGCGCGGCTGTGCCCAGCGTGCGCGCGCGTAAACGCTACATTGGAGTACATTGGACCCTTCATGATGTGCTCGCGACCATTTCGCTAGCTCCACGTATACCAAATTCGGCGTTACGTGACGTAAATCGACGACGAAATATGGGACTGCTGCATACATGATAGTCCTGGCACGCGTGTCATGTAAGAACATGACAACATACCACGCTCATGGCGTGCTCGTGCACCATGGCCGTTTCGCTAGCAACACTAAATTTGGTATCCCGTGACGTAAGTAGATGACGAAAATAAACGACACATCCAAACATGATAATCATGACAAAAAAGTGAAGTCATGTACAGCTTCATTTACCTCCACCTCGTAAGGTTGTGCTGATTTTAAAGTGACATATCAACATTTCTCATTCGTGCTTCGCATATCATCTAACCCCACTGTACGTAGGATCAGGCAGTTTTTTTTTCCAAACAGGTCTCACAAGAAAGACAGTCCCATTTAATAAGTATTCTGCGCATATCTCAGCAGTGGTGGTATCTTCCATTCAGGGTCGTTATTCTATGGAACAAATCGGGAAGCACGAAGAAATACTATTTCGCTTGGATATTTGATGATCGATATGTGGGGTTTAACGTCCCAAAACCACCATATGATTATGAGAGACGCCGTAGTGGGAGGCTTCGAAAATTTCGACCACCTGAGGTTCTTTAACGTGCACCCAAATCTGAGCACACGGGCCTACAACATTTCCGCCTCCATCGAAAATGTAGACGCCACAGCCGGGATTCGAACTCGCGACCTGCGGGTCAGTAGCCGAGTACCTTAGCCACTAGACCACCGCGGCGAGCTATTTCGCTTGGTTGTAAAGAACAACAGTAAAGAAAAGAATATTTGTAGCGACATCGATTGTCAGCCTAGTTACCTAGCACAGCTATTCAGACCAAATGACATCTGAATTTGGGAGCATGGTGGCGGACTCTCTCTACAATTTAAAGAAGGATGAGTGTAGAGTGGGAGTGGCAGTGACTAATAGTATTGTGTCTGCAAGAGCCTTTCGCGCTTCATGGTACGTCCGTACTCTCATATTTGAAAGAACTACTTGAGCAATGTTCTTAATGATGATAAATATTAGAAACACAAGCTCGTAAAGTAGACGTCATTGGATAATTGAAATCTGTTTGCGCCATCAGCTTCCTCGACCATAGCGCTCATCACTGCCTGTCCTGACACTCCAAATTTTGATGAACCATTTAATGCGTCAAATGCCTGAAGTACAAATACCGCAATAACGATTGGCATATACAAGGTCTGTGGAAACTTTGCATACTGTCTAAATCATTATACTTGTCCGCTGCATCATTTGTGGTAGCATTTGGGCAAAATGGCTTTGAAACCTAACTGCAACACTATACAAAATATTCGTATCTCAAAATGTTAGGTACAGGCAAGATACAACTAAAAATATTGTATTCGGTACGATTCTTCCCCAGGGTAGCCTGGTATTTTCCGATACATTTATTGATTTGATATTAAGAACCTATTCAATGAAGCAGCCAGCGCTAATGCGCAAAAATATTCATTCAAAAATTTCTGAAGTATGACAATCTTTATTTATTTTAGCAAAATGTGTTTCCTTCCTAGGATGTATGTTTTTGTTGTTTAACACCTCTTAGATAAATGTCAAAGCAAATAATAGGGGTTTGACTGGCGTCTTAATGTGATAGCCTCTCGACTGTGGACTCTAAGATCGCAGGATCAAGTCCCGGTTACGGCGACTACATTTTTGATGGGCGCGAAATCGCTTGAGGCTCGTGTACAATAATTCATCCGTGTGGTAAAGAACTCCACGGGGCCGAAATTTCCAAAAACCTCCATTTCGTTGTCCTTTATGTTTTTTCAAGAAGTTAGGACGTAACACCCCCACAAATATAATTTACATTAGAGCTCTATATAGCTGAGTTTTGTACTTGTTTTTGATTCACGTTTACTTTATATCTCAGTTTGATATTTGCTTGCAATCGACATTTACTTTAAGTGCTTGACATTTTTATTTATTTGAGAAGTGTCACTATTCTACTTGCTGTAATCACCTTGTGGTTGCCATCTACATACATGAACGTAAATAAGGAGCCTACGCATCATGACTTAAGTACCGCTATGAAGTGTTACTCTTTATTGAACATATTGCAGTTTTAGAAATACCTTACCGCTGTATATGCGTATGGTAGCAACATTGCTTATGCGTAATGCGAGTATAGGCCGCTTTATCCTCTGCCTTGCAATTGAGAGTTCTCTCTTTTGTCAAGCTGATTTTGCTTGCCGTAAATATAAGTAAATGGCATAACAACTGAGAAAGCGTGCTTTGCAGCTGATTTCTCTATTTGCAATAGAATAGTGGCCTACACATTGATCTGAAAAGCAGCTGACTTTTTCGAAGAGGTTCATTCACGTACGTGAAAGAGCGCCCGTATAGTGACGGTCACCTGGACACATTTCTTCATAAAAACATATAAAAATGTCACCGAAATGCAGGAGGAAGAATGAAATATTCACGTTTGAGTTCTTTTGTTTTATTAGCCTGAGTTCCAGTGTACGCCGCCTAGGAGTGGCACGTTGAGCGCACCAGGTCATTCTTTTTCAAAGAAATATATGACAGACTAATTTCGTTGTAAGAGATCAGAAAAGCAATATATAACCAGACAAAAAAAAATTGGCCGCGTGTCTGCGTATATCCCTGCAAATGTCGTCAAAAGACAATAGTCTTGCATCTGGACAAAGTGAAAAAAACGTTTATTTGATGTTCTGTGCGAGAAAATTGGTGAATTGTATTCTGGAATCGATGCGTTAGAGAGTTTCAGTCCGTGCAGCGAAGGGACACGAGCGCATCGAGGCAAGTTAGACACGAGCGCCATCAAACGAAGGAAGGCGTGCGCACCCACGAAAAAAGATGCGTGCTTGTTTCGCAGGCAATAGGGTGTAGAACGCAAAGTGACGGGCAAGTGTCATCAAAGTGTTGTCTTAGCAAAGCGTGAGAAACACTTGCCTTTTTGAGCGTCGCGTTGAACTGTCAGCGCTGTGTGATAAACGCTACGGTCTTTAGAATTACTTATGTGTGCGTTTTCTAGTTAGAGACACACATGCGAAACATCGACGTGTTGTTATGGTGCCTCAGATATGCGCAATAACTACTTCTTATTTGACAATCAAACAAGTATGAATGCTTGATTTTGAGCAATATTGGTGGGTGCTGCGGATGGGGTTGGCCATTTGGGATATCATTTGGGGTATCGTTATGGCGGACAAACACACAAATGTACAGATACAGTTAGACAGATAGAGAGACCAAAATTTTGGCGCCGAAGGTCCGCAAGAAAGACTATCGTAGGGATGCGTGTGTGGCCAACACAGACACGATCGCTCCTTTGTTCACCCGCGCCACAAACGCTAGGTAGCAGCAGCCGACCTATACTTATTCTTTTTATTTGGACTGAAAACAGTCGATGACGCACAAAAGAACCACGATTGAACGAACTGATCATGTCTCCCTAATCAATGATCTTTTAAGCACCCCTTCGACAGAACCCTGTATACACAGGACTAGCCTCCGCCGACCACATGGTTCTCCTGATGTGTCCTTCACTTTCTGAAATACCGCTCTAGCACTGCGCAATATCGCCGTCGGAATCTTTCGTGCAGAAAGAGGCTGCTAGGGTGGAGAGCTGCGGAAGACCAAAATGAAAGTGGTACTTTGCTATATCGGCGGGGGAGGGGGGGGGGCTAATGTGGAGTTTTGTTGGGCAAGTTATTTCGTCTGATTGTGTTTTTTGCGCTTGCTTTTTGTATTGGAGCACCTGCTTCGCATTGAGTAAGCAAGTGCTACATGTGCATTCTGCATCAGCAAATTTAATGAACGGTGGTAGTAATATATCAAGTTGGTATTATTTAGTGATCTTTGTTGATCTTTCCGCAATATCAAAATTATAATTGGACCTATGGGACCATTTCCTCTGAATAAAATGTACCCAAGTCTGGTATATGGATATACATTTTTTAAATATACTTTTTAAATACTGACCAAGAACTTATTTGTTTATGTCAATCTAAATACACAGACTGTATAGGCAATTAATGATGAAATGACCTAAACGTCGATATGTGATTGCATATTCAACTTATTTAGTATTTTAATATTGCTATATTCTACGTCGTGACTAAGCAGGTGGGCACTCACACATGCCATGACCTTGCATTGGTGAAAAATACATTTAACAATTTAGCTGTACTTTACTTACACTAAACCAACGTGACTGTCAGGTGACATGCCACCATACACTGAAGCTGATGCAAAAGGTCAACGAGTGACTGAAGGTTAAGCAGCGCGAACCTCCAATTAGCTACCCTGTACATAGAAAGAGGGAGAAAGGGTGATAAAAACAGTAAACTAGTCGTTGACCACACAACGAAGAAGGCAGTTTATTATTGCCTCACGAATTAAACTGCGCGAGAATTTTGAAACTCCGCCTAGTGCCAGTGGAGCTACAAAGATTCGTCGCATGATGCAATTGTATTCTCTCTTCTCTCATCCCGACGAAAGCGCTGGAAGCTAAGCGCAGGGAGGGATGGCCGGCGCAAAGAAAAACGTCACGCGTGATTGGTTACCTTGAGCACCTTTTCCTTTTTTTTTTCTTCGAATGCGCGGCTTTCTCAGTGTGAGCGCGCATGCGTGGACAAGTCACGGTTTCCCGTGGTAATCTCTGTAACGACCAAGCGCGCCATGTTCAAATCAGCCAATGGGTGATAGATCCATGGGCTTAGTGCGAGTGATTTTGGGGCTTATTCGGCGATTTGTCGATAGGAGAGAAAGCAATTTTTGACTGACTTTTATCCAGGCTGCGTTCTGCGCTATATTATTTAACTCGCGTGTTGTCGGGAGCCTCTACTACCGATAGGCAGCATTTTCTGAGCATTCTCAAAAAGTGTTGCAGGGTCCCTTTATTGTTTTGTTCAAAGGTAGGAGAATTCAAAACGCGCTAAAGTAGCGCACGCTTTTTTAACGTCATTCATTATTTGGACAAGTAACTGGTTTCCTCCTAGTAATTGATGTGTGGGGTTTAACGTCCCAAAACCACCATACGATTATGAGATACGCCTGGTTTCCTTCTAATAAAAGGGGGGGAAATGGACCAGTGTATTTAGGGCGTGCAGTATTCCTTTTTTTGGTATTTGCTAGTCATAGAAGCATAGAACGAAGTAAATCTACAACAACATGAGATACTGCCAAGAAGGGGTGTTTAGAAGCTTCACAGGAATTCGAAGCCGCAGTTAACAACCGCTTGGTTTATTAGCGAACGCTGGCGCTCGTGCTACACCGTACAGGATCCGTTTGCGCTTGGTAGACTTCATGCTTGCTGTAATCCGTTCTCCGTTCCCGTAACTCCGTTCCCGTTTAATGCAAGCTGCTCCCTTCATTTCTCTTCGCCGTAATCACCAACAAAAAGTCACAGTCCCCCATTGCAACACAGTAACATATGGCCAGTCATATCTCCCAAAAACTTTTAATGAATGGAATTCCCTGCCTGCATCAATAACAAGCATCTATAAACCTATTCAATTTAAGAATGTCCTTAAAACAATGATTACCTAATTACCCCCTGTATATTTGTTGAACAGTTTATTTGTATTGCTTTGTGCCTTCACTATGTAATAAAAATAAAATTAGTGTTATTTTCTTTAATATGATATGAGTTAGGAGTGCTATTCTTTGTACCCCAATTTGTGACAACATTTTTATGCCATTTGCTTTGTATTTCTTGTTTTTTTCATTGTTGTGCATGCCCTTCCCCTCTGAAATGTACTGTGTAGCCTGAGGGTAAAATAAATAAATAAATAAATAAATGAATAGATAAATAAATAAATATTCAAGGTGTTTTTCAGGGCGTGTTGACTCCGACATGAAGTTTCTCCATGTGTTTTTCTTTTGTGGCGTATTTTCAAGGCTTTCTATTGTGCACAACAGGCAAGCACTCAAAAAGCTTTTTCGAAGCACGCTCCTTAGAAAACTCATTAAGTGTGCAAAGGCTTCTGCTAGGTGAACCCCTGTTGCTTCTCTGTTGAACGAAAGCCAAGAAGTTTTGAAAAGGGCTCTTGAAACGTTGTCTCGGAGAGCTAACACTGCCTGAAAGTAATGACAGCAATGAGAAATGCGCGAGAATCAGTGGTAAAGTAAGTTTTATTTTATTTAAACTATAACTTCAAACAATACATAATTATAGTCATTGGGGCTAAGTTATTTCTTATCGTTTTGTTCCACGGTGCCAGCCCCAGCTAGCCCGAGCGACATCCAGCCACCGAGCTAGCGCGATGGCGTGCGCGCACGTGTGTGTGTGTAACGACCTCGGCAATGCGTCTTTGAGATACGAGAAGCACTTACAGATATGTTGTCGTGTCATGTATATTTAAAGGTTCCTTCAGCAACAATCAATCATTCAATCAGTCCTATTATGAGGAAGTGGTTTTTTCAGCCAGGCTCGAGCTAAGTCACACTGATGATGGCATTTGCAGATGAGAAGATCCAGACGTAATGATATTTATTTATTTATTCATCTATTTATTTAAAATACCTCAAGGGCCCCATTCAAGGGGTGTTACATGAGGGGGTAGACAGATCACAAACAGATGATTTGTTCGATGACTTCTTTGAAGTGGGCGATGCTGGAGTGGTGCACGACATCAGCAAGAAGATTGTTCCAATCCATTGATGTTTGCACAAAAAATGAAGAGTGGTGGGCAGTGGTATGCAAACTAGGTGTATAAACCGCTTTGGAATGGCTGATACGGCATGAAAGACTATGAGCTGGAATGATAACATGGTTTAGGTGCAATGCATGATAAAATTAAGATACAAACACAGTCTTAAAACTTTACGGCGCGAAGCTAAGTTAACCAGGTTAGCGCGAGATTTTAGCTCGGTGACGCTACTGTGATAGGATAGTCCGAATAAATGAATCTAGCTGCCCGATTTTGGATGGATTCAAGTGTTTTAGTTAGGGTGATTTGATGGGGATTTCAGATAACACATGCATATTCCTGCTTCGGGCGGACTAGTGTTAGATACGGTAAAAGTTAAACAGAAGGCGGGGCTAGTCGTAAGTTTCTTCGGAGATAGCCAAGAACGCGGTTTGAGTCAGTAGTGATGCTCATTATGTGGGATGACCAGGTGAGATCTGAAGTTAGAGTGATAACGAGGTATTAGAGAGGTAACGAGGTAGCAGCTGTATCTTGCCGGTACTTAGCTACGCAGCAGAAACCTCGAGACTTACAAAGAGGGTTCAGCTTAAATTGAGGACGACGCAGCGAGCAATGGAAAGAAAAATGGTAGGTGTAACCTTTAGAGACAAGAAGAGAGCAGAGTGGATTAGGGGACAAACGGGGGTTAAGGATATCATGGTTAAAATAAAAAAGAGGAAATGGCCATGGGCCGGGCATGTAGCGCGTATACATGATAACCGCTGGTCATTAAGGGTAACTAACTGGATTCCCAGAGAAGGGAAGCGGGTTAGGGGGAGACAGAAGGTTAAGTGGGCAGGTGAGATTAAGAAGTTTGCGGGTATAAATTGGCAGCAGCAAGCACAGGACCGGGTTAACTGGCGGAACATGGGAGAGGCCTTTGCCCTGCAGTGGACGTAGTCAGGCTGATGATGATGATGATGATGATGATGATGATGATGATGATGATGATGATGCTGTAATTTCAGAATCAAACAGGAAGAATTTTTTTTAGGAATAAGTTTGCCGGTGATGGAAAGAAATGGCACAGGTTTTCTTTATGTTAAGGGACATCAGCCAGTTTTTGCACCAAGACTGAATCAAAGAAAGATCAGATTGTAGGATGACAGTGTCGCTTTCATTCTAAACAGGACGATAAATGACACAGTCGTCTGCGAATAGACGAATGTTAGAACATAAGTTATCGGGGAGGTCCTTAATATAGATTAGGAATAGCAGAGGACCAAGGACAGTGCCTTGAGGTACACCGGAGGTTACAGTGGATAGGGAGGAGTAATGGTTGTTAGCACAAACGAACTGCTTAAAGTTAGTCAAGAAGTCACATATCCAATTAAAATAAGACAATTAAGGTTAAGACGTGGAAGCTTCAATAATAATATATTAGGGGGAACATTGTCGAAGGCTTTTTCGAAATCAATGTAAATGGCGTTACAGGTATCTTATATTCTAGGCTAGAGCTTATGTCATTAACGAACAGGGCGTGTTGAGTGTTACATGAAAGTCCTTTTTGAAAACCGTGTTGGTTAGGGTAAAAGAAATGTACTGAACGTAAGAAATGTACTATGTGGGAAATGTAAAGAGAGTGAAGATTCGTTCGCTTGTCGCACTCACACTATACTGTACGTACCCATGAACAGGAGGAAAAGGAAAGGCAGGCATGTTAACCAGTCCATACTTACAGGTACGCGACCCTTATTAGGGGACAGGAGAAAGTTTGAAAATAGAGAGAGGGAGAGAGAGGAGAACATGCACACTCAAAGTCGTAAGTCGTGGTAACAAAGGCCTTTTTGCTTGCGCAACCAAATATAACAATTGAGTTTAAACAATTCAGTCATCAGAAAAAATTCATTCAAATAAAAGTGAAAATGCAAAACAGCCAAGTGAACGGAAAATGGAAAGAATAAAAAATTGGCAGCATATCCACGGAGTAAATGATGAAGAGTGGGGAGAAGCATTCGTCCGTCCACTCGTTCTTGCTTCCGTCCGTCCATGCGTCCGTCTGTGTGACCGTCCATGCGTCCATCCACCCGTCCGTACGTGCGTCTGTTCGTGCGTCCGTCCCTGCGTTCGTCCATGCATCCGCCCCTGCGTCCGTCCATGCGTCCATCCATGCATCTGTCTGTGTATCCGTTCGTCCATCTATTCAACACTCCAAATACCACCATCTCGCATCTTTTCATCATATATTCCTCATATAGCAGCACCTCCATCCAGCGGACATTCTAAGCACTAAACGAGAGGTGGCACACGCACACTTTCTTACAGCTTGCACTTCGGGTCTACTTCCCACCTATAAACACCTCAAGTTCATGGTATATACTTGTTCACTGTATTCATGGCACCACGGCTCTACGCTCGCTAAAACATTTCTAAAACCAAAAAGGTTACGCCCAGCGAGTATACCATAGCAACCTTTTCCTGTCAGATGGTGTTTAATGTACAGGCCAATGGCTGCCAATGAGAATTGCAGCGTGCGCGTTAACTAAAACCCGAATGCTCCTGTCTCTCGTTACCCATTAGCAGCCATTGGCATGTACATTAAGCATTTTGTTTATTGTTAAACAATGCACAGAAGAAATCCCTCACGGGCACCACCTTGGAGGTCAAAATGTTATACTTGTTACATACTATATCGGCTACGAGGGACGAATAGGTGCCGCTATAAGGAGTTTCGCCCCTAAAAAGGGTAGACTAGAACCATTAATCGAGAGATAAAAATAATGTGGAATATTGTAAAATAGATGCTGACTTTATTATTTATTATTGTAAGTAATAAAATATTACCAGCTGCAATGATTTCAATTAGGAAATTCTAATTGAGTTCTTCGTATGGCGATGTATGACGCTTGGGACCATACTGAACACTCATAATAGCCCAAAAGAGGCAACAAACTGTTCACAAGCAAATGAAAATATGGTGAAATATTCTTTGCAGCTGCGTACACAACTGTCTCCGTGCCCTTAGGAGAGGACTACAATGCCACGAGTGCGGTGCTTCAATCGCAAAAACAAAATGCTTTTTTTTCTTCAAATTTTTTTTTGGCCTGCAGGAACCATGTTGTCGACGACGGCTCTTGCATCTTATTTCGGACGCTACTTGAGCGGACAACGCAGTACGTTAGTGCACAACAATGCATTACAATTTCTCTATTTCTGTTTTTTTCTTATGTTTTTGTGAACTCTTTCCCTACCTTTGCCGCTCTTGCACTTAGCCCTGATTGCTCTTCCCCGGTGCAGCTGACACTGCAAGGACACAGCCGTCCGGGGCGCCCTCCTGCAATGACGCACGTCCTTCGACTCAGCTTAAGGCTTGGCCGTTTTCCTTTGAGTGCAATGTTTACACGTACAGGACGTTCAGAACGAACGGGTCTGTGACGGTACTGCTTTATTTCACGTTTTTTTTTTACCTGGAATGAACTTCGAAGTGTTTAAGCAAAACTTCGTTTCCGTGAATTCTCGCAGAAAGCTTTAATAACATCCCCCGCCCGACCATCGGGTTTGACAAAATGCATATAGTGAGGAACTGTCACGAGCAAAATAGAATAAAACAAGACAGCGTTTTTCGCGACGACAAGCCGGAATTCTCGCTAAACGTTTATCGCCTCATTACAGATACTCTTAACGCAGTGAAAGCTTCTTTTAAGCAAATGAGCGGTTAAGAATTCCTCGCGAACGACCTTCTCCGTATACTAATCTGTCTGGTACTAAAAGTTCAGTGATGTTTTCTTAAATGAACCTATGTTTCAATTTCTTTAAAATGAGAATTTGCATATTTAAACATCTTTCAATATCTTTCGATGCATTAAAGAAGGAACGTGATATCTTCTTTAGAAGTTTACTTTGTCGTTTTGTTACGTTTTGGTATTCTGTTCTTCACTTACCTGCATTTGTCCGGCGACATAGCTATGCACGTAATCGTGTTGCATTCTTCTTTGTGCGTGTCCGGGGAAGGGTGATCGATCGGCACACGCCCTATGTTGAGTTGTTGGCTTAGTTAAATTTTACCTCAATTCCACAATTTCCATCCTCGACCACATCACGTTAAAGTTTAGGGAGGGGGGAAGGGGCTAACAAATAAATAAAATAGCTATAATAAATGCTACTATGCACCTGGTTTCTCTCTATGTCACTAGAGCTGGACAATATTAATTCGATCGTAGAAAAGCAGTTCATTATGACGTCTTGCTTATTTTTCGCATGTTCAGTAAAAGTACGTAGTTGCTCTCTTTTATATTTTGACACGCGCAATCGCTGACTGAACCATACAACAATGTCTCTAACATCACTCACCTGGAGCCGGAAAAGTTCTCTGCTAACCTTATCTAAAATCTATTTACCACATCGATCCGTCACGTTTATGTAGGAAGACGTGCTTTGAAACTAGCTCACAAAACAGTGCTTTTGTGGCAGAGCTGATTTATTTACGGCCAGAGATTACATCGGCGTGCAAACAATCAGAGGCCGAGCGTTGAAGAAATAAGTCTGGCACAAGTGCACGGGGTAAGCTTGTGTTATACAATTTTCTACAATTTTTTTATGCGCTTTTTTCTTGACGCCTCTGTTACGTTGAGCAAAATATGCAGAGTATCTGACATTACAGTCTTTTGTAATCGTGTACAGTTGCACATGACAGCTCCACGCAGCGGCAACAATGAGCTTGGTTGGACTGCACCATATTTGTAACTTATGAGGAACCGCTTATAGCCAGAAAAAACTTGAAAATTGTGGTGTGGGGGCCAAATATTACCATGACATAGAGGTTGACGCAGACGGCTCTGATTTCGCGCTGGCAAAAAATAGCCAAACTATTGCGCCATGTTGAATTGATTTCAAATGCTTGTAGATATGTTTCGTGGTCTCCGGCACATTCGAGATATGTTTAGCTATGTCTGCGCTAACATTATGTGAGCCCAGAAAAAGATTATCGGTCTTTAGAACACACCAAAAACTGCAACAAGAGTGAGTACAGTGAACACAGCTGCTATAAATTGCAGCTTATCGACACTGAGAAGAGTGAAAACGTATTTGAGGAACCGGAAGGCTAAGGAGCGGCTTGATGGTGCAGCCCTAACGCCCATTCACCAGATGTGAATCAGTGTCGACGAAGTTATCGCTGTGTATGCGAAAAAACCACGACGCATTTTAATTGCAGCGTGAACTGCTCTCTTCGGCGAGGCTACATACTCATTTTTTTCTTTCTTCTGCATTGAGCTTTACTATTTAATAAACCCATTAGCAATGCCCTTCTTTAAAATTGCCTGCTAAAATGAATGTTAACGTTCTGCCTCTTTTGTGTCAGGGAAGCATCTGTGATTTAGTTCTTTGTTGTCTAATAAAAATGTTTTACTGGATATGTGTGTTCTATTTTTTTTAGTTCATTCCATAAAATAGCTCCCGTTATTCTCGCAGGCCTGTTTTAAGGTAAAGTATGAGAAGTTTGGAAGAGAAAGCGTTCGGTTTTTTTTTTTGTCTCACATGCGTGAATGGTCGACTGGTTTCCTTGTATTCTCCCTTCTCTTTATTTATGTCACTCATTTTTTAAGTTAATCATTTTGCATGAGACTTCTTTGTCGAGATTATTTAGTGGGAGAACATTCTTTCCGGTGCACAAGCGCTAGCCTTGCTGCAATGTCACCATTTGCTTTCCATAGCTGATGAACTCACTTCTTGTGCTGCATTACACTTTGTTTCAAATTTATTCCAACAAATTACCTCCTTCTACATTGCCGGGCAATTTTCTTTTTATCTGCCATGAAAATATTTCTGAAAAGTTAGGCCTTGCCCCTCCCCTCGAAGAAAAAAAAATCCTAGCTACGTGCCTTTTTGCGTGCGTGCGTGCGTGTGGAAGGGATCGGATGAATATGCAGAAAAACTGCCATTGGTTCACGCATGGGTGCATGATTATTTGAAATTTATTGTTTTAACGAGCTTAAAACACGCTGAGGGGCAAGGAGGAAATACAGCGTTTTTTTATTTTTGTTCCCTGCTGGGTAAAACTTGCGACCATGAAATGCGCACACAATTTTCACATGGCTGCCCTAATGTATATAAAAAACTATTTATTCTGCACCAGTTTCATGTAGAAGTAGAATAAGCAATTGAAATTGCTTTGTTAGGTATAGTACAAGAGTTTAACATTTGTAGACAGTTACTTAATAATCGTTGATGATGAAGCTGCATTAAAAAGAAGTGTGAATGTCATAAAAATACTCAAACAAAGGTATCTTGAATTTATTTTTGCTTGAAAATCCTTATAAATTAGAGTATTCTAATTCTTTATCCCTGCATCAAATTTGGCCAAGATTATGTGTGCTTGACATTCAGTCTGAGAACTGAATCTTTGTTTAACTACTCTTCTGATCACAGCGAAGTGGTTAATGCAACTGCTCTTTCTAGCATTAGGTTCTTTCACTTAGGATTACGTTTATGCCCCCAGAACCCATCACCATTGCAGAAGTGTGTGTTTGCTCAATTATTCGGAGATTGCTCAAGCATGTGGCAAACTCTGACTTAATAAGGCGTTGATGTGGATTGAACTTGCTGACCTCCATAGTCACTAATCATAATTGAGATTGGGCTATGGAAGCATGCAGAATCTCACGCTTTTCTTCGTTAGCAACGATGATGGCAGAGACCTAGCGGTACCTCTCTAAGCCCACTTTTATGCATTTTTTTTGTTTCTTGGATCACAACTGCAATACAGCGTCGTTACGTTCCAAATTGTTGTCTGAGTTAGGGACACTGTACTAATAATTAGCAAGTGAAGGGAGTAGTAGCAGTTAATTCTCCGTTTAGAAGAGTGCTTTAATGACAAACGAGATAATTATAAAGCGCTGCCCAATCCTTCCCTCTTCCAGGTGACACAACCTCTATTTGATCGATTGCGAACATTGCATAGATTTTTCATGCCCATTCGCGCATACAGACCACTTCGAAGGAGTGACGAAATCATCTCGCGAGTGTAGAAACAATGATTGCACTATGATAAATTATTTTCTGGGGTATAATTACTTTCTAATTACGAACTAAAAAGACTGCGTCATTCCTGCAGTTTATTTGCTATGGTAGATTCATGGTCATCATGAGCGTGGAGGTGAGTTCGACTGATTTAGCGCACTATTTTCAATTTTTAGCTCTAGCAATTTTTAGGTAACCTTGTGCCCCACACAGTCGCTTGTCTTCTGCATTATATACTCAGATGGTGACATTGGCTGTTTGATTCATCTTCCATAACTCACGGTCTTTTTGACGACGTTCCTCGTGGGTGCAACGTATTCGTTCAGGCGAACCCCACTACAGATACACTGTGACATCGAACTGCGCCGTGAAGCGTCCCTAATGGCACGCATTATGCAACTATTCTTCCAAGATACATAGGCATCCCTGCTTCTGTTGAAGCAAAAGCCTGACTCCCAACTCCGGTGCTCACGGCAACAATGGAACAGAGCATGTTGTCCATCGCTCAGGCTCGCTCGGTGACAAACTGTCACGTCGTGGTGGCTAGCCATGTTTTCACAGCTGACTCGGCTTATTGATTTCGCAAAGTACCCTCTGGCATGACTGAGTCACGTATCTACTGTCGGTGCGAAGTGCAAGGCCAGAACAAGCACGGCCGTTGTGGCGGCCACTGCAGTGAATGTATGAAGAAAAGCACTGCTCGTTGTGTTAGTTCCAGCGTTTTCACAAGAATTGTAGCACGCTGGGAGAACAAACGGAAAAATCGTGTGATCGCGGATGCTAGATCTAACAGAGTTAGCATCCACGATCACAACAACAACAACAACAAGCTTTATTACTGAAAATCTTTTCACACAGCTTGTGCTTGAATGGATAAAATAAAAAAGGGAAATAAATCGAAAGTATGACTGCACAAGAGGAAAATAAAACAAGGTGGAACAATTATTCCGGTATAACCTGTTTGCTTTTGTGCTTGATGACTAGATCGTTGTTTTATTTCAACGCTATATTGAACTGTATGTGCTCCCTCTAGTGTGCCCGTAATTCTATCTTCCGTCCCTCTCTCCTACACATTTTCTCTCTTTTATCTCTTTCTATGCTGAAGGTCTGAACAAGACACCGGATGTGTCCGCTTGTTTTCTTCGGCACATCCTCGTTTTCTTCTTTCCGCATCACTTCTTTCAAAGTACAAAACAAAGAGCCCTCTTCAATGGTCGACCCGCAGATCGCGGAATTGAATCCCGGCTGTGGCGGCTTCATTTTCGATAGAGACGATAATGCTTGAGGCCCATGTGCTTAGATTTAGGTCTACGCTAAAGAACCCCAGATGGTCGAAATTTCCGAAGGTCTCCATTAGGGCGTCTGTACATATATATATATATATATATAAATATATATATATATATATATATATATATATATATATATATATATATATATATATATATATATATATATATATATATATATATATATATATATATATATGTACAGGACAACACGTCACATCTTCATAAAGAGTCTTGTTTAGACTCGGCTCCCTTGACAACAATAATGATGTGATGATACAAATAGTAGTACGATGAAGATCATACATATTCCGCTGATGAAGAAAACAAATTTCGTTACGCAAAAGTGTAAAACGCGAACGTAATACATACGTCAAATATTAGGCATGTTTAACACGTATGTAATATTCCAAAGACCTTGCCTGTCCAACGGTCTGCGATGCTTGGAAAACGAGTATTTTTGCTTTTGCTGCTTGTACTTCACTTTTCACCTTCTAAAGCCAAAATCTTTGTAGTCTGTGGCATATGGTAACAGCAACAAACACATCTCTGCCCAAATAGATGACCGCCTGTAGACGCACGTTCAGAACTCGCGTTGGTTTATACCCTTCGCACACGTCTACATCACACCAGTTGTACTTGGCAACGATTTATTCTTTTCCACGCTGCATGCGTTTACTTATAATAAACTATCCTTGAAGCACCCGACTACTGAAAAGCACGTTGCTATTTAAAGTGACGAGAAAATAAGCCTCCTCGGGAAATACAGTCTAAGAAGTTCCTGTTGCAAAAGATTACTGTAAATGAGTTTGCAACCGAGGCCGCAATATGAAATCAAACCAAATCGAGCTTTATTTTCACCATGAATAAACTTACAGACTGAGAACAACTGAAAAAAATGTAGGTGCTTCTTCTCTAAAAAGAACGCACAAGCTTGAATTAGGGTCAGCTGCTACACTCCTCAGCGTGACACTAATAAATGTAGACTTTCATGGACTGTTCAACATTTTCGAACTTCTATATTGCCACGAGCAAAATAATGCAGACAGCAAGGAGTTCATGTCTTTAACAAAACCACACCAAAAAGCAACGTTCCCTTCTTCCTTCACTTCTAAGCGAGTATATGCCACAGCGAAAGGCTCATTCACATTGACCTGTGGCATTATTCTCTATCCCTGAAAGGCATTCTCTCTCCCCAAAAAGAAACAAAAGCGTAAAAATACAAAAATTATTATTCATTGTCTCAAAAGTCACTCAACGTTCAATTGACGATGCCAGAAACATGGCTTGAGCCTTGAAACATGCACTACATCACTTTGTTGAAACCGATGCGGATGTCTTGGGCTGCCCTTTGGGAGAACCTTGTAAGTGACGTGATTGAGCAGGCGTAGAACCTTCAATGGGCCAAAGTAGCCCCACAGTAACTTTTCTGATGGGCCAAGTTAGCTGAATTGGGTCCACACCTAGGCTTCACTATCTCATTTGAAGGTCATCGTTCGGTGCTGAAGGTTGTAGCGGCGTGCGTCTGAAGGTTGTAGCGGCGTGCGTCTGCAGTTCCGCGAGTCTGAATATGGCGTTGGCTGAGTTGACGGCCCTCCTCGGAGCGTTGAGCGAACAAGGCAGCGTCCGCGTTGAACATGCTTAGGCTGTCGAGAAGACCATTGCACCGGGTATTTTAGTGAGCTCTTCGGGCCAACCAACACTTTCATGCAAACTCCACTCACACGACCGCGACATGACTTTCTGACACGTGTGGCACTGTACTGGTTTCGGTGTATATGGGCGAAACGGTGTATATCGGTGTATATGGGTGTTCACGTGCCATGGTAAAGTGTTTGTCTCTGCGTAGGCATCCTCACGCTACGGAAGTAACTTACCCAGGCGTGATACTTGGACGACTTTAGCGTGATCACTTCTTTTCTTGGCAAGCATCGGAAGATCCAGAGAAGGAATGACGATGTCCACATCGTATAGAAAACCATTCTCTATGATATTGCTCATTCAATAGACGACGGCTGCCAAGACATTCCTCGTACATCTTTGATTTTGTTTGGTGCCAAAAACTCAAGTTTTTTTAATATGGTCAGTAAATTCAGGTCCTGTGGTTATCCAGTACTGTTGCTATCACGACTACCACCACCACTACTACTACTACTACTACTACTACTACTACTACTACTACTAGTATACTACATACGTCGCGGACGCATGACCCACGACATAAGGAGCTTCGCCCCTAAAAAACGTGCATGTTTGGCGTCGATTGACTCTCGTTTAGCGTAGGAAAGAGTGGGTATGTAGCGTGTTGGGTGACCAACGTCATGGCATGCCAGTATGACGCCCTTGAAGAAGCAAAATGAAATCTAACCTGAATCAGCCATTATCAGCTCCCGTTCACACTTATTTTTCTGTATTTTTAAGTGGTTAACTGGGCTTGCTGAAACAATCACAATCATCTGCTTTAGTGTTCATGCGTTCTCACTTTATTCTTTAAAACATTTCCTTTTTTCTTCCTTACTTTTCTGTGCCCCTTACCCTTGTTCAGTACAGGGCAGCACAACAGAAAATGTCCTTTAATGTAAATATCCTGCCTCGCACATAACATTTCTCTTTCTTTCCGTAGGTTGTAATGGTCGAAAAAGGAAACAATAAGTATCGCTAGCGAAAAGCTACAGACAGGCAGATCGAACAAATGCATGGTGCAGGAAATCTTTCAATACAACACGTGCCACTCACGTTGCTAGTCTACAACACGAGAAACTCTGAGGGCGTTGGAGTTGCTGCAAGTAGCCGGACTAAGTGACAAAATTGATTGTTCGTATACAATGCTGCTATCAGTACTGAGACGATGATTCACTGCCCATGTATTTGAAGAAAATGCGACAATCCGTGCCACACGTACACGAAGACTGCAGAGCTCCGTACGGCCCTCCTTGACTATAAAGTAGTTGTAAATTTCGTTTTATAAGAAAACAATCTGCTCATTAGCTTGAACCCTTCCACATTACTGGCCCATTACCCAAATACTGGTTTGTCCAAGCTTGTATGCATGATTTTACGAACTTTTCATAGTGGCGAAACACCTTAGCATCTCACAATGCCAGTCAAGCTACCATAGTCAGCAGTATATGTAGCGCCAGTGCATGCGAACTTTCTGTGGACAACGAAAGAATAATCAGAAAGCTGTGAACAAAAACAAACAAAATTAAAGTCTAGAAGTACGCAAGAAGACCGATATTTAACCACTAATCAGTCAAAGCACATTCCAGAAAGAAACGTTAACAAGAAAAAAACAAAAGTATCTTAAAAAAACTAAATATAAGGCAGCAATTTAGGATCCGGTGTGCACTGTTTCGTGAGAACACCATTTAGTTCAATGATGCTTTCTGATTGGTGAATATGAGGGTCGTCATCCCTGACATCAGAAAATTGTAAACCACATTTTATAAACACACAAATATTCAAGGGTTCCGTAACCCAGTAAAGCAAGACGAAGTTATCAGCATAGCCCGCGCAGAACATTGTGATATCCTGTGTTTACAAATAACCTTTTTTTTTCATTGACCACGTTCGTGCATTCAAATGCGCATTCATTTTAGACTATTACTTTTCTTTCGTGACATCTCGTTTCAGTGTAGTTGGAATTAATATTTTGACCACGCTCTTCTGCGCAATCACCATACTAACTATGATGCTATCGGACGGATACGTGGCTTTTGACTGCATCCTATCGTCCTTCAAACTGCGCGTTTTGCGTAATTATGGGCCAGCTCTTGCAGCGATATCTAACAATTTTATGGCGACCTGGATGGTATTTTCTAGGTGGTCGTCATGTCATACTCACTGAAGATTTTAATTGTGTATTAGACGCGTGAGTTGACGTGCAAGGACTATGATGGGGTGGCTCTGATTTAAACGCGTGGGAGCTGCGTCGTCTACTCCAAATTTTTTCTTTGATAGATACGCACAGACTAATGCATGGACCAGAGTATGCCAGGACTTGGTGGCGTAGCACATCGTCTAGTCGGTTGGATCGTTTCTATGTGCCGAGCGCCCTAGCTTCTTAAGTATCGCACTCCGTTGTAGCAACACTACCATCGTACCCTTTGTATATATCGGACCACCGACCAGTCACGCCCGAGGCATACTTTGCATTTTCATCATCAGTGACACCTTGACGTCTTCACATCTGCATTTTACACGACGTGCGTTCACGCTCCAGTTTATCTAAACTCTTCCGCGCCTCTCTTTCGGAATTCGGTCCGGAGGTGTGAGACGCACTCAAGGCACAGTAGCGTTTACATTGCTCAGTAGCAGGGCGTGCCCTTAGACGCCGTACATTCGAAGAACTTGCGGACATTGCCACAAAGCTGCGTATTTGTCTACGGGTTGAGAGATAAACTCCCTTGATGCACACATGGAAGCCAGAGTTACGGGGCCGTTTACAACGCCTAATTGCACCATCGTCGTTCACGGCGGCTGCTTGGTGTTGCAGACGTAATCCATGTGCTCACGGTGAGGTTCTGTGCTTTGCGAAAAGCTTGCTTCTCAACCCGTCGAATCCACTAGGAGCTCAAGCCACCAGATCCTTGCCAACTGTTTAGCCGCTGGCACTCGATCAATCAGTTTTCCTAGCTCACTTTGACAACATGACTCGTACGACAATGTCGTCGCATCGCGGTACCACCGAGACAGCCACATTGTTAAGTAGGCTACCTCAAATTTGATCAGAAGTAGCTGAACAACTTTGCACAAGCCCGTAAGCTGACGAACTAAAACAGGCACTGTCTTTCATGAAGCGGGGCTCGGCCCTCGAGCCGGACTGGTTGCCTCTTGAGTTTCATTTAATGTTTTGGGACAACAGTGATGCTCTTTTCACCTCTGTTATTTGACGTTGTTTTTGAGAACTTTGATTTTCCTGACAGCTTTCGCGATTTTCGAATTGTTTTAATAACTGGCCATGACCCATCGTCGGTTCGCCCAGAGGAGTGGAGACCAATAACGTTCCTTAACGTTGATTATAAAAATTTCACAGAAGATATCACTCGGTGTTTCTTTCGATATCACTCCGATATCACTTTCTTCCGATATCACTCGGAAGACTGACGCCTTCCTTCAGAGGTCATTATCAGGCGTCCTCTATTCCTTGAAGAGAAATCCACAGTCTCTGCATTGTTACACGTGATGTAATTGTGTACACATTAGCAGGATCAGCTAGGCGACTCTTGGTTTCACTTGACCAAGAAAATGCAATTGATCACCTCGAACATAGCTTTATATTTAGCATCATGGCAGAATTTGGCTTCTCCCAAAACCTCATTGAGCTTCTCAAAACGCATACCGAAATATACGCAGCACGTTGTTTCTTGATGGTTTAGAGAGTGCGCCTTTTCCTCTTACCCGTGGTGTTCGCCAGGGGTGTCCTTTATCCCCTGCACTTTTTGTAGTCAGCCTCGAACCATTCTTTTGCTCGCTAATCACTGATGCAAACGTTCGAGGCCTTCTTCTTCCAGGCAGTAGTGCCTTGACGGTGACAGCATTTGCTGATGACATCACGTATTTGAAGAATGAGGACAGTTTCTCCCGTACCCTACGACCTTTTGCGGAGTATGGCCTGACTTCAGGTGCTGCGATGAATATTTCAAAATGTCAATATTTATTCATTGGTTCCCCAGATTTATTGCTTCCCTTAAGTCCTTTTTTCAGTCTTCAAAAAAGTGACTCAATTTGCATTATGCGGCTTGATTACACTTGCGGCGGCATGACAGGAGCCTTGTGGGTTTCAGCAGTCAAAGTTGGAAAATGACACGTCCGGGAAGCACAAGAGTATAATTTATCGATGCTCGAAGGAAGGTATTTAGCACAGACTGTGTTTGGCGGCCGTGTGCGCTACATATCTCGTGTCATAAAGCTCCCACTACGAATCACTAGGTCGTTGCAATCTCTCATCGGATCATTTTTCTGGTTAGGTAGAATAGAGCTAGTTTGCTGAGCAGCACTTGGGCAAACGAGAAATGGCGGTGGAGTTGCATATACATCAGTGTCTGTTTGCTGTAGGCTGCTTGCCCTGAGTTTATTACTTAGGTTGTTGCACGGTGATCAACGTCCCACGCGTGATCTTGCCTGCTATTTCTTAGGCACCAAGATAAACTATTTACAACCAGATGCACAACTGAATTCTCCACAGCAAACACTTAACTTGCCTGCATTTTACTCAACGGCAGTAGCATTTTATCGACACGCGCAGCAGGTTTGTCCCGATGTAGACGTTCTTGAAAGATGCCTTGTAGATACAACGGCGGCTCTTCTGCTTCCTCTGGTTCCTCCAGCCTATCTAGCACGATCGAGACATGTCTCTTGGAGCACGATAACGGCATAGTTTTTGCCTCGTCACCTCCTTGACTTCATGTGGCCTCTGCTATGGCTGGCTTCCGACGAGGTCGGTCCTCAGTTGATAGCCTAATTGACTTAGTGACCTCTGTTCAGCACCAGAAAGCTAGGAAGCGGCTGTTAGTAGATCTGTTCATAGACGTGAAAGGTGCCTATGACAACGTGACACTTGAGGCTGTTCTCAATGCTCTTGAAGCAGCTGAACTTGGTGGTCGTGTCTTTCGATGGGTAAGAAGCTACCTCACAGAGAGATCTATCTTTGTTCTAACTGCAAATCAGCCTACGAATAAGCATTTCACAAGTCGTGGGGTGCTAAAAGACGGCGTTTTGAGTCCGACGCTTTTCAACCTAGTTCTGGTGGGGCTCACTGAAACGCTACCACAGACGGCCTATATATCTCTTTACGCTGATGATATCTGCATTTGGGCGTCCGGCGTGACACGGCCTCAAGTGCGCGCAAGGGTATAGAAAGCGGCAACAATGATATCGGCATACTTTCGCCAGCAAGGTTTGTTTATCGCAACAGTAAAATGCACAGCGGTGGCGTTTACACACAAACCGATGTCTTTCTACCTATTTGGAATCAATGGCAGATCAATAGCATATGATAGCAGTCATAGATTCTTAGGTGTCATCATAGATTGTGACCAAACCTGGAACCCGCATGTCACATACCTGAAGAAAAAGATCATTGGCACTGAGAATGTATTCTAGTTCGTTGCCGGAAAATCCTGGGGCCCATCCAAGCACTCCATGTTGCAGCTTTACACAGCCCTCTTTCTCGGAATTCTCTGGTACAGCCTTCCTGTCCTGTGTAACACGTGCAAGACTAACATTTTTGCACTACAGAGCGTATAAGCC
The DNA here is from genome assembly GCF_043290135.1 of Rhipicephalus microplus. Classification (NCBI taxonomy): domain Eukaryota; kingdom Metazoa; phylum Arthropoda; class Arachnida; order Ixodida; family Ixodidae; genus Rhipicephalus; species Rhipicephalus microplus. The sequence continues at coordinate 69,880,736 of NC_134707.1, read as the reverse complement.
AAAGCACTTCGGACATGTCTCGGTCTTCCAAATGCTCATCGACAGGGGCAACTATTTTTATCGCACAGGAGCTGCCGGTCACAACGCATATTATGGTCGAGACGCTTAGAGCACACATTCGGCCTTTATCACGGCTACCATCACATGATTTAGCGTGTTTGACGGCGCAGAGGCCCCATTCCTCGTTCTGTGGTATTGTGATAAAACATCAGGACATATTACCGCCTGGCTTCCAACTTGCGATGCATCCAGCAGCTGCGTTATGGAGTCTCCGTCAATCTGACGTGCGCTTATCAGTTCCTGGAATTGTTAAGAAGGCACGCATTTCTCCGCTAGCCCTGAAGCAATTGACTTTGCGTTTGTTGGACGAAAGGTGCTTCGACCGCATACATGTTTACACCGATAGCTCCACTGATTCGAGCAGCTCTACAGGAGCAGTGGTTGTTCCATCTGATAATGTGTTCCTTCAATACAAGTTTTCTCACACCACGACGTCGACAGCAGCAGAGCTTGCAGCGCTTAAAGGTGCAGTAAAGTACATTCTTCGGCAGCAACCGAACCAACGGGGCAGCTTTTGCGACTCGAGGTCAGCCTTACTGACACTACTGTTTGTTATGCAGAACGCGTTACACGAACAATCAGTATATCAGATAAGGCACGACTACGACGAAGCGCTCAATGAAGGTCACGTTATTGCATTTCAGTGGTTGACGAGTCACTGCGGAATTGTCGGCAATGACCACGCGGATGAAGCTGCTCGATCGGCTCATGACTAAGACCTGCGTACGTCCATACCACTCTTCATAACGGACGCTGCAAGGTGACAACAATTACTTGCTCGCCGTATAACTCTCCTACAATGAAATACGCCGCGTTTCTCCAACACGCACCTGTATTCGATCGACCCAAACTTGCAACTTCGTTTGCTATCTGGGCTCCCACGATGCACTGAAACCTTACTGTGTCGCATGAGTTTGGGCGTGGCATTTGCGAATGCGTACTCTCGTCTCCTTGGAATGGCGAGCACTTCGGCATGCACCATCTGTGCCTGCGAGGAAACGCTTGAGCACATTCTATGTCATTGCCCAGCATATCAGTCTGAACGACGTATTATGGAAGCGAAGCTCTGTCAGCTGAATTCACGGCAGCTTACAGAAGAGAAGGTCCTGGGACCTTGGCTGACGGTTTCCCGTATGCGCAAAGCCACGAAAGCTCTCTTCTACTTCTTAAGGACCACCAGAGTTCACGACCGCTTGTGAGAGAACAGTGTGAGACCGTGCTGTGTAGTCTTGAGCTGACTATTCATCCCTCTTTTTCTTACTCCTCTTTATTCTATCTCTTTCCTTTCTATTATTCTTCCTTTCCCCCACCCCAAGTGTAAGGTAGCCAACCGAGCCAAACTTCGTTAACCTCCCTGCCTTTCCTCTCTATTAATCTCTCTCTCTCTCTCTCTCTTGGATGGAGAGTACACCAGACAAGGGACAGAGTGGAGAAGTGGGGCATGGTCCCATCTTCCACATGTCCTAACTGCCTGTTACTGAAGTCTACCGCAATATGCTGCAGAACTGTGTCATTGCAAAGGTGTTCTGGAAAGCCGTTAATACTGGTTTCCGTGGCCTAGGTGTTCATCGCTTTGTCCCATCTGGTCGCTGCTCGCGCAGTCGTTTTGCGCGCCCTCTAATAACTGCAGGAGCTTTTTGTTTGTGTCGTAATAGGTGCGAGGCTGTTGCCGCAGGTCATTGTCATCGTGATCTCTTTCCGATTCTGGAACGCTTATACTCTGAACTTCCATCGTTTCTGTCGGAGGAATTGTTATTTCTTGGGAAGGAAGAATTTCTACGACAATGCACGTGACACTTTCTGTTCGCAGTTGACAGACGTGTTCGATTTGTTTTCCACCTGGCCTGGTTCCTATAGCCAAGTCACTTTTCAGTCTGATTAGTGCATGTATTCTGTATGTGGTTAATATTTGTATGTGTTTTTTAATTAAATGTATGTAAGCAGAGGTTGGTGCGTTTCTTTGTGCCCCGTGTAGGTGTGAGTTCTTGCACATATGCACTTCATTATAACGCTGTTAATTATGTAAACTTCACGAATATTGACACCTACATATTTCCTACATCTTCACCAGGTCTTGTAAATTCTATACATATATCACCATGTACTTTGATCATATTGTGATTAGTATATATATATGTAGTGTATGTAGTCATTATTGACATGTGTTACGGACACCCTACGGACGTATACACTTTTGTTGGAATGTGTCATATATGTTGTGCTTTGTCATTTGTTTGTAATTGCGCTTGTTATGTAGACACTGGTTCCATAGGTCCATAGGTTTGTTGCGTCTCACGTCAGAATAAACGTTTATGGGCGAAGCTCCTTATAGCGGCACCCATTCGTCCCTTACAGTCGTAGTGTGTAACAATTGTTACATTTTGACCTCGAAGGTGGTGCCGGTGGGAGATTTCTTCCGTGCGTTCTTGAACAATAAAAAATAGTGGTCAATGTACATGCCAATGGCTGCTAATGTAGAATGAGAGACTGGAGCTTTCGGTTTTTAGTTAACTCGCACGCTGCGATCTCCATTAGCAGCCATTGGCAGGTACATTGAGCACTATCTGACAAGAAAGGGTTGCTACGTTATACTCGCTGGGTGTAACCTCCTTAGTTTTAGAAAGGTATAGCGAGTGTTGAGCCGCAGTGCCATGAGTACAATGAACTAGTATATGCAATGAACTCGAGGTGGTTAAAGGTGGGAAGTAGATAGGAAGCGCAAGCCATAATAAAGTAATAGCCGAATTCTCATGTCTCTCATTTCCCATTAGCAGCCATTCGCATGCACATTGAGTACTATCTGAAAGGAAAATGTCGCTGCGTTATACTCGCTGGGCGTAACCTCTTTGCTTTTAGAAAGGTTTAGCGAGCGTTGGGCCGCAGTGCCATGAATACAGTGAACTGGTATATACCATGAACTCGAGGTGGTTAAAGGTGGGAAGCAGATCCGAAGCGCAAGCCGTAAGAAAGTGTGCACGTGCCACTTCTCGTTTAGTCCTTGGAATGTCCATTGGATGGCGGTGCTTCTATATGGGGAATTTAGATGAAAAGATGCGACATAGTGATACTTCGAGTGTTGAACAGAGGGACGAACGGACACACAGACAAATGCATAGATGGACGCATGAACGGACGCAGGGGTGGAGGCATGGACGAACGCAGGGACGGACGCACGTACAGACGCACGTACGGACGGGCGTATGGAAGCATGGATGGTCACACACACGGACGCATGTACAGACGGAAGCCAGAAAAAATTGACGGACAAATGCTTCGTCCCACTCTCCATCATTCACTCCGTGGATATGCTGCCAGTTTTTTCGAAACACGCATCTTGAGCGATACAGGCGTTTGCTTGTATCCGCAATATTTTACAAAGGGCCTCCTACACGACGCCCTCACGCTCTCCCATAGTGGAGGTCCTAGTACCCTAGGTAATTAACATTTTTTGGAGGTGAAGCTCCCTATGCCGTGGGTCGGGCATCCGCGATGTATGTAGTAGCAGTAGTAGGTAGTGACCTCAACGGCCGAACTAGAGTAGCGGCACGCGCGCACCCTTTTCAATTGCGGAGGAAACCAGCGTATGTTATTGATAAATAAAAGATAGTTGTTCCATATAAATGTCTTGCAACCGAGACGAGTACTAGTGACAATCTTCAATACATTTTGCCTTAAATTTGATGCTCACTAAAGAAACTAGTATCAGAAGGACGCACTTGGAGCACTATCTAACCAGAAAAGGTTGCCTCGATAAACTCGCTTGGGTAACCTCCTTGGTTTTAGCAAGGTTTAGCAAAGATGGGGTCGCAGCTTCGTGAATATAGTTAACTAAGATATAGCCAATAACTAGAGGTAGGTAAAGGTGGGAAGTAGACACAAAGCGTAGGCCGTAAGAAAGTGCGCGAGTGCCACCTGTTGTTTATTCCTTATAATGTCCCCTGGATGTTGGTACTTCTATGCGCTGAATATATGGTGGAAAGATTTGAGATGACGGTACTTTGAGTGATCACTAGATGGAAGGGTGGATGGACGGACGGATGTACAGACAGACAGAGGCACGGATGGACGCAAGGACGGATGGATGGGTGCACGAACGAACGCAGGAAAGGACGCACGGATGAACGCACAGATGGACGGATGCACGGACGGATGCACGGATGGATGGTCGCACAGACGAACGGAAGCAAGAACGAACGCATGTTTGGACACTTCACCCCACTCATCATCATGCACTCCATGGATATGCTGTTATTTAACTAAACGCACAAGTCTCTTGACACGTGACATATGTGTTTCTATCTAAACACATATGTCGTGTTGCCTTTAAAAGCAGGACTTTCTCTCTGCGTCATCACCAGGGCGTAATTTTCGTCGACACAGCCTCATGAAGTGTGACCCCCACCGGACGGTTTTATAGTCTTCAATAGTGGAGGACCAAGTACAATAAATTGTTAACAAATTTCTTCGCGGCAAAGCTTCTCTTATTCTAACCTTGTCCTGCGTCAGGCATAACTGGCAGTGTAAGACAAACAGAGAGACAGACAGATTGACAGTAAGACGCGGACGGGTGTATGCATGGACGGACGGACGCATCAACGCATACAACGATGAACGCATGAACAGATGGACGGACGCTTCGCCCCGCTCATCATCAATCGCTCCGTGAATATGCTGTGATTTTTTTCTTAAAATTTCTACTTGGCTCCACAGTCGAGTCTCTCACCGCTCAAACTAAAGTTTCCCCATCCATTCATCTATCCTATTGTACGCCGTTGTAATTACTCTTTCATCTATGGCGTGAGAGCATTGGATGTGATTGTGGGTAGTCTGTGAAACCAGCATTGCGCTGGCGCTCGATCGGTATGCAATAATAATAATAATAATAATAATAATAACAATAATAATAATAACAATAATAATAATAATAATATGGAGTGAATCATCCCAAACCCACCTTCTGAATATGAGAGACGCCGTATTTTGTGTCAAAAAAATAGAACTTTCATTACAATTCCTGGCGTGCCGAAAAAGATAACTAAGACGTAATGATATAGAACGTCTCCAGGGAACTATAAATTTCTGGCGGTGGTATGAATTTTTTCAGCTGTTATCCTCTGAGATGCCTCTGAAGTGTTGAAGCATCACGATATACAAGCATATAAATATTACCCGTCAATCAAAGCTGCATCCTCAAAAATTATATAAACTAACCCATCTTGTTGCACTAATAATGTGAACATGAATTTCATATGAAAATCTATCGCAGAACCTCGGCCGCAGGAACAACGCCATGCGACAGACGTGTCACCCATGTGTAGAAAACACAAAAAGGAACCAGAAGTACGTGCGTAGAAAAATACGAAAACAACGACTCCGTCGTAGCATTGCAACTTTGCGCGCCGAAAAGATGCACGCATAAAGAAAAGTGGGCTGCAGTCACCTAACACATCGATGTGCTCTGCGGCTGATCTGCAAGTGAGGGGAGTTGTGTAGATTTCACTTCAGAGCCGCCGTCTTTCTTTTTCCCTCTACACAAGTGATCTACAGTCGTGAAAGAGAAAGGTATTGTTACAGTAAAAGCATAGTCAGCTCATTCACATATTGAAATGCCAAAAAAAAATTGTTTCCACTAAAATGGGAGGCACAATCAAATATTCACATTTCATTTCTTTTTGTTCTTTTGTTGCCTATACGCAGGCACCGCGCAAGAAAATTTAGTTCCCATTCACGCTACTTGCAAGTGGTTCTTGGAAGGTGCTCTGCCATCACTCTCCAGCAAAAAGAAAACAAGGAATAAATAACTGTACGCAGGAAAAAAAACATATAAAGGAAAGGATTACAGCGACAAAGTGAACGGACGCCCGTGTATCCTACCCAAACACAACGGCCTCGACGTTCAGCCGTGCCACATACGCTCTGGGGCAGCCCTGTCTACTCGAAGTCTTTTCATTCGGGCTGAAGGCGCTGCGACTGTGGACAAAAGAAGCAACACTGAATGAACTGATCACGTCCACTTAATCAATCCTCTTTTCCGTGCCCCGTCGACGGCGCGCTGTGTACACAGGACTTGCGTACGCCGGCCGGGTGGCGGGGCCGGCGTGTCCGTCGCTTTCCGAAAGAACGTTCGATAGCGCTCCGGCCTTTCACCGTTGGGAATTGTTGTAGCAAAAAGAGACGGCATAGGACAAGAAGCCCAGAAAGTTAGAGTAAGCGACATCTTCGTTCCGTAGGCAGAGCAAGCGGGATGTTTTCTCGCACGCGTTAGCTTATCTGCTTGTCTGTTTGCGCTTGTTTGCTTTCTTTGTTTTTGCCCTTGCACGCCTGTTTTTGTTTTTATTGGATGGAATACGTGCCCGTTTTTCGTGAGCGAAAGTAGTGCGCTTTTCCCAGATGACCTAATATTGACAGATGAAAAATTGAAATGGCTTTACGGCACTTTGCAATGTACAGTGATAGGCCATATGTGGTCATATACTGAAAATAGACGGCACCGCATTCGGTTTTACCGTCGTATTTCGGTCCATTTTTCTTGTGTTTCTTTTTTTGCGTTCGCATGAGAATTGCTTATTAACGCGAGGCTATGTATGCCGTTTTAGTAAGAGTTTAAATCATCACGCTGCCGAAAAAACGGTGTGTAAACGTAGTAACTCGTTATTGTTTGTTACCAGCGAGGAGTCATGTTTTTCCAAAACTTGAGGGAGACTGGTTAAAAAAAAGGATGCTAATATAACTGGAGGAAATATCAGGTTGGCTACTATGTACTTGAAAATGAGTAAGGCGGAGTGAAACATTGAGAGGAAAAAGCAATAGTCGACGATGGCGCTAAACAAAGCAGGTGCTGAAACAGGTCTCATGCCTTAACGATGAATGTTGCTACTAATTTACGGCAGTAATTGGAAAAGCTGGCAGTTCAATAAAGTAATATAGGAAACATGACGAAAGGACAAAAGAGCTGCAGTGCAACGCATTTTGGGTGTCCTTCTCGCAGCCTTTTCGTAAAGTTGCAGGTGATCAATCTAGTTCGAATGTGCGAGCAGCACTGTTATTGTACTACAATATCGTAGCTTATGGCAATAAACTAAGTAAGCGTTACAATTTGCATACTGAACATAGGCGCCGAAGATCTGTCTGTATGGGTAACAATAAAGGAGGGTCAACATTTTTTGGAATGGAAGCCTCCACTTCGTCGTGGCAGCAGATGTGAAGCTAGCATATGCATGGTGCGTCTACCATAAAGCATGGCTTTAACGCGTCATACTGAACCCGAGATAAACTGAAGTTGTTCTGCTCGCGCGAATGCAAGCATACACATAGATTAGGAGATCACTGCTCCTTATAAGTCAATGAACATGAATTAGTAAAGATAGCTTGCTCTTTACAAATATTTGCCCAGATATCGAGCCTACTTAAGGAAACGAGTAACACCATACATGCTGAGCAGTATCTATCAGAGGAAATCGCCGCTATTAATACTTTACAACGTGTCAGCGGAACGCTGTTGTTTTTGTCTTTGCTAGTGTCTTATACCTCTTTCACACGTGGTAACTTAAGTGCACTTTCAGTGAGTACACTTTGCCACGAGTGTAATTTTCGCGCTCTTATACGAGAACATTCATTGTCACTCGCTGCAAAGTACACTTGCCGGCAAGTGTGTTCGCCAAGCTCCCTTGACGGCTTTGATGAGGTGTGTAGCCTTGGTACCAGTGGCTTGTACAGAAATACGCTGTTGTCGAAATCAGTGCTAATACTATTTTTAATTCATTGTTTTTGTTGTGAGGAATACTGCTATGTAATAAAACAAGTCACGAAATAGAACAAAAACCCTCACTAATCTCACCTTCGGGCCACGTCCGCTAGGGGAATGCGGCAGCACATGCTGTGTGATGGCTGCGTCCGTATTGTTGTTTACTTCCTGGCTCATTTGCACACGTATACGGTATTTGTTCTGTAGTCATTTAGGATGGCGTATGCCCCAGGTGCTACTTCCAGGAAGACGACGTGGTCGGACGATGAGACACCGGCACGAAAATAGCAAATATACACTGTGCTACAAATCAGTCAATTTCCATCATTTCGAAAGTACACTTCGCTTTCTCGTGCAGCAGAGAACCGCCAAAATGATACTTCGTGAGCGTAAGTACACTCACTCAAAGTGCACTTCAGGAGGAACGTGTGACAGGGGTATTAGTCTGCTTGGAGTGAGATGGTGGCCATCTGGCTTCACTTTTCCAACACAATTACCGATGCGGCAGTTTTGAAATGTGAAGTTTTTATAAGGTCGAGCACAATCTATTGTGCGGCGTGACTACTCTTACTGCGCATGCACGTCACTCACGCTCTCTTCTTTTCTATGCTTGCACTCCACTGTCTCTTCTCAAGGCATCTGTCGCAGCGTCGTCCCCCTCCCCAACCCCATTGTGCATACATGTATCCTTCTCCTACCTCGCCTCGCCAACGCCGATGCAGGCAGCGTCTGTTAGCAAGTTTCGTGATTGAAAGATCCAACTGCTAGCTCTGCACAATCATTCAGTGGGCAGCCCGTATATATATATATATATATATATATATATATATATATATATATATATATATATATATATATATATATATATATATATATATATATATATGCGCTGTATCTTGGCATCCAAGGTAGTGCAAGTGGGTGGTAGATTGATTCTGCGCGTTGTTTACATTAGAATTCGCAGCGTGCACATACAATAAAAATGAACTGCGGGTCTCTGTGTCCAATCGCAGTCTGCTGTCTCTCATCGTCATTAGCAGCAGCAGAGATTGGCATGTTTCAAAAGGAAACACCGGTACATTGCTGCACGCTTTGCGCCTCCCCAGGTTTCTGTCCTGCGCAACGGTGCCTTGACAGTCAGCGTTAACGCTACCGTAAGTGTAAGTGTTAGCGCCCGCTGCTATGCATCCACACATGGTTCCCTTTAGCGGGAGATGGTGTAACTTTTTAACAGCGAAGCTTTTTATAGCGGCAACCATTCGTCCCTCGTAGCCATTATAGTGTGTAACAAGTATAACGTTTTGACCTCCAAGGTGGTGCCGGTGAGAGACTACTGTGCGTAGTTGAAAAAAAAAAGATAGTGCTCAATGTACATGTCAATGGCTGCAAAAGGGGAATGAGAGACAGGAGCATTCGACTTTTAGTGAACGCGCTCGCTGCGATTCCCATTAGCAGCCATTGGCATGCACATTGAGCACTATCTGACAAGAAAGGGTTGCTACGTTATACTCGCTGGGTGTAAACTCCTTAGTTTTAGAAAGGCTTAGCGAGCGCTGAGCCGTAGTGCCATGAATACAATGAACTAGTATATACCATGAACTCGAGATGGTTAAAGGTGGGAAGTAGATGTGAAACGCAAGCCGTAAGAAAGTGAAAGCCGAATTTTCTTGTCTCTCATTTCCCATTAGCAGTCATAGGCATGTACATTGAGCACTATCTGACAAGAAAGGGTTGTTACGTTATACTCGCTGGGCGTAACCTCCTTGGTTTAAGCAAGGTATAGCGAGCGTCGGGCCGCAGTGTCATGAATACAGTGAACTAGTATATACTATGAACTCGAGGTGGTTGAAGGTGGGAAGGAGACCCGAAGCGCAAGCCGTAAGAAAGTGTGCGTGTGCCACCTCTCATTTAGTCCTTGGAAGTCCGCTGGATGGTGGTGCTTCTATATGGGGAATATATGATGAAAAGGTGCGAGATGGTGGTACTCGGAGTGTTGAATAGATGGACGAACGGACACACAGACAGACGCATGGACGAACGCAGGCACGGACGCACGAACAGACGCACGCACAGACGGGCGGATGTACGCATGGACGGTCACACAGACAGACGCATGGACGGACGGAAGCAAGAACGAATAGACCGACGAAGGCTTCACCCCACTCTCCATCAATCACTCCGTGGATATGCTGGAATTTTTTTTAGCCTGCTTGGTAACAAGTGATGCGAATAAAAGAAACTCACCAGCCATTTTTACTGCAAACTTTCCAATGCAACTATTAGGACCTAAAAAATTACACATTCTTCCTCCTAAAAGCTGGACCATGTGTAGATGCGAAGCAGCGGGTTCAAACGCTGACCAGCAGCATTGACGCTGGCCGTCAGCGCAGCGTTGCACAGGTGAGAAACCTGAGCAGGCACGAGAGCGACATTGATGGACCTGTATTTCGTACAGGAACATTCCAATTTCTGCTGATGGGCAACGAGAGACAGAAGACGCCAATTTGATACAGAGACCCGCTGTGCGCATCCAAAAATAAGTTTGATGATGTTAATTTACACCTAGCGGCTCTGAAACACAGTTTTGCATATTTTGCCTTACGAGACATCGCTTACATCTACGGATGAATATGTTTTATTTCCAGATATGACTGTATATCTGCATATCGAACGAAGAAGGGGGGTGGCGGAATTGCTTTTTATGTGCGCTATGATAAGTCTTATAGTATTCTTCCTTATCTCGAAGTTGTTAATGAATAATATGAACGTATTGGTATTCAGTGCTTTGCACTTGTTTATCGTCCGCGCTCAGGGTCACTAAGCGTGTTTCTGAATTTTACTGAAAAATTATTACATCTAAGCACTCAACTTAAACCCAAACAGCCCTAATAGGTGACTTTAACAAAGACGCTTGCCAGATAAATCGACATTTTAGGCGTTTTCAAGAAACTTTTGAATCATACGTGTGTTCAAATGTCATTGATGGGCCCACACGAATTACACCTACAACACAGACAACGCTTTGCCTCTGTTAACAAGTTTTTCTATGAAATCTACCAGAGTAGGGGTCCTGTTGTGTGATCTTAGCGATCATTTACCAATATATTGTCCGCTACATCTTGAACCGCCTTGTCAAACAACACCTGAAAACTACAGAAGGATATAGTTCAGACAAAACGTAAAAACATTTGTAGAATTAATTTCTTGCTATCGGTGGAACGAAGTCATTACGAATACAGATGCAAACACAGCTTACGATGTTTTTATATCCATATTCTTGGTTTTATACGACAGATGCTTCCCTCTTATGAAGCTCAAAAAACACAAAAAAGCAAGAAAGCCTTGGATTTCACGTGAGCTCTATAACAAAATTAAAGCGCGCAAAGTTCTTTATAAAATTTTTCTAAGAAGTAAAAGCGAAAACTTGCGGGCGTTTGAATCAGAACGAAATAAACAAATTCTGAGATTAAACGCGCCAAACACAGATATTACATGAATAAATTCACTGCTGTATCGAGAAAATTCAATCTCATATGGAGGGCGATGAATGAGGTAATAAACTGGCTTCCAGAAAGAAATAAAGTTACTGTCCAACAAAGTGGTCTGTAAGACGTTCAGATTGCAAGTCAATTTAATGTCCAATTTACAGATGTTGGTTCATCTTCACAACCTAATGTACCAGTCTCTACATCTGAATATATCGCAAATAGGTGTTCTTCTACTTTGTTCTTGGTAGCCACCAATGAGCAGGAGTTCCAAGGCAAAATCTCATCGCTTAAAGACGGTTGTGCGGCTGGTTCTGACGATGTAAATGTGCAGCCACGGAAAACCGTTAGTGAATATATAAGCATACGACTAACTCATATCTGTAATCTAATTCTTTCAAATGGCGTGTTCCCGGATAAAATGAATACAGCTCGAGTGACCGTTATTCATTGAGATGGACCACCTATTGATATGAAATACTAGAGATCAATATCCGTAATATCAGTTTTCGCGAAAATTGCTAAACACGTAACAACCAACAGACTTGGTGGCTTTCTAAACACGAAAAACTTAATTACACAAGAGCAATATAGTTTCTGTTAAAGTGAATCTTCAGAAACAGCTTTATTTGAAATAAAAGAACAAATTCTTGACAACATTGAAAATCAAATGGTAACCCTTGGTTTAATTTTTTTATTTTAGAAAAGCATTTGATTACGTAAAACACAACGTTCTTTTCGAAAAACTACCTCACTATGGTATTCGTGGCGTCCCTTTATCCTTAATAAAAAGCTATCTAACGACACGAACCCAGTATACTATGATCAATGGCACTACCTTTAAAATTCAGACCACAATGTACGGTGTACCCCAAGGTTCCGGTTTAGGACCCGTTCTCTTTTTTGTATATAAATTATACTGTACAGGTACAGGGCTACTTTAACATTATACTATATGCCGACGACATTCACGTGTTCTTCTCAAAGAAATTGCACAGCATTTTTGAACAAGCCAACACCTGGCTACAAAGATTAGATATGTGGCCTAATGCAAATAAACTTCAAATAAACTTAAGTGAAACAAAATACTTGCTGTTTGTTTTACATGGCTTGTCACGCTCAGCTACAGCTTCAAAAAGTAACTATTCAACAGTAATGTATGGTGAATTTTCGTGGGGTTATATTTCGCGAGAACATGTCGCGGTCACCACATATAGATTCTTTCAAAAATAGAATTGCCCGCGCTGTAGGTGCATTAAACAGGCCGCGATATTTACTACCAACAAGCGTGAAGCACCACATCTACAATCCACTTATACATTTCCGTTTAACGTAGTGTTTTCTAGTTTGGTCCCCTACAACACAGTAAACTTCAGGATCACTTCAAATGCTTCAAAACCGTGCACTACGTGCAATAGAAAATTTAGGACGTATTATAAGCACTCAAATATATTATTCTAAAAGTAAAATATTAAAGGTGCCCAAACTATACGCATACAAACCATTTCTGGAAATTATGCGGCAACTTAAATCTGACAAACATTCCTTCCAAAGTAAGTACAGTGGGAAAACGACAGGCTACAAATTGAGAAATAGTTCTGTATTTATACCACATAGCAGAACAAAATACGGGAAACAAAATCTTGCGGTTCGAATTTTTAACCTTCTCAATGGCTATACCTTCACCATCGATCTCCTCAATCCGGAATCAGGAAGTAAGCGTATCAAAAAACAATGAAAGAGTTGATAAGTTCAGAGGACTAATGCAAATAAAAGAGTACTTAGGCTCAGTTTAAATGTTATGTATTGTGTTAATCTTTCTTTTTCTCTTGCCACATGTGAATTGTGAGCCCTTCAAGTTATTCCTAGCTTTTTTTTGTTTGGGTGTAGATGAGTATAATACAATTTTAATTTTCTGCTCGGGAGTTGCGAGCAATCTTTTTGTAAAATTGTACTTATGATTTCTTTTCTTTTTTATTGCTGTATAAATGTGTGATATTGTTCAGAGGTGTATTATTTGATTTTCATGTACCCTTTAAAATTTGTGCATGTATTTCTCTGCTGCTGCTGCTGTATGGGTGGCATAACCCAGTGAAGCAATGTTTGCCTTTCACCATGTCTTCTTGGACAATTTTGCCATTGTTCTCAATAAACTAATAAAGAAAGAAAGAAACAAACAAACAAACAAAATGCGCGATTTTTGTCGCATTAAAGACTCACTTCTTTATGAGCATTTAAGACTTGCCTAAATGACTTGCGCCTGTTTTTTTTTTTTTTACTATTCATGCTACTCGTAAACCTTCACATTTCGAACCTGCATACCACTCTATAGAAGGCGTGTCGTCATACGGGCTCCAGTACAGCATTCATTAGCTTGCAATTTTTTAACAGGCTTTCAACCGGCTCGCCATGCGTGGTAAACTGGCTTTTTCATACTTTCCCATCGACACAATGGCATGACCCCAGAAAAATCAAGCCCACGACCTCGTGCTCAGCAGTGCCCACGTGCAGCTGATGAGTCAAGACTACGAGCAAAAATATCTTACTCTTCCGCTCAGGTCTGCTTACTTGCACTGATTGCGAAAGCAGCGGGGAGCGCACGGGCAATGTCGCAGAATATGGGCAGGGCTGGTGAGGTTGCCATTCATGTCAAGCGAAATTGTCTCATGCCATGATAATGTCATCAGGTCATTTCTATACTTCGTCGTGTGGCCAGGTTACACGTCGAATGGTCACAGTTCCATGCTGGTATCCATGAAGATAGGATCAAAAGGGTTTAAGAAAACAACTGGCTTCGTTCTACGTAGACACCAAACTGACTTCTACAAAACGCTATATAAGATAAATCACAGTAACTTCACCTGTCGATTGGTTGAGGAGTCTCAAATAGAACAAACCCAGTCATTTAGGTTTCATGGACAATGGAAATGAATGTAACATCGCAGAAATTCTAGCAGCCCTTGATGCAATGCGTCATCAATGACCTATGAAACAACATTTTCTTTTTTTCCGCATAGCCACCACTTAGAACAGCCTGCTTCACCAAATTTCTGCCCTATTTGCGAACCCACATTGATCAAAATAGATCATCAATTTTCAGAATAAAAGCCACTTGAACTGATATTCATCATTCACACTGTTTGTATATAATGTGTATTCATGTACCCACGTTATTCATGTTATGCTCAATTATGCCTATTATAATGTTATTTCTGACTGATGTATTTTGAACATTTGTATGCCAAGCCCTTATGTAATGCTTTTTTAGGCTTCATAGGTATTAAAACGAAAATAAAAAAAACCAAAATACCTCAATATCATAGCCACTATTCATAGAATAATTTCACAGCTACAGCTGTTTCTCGAAGAGAAAATGGGGTCAAGAAAGTGGCCAGACAAGAAGGTGCAATGTTTGGAATACTTCTTAATGCATTCTCAGAAGTATCGTAATGACTTTATCTGGAAAAAATGGTAAGAATAGTTATCTAGAAGTTTTGTAGCTTTGCAGATGACTTCGGCGTACCGCAAAGGGGCACATAAACACGAGAAAACGCATATGAATATTGCTGTACGGTGTTGTGTTTATGCATATGTTGCTGTAATATATCGCATTACTTTGTGTGTATGCCTTTGTGTGTGTGTGTCAAATCTTCCTGTCACGTTTTATTATTTATCAGATTTATAGGGCCGGCAATCAAAAGTGTTACAGCTTCAAAAAGCTGAAGGTTGGGCGAGTGTTTATTTGAACTTCAATGTCATCATAACTAGTGCAGCGAAAGAACGAAACAAAAAGGCGAAATACTTGGACAGGTGCTCGTGTTCGTCCCTACCTTAGTGTTAAGTCGTTTTATTGGGCTACATACCATGATACCACACTTTCCCGTTCGTTTCATTGCGCTACACGCGATGATTATACAGATCTTCGAACAACTGAGCCTCGCGCTTAAGGTAATTTAATAAAAAGGGATCATGCTTTCTCTGTCCCGAAACGAGCATGTTCTTGCCCATCTAAACCCATTTGCTCAGCGTACACAGACATGCTAATTAGCAATTCAAGGCCAACGAAAACTATAAAGAAATACAGTGAAATGGTCTTGCAGCCCTGAACCCGCCTCTCAGCAAAAGATTCTGAGAGCACGGCATGGCAGCAACTCAGGTGCTGTGCTCTCTGAAAAGAGGCTGGCGTGAAAAACTTTTTGTTTCAGTTTTTTTTTTCAAAGCAAGCATGTTTTCAACGACGGTTCGAGCACCTTGTATACAACATTGCTTCCGACTGTAGCACTGCGCATTGACGCATAGCACTACCCATTTTTATGTTGTGTTTTTATTTACTCACGTTTTCATAGGTTCACACAATCTGGCACTTAGCGCTAATTGCTCGCTCCCCAGTGCCGCTGATGCGAAGAGCTTAACTGTCAGAGGCTCCCCTGTAATGGAACGCGTTCTGCGACGCAGCGTGAGGTTGCTTTGTTTTCGCCTTGCGAGCGTGGCGTATGCTGTCACAACTTTCAGAACGACGAACGGTCTGTGAACGCTTTCTTTTTCTTGTTGCTATTTCTCCGGCGCGTGTTAACGAACTGTTTACCTAAAAGCTTGATTCCTGCATATTCGCGCGAAAACATTTAATAACCCTATTCCTCCACGCTCCAGCTTTCGCCGAGCCTGAGGCACTAGTGCAGAAAAAGGAAAAAGAAACGCTTCCCTCGCAATGCCCAGCCGGTCTTTCTACTCGCTTTTATCGCATCATTATGGAAACTCTTTTCACTCATCCCCGACTCCTTTCTGAGCAAAGAAGTGACAAAGAGTCTCTCACATATGAGTTGTTCATATACGCAAATCCTTCCGGTGTTCCAAGTTGAGTAAAGTGCTCTGAGATACAACTCAGTTTATTGTTTTTTGCAGGCGATTGACTTAAGAAAATGTTTCTTCATGCATTCGCATCAGTTTTGAAACATGAGTGTTCTTTTTGTTGTTTTTTACAGCTGAAGTGGGAAAAATGTAAACTTCGGACGAAGAAGACAGTGAGGACAAGCGGTAACATAGAACTAATATTTGAAAAAAACACCAACGATAAGCGTGAAAGTAGGCCATAAAAGCCAACATTTACGCTTCCCTACAGCACAAATACTTTGCAGCAGCAACAAGGTGTGTGTAGCAATTTGGGTTAGGTGACCGACGCCAAGAACGTAGCCCTTTTAATTACACAGCTAAAGGAACTGTAAATAATGACTCATGATGAAACAAACGCTAAAAACACACACTCAGACAGCACACAGACAAGCGCTTACTGGCAATTGGAAATTTAATTTCGGAGCGAGCACTAACATATGCATAACACGCATGTACGTCATTCCGAATCTCCCCCTGTCATCATCACTGTCATCATTTTCAGACACACGAATAAGTGACACACGCAAGCAGCGGACAACGAGGGAAATGAAAGAAGCGTATAGAATAAGAAAGGGAGGTGACAGCTGCGTCCATAAAGCGTATGTTTACTAACAGATGCGGAGTTTGCCTTTTTCGACGTAACATAACCAAGTGCATTTCCTTTTTACTGTTTCTTTTGTTAGTTTGTGGGCAGAATCTACACGTGTTTCTTTCCAGCTATGGGCCATCGATTATGGGAGTGGTTTTTTGGTATATCACTCCGTGGATGATGACAGTGGAAGGTTCGGAATGACATACATGCGTCGTATGCATATATTAGTGTTCGCTTCAAAATAAAATATTCAATTGCTAGTAAGCGCTCGTCTGAGTCCTTTCTGAGTGTGTGTATTCTTTAACGTTTGTTTCATCACCAACTTTTACCAACACGTCCAACTGTCAGTCATCCTAGATACAATGACTCTTTCACAAGAGTATAGTGACATTCCAACCAAGATGAGTATGTGTTGATGTCTAACCATCACATCCCTGGTTTGGCCTTTACAGCTCCACTGGCTTACGAACATTGCATGAGTTGGCGACACTACAGCGTGCATACAGATCAGCTAGATGAACGTAGAGCATGGTGTGCTACTAAGGAACTAATAGCGGCATCGTAAACGTTGTACGGTACACATACATAGGAGATCGCGAAATAGTGTTCATCACTCCTCGAGTCAAATGGCTTGTCTGAATTCTGATCACAACTACATGAGCTTGTGCGAAGATTTAGTGCACAATTTTTACGCGTGCCTCAATCGGCTGACTTAACGCGCCGCATCGTCGAGCTTCTCATACAGCACTGGTCCATGATAACACCGTACGCTCGATACATAGTGCGAAACGCGTGGTACTTTCCTCGGCGTTATTCGTGGCTGCAAAGCATTCTATAGAGCAAACCCCATAATATGTCGTCTAAGTGAGTAATGAAGCGACCCTAATGACGCACATTATTCAACTGTTTCCACGAAAGTACAGACGTTTGTACTTCTGCCAGAGCAAAACTTCCAACTGCCACCTGTGGTAGTGGCTGCAACACGGAAACAGAGCACGTTTTCCATTACTCGGCCCCGGTCGATGACAAACTGTCTCGTCGAGGTGGTTAGCCATGATTTGTAGGGGGCTTGGTATATTGATTGTGCAACACCGTGTAGCGTGACTGAGTCACGTATCTATGGTAAGCGCGAGGTACTAGGCTAGGAACAACTTAGCCTATTGGGGTGGCTGCTGCGGCGAAGGCACGCAGGAACACGTCGTGCTGGTTCATTTGTACCGATGATCTCGTGGAAAAAATGTCTGCTCGAATAGAGGAAACACAGTGAACTCATAACATTTGACCAAAATTACTTTAACAGTTGTTTCGTGGCAAAAAAGCGTGGCTTATTCTAGGCGCCACGTTTGGCCACATCCGCCAATAATCTTCGAAGTTGTTTGGTGTGTGGGCTACAAGAAGGACTGTGGTTGCTAAAATACATTTTTTTCTGGGGAGGTTTATAAAGAAGGTTTAAAACCTTCTTTATAAACCATCTCAGGCACATAGATGTTTTACGTGCATTAAGAAACACGTAAATTAAAAAAAAACTAGTTCTTGCTTGCCCCCTCCCCCTTCTGGTTACCCTGTTCGGATTATCTTGCGAAAGGCTGCAATCGTAGTTCTCTTCGTTCGATGGCCGTGGCAAAGCCGAAAAAACGGAGGAGGGGAATGGGCCCGGAGAGGCAATGAATTTGGTCTCAGTGGGCCTGGATACGTCTGTTCACAACTTTGCTTGTGATCAAAGTGGGGAAGATTGAACCTCAAAGGTTCAATAAAGTGCTATACTACATGTGTAAAGCAACTTAGAGCTGACATTCAGGGCGTTACGGGCATGGCGAGACGGGCGAGAGTGGTTGAGGTGCATACCGTTATTGACGAGCTTCAAGGTTGCGACAGGACGATACGCATAAACGCGGAGGCAACTTAGCGTACCAGAAAAACACCTAGACTTCTAGTGACTAACTCAATATAAAATATGAAACACTGAGCAGTTGATGTTCGGGAGGAAAAATGCAGTCAATCATCACACGGAACGTAGAAACGGCAGAGGAAGTGGCTATCCCGATGGCCATCGCCCACACAAATGCATCATGTGTAATCAGCGACTCGCAGACAGCCATTCGAAACTACGCCAGCGGCAGAATCTCCCCCGAGGCGTTGCGTATTCTCAGTACAAGCAAAATTCACGAAGCGGACGAATACGTGCACATCTTGTGGTTCCTTGCCCACACACCACTAGGTAACGCGGAGGACAGTCCGAATGAAGTGACGCACGTGGCTCGAGCTCTTACGTTCCGAGTCACGTCAGACGAAGCGGCCACCCTAACAGACTTTTATGCGCCGGTGTGGGAGTGCGACGATCGGCTCGCTAAATTTAATGAGATAATTCAACACTATCGACTGCAAAGGCACGAGTGCCCTCCACCTCACCCCAAGCTAAATCTGGCCCAGTCCGTTCAGTGGCGGCAGCTACAAACACACACATACATGAACCCTGTCATCATGCACCACATATATCCCGACGTCTATATATATAGTCCTAATCTCTGCCAGTACTGTACCACCAGAGCCACTCTTGACCATATCCTGTGGGAATGTCCAGTGTTAGTCAGAAATTCGGGGGTCGCGGCCTGCAATATGAAGACCTTCGGGCACGTTGGCGGACTGCGCTGCTCAGTTCGGGCCTGGACAAGCAACTTAGGGCGATTCAGCAGGCCAAAGAAGCTGCCGGGTGATCCACTCTCTCCGTTGGCCACTAGGTGGGAGCCCATCCCAGCAATCTGCCGGATATTAATAAAGTCTACATCTCTCTCTGTTGACTGTGTCATGTAGTCATGTGTTCACATGACACGCATCTCATGATTATCATGTTTGCACCAGTCTTATACCATCGTCATCCATTGGCGTCACGTAATACCAAATTTGGCATATGTGAAGCTACTGAAACGGCCGCGAGCAAATCATCAGTGTGACATGTAGTCATGTCAGTACATGACACGCATGTCGTGATTATCATGTTTGGATGTGTCATTTACCTATGTCGTCCGTTCGCGTCACGCAATACCAAGCTTGGTACACGTGAAGCTAGCGAAACGGCCGCGAGCGCATCATGAGCGTAGAATGTAATCATGTTGTTACATGACACGCATCTCAAGTTTATCATGCCTGCAGCAGTATCATACTTTCGTCATCCATTGACGTCACGTAATACTTAATTGGGCATATTAAAAGCTAGCGAAACGACCGCGAGCGCACCGTGAGTATGGCATGTAATAATGTTATTACATGACACGCATTTCGTGCTTATTATGTTTGTATGTGTCATTTACCTATGTCGTCCATTCGCGTCCCGTGATAACTAGTTTGGTATATGTGAAGCTAGCGAAACGACTGCGAATGCATCATGAGTGTAGAATGTAGCCATGATGTTATAAGACACGCATCTCATGTTTATCATGTTTGCACCAGTATCTTACTTTCTTCATCCATTCACACCCGCAATATAAAATTTGGGAAAGTGAAGCTAGTGAAATTCACGCCAGCGCATCATGAGCGTGGCATGTAGTCACGTTGTTACATGAAACGCATCTCATGATTATCAAGTTTGCATCAGTCACATACCTTCATCATCCATTCAGGTACCGTAATACCAAATTTGGTACATGTCATGCAAGTGAAACACCCGCAAGTGCATCATGAGCTTGGAATGTAGTCATGTTGTTACATGAGACGCATGTCATGATTTTTATGGTAGGGTCTGTCACTGAGGTTCGCCATGCAATCATGTCATTACAATACCAGCTTTGCAAAAAGCCATGTGTACAAAACCACCGCAAGACCTGCATGACCAGGAATTGTAAATTTTGAATCAACACATTCATGACATTCACGTCTTGATTTTCATGTTATGACTAATCAAATGTGTTTTTCATACAGTCAGTTTAAGCCATACCAAGTTTGGTATCGATATCAATATTAAAACGGCTAGGAGAGCTAAAAGTCGTAGGCAGCTAGATAGATAGATAGATAGATAGATAGATAGATAGATAGATAGATAGATAGATAGATAGATAGATAGATAGATAGATAGATAGATAGATAGATAGATAGATAGATAGATAGATAGATAGATAGATAGATAGACAGACAGACAGACAGAGACAGATAGATAGATAGATAGATAGATAGATAGATAGATAGATAGATAGATAGATAGATAGATAGATAGATAGATAGATAGATAGATAGATAGATAGATAGATGGATAGATAGATAGATAGATAGATGCAAAGTCGCCGAAGGTCGCTAAAAAATGCTTCGTATTTAAATGTGCTCAACGATTATTTACTTTTTTACAAGACTACGGGGACCAGAGTGCTGCCCAAGGGTGTACATGTGGGTGTTTAAAAAAGTGGGTAACAATTTAGTGTACTAGGTACACTACTATGGGAGAGCATGAATGCCGTTCCATGGGCCTCTAGGAACAATAAATAAAGGACTGCTTTTGTTATAATAAATGTTTAACAAATCAGAGCACATAGTACCCTACTAGAGGAGGGCTCAAAGCCGTCCCCACAAAAAAAAAGAATAACGGCATCCAAAGAAAGATGACTACTGCTTTCGAAGACCCTCTTCCGAGCAGCCTATGTGCTGGCCTACTTAGTGCGCAAGCAACATTTGTTTATCGGGTTATGAAACCTCGTTTTACCTTTCTGTCTGACAAAAAATTCAAGCAAGAGCAAATTTTCAATGGCTTGTGAGTAGTCACGGCTTTATCGCATGGCGTTTTTATTTGGTTTAATAATATTTCATAAAAAGAAGGAATAAAATTTGGCACCAGCATACGAAATGATACTCAACTAGGGTAGGGCAAAATACCAAACTTTTCAAGATGGCTGAGCTTTTTTAAACGCGTAAAGTTTTATTACAACTAAACAAAAAAATCACGAGGCAGTTCGGCTGCCTCGTAACAAGAATCGTGAAAGGGTCTTCTAATGCTCTGAAACATTGATGCTGACTGCATGGCGCTCGTCAGAACTATCGCGAGTGGTAATAACAATGGAAGGCGCAGGCCTGCTATTGCATGAATGTAACGTTAAATGTAATCGCGGCAGTGTATCAAAATAGGGATTACCATTGGATTTCTTTTTTGCATGGTTTTTCACGGAAGGCGGGAACAGAATAAAGCTCTTGGATTTTCGCATCTTGAAAACTGTAAAGTTCGTCAAAGAATGCGCCAAACGCCACGGTGCTGTAGACAACGCATCGTGGACTCTCTAGGCGTCGTTGTTTGAACAAACCCAAAGAAGATATTAAAGAGAGGTAATATGTATGTATGTATGTATGTATGTATGTATTTATGTATGTATAATGTATGTATGTATGTATGTATGTATGTATGTCAGCGCGCGTGCGTTTCGCTAGCTTTACATTGTTACGAAGCGCGCCTCCGACGACATTACGAAGGGCGTCACGATTCCCACCGCTGCCACCAGTGTTACCAAAGACGGCGACGCCAACACGATCCCGAAGGCGCCACTGCTTCGGACTCCGCCGGCAAGGTCACCAGCCGTTTGGTAGCGTAGGTTTCTCAGCTCGCGACTGCTTCTGCGCAGAGCTGATAGACGAGCGGACGAGACGACGGTGAGTTAAACAAGGTTTATGTACAGCATATACACAGAGGCGTTACAGATTCGGCACCGGGACCGACAGCTTAGAGAGTCGAAGAGCCGAGCTCTCTTCTCTGGCACATAAATCTACTGCTCCCGACGCGGCGCAAAGCTTTTTTTTATTTGCACCGGGTGGATTCTTTCAGTAACCAAATGTCCAACCAGAAGCGCCGCTAGTCATGAGGTCAGAATCCTCCAATGGGATTGCCGCTGGGCCGCGTCATTTTCATCAAATCTGGAGCCGCTGCGCTGCACAAGGCTGCTCCCAAGGACGAGTGACTTCGCCACGCATTGCGTCAGACTCGCCAAACAGAAAGGCGCCGATTGCTTCGACGGGCTCGCTGGCTGAGGTGACTCACTGTGCGTGCGCGGCAGAAAGGCACCGCCGCGTGATGACGCCGTTCAGTTGTTCGCGTCAGGCGGGCTCACGTGCTGGCCTTTACACAGATTGCCTTTTTCAGAGGCATGGACGTTCGCTGTGGACTCGCAGGCATAACAGCACCCTCACCGCCAGACAATGCGCCGGATAGACGAGCTGCTTCCACGTGGCTCGGATGTCAAAGGCGCTCGTTCGCCAGGTCCCTCCAGGTTCACCTCCAGGGCCATGGGGAGAATGCCGCTCCAGACTCTGTTCCGGGAACATTCCCAATCTTGAGGACGGATCCCAACTCCACTGGCTTGTCGCCACAACTTGTCGACCAGCTTCGCTCGTCTCTTCTGACGATCTTTGGTTTCAGCACTTGTCGATGGTTTTGCAATTTGTCAAGAGTGGTTCGACAACAGACAACACACGACACAAGCAAGTGCCCTTGGTCACCCGACAGAACACCAGACAAAGTATCGTACATCATATGCCCAGCTACGTGTCTATCGGAATTTGTTCCCTCTACACTAAGAGGCACATGTGGGACACAAGACTCTTAAAATGAGAACTCAATTTTTACACGTACAACAACGTAACGCAATAGAATAGAACATAAAGTTGGCTTCTTGAGCTCATTCTGGACGAGAGCGCTCAGCTAAGGCCGTGATGAGGACAAAATTTGGCCCCGAATCGCCAGCGAGAAACCGAAAAGTGGAGAAGGTACTAAATAAACACACAGCTCAATGCGTCTGCATTAGCGTTTAGCTTTCCTTTGTTTGTTGCGAACGTCAAAGTTGTGCTGTTGGAGTATCATGCTCCACCTCAGTGACCGGCCATTTTAAGGCGACGATACCTATGCGGTACTAACGGCTGCTCGTACTTGCGATGTTGCACATCTGTGTAACTACAATATGGGAGTCCAGATTTCTCATAAAAGGAAAGATTCCTTCTCAGGTCCTCCTTCTAGACTTCACTTAACCTAGGCCCTAGGTTCAATTGCTCCAAGATTACCTCCGATCCCCTTTCAATTACTTCACTAGTGGTCAGAATTTGTGCTCCCTCTTCCTCTGAAGCATTCAACAGCAGATTTACGACCGCTTGACGTTGAACGTATGGTTTCATTAAGTTACTGTGGTAAATATTGTTCGGCTGCTTTTCTAATTTCACTTCATAATTGGTATCAGAAAGCTTCATGGGTGCCTTCCACTGGTCCGCGGATTTCCCCGCTCTCTTACAAGTGTCACATGAGCGTACAAAGTCTTCGATATCCTTCCAGCATTTCGGCCAATAAAGCTCAAGAGAAACTCTAGCCTTATTCTTTTTATGCCGAGATGCCTGGCCCACGCGTTTTCAAGCGCCAGTTCCAATTGTTGGCGACGATACTTTTGTGGCACCAAGAGCTGCTCATACTTGCGACCTTGCGCATTTGTGTAGCTCCGATACAAAAGCCCTGCTTTTTCAAAAAAAAGAAACATTATTTTCCGTTTTTCCCAAGTTTACGCTTTTCATTAGCGCTTTCATCGAAAGGTCCTCACGCTGCTCTCGAATGAGCATTTCTCGATCAACTCTTGACTACTTACTCCAACTTTCCGCTACAGGCGAGAGCGTTGCACCCCTTTCGCTCTGGCTTAATGGCTCCATGTCATCTCCCCCCACTACGCAAACCATGCCGGTCGCTTCGGCGACGGGCCGCTCGAGTGACTGCTTACATGATCCACACGGAGAATTTCCTCTCTGAGGTTCCGTCGACTCGCCGCCAAGGTCACACAGATCTGCTGACTTTGAACTTGTTTCACCACATTGAACAAGATCAAGATCCTTCGAAAGCTTCCACGCTTGCGATCGCGTGAGGGCCATGTACGCTAAGTTGGGGAAGAACGATTTACCCTGCTCTTTGAGAAGCTGCTCTGAGTTGTTAGAGGAAAAATAAGGAAAACGATCGGGAAGCGCGGCAGACACAGCCGCTTCGGTGCGAAGCTTACCGAACGGGCCTTCAATGACAATCGTAGCGATTGGTAAGCAAGCACTCTGCTCCTCGGCGACTCGCCTAATCCACGCGCATTCTCCTGTAAAGTCATCTGGAGACACCAACGAAGGATGGACAACGTCCATGGTTGCCGCTGAGTCTCGAAGTGCTCAACACGTTTTTCCATTCCCACTAATTTCTTGAATATACGGCTCTAACAACTGCATGTTCTTTTCCGATTCTCGGATTGTTGCGAAAGCAAACTTTTGTTTAGAGTTTATCGCGATGTGCTCTTCCTTTTTGGAGTTGTAGCAGATTCGCGGCTTCCGTTTGTTTTCCGATTCTCGGATAGTTGCAAGCTTTTGCTAAAAGTTTATCGCGATGTGCCCTTTCTTTCTGCAGTTGTAGCAGATCGCGGCTTCCGTTGATCAGGTTTCTTCGAAAAGCGCTCTGTCCTTTCGTCCTTTTTAACGCGCACTGCCCTGATATGCAACATTCGGCGAGTATAATACTCCTCAGCTAACTCTGCTACCTTGTTTAGCTGTACTTCACCAAGTTTGTCCTGCAGCCAAAGTTTGACATCCTCCTCGATGCAGCTGTAGAATCGCTCCAATGCAACGCATTCCACCACTTTATAGTGGTCGTCATAAACACCTTCACCCTTGTGCCATTCAATTATATCAGCTTTAAGACGAAACGCGAAGTCAACGTGTTACTCATTCCCCTTTTTAGCATACCGGAACCTTTGCCTGGAAGCCTCGGATGACAACTTATAACGTCTCAAGAGCACTTCTTTACCTCGTCATAGCCCTCAAACGCTTCCCTCGACAAGCAAGTTATCGCGTCGGACACTTCGCCGGGAAGAAGAGCTAACAGGTTCTGCGCCCAAAAAGACCGCTCTAAAGCATTTCGCTCACAGACGTGTCCAAACTTGACGAGATACTTCGCCATGTCCTCGCCTACTACGAACGGTGGCAGTTGGTCCGTAATTCTATAACCGCTAACCTGAACTGTCGGAGAAGCTACGCTAGGCGCCTGCAAACACTGTAGCATTGCCAATTCTATTCGTTTCCACTCGAGGCGCTTCTGTCTCTCGGCCTCCTCGCGTTCGCGACGTTCCCGCCTTTCTGCTTCTTCACGTTCGCGAACTTCTCGCCTTTCAGCTTCTTCACGTTCGCGAGCTTCTCGCCTTTCGGCCTCCTCGCGGCGTGCTTTGATATCCGCCCAGGCCTCATCGACTTCCTCAGTCGACACTCCATCCTTAATGATCCCAAGGATCGCTTGCTTTTGTTTCGCACGGCCCAAAGTAATGCCGAGTTCCTTACAAATTTCGATGAGTTCCTTCATTTTAAGGTTCTAAATCGTTCACGCTAGTCTCTTGCTGATTGCTGCTGTTAAGAATCTACTTGCCGTACCCACTAAAGGTCTACTAGCAAGACGAACAAGCAATTTTAACACTGCCGTGTTTACAACCTCCGCCTTAACTTTGGTTTCAAAGCGCTCTGACTTTGCTTAAAACAATCAAAGCTCACTCTAGTGCTTCACACAGCTCTTCTCTAAACTACTATAACCTGAGCTAGAGTAGTCTGGTGAACTGAAGGGAAAACATCAGGCACTCACCCCATCGATGTTGCTGACGCCGGCCGATCCCACAGCTGCCAACCACTGTTACGAAGCGTGCCTCCGACGACGTTACGAAGGGCGCCACGAAATCCCACCACTGCCACCACTGTTACGAAGCGCGCCTCCGACGACGTTACGAAGGGCGCCACGAATCCCACCGCTGCCACCACTGTTACGAAAGACGGTAATGCCAACATGGTCCCGAAGGCGCCACTGCTTCAGACTCCGCCCAGAAGGTCACCAGCTGTTTCGTAGCGTAGGTTTCTCAGCTCGCGACTGCTTCTGCGCAGAGCTGATAGACAAGCGGACGAGACGACGGTGAGTTAAACAAGGTTCATATACAGCATATATACAGAGGCGTTACGAATTCGGCACTCGGGCTGACAGCTTAGAGACCCGAAGAGCCGAGCTCTCCTCTCTAACACATATGTCTCCTACTCGCGAAGTGCCGCAGGGCTTTTTTTACATGCACCGGGTGGATTTTTTGAGTAACCAAACATCCAACCAGAAGCGCCGCTGGTCGTGAGGTCAGAATCCTCCAATGGGATCGCCGCTGGGCCGCGTTATTCTCATCGAATGTGGAGCCACTGCGCTGCACGTGGCTGCACCCAAGGACGAGTGACCTCGCCACGCATTGCGTCAGACTTGCCAGACAGGAAGGCGCCGATTGCTTCAACGGGCTCGCTGGCTGAGGTGACTCACTGTGCGAGCGCGGCAGAAAGGCACTGACGCGTGATGACGCCGTTGAGTTGTTCGCGTAGTCACCCCCGGAAGCTTTTCAGGCCTGCGCGTCACGTGACGTGACGTCGACGACGTCACATCGCGCCGGCTGCCCTTCGCTGGGTGGCTGCGCCAGCCGCGAGCGCTTGCCGCGCGCGTTCTTCACGCCTACTGACTCAGGCGAGGTTCCTTGACACCATGTCCGCACGATTTACCAAAGTATCGATTGATTGTATGGTTTAACGCGCCGACGCAACGCAGGCGATGAAGCGCGCCGTAGGGAAGGGCTCAGGATTAAGTTTCACTACCTGGGAATCTTTATTGTGTGCCGAAATCTCGTACATACGGGCGCTTTTGCTTTTCACCTCCATCGGAAATGCGGCCGCCGCAGCCGGGTATCGAAACCGCGCCCTAGTGCTCAGCAGCGCAACGCCTTAGCCACTGAGCCACCGCGGCGGGGAACTTATAAAGGTATCAAGAAATAATGAATATCGTGAATGGAATAAGGCATATTTATCACAGCCAGACGCCGTCTGTACAAATATCACAGTGCACATTGTTCTCGGTCCAGGCAGACGACAGGCAACACAAGATGTTGCCCTTGATGCTGAAAATATGCCAAAAGTACAAAACTCAATATCTTGCCACATAAAACTCAGAAAACAGAACAGATTGTAACAGCAAAATCATCCCCGTGCTTTGGAACAGAAAAAGCACACTTTCATTTAAATTGTAGGTTAGAAGAAAACATACCATTCGTTTATCGTAGTAGCAGTAGCAACACAAGGTATCAGGTTCAAACACTTGCAAAAAAATAGAATATATAAGAACACTGTTGACTAAATTGTGGTCCACAGCATGATAAATGACTGAAAGGAAAGTAATTGTACTGCCACAGGTAGGTGCATGTCCTAGGGAAAAAAATCAAAGAAAAATCTAAGAAAAAACAAATCACAGTGCACAACATGTCTGTACACAGAGTGCACAAGGAAAGTGTACACAGCTCAGGTACCAAAACGGAGTGTACAACTGCTACAGTGGGCACCGAGGCCGTTCAAGTTAAAAAAAAGAAAAAAGAGTACAGCACTTTTAAAAGCTAACAACTTGTAAAGAGATACAAAACTGGAAACAAGGCTCATTTTACATAAGGCAGAAGTATACCAAGGAAATCGAGTCATGACTATGCAATCAAATACCCTCAGTGCAGTTTCACAAGAATAAATGTGAAGAGAAAGACGCGACGCTTGGAAAATTACTTTCCAAGAAAAATTCGGGCCTTTCTATTTTTCGCCTTCTGATCTTTTTCAATGCGTAAAAGATCATTCCTTTGCTTGCACAAGTTGTTCAGCATTATATTTGCTGCACAGTTTGCAACCAATGTGATGAGGAGCTCGTAAGTGTGCCCGTTTTCACACGTATTTATGTCCTCAAGCCTTGGCAAAGAGTCCAGTGTAAGTTGCCGAACGACATTCTTTGGTTCGGCCCATGGAAAAACTAGGTAGAAGTACTTTCCGTCATGAGCTTTCTAACTACAACCTCCGTGTACATAACTACTGCGATTACAAGAGCAGAAGGAAATTTGATGCCACCCCGATCTAGTTGTGCGATTAAAGAATGGGTGTCCTCTCCCGTTTCGGCCGTATTTCCGGTAACGACCAACTGCCTCTGGCAGCTTTGACACTTGAGAACTTTCATTGCAGCGTGTGCACAATACCCACCAACATAACCAATCACCGGCATTTGTGCTCTGAGCTCATCAAGGTCAGCATCGCTAACATGAACACTAAAAGAAGTGCCCGCATCGCTGACACTGTCCGTCTCTGCGATGCCTCTGAGATCATCGTTGCTCATCCTTGGAAGGGCATTTTGAAGGCGAATCCTTTCCTCGGTTTCGCAAAGCTGGCGAACAGATATGTGATACTGCCCACCAGCCATCTGCCTGTACTGTCCAAAGCGACTCTCGAGAGGATACGTATGGACTTTTTCTAGCAGAATGTACTTAAAGTGAAACTCACTAACGCAGTACTTTACCAATGCCAAAAGGGATCGAGCAGAGAGCCTCAAGGCACTCAATGTCTCCTGGGTAAGTACTCCGGTGTCGTGCCTATAAAATTCCCACACATCCAGCCATGTGATAAAAGCGCTTAGAGAGCTTGCCTTTGGGTCATCTGTGTGGTTTGACATGGGCTCTTCGTAAACATTACGGTAATGGAAGCTTTTACTAGGTGTCTTTACATTGACAATGCTCCACCAACGAAGAATTATTTTGATGAACTCGGCGGTTGCTGTAGCATGTTGAAAATCGGTATGACCCTTGCGAGTGGCCAGGGCTTCGGCTACGTGCGGATTAAAACCTCCAGTACGAGTTTGACGTCTTGTCGTTCAAAGCTGCTTGGATTTAGAGCTTTTGACGTCAAGCCATACCCAGCCTTCAGAAGCAGGGGTGACTCCTCTTTTTGCAAATCTCTCAAATGCCTAAATGAAGCAGTCATCTTGCATTCGGGATGGACTTCATTGTTCGAAAGCTCGAAGCGTGGGTAGAAAAAGCAGGTTCCAGCATTTTTCTGGTTGAGCCAGTTATTTCTTATGCATTCAAATAGATGTACAGCATCCACCACGTAAAATAACGGCCGATCTGGGTCTGCCGGATGCGGGTGAACAGAGCTTAGCTTTGGTTCTGGCAGAGACATCTTCATTGCCTTCCTGTTCAGCGAGTTATTGTCAAAGACAATGGCTATGACCCTGTATCCAATTTCTTCTAAGCCCAAGAACACCTTTTTCAGCATGCAATGAAGAACTTCACCCTGTAAGGTTTTTACCGGATGAATGTGCGCCACCTCCTTGAATGCGCAAATCAAACTTTGTATCATAAACACGTGCACCGATGTGGCCGCTTCGATGGTGATAACTACTGCAACACATATGTTCTCACACACCTTTGTAATCTAAACAAGGTTTGATATGAATTTCGTCAAGCATCAGCGTCACAGTGTGTTCATGTGGGTGCAGATGTTTGAGTCTCTGAGACACATACTGAAGGAAAGTGTCGTCAGAAGAATCAACTTGTGGGCACATTTGAATAGACGAGCACACATTTCTAATAGTGCTTGGGTGGGGCAAAGTTAGTGTACCTGTGCTTCTCAGGAACTTGTAGGCCTGTGGTGATATTGTACGCAAGATGCATGCAAAGACCATCCCCTGTGCGCTATACTGAATGCGCTCTGCAGAAAGCAGTAGTAGCTGCTCCTTCATAAAGTTCACCGTCTCTTTCTTGCCTTCATCAATGCTGGCTTCCAATTTGTCCAGAAGGGAATGTATTGCTTAAACCAGGTGGTGATAAGTGCAGCACTCCTCAGACAGCATCGACAGGTTGTTCAAAATTTCCAACAAGGAACTTACTTTTTGAACTGAGTCTGGTACAACAGCGCTACCAAGGTTCTTGATTGGTGAACCTTAATTGCAGGCAAAGACTTCAAGGTTTGCAAACACGGTCAATGACGCATTCAAACAAGGTTCACGATAGTCGATAATGTTCAAAAACATGGAGCACTCTTTTTTATGAATCAAAGTCCACTTCGGAGACACTGACACTCCTTGCAGTCGAGCCCTTAGTTCTTCGAGGGACGAAAACCGGTCTCGTTCTTGCTCCCCTTCATATGACGCCAGCGACTCTTCTACAGCACGGGCGAGTTGGGAGGCTTCTTGTCGGCTCCTCTTGGCATCAGGGGTTTCTCTCGTGCTCTGGTCTCGTACTGATAGGTAGGACGGACAGCCGGGAAATACCGTTGGGACAGATCCAGGACGCAACCGTGGTACTGGGAGTGCAACTTCAATAACTCTCCCTGTCCTTGGATCCGTGTACGATGTCGTCTTCTCGATGCATGAAGCGTCGAAATGATCTGCGCACACCTGCACAAACGTTTCAACAACGTCTGAGACGCCAGTTCTCAAAAGAAAAAATTGCGCTCCCGTTGGCATGACCGTGTTTACAGTGAGTGTAGCTAAAACAAAGTCTACATACGTTTCGCAAGCATCTAAATAAAAGCGCTGCGCTAAGCGGTACAAGCAACATGAAAGGAAACACGGGAGCGTGATGTCACCGCACTCCACGAAGCGCTTCCACCGAGAGCTTGCAAGAATGGACGACACCACGGAACTGTTAGTGAACAAAGCGCAGCTGACCATCCTTGCTGAGAACGTCCCTTTCTGGGCGATTCTCATCAACTGCTGGCGTCAGCGCTTCGCGAGGCCCGGCGGCCACACGCTCAAGTATTTCCCATCATAGGTGATTTCTACCTGAACAAGCGACGACAAGCTAAGAACAGGAGCATCTCAAATTCTTACCTTAGTGCACGAAGTCGGCACGAAGTCCTTCCTAGGAATGGCGTGTAGCCATTGTTTATGAGCGTCGGCGTCTTTAGGGGAGGAAAACACTTGTATCTTCTTTCCTGTTTTGTAGTTGCCGGTGCATCCGGGTACACAACACTTATTCGGCATTGTCGCATCACTCCAGCATCACGCACGGAGACGAAATTGCCGCAAAACAACAACGGAAAGCAACAAACGTGAAACACCGTCAACACCACGCCGCCGAACTGACCCACGCCGCCCGCGCTGCGCTCGCTGCCGCTGCGGCTTTCCCGAGAGTCAGCCGGGCGGAACTGACGTCAGATTGCTGGGCGCAGGCCTGAAAAGACTTTCCGGGGGTGACGTTCGCGTCAGGCGGGCTCGCGTGCTGGCCTTGAAACATATTGCCTTTTTCAGAGGCATGGACGTTTGCTGTGGACTCGCAGGCATAACGGTGCGTGTGTGCGTGCGTGTGCGTGTGCGTGTGCGTGTGTGTGTGTGTGTGTGCGTGTGTGTGTGTGTGTGTGTGTGTGTCGCCATTACGGAACATGTCCGACCGTCAGACAAACAGGCAAATAAATATATGAAGTCTTGAGGAGCGAGCCAGTGCAGTTCTACAAAGAACTCCGGGCTTGCTGTCGGCTAATGCTATGTTAAAGCCGGGATGCCTTGCCTCTATGCTCTGTCATGAGCCCTCTGGACGGTCTTGGATTGCTCTTCCAGTCTGGAACTCATTATGGCCTTCTCTCAGTCCTCGCGGCTGTTGAAGTCCTTTAACACGGGCACTGCAACAGCATCTGGGCTAAAGTACAAAAGTCTACCCGGCTATCTGGGCAATGAGGATCTATTCCCATGTGGAGCCTCTTAAGGAAACACATCGAGGGAAACATCCTCTGCATTGATCTGTAATTCAATGAAACGCAGGGAGAGGGTCACCGTGCCCAATAGTTTATGAACTTGTACATGTCGCACCTCCATTGAAGTGCGTGAGTTCTCGCCCACGGTGGTGGGCAATTTCATTATGGTTTAGGTGACCCAGTAGCATGTCATCTGCCATGCTGACTCGGAATGAAATGATGTGATGGGCAGGTGCAGGAACACAGTTCTCTTTTTAACTTCGCTTCTACTTCTGTAGCCACGAGGCATGAGGTGAATGCTTCGACCACCACGCGGGAGTTCGTAGGTAGCCTTTCGTTGTGGATCTAACATCGCTATTATGACGGCAGCCTGCACAGCAGCATCGACCATGAAATTTCTTACCAAAGGTGCAAAAAGAAGTTCACCCTTGTCGTTAACTGCAGAGACTGCAAATTCACCCGTGCATACATACTCGGCATCGTCCACAAAAATTATGTACATTCATGACATCTTTAAAAACAGCAGGCCTGCGCGGAAAGCACAGCAGACAAGACCGGCCTTTCAGAGCCTTGTCTAGTCTGGCTCATCGGGTAACTACTGCAAGCGCACTTGCTGGGTACCCACTACCGCATTATTAATAATCATATCTGTGTAGTAGACAAGCGTCCGCTGTGCTATTTTTCGTCATTCTTCTAAGAAGCGTTGTATCCACTGAACACTTGCAAGGAATTAGTGCCAATTGTTCGTGCAGTGGCTGACGACGATGAGCAAATTGCCTTAAGTATTTATGCGCAACAGTTAATGGGTGATCAAGAGCAAGCTTTTGTATTGGGTTGGGTCATTAGACGACCCACTGGTTACGCTATTCGTGTTGACGCCTCATTTTTCTTTTGCTGTTCTAAAACGCTTTGTTACTTATATGAACGCGATAACTTTCCTGCCTAATGCAAGTCTTTCCTGCCTGAAGCCTGCCTAAGGCAAGTTTTGGAACAAGTCCGAAACACTTGCGTGGCTAAGTTGATAAAGAAAAAAAACTTGTGTGGCTAAGTGGTAGAATACTGGGCTGGCACGCAGTAGACCAGGGTTCGAGTCCCACTGAGTCCTTGGTACAAGGATTTTTTTCGCGTTTCGCGATAACGATTACGGACAACGGTGACGGCAGACAACCACGACACCACACGTGACCCAAGTTTAGATGTCATAACACCTTTCGCTGTACATTGCCTATGCTCGTGCTACTCGGCTTATCTTATTGCACTGCCGATAAACGTTTCTATGAAATTGATGAATGATGAAGGTGCGTCTGACCTTAACATCAAGTTCAAGCACCTCTCCTTTTCTGAAGTTAGTACGAAGACCCACTGCTTATACGAGACGTCGGCCAGTCCCACAGCCCATCTTTTCCTGTATGTGTACCTTTGCGAAACGTAACCACACATTGCAAAATACGCTAAAATTTAAACCTCCTACTGAAATACCGCGTCGATTGTTGACAGTGTCCGCTCATTGAATAACCGTGTAGTGAATGATGATCGGTGGGGACAAGCATCTGTCTGTCTATCACTCTATACCTCCATCGGTCCATCTGTCCTTCACTCTGTCTATCTTTACGTCCGTGCGCTCCTAATACACTAGAGCACGCATCAGACGGACAGACGCTGCACCCCAGTCGTCATCATTCACTGCGTGCTTATGCTGTAAATTTCTTATTAAAACAGTGTCATCTATCCTATTTATTCTATATATATATAGTTGTAAAGTACATATACACACAATGACATCTAGTGAGAAATTCCCAAACTAGAGGTGGCTACATATACACCAATACAAACGGAGAAGGAAACGGCAGACATCCTAAGAAGCTTCGTCCCTAAAAATAGCTGAAGACAGCACAGAATTCTTGCTAACGCATGGAGAAGAGGGCAGATACTACACTTTCATCTTTGCTCACTCGCGGCCGCTGGATACGTACTCTGGCGTACTGCGTACAGTCGCACGCTGTGGTGGAAAATCAATTTTTTTTATTTGCGAATGGTTGGAAGTTCGAACCTAATGTTTTTAAAAAAACCAAATCATTTTATTTTATTGTTGCTTCCTACGTTTCAGACATGCTAAGCAAAAAAAAGTTACACCCATACCTAATCTTTGAGGTTTCAAGGAAAGATCATTTGCCGTACATCCGCTTGCTTTATAATGCATTTGTACAGGGCAAGAAAATATCAACAGAGTAAATATTTTAATACGTTGATCACTGCTCTACCTCACCCTTTCCCTTTTTTGCCTTTAGAGTTCCTGCTGTACGCAGATAACGTGTCACAACGCCATCACGACTTCCATAGGCGACATCTGTTGGTGACATATTATATAGAGAAAGATCACGATGTGATGGCTCACTTGAAAGAAGGTGAGCCAAAGCAAAGTGCTAATGTTTCATTAAACCAGCATGTTCCCATTACTTGCAGTAACGCTTTTAGTAGCAGCGCTAAACACTTCACACATCAGTGCTACGTTTATCACAGCCAGATGGCCTTATTAATGTTCTTTCTTGGTGCGTTGTCCATTCTTCGCAAATTTTCTTCTTTGATGCTTGCTCGGTTTTCACTGGTAGATTTATCGCTGAATGTACGACAGTGTCGCTGTCTATGTGGCGTAATTTAGCATGTGTGCATTGATGGTGGGCTCTGAGCTTAAATATTTAAATGTCACTATCAAGAAAGTTTAAAGGCAGCTGGATCGTTTCAGTAATAAAGCAGCCCTAGTACACCACATGTACTGAAAGAAATACATGAACGGAGAGTGGTGTACTACAAAAACCAGCATAAAATGAGTATTGAAGGTATCAAAGCCATAAAAAGTGGCTTAAAAAGTCAAGTTGCCGCTGATGTATTTATTTTTACCTCCATTACTTGTTTAAGTATCCAACAAAACAATGTCTTTTTTTGTTTCATATGAACGTAAGGTTTTCTATTGATCTGCCTCGCGGTAATATCAATCACGATTACACAATCGTCCTTTTGAGCATCGGTCCCTAGATACAACTCGTTACTTGATGTATTTAGGGGGCATGCATAGTCACGCTTTGTTTGAGTTGAAACACACTGTCTGTACTCAGAATGGCGTCTACACTGCAAAGTGACTTTTACATGGAAAACAAATGTGAATGAAACTCTCATAATCAGCAGTACTTTGTGAATCAATTTAACGTTTGTTGGTTTTGTTGCTCTGGCTTGGGGTCACTTTAAATATAACCAGCGTATCGCCACTCAAGATTAGGGTGGCTGTATTGTGGAGCTAATTACACGTCATCAGTTAATTGCTTTGCGCAGTAAATACGGTGAACTATTTGAAGTACTGTCAAGCCGATATTTCGCAAAGTAACATAAAAATAACAAAGAAACACCTTTCGTTATTTCAAATCCTCCGCCTTTTTCTGCGTTGCCCTGCCTTCGTGGTGCTGGAAGATAAATTGTTGTTGGTGAATTAGAGGCAGTGTTCAGGAAAAGGAATTCCATTATGCCTCAAAGTATAATTACAATCTACTTAATCACCTAAGACTTCAAATGAGGGGCTTCGGTAAATATGCCACACCATAGTGTCCCCGATGGTCTTCTCGTGATTCAGTAGCCAGCTACGTCTCCGGCTATCTTTGTGGTTTCATTATCGCGTTGCTTTCCTTCACTTCTGCAACAATGGTTCATGGTAAGTGCTCCTGTGATTACCTATGATTACATTTGACGCATGGAAAGTAAGGCCCATATGAGCAGGCGAGCACTGTTTCGCAAAGGGGACGTGGGTTTGATCGTGCCTGGATTGCACCATCCGCCACCCAAAGAGTTATGTGTCGCAATATTGATTGCGTTAGCTTGTACGAACGAGGGAGTGGTGTCATACAGGGCGCGAGACGCTCAGGCTATAGATCAAATAACGTGAGCGTTGGGTTAGGTCACTGTACCCGCAAAGTTTATTTATTCTGGTGGGGTATGAAGTTCTGCTCGTCTTTTGGCAGTAGCCTAATATTGCTCTTTTTGAACCGTGGCAGGAAAAAAGGGTAACCCCGATGGTAGACACAGTGGCACTACTTGCTTTGAACCAATTTCATCGCATGCTCGATGATTTATTGACCTGTATTTTGGACGAAATTGTTACGAATTGAATGTTCGGATGATAATGGTTAACGTTACCTGCATTCCAGTGTCAGCCATAAAACTATGGCGACCAGCTTCTCAGTTGCGAAAGAAACTTCAGAGCACGCTGGAGTATGAATTCGATCATTTAGGTAAATATTCACAAGGAACAAATATGAAACGTAAAAGGAGCCTGCGTTACAAATTTTTGTATATATAAGCAATCACGGGCTGGATATATTGACGAATAATAAATATATTTTCGACAGCTATATTCTTCCTTGTAGAATACACTTTCAGACATCTTGTAGACACACGGATAAGTGTTGTAAATGAAAGGAAACGCGGAAAAAAACCTAACCCAAAAAACGTACTGGTAGAGCATGTGCTGAGCCACACAAATCTTGAAACAGCGAAACTTGACGATTTTCACGACTAATATGGTTACCTTTGAGTTACTTGTAGGCCTTTGCTAGGCGATGTCGGTTCGTTCTAGGTGGCTTTTATGTCGTTTATAGGCTTTAGGTAGGTGAGACCAGGTTTTTTATTTGTTGATTCTCTGTGCAGGAAGGTTTGGGTCGAACTGCCGCGTCACAAATGAAATATACCATCATTTCGCGCCGCAGGGAACTATGTGTGGTTGTGAAGCAGTGTGGAGACTTAAAACAGCACCCACAGAAGCTTGTGCACAACGCCTTAAGCAGCCGCACCAGCATTTATAATTTCTCCATGACTAACTCTGCCGCTGACCATCGCTTCCCCTATGAGAACGACAACGTGGAGAAGAACATGAAGGAGCAATTGAAATGCCTCCACAACCACCATGTCGCCACAGTTACTGAGCGTTACTTTCGCACTTTTCCACAAGTGGACACCAAAATGGACTAGACTATCTATAGAACTGCTACACAGACGGCCCCTCTTCGCACATGCCAGAGACATCGACCGTGATCACGCGATAACCAAAGCAGACGGGCTCTGTCTCACGAAAGCATGGAAGGACGCAAGACCGCTTTTACGGCTACGAAGTCATCATGTGCACTGAGGAAGCGTTAGCCTGCTTTT
Source organism: Rhipicephalus microplus (assembly GCF_043290135.1). NCBI lineage: Eukaryota > Metazoa > Arthropoda > Arachnida > Ixodida > Ixodidae > Rhipicephalus > Rhipicephalus microplus. Next base: position 69,843,250 of record NC_134707.1, on the reverse strand, counting down.
ACTGCCGACTCGGGAGAGAAAAGGGAGGAGCGTAGAAGAGGCATGAGAAGACGGGGAATGCGCATGCTCAGTGGTGGTGTGGGTGCCACACCCCGAGGACGGACAACAGTACCGCCTTAAACTGCTGCGCATTCAAAACGCGGCTACATCTTCGTTGGTGAAGGCTTTCAATTGCTTCAAGGTATCCTCGCAGCCGCCGTTGCCTGCTTCGTGACATACTGTTGTTCTCTCGTTCTACTTATCGGGGTTCCAGGTTCGTCGCCGTCGCTCTTTAGTGTGCTAACTTTGCCTATGTCCTTTTCAATGGAAGCTTTGTGTAGAAAAAGTTGCCCGATTACTGTGGCATATACGCCTTCATTATGAAGGTAGTTTGCTGATAAGCTGCAAAAGTTGTTGTGCTGCATACTAATTTGCCGGGCCTCTTGTTTATTTTTAGACGACCAGTGGTGTACTTGCATGAACTAAATTTCTGTAGCGCATACATGTTGAACATGGTCATAGTTGTTCTTTTTTTCTTTCTGGTCTGGGATGAACAAGGAACAATCAGCAAAACTGCTTTGAAGCAAAAAATAGGCAAAAGTAAAACGGCACGATACGCTTTGTCTGGTGTAAATCTCTCTTTGCGTACCGAGCCTTGAGCATTTATTCAATGAAGCACCGTATTAAAGGAGATCGCTCCGCAACCTAATAAATTGTCAGAAAAACTGCTCTAATCGGTCTCAAGAGTGTTCAGTAAAATGCACTTTTTTTCAACGATTGTGACGTCATCTCATAAATAGTAGGCAGACGAAAAATTCGGCAAACTTTCCTGAAAAAGAAGAAAAGATTTCGTATGCTGACGCATAAAACGTGATTATGACATCAACATTAAACACCGATCATAATAAACACCAATGTATTCCTACGGTGTGCACACCTGAGGAGCTCTATCGCGCTGCATAAAAAATCTGTGCATCTTCACAATGAATAGACGATGCTGTGAGTATAGTTAGGGTGAATAACCACATTTTGGTCTAGCGCGTCCCCACGTTATGTAAGCCGAGTGACAAAGTCACATTGCCAGAACACGACTATGCTAGGTCTTACGTTTCATAATGGCTATGTTGAAGTCACCAACAGGTATAAAAGGTTCGGGCTTCTGGGCACTTTATATTGTTAACCACAAGTATGGTTGCTCTTCCATTGTAAACGTTTTCAACCACTTACAGACATGCATCAACTGTAGCAACCGTTTGTGTTTTTTATTTACCTAGACAGCGAACAGTGAGAGTAGACGGCAGAGAGGCGTCCTAAGGTACACATTGCCTTTTTTATGTCTGACATCCACGAACCTCCCCGTGACAACGGACATGACGAACAAGGGCGGACTATCCTCAACCATATGGTGCTTCGCTCGTAAACAAATATTAGATGTGAAACATTTCTTAGCGAACTCCGCTGACTTTGAGATTATCTATCTATCTATCTATCTATCTATCTATCTATCTATCTATCTATCTATCTATCTATCTATCTATCTATCTATCTATCTATTTATCTAGCCGCTCACGTTTGGGTGCTCTCGCGGTCACCCCCTTAACTTGATGTGAACCAAAGTTAGCAAGGGAGGGTAAGACAATACCGACGAATATGATGTGCTGGTCAAGACATGAATGTCACAACGCCGTCGCATACGTCGTCAAATTTTCCGACCGGACAGTGGCACATACCCACGCGCGGGTATGTGTCGCGTGTAAGTGGGTATGTGCCGCAGATGATGGACACTTAGTATCTATCCAGGAACGACGAGAACGCGCTTAGAAAGTTGCAAGGAGTGAGCGGTAAGAAATACCCGACATCAGTAGCGTCGACTCGACGAATGGAAAGAATAAATGTCAGAGTCCCAGCTGGAATCAAACCCAACTATTCTGCGTGGCATTGAGGCATATTACCACAGAGCTGCGCCAGGTCTCGGAACTACTTTTCAAATAGACGCTAATCTTCGTGAAACGTCAATGGCGGGTAAACTGCTGCCTACACTTTAAAAAAGAGCGAGTAAAAGGGGTGTCTTTTTGTCCCACAACAATAACCGTCATCTATATTGCGTTCCATCCTTGCGCTATCGCTCCGCGCACGGTACATTCCGGTCACGATCAACATGCCCATTATCAGGGTTACATTGCATTCTCGACAGGAATGTGGCCAGCGCCAAGTTTTCAAGAAAGGAAGCGCACGCAAGCCTGATGACGATAATTGTTGTGGGACAAAAAGACATCCTTTTCACTTGATATTTTTTCAGAGTGTATGTAATTTTATAAACATTAACTATGTACTCTTTTGATACAGCCGTCACGTCACGTTAACGTCAATTGTGGTTAGTTGCCATGCGCTGAATTTTATTTATGTAGTAGTGTCCAGCACCAGCATCCTCGCGAGCATCAGCCCTTCATACCAGCTTCAGGTGTTGCTAATACGCATGCTCCAGTTGGCATCGTTGCGCAAGTGCAAACAACTGGTTATATAAACATCTGCAACTCTTAAACATATATCTTCTCGTGGAACAATTGTACATATATTTAGCGTCATTTCATGACGTGTTGCTCGAAATTGCAGTACGGTCACCTTCCCTCCGCATGCTTTGCATAACGTCAATTTCCAGGTACGTGGGATCTGCCGAATACTGATGTTTTCATTTTTGCTGTCTGCTTTCTTTTCACCTTCTGACGCAAACCTGTTAGCAGCTTGCGGAATATGATGACTACCGAAGACGCAGCAGTCCGCAAATAGACGGCTCCCTGAATAGAAGCATTCAGAACTTGTGTTATTCTTTTTCCCGTTTCCCACTCATCTACATTGCCTAAGTTAGGCTTGGCAACAGTTCAAATTTTGAACACTGCTTGCGTCTGTTTAGAGCAAACTATGCTCTGAAGAACCTAGTACTAACTCGGCATTGCTAAGTGAAGCGGCGACAAAAGAAGGATTCTCTGGAAGATTGGCCGGCACCGTAGTCGTTGTAAACGAGGAGTGCCAAAGTTTTCCCAATGGAGCACAGATCATAGGTGTCTCGAAAATGAAGAATGTACAAAATCGGCAATGTGGGTGGGCTTAGCGACTCATCTGCGTTCGTGCCAATAAACCCAGCATTTCTTCTTCTATTCTACGCTTGACAATTTGCATTTGTTGTCAATATGTTGGTGTAACAAATCGAAGGACCCTAATATTACACGCCATTTTGTGTGGTAAAATTTGCAAAGAAAAATCTGCTTGGCTTGGTGCGTTCATATTTCGCCCTTTTTATAGGATTGTTTTACATGGTGTTGTATTTTAGTAATACACTATCACTGACATTGTGTTTACTGGTCAGCTACAGAAGTACCAGAACCGTTATTGTATGGGCAACTGGTCGATTATACTACTTCAATTTGTGGAGCCGGAAATGTTAGCAACCACGAGATGCTATAGGCTGGTGTGGTCATGTGCCTTACTTGCCACGAGAACGATCGGAGACATTACTATGTCCTAGCGTTTGATCAAGAAAGAATTCAACATAATCAAGCACTAAACCTCTCACCAACTACCACTCCGTGGCCAAAAGATTACGAAATAAATTGCAAATCGGGGAATATTTATGATTCATGCGAATCAATCACTTAACGACCACTTCGTTTTGTTGTCTAAATGTGGAGCACCTCAGCAAAGATCCGCTATTCATAATATTATCTTGACTACCAGATCTTATTAGAGCTTCACATGTAATTCTTGATGTTATTTTTTCTTCGCTCAAATCTTATTGACACGATCATATGCCATCGTTCTGGTATCGCAGGTCGGAAACTAATTTTTAACACTTTCTGGCGGAGTGCTTCCGTTACAATTGCTACTAGTGGAACAGATCCAGGAACAAAGTACAAAGAAAAACTAGCAATGAATGTTGATCTGTCATTTTGCCAGCCAAAACCAGACGCCAAATGTCCTCAGGAGCCCTGCGCGAGTTTATGAATGTTCATTGCGTCCCAACATAGCGACAGGCGGGTAAACAAACGAGTCGCAAATCCTCGCCTTTGTCGTGCCAGCCGCACCCGTACCCACTCGGTTCGCTCACAGCATCATTTGCCACGAATGCAGCTGGAGGAGGTTAGGAAGAAGCAATAACAATATTGCATTACGCGTCACCTCAAACCTTCTCGGCCAGGCGGCTTCTGCAGATTAGCGTCAGCGAGGTTCCGGAAGTTTCTGAATAGTTGCGTGCACAGTCTAGACACTATCACGGGAATCTTTTTAGAAGGTAAAACAAGTGCTGATGTAATTTCTCTATGTACATACAAATGTACAGATGCATCCAAAGTGCACTTCTAAATGGCGTTAAAGGGGGCGAGGAACAGTTTTCTAGCTTGTGAAATACGACGCAACACATCCTGTTTGGCAAGTGTATTTAATAATTTATTCCACAAAATAGCTTCACTGCTTGTGGACAGGAGCATGATATGTCAAGGCTTCAAATAAATAAACACCCTGCTTTGGGGAAATACTTGCAAGAACTGCTGTAAATAGAGCTCGAAGGCAGGCTTGCACCAACATTTTGTGTTCGTTATGAGCCGAGTCACCATCTCTATAGCGTATCCTTAAACGAATTTATGAGGTATTGCTTTCTTGATGGCATCGACGTAGCGTCGGCATGTAGGTAAAGTTGAATTACTATGTAACTTCCGTGCTAAAGCATTTTTGTGTTTCTTGGTAGAAAAATACTTCAAAACGCTAGGCACGGGCAACACACAAAGGTCACATAAAGTGTCTGATTGCTCTTGCACTTATTCGGCCACTGCTTAGTGGATTAGTAAGAAATAGCATCTGAGTTTTCAGCTAACGCCTACTTCAATACCTCACGATTCTTGTGTAACCGGTGCACGCACGGAACCCTTCCAGCGTATATAGTAGTTATATCTTGTACGCTTTCAAAAAAGTACTTTTGTGCTAATTCGGGAATTTGGTTTTCAGATGATATGGTAAACGGAAATGGGCAAAGCTGCCAACAATGTAGAAATAACGACGTCTGTACCAGTAGTATTTGAAATTAGTTATTTTTGGAGTATCCACGAATTGTTTTATATTATAAACCTAAACCACTGTCAGTACACCTCATTTATTCTAGTTTACTTGGTACACAAGTGTTTTCGTGACTTACTCTTTTAGGGGCGAAGCTTTCTATAGTGGCACCCGTTCGTCCCTCGTAGCCGTTGTAGTGTGTAAAAAGTATAAAATTTTGACCTCCAAAGTGGTTCCGCAGAGAGATTTCTGCTGTGCGTTGCTGAACAATGAAATATGGCACTCAATGTACATGCCAATGGCTGCGAAGGGGGAATGAAAAACAGGAGCATTCGGTTTTTAGTTAACGCGCATGCTGCGATCCCCATTAGCAGCTATTGGCATGTACATTGAGCACTATCTGACAAGAAAGGGTTGCTACGTTATACTCGCTGGGTGTTATCTCTTTAGCTTTAGAAAGGTATGGTGAGCGTTAAGCCGCAGTGCCATAAATACAACGAACTAGTATATATCATGAGCTCGACGTGGGTAAAGGTGGGAACTAGATACGAAGCGCAAGCCGTAAGAAAGTAAAAGCTGAATTTTCCTGCCTCTCATTTCCAATTAGCAGCCATTGGCATGTACATTGAGCACTACCTGACAGGAAATGGTTGCTACGTTATACTCGGTGGGCGTAACTTCTTTGCATGTGGTTAAAGGTGGGAAGAAGACCCAAAGTGCAAGCCATAAGAAAGTGTGCGTGGGCCTCCTCTCGTTCAGTCCTTGGAATGTCCGCTGGGTAGTGGTGCTTCTATATGAGGAATATATGATGAAAAGATGCAAGATGGTGGTACTTGGAGTGTTCAATAGATGGACGAACGGACACACAGACAGATTCATGAATGGACGCATGAACGGACGCAGGGGCAGATGCATGGACGAACGCAGGGACGGATGCACGAACAGACGCACGCACGGATGGGCGGATGGATGCGTGGACGGTCACACAGACGGACACATGGATGGACGGAAGCAATGACGAATGGACGGACAAATGCTTCGCCCCACTCTTCATTATTCACTCCGTGGATATGCTGCCATTTTTTATATAGTACAGAACCATGAACCTAACACATATGACTTTAGTGTTAGCAGGTACTCATGGCAGTTAAATAATTAGGGCAACTCCTAAATAGGTAATTATACCTAATAAAGATATAACATACCAGAAAAACATGAATAAATATCAACCGCACATTGCCGCTCCTGGTGTTTGATGCGCTTAGAAAAGATTCTACAAAGAAGGTATTCACATATATTTTTAAAGGCCGTAATAACTAGTGCAATACCATTCCGCAGCCGTCGCCCTCTTTTGAAAGCATAAGGTGGTGCAAAACGAAAAGTATTCTATCAAAACTGAATAACCGCTCCATCAGCAAGTAGCGCAAACACATGGGACGCATTCATATATCTGTTTGGGCTGCCTATCGATATTTACAGAGATTTTGAGCATAATGGTATCTCTGGCGTCACCCTGTGGTAGACCTATGATGATGAAAAGAATGATACAATATTCCGTATTCACACGCCTAAACACACGGATCTAACCTTATAAATACATTATTCCGTATTCACACGCCTAAACACACGGATCTAACCTTATAAATAGATATGAGCAATTTTAAACTTGCAATGGATCACTCACTTCAATCGAACACCGCCGCGTTATACTAAAATCAGATCAGTGACTCTAGTTCAGTGACCTTGTGTTGGTCAGTAAATAACGCTTATTTCAACGTCAATACTCGCATCAGCGAAAAGGGCAGTGATACCATTCTCTATATTTTCATAGTTTCAAAACGAACACTGTAAAGACATGAGTTGCCAGGTCTCTTGTTTCTGTAAAGAAGACCACAACTCGACCTGTTCTGCAGCTGTAAATTTTAAGTATTTTTTATCCTTGCACCAAGTGATGACAAGAAAGAAAAAAAAGAATTTATTCTGCCATACATTCAAGAAACATCAATTTGCTCTACGTGCAAGATCTGCATTCCAACCGCACCAACAGATATCTTGGAATTGGTGAATTACGAGTGCGCGCATAAAAAGAACAAAACAACTGTCATGTTTCGCAAGCACCATCTTTGAAGAAGAAATTTTATCGCATAATCGATTCAAAGAGATGTGCTTCTCGCTTTTACTGCGCCACCAGAATGAATCAAAGAAAAAAACAAAATAAATGCAACAAAAATCATGAACTGCTTCTGCGGAGACCTTAAAGATTAGCACTCCACGCACATTCTATGAGGGGAGACTTCTTGCATTGAAGAGACAGATAAGAAAGGGAAAGATATTGCCTCCCGATGAGCCGTAATGAACAGCAGCTAGTGAAGAATGTCTTACGTAGCACCATCGACCGGTCACTGAATCAGCTAGCGCAATTTCCCAAACCAAATTACGTTTGAGTCTATAAACATGGCGGCGGCCCTGCCTGGACGTAGCAGAAGACGACTGTGGAGTGGGAGTGACTTGAAGCACGATGTCTCTGAGAGCCACTTGCTCTTCGTACTGCTTCTATTAGGGTGCAATGAGTTAAGTATTAATAATAATAATAATGACTTTATTTCGCATCAAGGATACATGATGCAGGAGACCTGCAGAAAAAGCTGGCGTGATGCCAGCTTGACAAGGCCGCAGGCCCCCCTTCCCCCTCCCCAGGCGAGACACGCTCGCCTGAGCGTATCAGGCGAGCGTGTCTTGCGTGCTAGCTAGAATAATGTCGTTGTGTTCCTTATTTGTAAAACATCTACTGGAAGCTCTAGTGGGCATTCGATTGAAGACATTTGATACAAAGAAACTTTGCACCGTCAAACTGATGAACTTTGTAACCGAACATGTACGTAGTGATCTCAAATTGCGTACGCGTGCCTCAATGGGGTATATCCTTGCAATCTTTTTGAGTAAACGGCACGAAATCACTTAGGCGAGCTATTACTTGCACTAATGCATTATTCTATCTCTATAAATAAATGGGGCCTACCAGAACGAATGTCTGAAACGATCGAGTGGGGGTGGAATTACGAAACTAAGCACTGTTGTCTGGAGGTTACCAATTTTTTTGAAAATAACATTTAAGACGAAGCTCTTAAGGGCTTACCCCTGTTGACGTCCGATGTATCCGTGTCCTCTTTGCATCACAACACCTGCTAAACAGTTGTCAAAAAGCCCCCTCGTCTATTAAGAAAACGCTATGAGAAAAACAAGCACAACGGGACAATATAGAATGTCTACAAACTTAGGGCATATATGTACTTATCGACGAATTCAACGTACACATTATAGACTTTGAGACCTACAGCGCTGTCATCGACATTCACTGACTGTTGTCATGGTGGTTAGAAAAGCGATGCTATAAGCAACACAAATGTGCGTCTGTGATTAAGAAAAAAAAGGGGTTTTAAATAAATCAATGTCAATCATATATGTGACGTATCAACCTTAAACGTATGTAAGCACAAACTCTTTATAGAACTCGGCCACTTCAGTGTAGACAATTGCGGACCTTTGCACCAATCTTCACCCACTCGTTATCTTTTGGTTCGTGGAGATGCATCCTTTGTAGAGATCAAAGCAATTATCACCTGGAGCAACTTGTGCGCAGCGTCAGGTAGACTTTTTGTTGTAAGTTTTTCGATGTTTTTCGAATGAAGTGGTGCCACACTGTCGTTTATCAATTGATCTCTTCAAAAGAAGCTTCCCGCTGCTCCAATTTTTTGGTAAAGACTTTTATTGATTCAGCCTAAAACTTGAGCACATGCCGTGGTTTTGATTTTAACATGATTTATACCACTCACTTTTCTTAGCAGTGAGCTTGCCAGTATATATAGCATCAAGTCATGTATACATAAGATATGTACATTACCCTTGGTTGATCGTTTTCCGTTCTTTATTGGCGAACCATCGCCACTTGGGACGGCTTCATGCTCTCCCATAGTTGAGTACCTAGTACTCTAAATTGTTAACCACTTTTTCTAAACACATACAACAAAGTGCATACACCAAAGCAATAAGTTCGTAAATATGCTTGTCTGTGTTCCCTTGGGCTGCATTTCATGCGGCCCCGTTTCACTTGACAGCTCAAACGTCTCCCATTTATATCGTCAAACATTTCTTCTAAAAACACCAAATTTACAGACCATAAGCATCATGATGGCTGGAAGGAGGATACGTAGTCTACAAGGTGAAATGGGCTGTGACAATACAATAAAGAGAAAGGTTTCATTTCAAAGGAGCAAGAACAAGACAGACGTAGAGATTATCTAGCACAAGTAGACGGGCGCACGTGATGCCAACACAAACAAGATGACTTCGTTCACCAGCGCTGCATACGCCAGCAAGTCCGTACTAGGTCTTTTCATCTGAGCTGAAGGCCGTAGAATAGGGATAAAAGAACCAAGTCTGTATGAACATATATCACGCTCCCTCCATCCTCTATTCAGCGCCTCGTCGACGGTGCAAAGTGTACACAGGACGCCGGCCGGGTGGTGGGGCCGCCGTGTCCGTCGCTTCCCAAAGGAACATTCTAGCACCCCAGCTTTTCTCCGTCCGAATCATTGTAGTGAAAAGAGATGGAGAGCCCAGCACGAGAAAAAGAGCGATAGTTTCCTTTCGCAGCAAGAACAGGCGTGGCGTTTCCCCGTAGGCGTTATTCTGTCCGCTTGAGTGTTTGCGCTTCTATTCGTATTTGTGCGCTTCTATTCGTATTTGTGCGCCTGCTTGTGTTGTTGTAGCAAACCGCTCGAGCACGTTATTCTAAAGTGAAAGCCATGGGATTTCGCAAGTTGACCGAATATGTTGCCATACAAAACTCACATAGCAATCCAGTGATTTCGCAATAAACAAGGAATGGCCATATGCCTTCATAAAGTAGGAATAAAACATACCTGAAGCTTTGCTGTGGGCATAGTTTTTCGATTTTGTGTTGCCAATCGTAAAAACAAACTTCATTTAGTTGAGTTAATGTGCAGCATTTCTGTAAGAATTTCAAACAACATGCTGGCGAAACGGTTCTGCCTGCATACACACTCATCAACAGGAATTATTCAGTGAGGAGTCACCAATTGTCAAAGCATAAGGATGAACTCGATAAAAAAGGCAGGGATGTTAGATCAAGTCTCCGGTTGGCATTTGTGCATTTCGAAAAAGTAAAGCGATTGTGAAACAACAATGAAGGCAACAGTCTATCGCGACGCTACAAAACAGGCAGCAAGGCAGGATTGAGGGCAGATTTCACGCTTGTTATTAATGAATTACGTAATATTTTCAAAAAGTGGGTGAAAAAGTGGGATGCTTAGCCACGCTCTCCATCATTCACTCCATGAATATGCTGCCAGTTTTTCTTCTTTCTTGCATTTTCATATATATACGTACGTATACATATACCATGAGTGATGCCGGCATCGACGCTAGCAGCAAAATTTAACCAACGGTGTCCATGTAGTTGCAATTGCAATTAAAGTGCAAACTCTCACTTTTATGTAACACTACAATGTTTTATACCAGGTATATGAAACTATGAACGCGCGTTGCGTACTTCTTGAACACTCAAAGCATTTTGATGTTCGTTTTCACATTACCCAACGTATCCATTGGACACCGTGAAATTCACAGTGAGAATTGGTGACCATAAGAGACCAAAACGTGCCTGTAACCAGCCTGTGGTGGTCGCAGAAACAGTGACGCTCAGTCTAGGCACACAGTAGATGCATCACAACCACCTGAACTCTCCTCTTTGTATTCTGCTTCTCCGTCTTGACGGCAATATTCTCCAAATGGCGTTATAATGAAAATCGGCACTTGTTTCATGAAAGGAAAGAAAAAGCAACCCTTATACGTGACGGTAACCTGCGAGTGTATAGTGTAGCACTCTTCAGACTTCGCTTGTTGATTGGGCTGTCATTTTTTTTGTTTGCCGTGCCCTCCCTACTAAGTTTTGCCGTGCGCTCCCTACTAAGTAAGTTTCCTTTAAGAAACAAATTTGAAGCCCACCCCCCAAAAAAAGGACCGAAAAGAGGAGTACACACGAGAATAGCACTCGTCGTGTGTACTCATTTCTTCGGTCTGTGTGTTTTGGACTTAAAATTTGTTCCTAAACGTCATAGAAACTCGCCCAACCTTTCGTCCTGCTAAGTTAGTTTCTAGCACATCAGGATTTATTGAAAAGGCATCGCAATGATCAGCGCTTAACATGGGTTGCGCAAATCTACAGCAAATAAAGTCAATTTCAAAATATATACACCCGAGCACTGACTTCACCTCTCGTACACGTGTGCCCGACATTTCTAAATAAGTACAAAGCTATATAATAGCGCAAATTAATTTTTTTCGTTAAATGCAAGCCGCGTGAACAGCGCAGCAGCCTTTTCAACCACACGAAAAAGCGCCGCGGAGCGAACAAAAAAGCGGGCAATGCCCACCTCTGGAAACACGCTCTCTGCATGTGTTTGGGACGGCCGGAGAGAAACCTGCTGCGCTGGCGCCATCTCGGAGGCAATGGTCTGGGATACCCAGGCCTCCACGGCTTGTGTGAAGCTGTAAAAATTTCTTTTGAACCTAGCTAGCTAGTTACTCTTTAGAAAAAGTTTTTGAGAACAAAGATTTCGCAACATTTCAGTAATAAGCGCACATACACACTGGCACATCTTCGTACCAAGACAAATATCACTACGTTGCAATGAAGGCATCATTGCCCTAGTATACCTGACAATGTTGGCATACATGTACACAAGAAATCAATGTGTTTAGAATAATGGGTAACGATTGAGAGTACTAGGTACTCCACTATGGGAGAGCATAGAGCCGTCCCGAATACATGTTAAAGAGCATGAACACAAAGAGCAAAGACTCACTGCTTTTGAACACCCTAAGAGCCCAAGTGGCCACCCACCCAGTGCGCAGAAAGCACAGTTAATGATGGGGTTAGGATATTTTGTTTGACCTGTCTGTGTGCTGAAATATTCGAGCAAGAGCAAATTGCTTATGACCTGAGAGTACGCGGAGCTCAATCATGTATCGTTTAAATTGGTTCCATTATAATAAACAAGAAAGAGTGATGAAAACTGAGAACTAATGTTCGAAAAGGTGCTCCATGAGGTTGGGCTAGGTTAAAGTTTTAAGCAGGCTGAGTGGTTTCAGATTCACCAAAAGAACTATGGGCCAGTTCGACTGCCTCGTAAGGTGAATCATCAAAAATTAAGTATGTGGATGCCGAACCGATCGCGCTCATGGACGGAGGCACTTTCTTGAAGAGTCATCAGCTAGTTGAAAACTATGCTGTTATGTTTCACATTAAGACAGGTTTTATGTGTTGGATCCACGTCCTGCATTGTCTAAATTGAGTATATTGACGCATAGCGTGAGCTTGCGAGGCGCCACGAGTAAACCGGCGTGCAAAGGATAGCCTCAACAATCAAATGATTGTTGAGGTCATCCAAGTAACGTCAGTGGTCACCTTAAAGCAGGTACGCGCGTTTTGTCGCATCGAAGTGCAAAAATGTGCACATCATTGGTAGTGGCTCCCGCCGTGTTCGGGAAACAATTGACAGTAACTTCCGGAGTCATAAAAATACGGTGGATGTTCATTACACTGCTTTAAAAATCACAGCTAATGCGCAAGGGTAAATCAATGTGTGCAGTAGCAACAAATTGCAATAAATTAGGAAATCAGCTGGGCAGCTATCTGTTTTGAGTAAGACATTGCACAACAATACAAAACACTGTTATAAAAAAGCGGGCACTCCCGTTCAGTGCGTACAAGAGTATACAAGCCGACAGCTGATGCCTGTCGAGATGGCACGCACACCAGAAATCGCGACCGCACCCTTAAAATCAAAGCTCACTGTTCCTGCCCGGGTCAAACACCCACCCCCTCCACGCTTGCCTTCATGCTCGGTGAAGACTGGCAAGGTGTTTGCTCTCTGCTTGAGCTTTCTACGAGACGTCCAATACGCAGAGTGGATTATTGCATGTGCCCTCCAAATCGCCGAAATGGGCCGGCTACTTTGATTTCTGCTTAAGCCGCGTTCGTCGGCCGCATTAGCGCATGTTAACTTGCCTATCAAAGGTAGGTTGTTTGGTGTTATGTTATAAATTTGGACTTTTTACGCAACATGACCGGGACGGCCACTCCAATGGTGAAACCATTCCGAGACTGTCCAGATACCTTCAACGCAATAAAAATGAATAGCCAACCAGATTACCATTATTAGCATTATTCAAACACGATGCCAATATAGGAGCTCTCTTCCAGACCAGCTGGAAGCAAAATATTGGATATTTCACCGATTACTTGAATGCCATGCAGAATTGGAGGGGCTTCGATGCTGGCTAAGTTATGGTTTTATTATTTCGTTGAAATAATAATCTTTGCACATCACAACGTCGCCAACGCCAGCAGTTCATTTTCCGTGACAGGGACCCGTTCTCTCTATTGCATTAAGGCTTTCATTGTGTAGGTTGATTAAGCTTGAATCTTTCATCACGTACCTGCATATAATGGGCCGCTGTATGCGACTACGTGAGCGAAGGAAAAAATGGCAGCATATACACGATACACGATGTAAATGATGGGGAGTGGGGCGAAGCATTCGTCCGTTCATTCGTCCTTGCTTTCGTCCGTCCATGCCTCCGTCTGGGTGACCGTTCATGCGTCCATTCACCCGTCCGTGCGTGCGTCTGTTCGTGCGTCTATCCCTGCGTTCGTCCTGCATCTGCCCCTGCGTCCGTTCATGCGTCCATTCATGAATCTGTCTGTGTGTCCGTTCGTCCATCTATTGAACACTCTAAGTACCACCATCTCGCATCTTTTCATCATATATTCCCCATATAGAAGCACTGCCACCCAGCGGACATTCCAAGGACTGAACGAGAGGTAGTCCACGCACACTTTCTTATGGCTTGCGCTTCCGGTGTACTTTCCACCTTCAACCACCTCGAGTTCATCGTATATACTAGTTCGCTGTATTGATGGCACTGCCGTCCAACGCTCGCTAAACCTTTCTAAAACCAAGGAGGTTACGCCCAGTGAGTAAAACGTAGCAACCTTTTCCTGTCAGACAGAGGTCAATGTACAAGCCAATGGCTGCTCGTGGGAAATTAGAGAGAGGAGAATTCGGCTTTTACTTTCTTACGGCTTGCGCTTCGTATCTAGTTCCCACCTTTACCCACCTCGAGCTCATGGTATATACTAGTTCGTTGTATACCTGGCACTGCAGCTCAAAGCTCGCTAAACATTTTTAAAGCTAAGGATGTCACACCCAGCGAGTACAACGTAGCAACCCTTTCTTGTCAGATAGTGCTCAATGTACATGCCAGTGGGGATTGCTGCTAATGGGGATTACGGTGTGCGCTTTAACTGAAAGCCGAATGCTCCTGTCTCTCATTCCCCCTTAACTGCCATTGGCATGTACATTGAGCATTATCTTTTATTGTTCAAGAGCGCAGAGAAGAAATCTCTCACTGGCACCGCCTTGGAGGTCAGAATGTTATACTCGTTACACACTACAACGGCCAAGAGGGACGAGCAAGTGCCGCAATAAAGAGATTCCCCCTAAAAACTTCTTGACGTACTCAACGACACAGTCGCGTTGTTTGTATCACGAACCTCGAGTCGTTTTCTTCACACGTCTGTTCCCCATCATCTCTATTTCGCGCAAAGGACGTGGTTATTTGAAGGGCTCATTTATCATTCTTAGTGAGAATATTATGCGAACAGACAACACTGCGAGGTACAAGGTATGGTAATAATTGTGAATACAATGTAAATGCGAAAAGTGAATCCTCGCCGTAACTTGACGTGGGAAGTAACCGACGCTGCTAGATGATCCTGCGTTTAGATGAGAGTATATGCGCATCATATGACCATAAAGCCGCAAATGCGCATATATATGCATCAAGTAGACGAGAGTGGTATCGTCGTGGTAGCTCTGTGGGTGTATCATCGAAGGCGTTATTCGAAGGTTGCAGGTTTAGTCCTTGCCCCCGACAATTTATCTTTTTGTTAACTTATCGTTCTTTTCATTTGCATTATAATTACTGCTAGTAACAAGCTCTATATAGTCCTTGGCAGTGTTCTCATTACTATCATGTCAATTTCGGTAACTTGAGGAGGGGACAAACAGGAGCGGGATGTTGACGGCTGGATAGGTAGGTAGATGGATGGATAGATAGATAGATAGATAGATAGATAGATAGATAGAATGATAAATAGACAGATAGATAGACAGATAGATAGAAAAAGAGATAAATAGATAAAGAGATAGATGGATAGATAGAATGATAGATAGACAGATAGATAGATAGATAGATAGATAGATAGATAGATAGATAGATAGATAGATAGATAGATAGATAGATAGATAGATAGATAGATAGATAGATAGATAGATAGATAGATAGGAGAGACAAAGAAAGAGGCAGAGAGAAAATAGAGAGAATGCAGATATTTGGTAGTTAACCTGATTCGTCACTGTGTAGTGGCGTTTGGAGAGGAGGGGGTGTGGCAAGAGCACACGTCTAGAGCACAACCAATATGCTCACACACCCATGCTTTAAATGCGAAGCATTTCTTAGCGAACTTCGGTGACTTTGAGCGTATCTATATATCTATCTATCTGCCTACGACTTTTAGGCGTCCTGGCCGTTTCGATAATGGTAACAATACCACACATGGTATGACATATTTTGACTATATTAAAAACATGTTTGACTACTCTTAACATGAAAATCATGGCCTGCATGTCATAAATGTCATCATATGCATTTCACGGTCCTGCAGCTCTTTCGGTAGTATGGTTCGCATGGCATGTTGCAAAACTGGTATGGTATGACACGATTTCATGGTGAACACAAGCAACAGACCCTAACATGAAAGTGATGACATGCGTGTCATGTTACAACATTACTACATGCCATGCTAATGATGCGCTCGTGGCCGTTTCGTTAACGTCACATAAAACAAATTTGTATTGTGGGACACAAATTGATGACGAAGGTATGATACTGGTGCGGACATGATAAACATGAGATGCGTGTCATGTAATAACATGCCTACATAATACGCTCATGAAGCGCTTGTGGCCGTTTCGCTAGCTTCACATGTACTAAAACTGGTAGTACGCTACGCGAACGAACGGCATAGAATAATGTCACATCGATACGTGATAATCACGACATGCGTGTGATGTAACAACACCACTGCATGTCACACTTATGATGCTCTCGTGGCCGTTTTTCCAGCTTCACATATGCCAGATTCGGTATTACGTGACGTCAATGAATGACGTAAGTATATGACTGGTGAAACACGATAATCATGAGATGCGTGTCATGTGAGAACATGACTACATGACACAGTGAAGGCATCAATACATTTCGACGTGACGCAGTGAGCATTCTCACCGGTGTTCGATTCGTCGCGTCACACCGGCGTTGCCACGCCAGGCGCCAGTCCTGCCATATACACGCAGGTGCGCGCCTTGCTGCGTTACTTTGACGCATGCAAGTTTCAGTGCTTCCGGTGTTTCTCCGTCACAAAGAGAAGGAGACGCAGTGTTGTCTGGGTAACGCACCGGCGCAAAATGCGGCATGTCGCATTTCGCACCGGTTGCCGTCGGGCCGCGCCGACAGACGCTGGTCACGCCTGTCGCATCTGGTGTCAGAATATAGAGTGCTCGCGATATGCTAATGTAGCGTCGCTGTGCCGAGCGTGCGTCAACGCTACATTGGAGTATATTAGGCGCTTCATGATGCGCTCGCGGCCGTTTTGCTAGCTCCACACATACCAAATTTACTGTTACGTGACGTTAAGGGAAGACGAAAGTATATGACTGGTGCAAACATGATAATCCTGACAGGCGTGTCATGTAAGAACATGACAACATACCACGCTCATAGCGTGCTCGTGGCCGTTTCTCTAGCTCCACATATACTACATTTAGTATCACGTGACGTGAATAGACGACAAAGGTAAAGGACACATTCAAACATGATAATGACACCGAAGTCATGTAGGGCATTATTTGCCTCCACCTCGTAACGTTGTACTGATTTTAAAATGACATATCAACGTTTCTTAGTCGTGCTTCTAATATCATCGATTCCAACTCTACGTGGGATCTGCCGAGTTTTTTCAACAAGTTCTGAAACATTCATTATCAGTCTATAGCGTTTTCATGGAAATAAGGCCCATGTCGGTAGCGGTGCAGAAGCCGAGGATAGTTTTTAGAGAGTTTTAGTACTGCGGAATGGTGCTACGTACGCATCACGCAAGCGCCTTACGTTACGTGGCGTCGTTTGCCACTAATCGGCTTTTAGTACGCCGTAGTACCCGCGTACGTAACGAGCGTGAAGCGTGTTTCGTCATCTGGTAGATCAAAATAGAAGCACGTGTTGTTGACAGCTAATGTGAGCCAATCCAAGTGTTATAGCCAGATTATGGGCATATTTTAAGCCACAGAACCAGTCAGTGCTTGCCTTCGATGCCGCCATTTTGCAAAATGAAGTCTCGCGCTGTCGCGAACTTGTTCGAGAGCGGCGCGATCAGCTCATACGTACGCACGCACGCATCTCATGCGTGCGTACGTAGCGGCTGCGTACGTGACGAGATACGTGCGTGCTGCGGTCTGCGCATGCGCACTACGAAGAACGTGGCGTCCTTACGTACGCAACGCTGCCACGTACCCAGCGTACGCAGTACTAAAACTCTCTAATCTTGTATCACCGAAGTGTTACGGCCACACGTTAGTGTCTATCATAAATCGATGCAAAAATATTCCTGTATCTAAACTTCTATTTTGTACGCAATATACCTCGTTGTGAAGGCTGCGCCGTACTTCGTCTGAAACTGTAACAAACGAATTCCGAAAAAGAGGGTCTACCTAAATAAATCGGAGGCTATTGAACGGGAATATAGAAAAGGCAATACAAACGCATATTTAAAGACATCATAGCAGACTTAGATTTTGGCACTGAATCAGCGGAGTTGCCACATTAGAATACTACATTTTCTAACATAAAATGTGAAGCCTTACCATATCAATATTCATGTCGACAACAAGTCACGCAGCAAATACAGAATGTATAGCAGTGTTTTGACGATGTATGGAAAAAGAGAAGTAAACGACCACAAGGCTGTCATTCAAGTTCATTGGGGGACACAATTAGTCAAATACGATCACCCTTAAGCAAAAAGATGCATTAGATGTATTCGCTTGCACAACTTCTTTGGCACAGAATGCTCGTAGAACCTTTTTTGAAAGCTTCGTCTCAACAATGTACAAGCGCTTTTTCAACTTCATATCGTGTTTTGTGCTGCTTCATAGCAGCCTTATGCACTGGATTGGGTTGTTTTTTTTATTATAGCGTGCCTGATAACTTTTATCGCAATCTTTTTTTCTTCCTGCGAAATGGTGCCTTGTGCAAGAAAAACTAGAGCGGCAATAGGCAATGTGCTAGTCAGCTCTCCTGACATGCGACACATGATTGGTTGAAGGAGTGCTGCAGGTTTCAATGGCGGATATTGGTGGCGTTGACCTTCACCGGAATTAGTACATAGCGTTAGATGAACCTAGAAATTTGGGCCATTATAAATGCTAAAGACTAGAACAAAGTTGAAATAAAAATTACTACCCATTATTACCATACGGCATCATGTGAATAGTGAGTGGAGTCATTTAGGTGTTTTCATGTTCTGATAAGCTGAACAAATGAGCGTGCATCAAGTCGAGAAGGCGCGGCGCGCTTGGGCGTTGAGAACACTCGATTTTTGCGTCTGCGTAGCGTGGTAAACCTGGAGTCATCAACTTTTGTCGCTGCTGGCTGGCATGGACGTGTCGCCGGACTGTGAAGAAACCTTAAGGGTACGCTGGTGTTTCCACACACAAAGTGTCACTTGCAGCAACGCCACTCTTCTTTGTAGTCCCACAAATCAACCCACTATGTCGTGCCCCACGGCGCGAGATGCGTTGCGCTGTAACATGAAACGAGAGCTGGCACAAGGCATTGCACAAAATAACACCGCGGCTCACTACCTGTTGCAATTCTAAAGTCCCTGCGCAAGTCTCTCTTTCGCTCTTTTTCGACCTCAATCGTTCTATCAGTTAAGCAGATGACGGTGACGCCACCGTACGCAGGCACAGACTCCTGATAGCTGTGGCTTCAACTTGTTCTCGGTTCTAGATGCAGCCCCCAACAAAAGCTAAATTTTCGTTGTATAGTTACTTTGTGCACGTTCACTGTAAAACATCATTTAGCGCATTCTTCGTTTAATCATCGTCGTCGTAAGGAACTTGAGAAAAATAGGTGCCACTCTGCGACGAAGTCGCAACGACGCCAGTCCTTCAAAAAGCATGCCACTATGACGACGTTTTGCTATCTCACCCCAATGCAGGACCCTGATAATTGAAACAATTTTTAAAACTGAGAATTATCGTATATAAAAATGATGGATGTTATCAACTACGTAATGAACCGTTGATAATGGCTCGCGATGTATAACAAATGCGGAGGCATAAGCGTTAGCCTTATGTATGGAACTTTGTCATTGTTAAGCGCAATTGGTTCATTTCGATCTTCTTGTTTTTCGCAATGTTTCGCGCAATCTCCTCTACAATGTCTTCAACAAATATAGTTGGCAAATAAAAAGAACTAATTCATCAACGAACATAAATCTCCCCTCAACCTACTCTTTCTTTAGTATGCGCCAGATGCATCTTTAATAGATCAGTGAATGTCTGCTCTGAGAAATTTCTGCCTAGATTAAGTAGCTCAAGAAAATTTTTCAAATTTTTCTTTGTGATATTTTTCAACGTCAATTTCAATTTTAGTTTACTTCCATCAGAATTAAGGAAGGAGGATAAAAACCTTTATCAGTACTAGCACCTCAACCTGTGTCGTGGTGCAACGAGAACAAAAAGTTGCGAACTTGCCGCAATATAGTGGACCACACCGATAGCTTGTGCACTTTTCCACAAGGAGTCCCGAGGTCATCTTTTTTTTTTGTTCTGTTTAGAAAGGCATATTCGGTCCATACAGGCTGAGCGCATTATCTCGTAGCTGGGCGCCAGCTCCGTAATTAACTAGAACATAACAGAGACGGCGGCCTTGCGGGTCACCGCAGAATAAGCCTTTGCCGGTTGATCAATGTTTTACGTTAATGAGGTATCGTGTAGGGTTATTGTGTGATAGGTATATGAAGAGTCTGTTTTTTTTTTTTGTTGTTCTGTCTTGTTTACATCATTGAATGCGTGACGTATTGCTTGCTAACTGAAAGTCTGGCTCAACAGATTGATTAATATGTGGGGTTATCTGGCTTACCAGAGGTCAGCCCCAAGATAACAGGTAATGAATTTTTGTGCATCCATTTTCGCGCACAACTGAACACTCGAGCACATTTCATGGGCGTCCGCTTATGAGTTATTCAGGAAGTCTCGACCTAATCAGCCTGGCTGTATGCATTTTGATTCTACCACAAAAAGCGCGATTCGTGACACGGAACCAGCTTTTCCTTGCTTCGTCACTTGTTTACGTCAAGATAAGAGAAGTGTCGCTGTAAAATGTACGTGCATGTACCGCACTCATTTTTACTATGTGACTGACACCCTCTAAGCTGTCCTTAGCAGCAGATCAGTGGCTTCCCCCTAAGTGAATAATAATCTTCACGCACAGCAAGCCATTCATCACTGGCAGATATCACGAGTAGAGATAAAAGAAATCCTGCCTTCTCCACGAAGTGGATAATGATGACTTGTGTGAAGCCAGAAAGCTAATGAGTCACCTACCTTATGCAGCTGCGCCGCATTTACGGTGGAGGCGGAAAAGCCTGAGCTCCCTGTACTTATACTTAGATGCACATTAAAAAGCCCAAAGTGGTCCAAAATTCCTGAGGCCTGCAATGCAGCGTCTACCATAAACATGTAGTGATTTCGGTATGACAAACACCAACAATTACTATTCAAACAAGTTAAGATATTTCATTCTGGCATAAAATTGCCTATTCTTTTCCTACCACCCTCCCTTTGCCTTTTCTCTCGCATTTTTTGTAATATCTTTTAATTTCTTGGAATTTCGTTGGCAGCTCAGGTTGACTCATGTATATGTGTCCCGTTTTGGGTATTGTATATTAGCTTCAACAGCAGTCCACGACTTGCGCCTGCTGCCATGTGTGTCCTGTGACATGTCTTGGCTGGAAAGCACGGTAGTTTGCCACCACTGCTGCCGAAATATATCAATTTACTATGGAAATATTTGCATTCCACTGACTGCTGCATCGTTACTTTCACAAGAGAGTACACACTGACCATCTAACAGATTGTTACCAAACGCGAGAAATTTGCGTGCAATATCACGTTATACTTGGCGAGAGAGAGAGAGAGAGAATAAACATTTATTAATAACAAATGCACACAGAGCCTTCATTGGGTGGGGCCCTCAGTCCAGGGCTCCATTGCCTTGCGCGTCCCTGCGAGCCCGCTGGATCAGCTGCTGCTGTTCCTGCTGGCGTAAGCTGAGAAAAGCAGACTCCCAAAAGGAAGGGGTGGGATTGGGAATGGGAGGAACGCCCTGTGGGGCAGAGCATTCCCACGTGGAGCGGTACACCGTCGGTACGGATCCACAGAAGGGGCAGTAAGAGGGGTAGAGAGTCGGATGAAAGCAATTTAGCATATAAAGGCAAGGAAATGAATTGGTCTGTAGTTGCCGCCAAGCGACAGCATCTGCTCTGTTAAGTGAAGGATGAGGGGAAGGATATTTATAACGGCCCTGTCGGTAGTACTCCAGCGTGGCCTTGTAGTTTAGTGGTTCTGTCGATGCGTCGTCTGGATTGGACAGCTCTTCCAATGGAGCCCGGCCGGTCAGCTCTTGGGCAACCGCATGAACGCGTTCATTACTATGGAGAGAGGCATGTACAGGAGTCCAGACGATACGCACAGGACGTAATGCAGACGGTGAGACAGAAGAGAGGATATTGTGTGTATGTGCAGCCACAAGTCCTTGAGCGAAAGCACGGCAAGCAGCTTGTGAATCTGTTACAATGGTGACAGGGGAGTCATGTGACAGTGTCGTAGCGTGAACAATTGCCAGAGCGAGAGCTCTCTCCTCTGCCAGACCACTGTCTGTAGTGCGAAGTGTGGCAGACGCCACAAGGGCGTCTGTGTCATCTGTCACGGCTAAACACATGGCTGACTTCTCTGGGTAGCGTGCTGCATCAGTGTAAAGTACTTGTAAGTCTGAGGTACCATCACCAAAGACGCGTGTCATAGCCTGAACTCGGGCACGTCGACGACCGGCGTGGCGGGAGGGATTCATAATGCGTGGAATCGGAGGCACTTGATGAGTGCGCGGACCGTAGAAGCAAGTTTATGTCGCGGAACTTGTGCGCGTTTTTGAGGAATCGGGTAGCCAAGACGAGACAGGATGGCGCAGCCCGGACGGGTCTGCCTGAGCCGTTGGAGCTGACTGTTGTGCTGGGCCTCGATGAGTTCGGTTATGGTGTTGTGGACTCCTAATTGAGGGAGGCGTTGTGTAGATGCGTGTGGAGGGAAGCCAATAGCCGCCTTCACAGCTATTCGTAGAAGGATGTCCATCTTTTTTATTTGAGCTAGCGTGAGACTGTGAAAGGGAAGATGATAGGTGAGCCGACTAACTATGAGTGGTTGTACTAAGCGGAGGACATCCTTCTCACAGAGGCCTCTCCTGCGATTGGTGATGCGTTGGATCATGTGTGTAATTTGAGTTATCTGCTGAGCCAGAAGGTGTGTAGTGTGCGAGGCCTTGCCGTTGGACTGAAGGTAGAGGCCTAAAATGCGAATTCGTGGTACCAGAGGAATAGGATGGCCATCAAGAAACAGCTAAATGTCAGGAGAATCAGCGGTTTTGCGGCGCCGCTTGTATACCAATAAGAACTGTGACTTATCCACTAGGCACGTAAGGCTGTCGGCAGCAGCATAGCCTTGTGCCACAGACACAGCTTCTTGTAGGGCGTCCTGAATGGTTCCGTCTGATCCTTTGGTTGCCCAAATTGTAATGTCATCTGCATAGATGGCATGCTGGATGTTGGGAACCTGTTGTAATAGGGAAGGGAGTTTAGCCATAACCACGTTGAACAAAGTGGGCGAGAGAACCGAGCCCTGTGGTGTTCCTCTGCCTGCGAGACGAATGATGTCCGAACGGAGGTCTCCAATCCCAATAGTGGCCATGCGGTCAGAAAGAAAGGACCGGACGTATTTGTAGATACGTGAGCCACACTGAGATGAAGTGAGATTGTCAAGAATAAGGTCGTGGGAGACGCTGTCAAAAGCACCCGTCATATCCAGGGCCAGAATATCTCGGACCTGCTTGAAGTGGGGCTATCTAACACGCCCTCCTTAAGCTGTAATAATACGTCCTGTGTAGAGATACCAGGACGGTAGCCGAATATTGTATCAGGAAAAAAGTGATTGTCTTCGAGAAATGGTTGTAGTCGAGAGAGGACAATGCGTTCAAAGAGTTTAGCTACACATGAAGTTAAGTATATAGGGCGAAGATTCGGGGGGGATAGCGGCCTGCCAGGCTTTGGAATAAGTATGATTTCTGCGTGTCGGCACTCCTGTGGTAGCGTGCCGTTTTTCCAATGTTCGTTGTAAAAAGCGGGTAAATATTCGATGGACTGGTAATATAAATTACGCAGAAGTGTGTACGTAATCTCGTCTGTACCGGGTGCTGTGTTGCGCTTACTGCTTTGCAAAGCTGCCCTAACCTCTGCTTCTGTTAGGGCAGCTTTATATACTCGGCGAAAAATGATAGGAACAAAGAAGATCAGACTCGAAAATTTTCAAAACAAATACGTGTTATGAAATCGTCGGACGAGATGTAAAGACACCAAAATGGCCAGCTTAGACCTGCTTCAGCTGCCTGAGAAGCGACACGGCAAAAAATTTGGTATTTTTGTCACGTTTGGCGATGTTGGATTGTGTGTATCACAACATGGATCAACAAACAATTCTCGCAAATTCGCGTCAAAAATAGTCCTCTAACTGTCCGATGATGAACGTCAAGAATATAGAGAAGATTAAAATGTGACCAGCGCAAAGCCCATGACATGTACAATCGGAGTGAAAAAAATTCCAACCACATAAGGAATACCGCACAAGAATTAAAGTGGTCATGACATGGTGAACCAGAAACTTGTTTTCAGCAAAAAACTAGTGGTTGAGTGTCTGTAATACAGGTATGAACAGTGGGCCGTAAAAGCATATTCGGGGTAAAAGAAGACGTAGAAGTGGCCAGCTCTAGAGCCCGCCCACCACTGGTGGCCGACATTTTGCTATAGCGCGTACGACCTGCAGAGTTCGTAGGAGTGGAAGAATTGCTTTCTACACTGCCGCTGCAAATCGTTCGATTTCACGTGCAGTTGACAATAGGACAATATATTTTGCTGGAATGCAGCCGCTAGTTCCACCAACTGCTTGTTACTTCACGGCTTGTGAGTGCGGTATAGCCTGACTCATAGGCCGCTCACGTGTTCATCTATTGTCCGAATATAAATGAAGTGCTTGAACAAATGCCCACGAAAAAACAACAGAAATCTGAGAAAAGTCACACAAGTAAACAAGCAAATTGAATAACACTGCACACAGCTTTGCGTATAGCTATGCAATGAGGTGCAAAACTATGGACAAAAACACAAGCACGACCAAGACAAGGAGGTTTCCTAGACACTTACTCGACCCAGACAACACCAACGCAGCATCGAGAGCCAAGACGACTAAGATGAAGCACCAATACAAGGCCAACATGAGAGTAATGGCCCCGCCGTGGTGGTCTAGTGGCTAAGGTACTCGGCTGCTGACCCGCAGGGCGCGGGTTCAAATCCCGGCTGCAGCGGCTGCATTTCCGATGGAGGCGGAAATGTTGTAGGCCCGTGGCTCAGATTTGGGTGCGCGTTAAAGATCCCCAGGTGGTCGAAATTTCCGGAGCCTTCCACTACGGCGTCTCTCATAATGAAATGGTGGCTTTGGGACGTTAAACGCTACATATCAATGAGAGTAATGGGAGAAGATCTTGTATAATTGTAGCTTGCGAAACCTCCGCACAAAAATCACAAGGAGTAAGAAGGCTCATTTAATGAAGATCTGGATATGAACTACTAAAAACAAGAAATAAGAGCTGCCTTGCTGAACCTCAAGACCAAAGTAATCACCGAGCCTGATAGGCTGTTGAAAATGATTCTCCGGAACCTAGACAGTCAGGTGACAAAGACCTCATAGATTACATCAACACGTGTTGGACGAACGGCAAAATACCAGAATAATGGAAAACGTCAGAAGTGGTCCTCATACCTAAGCCCGGAAAGCTGCGAGCCATTCAGCATATGGGGCCAATATATCTTACTTCGTGTGTCTGTAAAGTTAAGAAGCATGTTTTTCTTAAAAGGATCAACGGGCATATGGAAGCAACAAATGCGTATTCCAGCTCCATATTAGGCTTAAGATGAGGACTGTTGACCCAAAATGTTATGATTCGGATATAGCAACAAATTATTTACGTATTAGGAGGAGTGGTCCGCGCCATGCTAGGGTTACACTTTAAAAAAGCTTTCCCCAGTGCTCATCACTCGACCATAGCGCTCAATAACTTGAGTTCACCTGTTGCAAGGCAGCGTCAAACACTGACGTTTCACGCTAATGAAAAAAAAAAGCCAGCAGATCTCAGACATTTTGGAATTTGAGTTAAGGCAAAGCAGCAGCCAGCAAAAATTAAATTATGCTGTGCATATCATGCTTTCTATGTATGGACCTGTCAATTATGTTTTCATACAACCACGTCACGCAATACTAATTTTGGTGTGTATCAGCTAGCGAAAAAGTCGCCGAAGTCCCCTAAGAAATACTTCGCTTTAAAAAAAATAACGGGATTAAGGGCAGGACCCCGTCGTCTACATTTCAGAATCACTGTGTTGTGCGTACATGAAAGCAGAAGCCATCCATGCTGAACTGAGAAAATCGATTTCATCTCGTTATGCGAAAATCGAAACCGAGTACCATGCGACTCAGAGAAACTCAATTTTACTCGTCTTCTCTTGTTTATTTCAAGCTTCAGTGAAACATCTCCACGGGAAAGAAAATAGAGCCCGTACCAAAAATGTCCGGAGTTCCGTGGAGAGTTCAACCATAATTTATTGTTCATTCATTTTCTTTTAAAATCATACCCATAGCATTCCCCTTGATAAAAAATATAAAGAAAATAAGAACGTTTAGTAAGTTCTCGTGCTTCCGCTGCATTGCACTCTCCAAATCTCTCCTTTTGCGTTCCTCCTAGAGGAAAAAAGTGTCGCAACACCATCACGACTTCTGAAAGGCGACGTCTGCTGATGACACTCTATAAAGGTACAAATGCTAGTATGATGTCTCAGCAGAAAGGATACATGGCTGAGCATAGAACTGGTCTTAGAGTATGACACTGCGTTCCTGTGATTTGCAGACAGGTTGGTGGAGGCAGCCCACAAAGATTTGGCACATCAGTGCTACGTTCATGACAGCCAGTTTGCCCTAAGGGGATTCTTTCTTGGTGCTTTGTCTAAACTTCGCAATATGTGGCTGCTTGATGTTCACTCCATTCTCTTGGTTACTATTTTGAGAAGTAACAAACTGTGGCGCGGGCTGTATGCAATATTTTAGTAACTCGGCAGACATTCGTACGTCTGGCTCTGCCCTACCAAGAGTCTTGAAAGGCAGATGGAGCGTTCGAGTCCTCCGGCTGTCCTAGTATTCTACAAGTACTCACAAAACATTAAAATCATTAGTAGTATACTACAAAAGCCGCCATTATTTAAATACTGAAGGATTGTAAATTTGTTTAAAATGCTTAATCTCATCAAGAAATTCATGTTTACCATCTGCACTCACTTTGTAGAGTATTTCAAAGTTTTTTTCTTTTTTTCTGCTGATGAATGAAAGTTTTTCGTTGTTTCTTGGCAACTATTGCAGCAATGCATTGCTCTCATGATTGCGCAGCGGTCCTTTCGAACATCGATCCCTAAAATCATCGTGTTACTAGGCGCATTTTTGGGCCGTATATACCCTCGAGCCTAATAAATTACACAATTCAATTTCCCACAAAATGAATAAGATCAGCAAGTTGAGTGGCGTGCTGGCAACTTTTTGCAAAGTCACAGAGCTATGTAAAATTCTATAAGTAACTTTAGCAGTCTAAGAGCTCCAGAGCAAATCGGAATTCGTCGATAGATAAAGTTGAGAGAAACGCGATAAAACCTGAGCTAGTGATGCATGCTGATGCATAACATTGGATCATTAGTGCACAAAACTAATTCTGTCTTCAAAAATCTCAATAATGCAATCACTGTGCTAATTATAAGACGCCAGAAAGACCTTGCTAGGCTACCTGTGATTGTGAAAGCAGCAAAGACCCTGGTCATATTTGAGATTACATTACAGCATTGCTTCGCAATGTTTCAGCGAACCTGATTTGTTGAGGGTGCCCCTACGAAGCTGATATCTTCACATGCCAAAGGAGGCACATATGTGCTAAAAACCGTGGTTTCGCAAGGGCGACGTCATTTCGATGGCGCCCGGAATGAGTCACTCGCCGCCCAGAGAGTTATGTGTCGCAATATCAAGTACGTTCACTGAAACGAACGAGGGAGTGATGGTGTACAGAGCCTGGTACGCGCTGGCTATAAATCAAACATGCACTTTGAGTTGGGTCGGTGTCACATACGAAGTTTATTCATTCTGAAGAGGTACAGAGTTGTCCTCAACGTTTGACACTAATAGTGCTCTTACTCGAGAAAGGTTCAAAGAGTTACATTGATGTGAGAGACAGCGCCACTGCGTGTTGTCTGCGAATTGCAAAGCGCACAAGACTTGCATTTCAAACAGTACTGTTACGAAAGAAATGCTCGGCCGATAGTGTCTACACCCACTTTTTGTGCCGCCCAATAACTACTGGAAGTGATTGCTTAGCAGATCGCAGTTTCAGTAGGTGCTCTCTTTTTTCACCTAATTTTAAGTGAACCTCACGAATATCACATCCGTGTCCGTCGGTGATGGACGTGGACCCCCACGGACGTCCGCCAGTTACGGCGGCGTCGGCGGTGGCCACATCCAGGAAGCGTACAGGACTCTACAGCGACTACGACAGCGAGGGCACTCTTGTTTACTCAATGAGCAGCGAAGAGCCTTCTGACGACGACGATTTTAAGCTGGTGCTGAGCCGTAAAGCGAAGAGGCGGAACGTCAGGACATCTTCGTCATCGAGTACGTTGAACGACAGAGTGCCAAGGAGACCCGTGACAAACACTATCCTTTTTGTCCCTGAGGTACCGGATGGTAACATGAAGCGCCTCGACAGGCAATCTGTTTCGGTAATGCTGGAAGGACTCGTGCCAAACGAGATCACAGACATCAGAGTGAACACGCGTAAGAACGTATTGGCCATCGACGTTTTGCATGCTGTGGCACCTAATGTAATGCGCGACGTCAACCAGTTGGGGGGAATGAAAGTTCGCTCCTACATTCCTCTGAGCTCTAACGTCGTCACTGGAGTCATCTACGATGTGGATACTGCCATTCCCAGCTCCGAATTCGATGTTCTGGTCAAACCGGTAAATGAAGCCAGCGTCATCGCAAAAGTTGTCCGTTCGGGAAACTCACGCTGCTTGAAGATCATGTTCAAGGGCGACTCTCTTCCTTCACACGTAAAGGTGGACCATTTTCGGCATTCATTGCGACCTTTCATACCGAAGCTCTTACAGTGTTATAAGTGCATGAAGATGGGCCACGTGAGAAGCATATGCGGAAATAGAACGGTGTGTCCTCGTTACGCGGAAGCCGATTCTGCAGATGACTGCGAAGCAACTACCCTCAAATGCTCGAATTGTCATGGGTCACATGCAGCTTCGTCAAAAGAATGCCCCAAAATTCAAAGAGAAATAGCGGTATTGAAACAAATGGTCAGAGACAATTCGTCGCATCGAGACGCTGCCAGGACTGTCCGAAAGAGGCGTCATCGTCGCCGCAGTTCATCAAAGAATGCCGCAGACGCTGCATCGAAAGCACCACTCCACCACCCTTCTCTTCCACCGCCCTTGCCTCCCAGACCGAAGGCGGCCAGCGCGGTCAACAAACAAACGTGCAGCACTGTTGCAGATGAATCAGTTTGGCCTTCATTGCCGAAATCACAGCCACCTGCAAATCCCAAGCGCACATCGACAATCACATCACTCCAGCCAGCCGCTGACAAGCTGCCTGAGGAGGACACAGAAGTCATCAGAATGTTTCGAACACTGCTGGATGCCATGCGAAAGCTGTGCACCAGCCTGAAGTCTCCACTTGCTCAGAGTGCACTACAAGTACTGGATGCCCTAAGTCCAATATTTGCAAGTCTCCAGTAGCAACCACGGCTCGACCAATTTTCTCCCTCCGCAACGAGGTCCGACAAGCGTCGATAATGCAGTGGAACACGAGAGACCTGAGATCCCGCATCTCTTCGTTCCGTCGGTATATATTCAAGAATCATATTCCTATGATAGTTATATGTGAACCAAACGTGCAACAACCTCCTAAACTATCAGGGTATGAATTTTTCTTTTCTTCAACGTGCGAGAAACGCAGCAAGGTGGTTGTTTACATTCGCACAGATTACACATATGTGCATCATGCAGTTCAACCGCATGATGGCAATCAATATGTCTGCTTACGTGTTAAAAAGAAAAAGTGTCATTCACACTCATTGGTGTCTACATATCACTATCCGGATGGTTTGAACAAGACTGACTACGAGACATACTGACAACAACTACGGGCCCGTGGGTTTTAACTGGAGACTTCAACGCACATCACTTAATCTGGGGTAGTTTGACGATCAACGCTAAAGGAAGAAACCTCGTGTCATTCGCTTCCAAGCATGACCTATGTTTCCTAAATGATGGCAGTCCTGCATATCAGCGGGGCCTTACGTACAGCAGTTGCCTCGATTTGACTCTGGTATCCAGAAACTTCCGGTCGCAAGTGCACTGGTTTTCAGAAATCGAAATGCATGGGAGTGACCACATTCCAACTTATATGCGAATAAGGGGTCTTACTAACTCCTTTCCTAAGACCACAATAGAAAGAATTGATTGGTCCAAGTTTCAGCGACTCATGGAAAATATATGCCGTGAAGACCCTGACCAGAACTTGGAGGATGTCATCAAAGAGGCAATGAGAGAAGCTTCCTGTCTCCTCCCGTTCGCCGGCAAGCGTTCAGATTTCGACGTTGAACTGGAAAAACTGTGCGCGCTTCGCCGAAGGGCGGAAAGAAGATACAGGCGGACGAAAGAAATATGCGACTTGAGACTGGCACGATGCATACAGAAAAAAGTCCAACGACGTTTAGACAAACTTGAACAGGAACGCTGGAAATCATTCTGCGAATCATTGGATCCCCGAAAGCCGTTGTTACGCATCTGGAGCACTATTCGTGGCCTGCGCTCGACTCCCCAACAAAGACATCCTTTCATGGCTTTAGCCCTACATTCAGGCCACACCCAACTTGAAGTGGCAAATGAGTTTTGTACGCAAGTCGCTGGTGTGTCCGCCTTGTCCGCTGGCACCAATAGGAGTGTTGTTCCTGAACCCCGCATCTACGAAATGGACAATCTTTTCACTATAGAAGAACTTGACGCATCTTTGGCGGCTTCCCGACGATAATCTTCACCAGGACCCGATGGCATCACCTACGCCGCTCTAGCCAACCTTCAACAGGAGGCAAGGGGACAGTTGTTAAGCTATTACAACCACTCATGGCTGGCGGGCTATGTTCCCCAGGATTGGAAGATAAGTCGACTTGTGCCACTGCTCAAAGCAGGAAAGTCACCATTTGATTTGACATCATTTCGCCCTGTTGCCCTCGCAAGTTGCGTAGGAAAAGTCATGGAAAGGATGATTCATACACGCCTAGAATGGTACCTTGAGCGCTATAACGTATACCCAAACTGCATGACGGGTTTTCGGCGAGGTAGGTCATCTCTTGACAACGCGATTGATCTCACAACATTTATTCAGCAACAGAAGAGCCTCAAGCGCATACCACTGGCACTCTTCCTCGACGTCAAAGGGGCTTATCATAACGTAACTCATAAAGTCATCCTAGACTCGTTGGAAGCTGTTGAAATCGGTGGTCGGATGTTCCAATGGATCCAGGATTATTTGACGAGAAGGTCTTTTTTTGTACAAACCTCAGATGGACCTACCACCAGTTACTATAACTCCAGTGGCGTCCCTCAGGGCGCCGTATTAAGTTCCACTTTATTTAACCTCGTGATGGTAGGACTTCGTGAAATATTGCCAAGTGCCATCCTCATATCCATATATGCTGACGATATTTGTCTATGGACTTCGGCTGTAACTCGTCTACAAGTACGTGCAAGAGTCCAGCAGGCTGCCACCCTGACATGCTCATATCTCCGCATGCAAGGTCTTTCCGTCTCAACGGAGAAATGTGCATTGGTCGCGTTTACCCGCAGAGCCATGACACAATACCCCGTTACCATCAATGGACAAAATATTTCATACCAGAAGAACCATTGCTTCCTGGGTGTGATTATTGACATCGACCTTTCGTGGAGTTCTCACTGCAATTACCTGAAAAGAAGGCTAACTTCCATTGTCCATAAAATGCTGTTCCTCTGCGGAAAATCTTGGGGCGCATCGATAAGGTCAATGATGCAGCTATACAGGGCACTGTTTCTGGGATTTTTGCGCTACAGCTTGCCGTTACTGACAAGCACGTGCAAGACGAACATCCGCACTCTCGAAAGTCTGCAAGGACAAGCACTACGCGTGTGCTTAGGATTGCCGCTATGCACGTCAACCTACGGGGCAATTATGTTCGCAAGAGAGCATCCAATTAGAACATACATCACCACTGACAATTTGAGAGCCCACATAAGACACCTCTGCCGAGTTCCTGGTCACCATGTTGCAGTGTTGCCACTTGAAAGACCACACGCGATCTTTTCAAAGAATATTTCTGCCCATAGAGAATGCCTCCATTTTGGCTTCACTCCCGCAACAAGACCAGCGTCACCCCCGTGGTGCCTACAACAACCACAGGTGTGCCTCAATAATCCGGGAATAACGAACAAGAGCCATCATTCAACAGTGGTCCTACGACAGGTGACATTGTCGCTACTCAATGACAAATACGGCCAGAAGACCCACATTTACACCGATAGATCGGTCTTGGCTAACAGCTCCACAGGTGCTGTTGTAATCCCAGCGTACCAGGTCACTATAAAGCTCAAACTGTCGCATAGGACAACATCTACAGCAGTGGAGCTTGCCGCCTTAGGTGCTGCTATACTTTACACCGCGGAAGCCCGACCTCAAAAACGGGCTGTGTTCTGTGACTCCAAGGCATCCCTTCAGAGCTTGCAATCAGCTTTACGACAGAGGGAGCATAAACAACTAGTGAATGAAATAAGAGAAGTGATTCACGAAGTTTTATCGAAAGGACATGACTTGGTGTTCCAGTGGTTACCGGCACATTGTGGTATTGTCGGTAATGACCTTGCTGATAATGCTGCCCGATCCGCCCACGCGGACGCCCAGACAACCCCGATTCCATTGTCGAGAACCGACGCTGCAAGGGGCCTTCACTCGTTCGCTAATACCATGTCGGAAACTTGGCTGAGTGACCCCAGTGTCAGGAACCGCCGCTTACACAAATTGGACCCATCGAGAAAGGTTCAAGTTCCATCGGACCTCTCCCACCAGGATGCAACTTTACTGTGCCGCCTGTGGTTAGGAGTAGCTTTTACAAATGCGCACTCCTTTCGCATAGGAATGGCGGACAGCTCCCGATGTGAATCGTGCGACACTGACGAGACAATAGAACGTCTACTGTGTTCATGTGAACGTTTCGCGAGCGAACGCAACTTGCTACGCGAAACGTTGGAGACACTAGACAGTAGACCTTTTTCCGAAGAGAAGATACTTGGCTCATGGCTCTACGCGTCGCTGGCCAGCAAAGCGACGCGGGCATTGCTAAGTTTTCTAAAGACGACCGGACTACGTGACCGCTTATAAGCGTGCAATGGACAAAGTCACATCTACACACACGTTGGCCTTCACTTCTTTCTCTCTTCTCCTTTAATCCCCTCACCCCTTCCCCCAGTGCGGGGTAGCAAACGGGACGTGCGTGTGGTTGACCTCCCTGCCTTTCATTTCTTCTCTTCCTCCTTCTCCTCCTCCTTCTCCTCCAATAAGTACTGATGACTGGTTTTTCAGCGGAAAAGAAAGCTTCAAAACACAGGGATGTCTTAATTAGAATAATTAATACGTATTCATAAAACAGAACAAAACAATCTAAAAAAGGGTGTTCAATTTGAACATTTCAAATATCGAGAGGAATGTGCTCAATATATAACTAGAGTCTCGGCAGGTACTCTCTATACTTAGAATACGTGCGCACACATCTTGTACACGCACGGTTAAGCATGCGAAACGGAGGAAACGTGCGGGAAGATCCCAACAGGTGGAAAACTGAACAAGACAATACGCTTCTCCTAAATGTCGTTTTTTATGTTCAGTCTTGAGCGTTTTCTAATTAAAGCACCCTAATGAAGCAGATAGCTCATCAAACTAATATACAGTCTGAAAAAAATTATATGTTTAAAAGTTTTGTATGAAATTTGTCCTCTTCGCAGTTACCATGTGGTCATCGCATGAATAGTAACATGGAAAAACATTACCCCAATTCTACTGATAAATAACGTGCATCGCCCCATACCGACTCTTGTGTTATTAACGCGATTGCGTTATTAACCATTGTTACTAATATTGCCAACATTTATGTCCTATTCATTCATAATATTATCATCTATAAAGCATTACGCTGCTCAAATTGTAGTTTTGCTGCCTCTTACCATATGTCGACGCGAAATTTTTATTAGCTTATAAAAATATGGCAACCACCACAGACACAGACTGCCAGAGCCGTTAAAAACATTATTTTTCCTCGCTTTCTACTCAATTACATTGCTTCCGTTTCGCTTGGCAACAACTCGCACTCCTCAAAACGGCTAGCATCTGTTTAGACCAAACATAGTTTAGTCTAAACAATGTTTATACTAAACCTGGACGAGTACTTTGTTTAGAATAAACTTGACGAGTACTAACTTGACATTGCTTATTAGGGAGAGGACAATAGAAAGATCTTCGTGAAGTGGAACCTGTGCAGTTCCCGCTGAAAGCGGAGTTAACTAAAATGTTCGCAACTGAGCAAGCAGCATAGGCACGTCGTCATAAAAAAAGAGCACATAAACTTAGACATAGGTGGGCTTAACGACTTATCTGCACTACAACCACTGCACGCAACTTATATTTTTTTCTTTACATTTTCACTATAATTACGTTTATGTGTTACGACGATTCAACCTTATAATATGTGTGTTCAGTAAAAAGAATAACGTAAAGCAATTTATTTGCAACAATCTCGACGTTGATGTTTACCTTTTTACAGCGTTATTTTTGAGGGTATTGCCATGTTTCCGAGTGTTACTGAAGTTGTATTTACTAATTAGGCACACAAGTGTCAGAACACTTATTACAGGGGAAAATAGTTGATACGTATGACTTGTATATGTTGAGTTAGAAAAGTTATCGCAACAAGATGCTAGAGTTGTGGTTAGGGCTTTACTTGTTGTGACCGGAACAGCGCAAGACAACACTCTGCCCTAATATATTTCGATGTAAACCTTCAATATACCACACAGTGCGAGACTTCCCAATGACTACGACCGCCACACGACAAAAAAAATATGACACTCTGAATGGGTCCGGCAATGACTAGAGGATCGAAATTGAATGCTGCAACAAGCACACTCCTTGATAATTCAGCTGCGTGACTATCGGTCCTAGATATGTGAACACCCCCAAAATGTCGAAAAAACAATCATTCGAACTTGGGAAAGCAAGCAAGCAGGAACGAAAACTTCTTTCCGCAGCAATAATGAAAACATTTTGGTGGGTCGCACAGATCCCGTAAGGTTTAGACCACCAAAAACCGCATCAGTCATTTCATTGCGTCATCATGACACACCTACTGCATAAAGTTGTCTAAACTTCGTTTTTATTTTCAAGCTAAGTGCACATCATCGTCTGAAAACGTGTCTTCCACGCAGAGGGCCAAGCGTCACATGAGTGAGATCAGGTGTAAATCTACTTAAGAATTAATAATATACCATACACAGCCCAACAAAATCACACAGCCCACAACAACGTAAATTGCCAACTCGTCATGGAGTTAGTGGCAGCTTAGTACGCCGCGCTATCTGTGGCTGTCCCCCCATCGTGTGCACCGAATTACCTGAAAGTGAAACCCAGTCCGCCGAGGTGGAGCAGTGGTTATTGTGCTCGGCTGTCCACTGCGAGGTCGTTAGTTCGATCGCATAGGTGGTGGTCACATTTCGACATAATCCTAATGCTATAATCTTGTGTACGATTGCAGTGAGTGACAAAGAACACTAAGTGTTTGAATTATTCGGAGTCCTTCACTGTGGCGTCACTCGTAGTTATATCGTGCTTTTGCAAAGCGAAAACTCACATAATATTGTTATTCAAGTGTAGCGCAATACTGTGACCACGAACCATTCATACAAAAGCCTTAACGATCACCCACTCTTATAACTACACGCATTTTCATCATTCATGTCGAACCGACACTAGCGTATGCTATCGCTCTACTTTCGCGGATTGAATACTGAATTCAGTTACTCTTTCGAGCGCACTTCCTTTACATTCGTATTAGTGCCACTCTTCCTTGAACAAGGTACAAAAGAAAACAGGCAACAAACTGTCGTATTTTTCTTTTAGCCCCCCAAGAGACACCAGAATGTTCTCAGGCGCGTACGCATGCGTTCATTAATCTTCATGGTCCCCCAACCTATCGACCGAAAGGTAAACAACCAAGTCGCAAATCCTCGTCGGTGTCCTGCCACCCAGACACGTACCAAAAGTATTCACTCCAGGTGGCATTTGCTACCATTGCAGCTTCAGATAATTAGGAAGGAGCAAACAGGATCAATATTGGATCATACCTCATCCGCAACCCTTTCCTCCCGAGACTACTGCAAACTTGCAGCAGGACGTTTCCGAGAATTCCGAGACAGTTGCGTGCATCACAGCCAGGATGCCATTTTGGAAGTCATTTCAGAAGACAGCACTAGAATTGATAACGGTGACATATTTGTCAAAGATTAAACAGAGGTATGCACAGCGCATTTCTACACCACTTGAAAGGAGACAGGAAACATTCTATAGGTTGCCGAACGCACGAAGAAAATCTTCAAGTTTCAGACGAGTTAATTTAGTATCTTATTCCACAAAATCACTTCCTGCTTGTAGGGAGAAGTATGATTCTTGACATTTTGATAAAAATTACCACCTTCCTTGAAGTCGAACTTCCCTAACACACGAGGGAGTCCGAAGACGATTGTACTCCAGCATTTTGTTGACATCGGTGAGGTGCACTTTTATATATATACTTTATGCACTATACTGTTTACATTTTTTCTAGCACAAAAAGATTTGAAACACATGAAACGAGAAATGAATAAAAGCCACATGCGTGCATGCAAAGGTTATCATTTATCGAGCACATCTCTTGAGTGTCACCTGGAGATTGTCATTGCTTCTCAAGTCTCACCCTGTGTAGTTTACCCGCTCCTAAATCCCATAGTTCTATTAAATCTCCTTTGGGACATAGCGTCCCTCGTGCCTGAATATGCAATTACCTGCTATCACTTGACGTCAGTAATAATGTCTAACAAAAAACACCTAAATAATGCGAGCTACACAATTGTTGTGGTGTTTATGTCTTCAAACATTTGGGCTAGTGAAGTACAGTAAGCGAGTTTTCAGATTGATACGCTAAAAGAAAACAACAGCAAAGGAAGCGAGTAAATGATTATGATGAGGCGAAGTTGTGTGCCTCAAATCGGAGATTGCGGCCTTCTATTTTGTTTGTTCTGGTTAGCAGCCACATGATAAACATTTTTCTCATAATATAATAATAATAATAATAATAATAATAATAATAAATATTATTAATACATCAATATCCTTGATAACGTTAATAAATAATATCATTGACAATACTAACAATAATATGTCAAGGATATAACGTCCCAGAAGTACCGTATGATTATGAGAGACGCCGTAGTAGAGGCGTCCGGAAATTTTGACCTCTTGGAGTTTTTTTTTAACATGGACCCTATTAACCAGGGCCTATAGAGGTTTCAACTTCAACGAAAATGCAGCGGCCACAGCCAATATTCCACCCCACGATCTTCGCGTTAGCAGTCGAGTACCTTAACCACTAGACCACCGCAACAGTTTGTTTGATTGTTTGATTTCCTTTGCTTTGTTTTTCACAGATGTTTCGGGTTACTATGTACATTACATCTACTGTAGACGCCGGGCAGAGGATACTGAATGAAGGGACATTTTGCGGCGCGCAATGACTTCACCCCTGAAACTTCAGTGAAGATTACGACACTGCTAAATAGTATAGCCAAGCGCTGGAACAACGCCAACTGCATTGGACGTTTAGCTTTCCGCACTCGTAGCAATGTCACTGTTTCAGGGGTTTGACGAGGGCACTCTAAGTTCATACCAGAAAGAACATCCACGTCATATTATCCCGAGAGCGTTATAAATGGCAGAATATTATTCAGCATCGATCACTTTTCGAAGAAGAAACAAGTTGATAGAAAACGTAACTGATTATCTCGAGACTCAGTAGACGTGCCCTGTGGGTGGCGGTAATGGCTGGCACGCATGTAGCAATCTGCTTTCCTCGTGTTGACAATCGAAGACATTTCAAGCATAGTGGCATCTCTGCGGAATCACCATGAGGAAAGCCTCTGCTTATTAAACAAACGACGTATTGTTTTCTTAATAGTATGCACCAACACGTCCACTCACGCAATTCTATAAATACCAGTGATTTTAAATTAGGGTTGCATACGATGAGTATGACTCGCTTTGCAACATAGCCGGCCAAGATAATGTGGAGTTACAACGAAATCAATTGGGTATCCAAAGTTTCTGTGTGTCACTTAGCAAATAAAGTTTCGAAAAACATCAGTACTCACCCAACCATTGAGGGCGGTACAACTGCCTAATAAATATTCAAAGTTTGAATGTGAACAGAACCCAAGCACGCGCTACCCATTCTCTTGATCCATTAAAGAAAACCACAAGGAGGCCTATCCTGCAGCTATGAATTTTACGCAGTAGACTGCTGTACTATTACAAGGTAACGGTTATTACAGGACAGGACAAATTTGCCTATTCGTGCAACCGTTTGGGCACCATTAATTTATTCTACGCAGAAAATATACATTGCAACTGCGTCTACACACCTCTTGCAATCGAGCATTCAATATTGAAAGCTCTTAAAAAAAACGTATTGTCAGCAAGTTTAGCATTAACTAGTATTCAAACATATGCTATTGCTTAATCGATACACCGGTAGATAAGTGCCTAATCGATTCACCGGGAGATAGTTCTCTCATTACAGTGTTTTGGCAGAAAAAGAGAATCAAAATAGCTAAATAAATTGAAAATGCAGAAGAGCTTTCCCGAAGACAATAAAAATTAGTCCTCAACACACGTAGCACAAAGGGAGACTTCTCTAAACCTGTGTCATTATTTTGTCGGATAGATACGGGACCGAGGAGAAATTGTCATCCGCTTATTCGTATTGAACAGCCGTAAGGGAAGAATATTGTATTTAGCACCATCGACCGGCCGCTTAATTAGCTAACGCGTATGTCTAGACCGAACGACTTTTTGAATTTTGAACCTTAGTGACTACGCTGTATACGGCATAGCTGAGGACGAGTGCACTGTGACATTGGACTAAAGGGAGGCTACAAGAATGCCGATGTGTGAGGACAGGCAGAAAACAAAACGGTTGGTACTAGTATTGCAGTTTTAC
This sequence comes from Rhipicephalus microplus, assembly GCF_043290135.1. Lineage (NCBI taxonomy): Eukaryota > Metazoa > Arthropoda > Arachnida > Ixodida > Ixodidae > Rhipicephalus > Rhipicephalus microplus. The sequence continues at coordinate 69,804,211 of NC_134707.1, read as the reverse complement.
CCTTCGCGAAGATAAGTAACTAAAGAAATCGGTAGTAATGACTGATATGATTGATATTTGGCGTCTAAGGTTTCAAAACCATCATATGTATATCATAGACGCCGTAGTGGAGGACTCCGGAACTTCGACCACCTGGGGTTCTTTAGCATGCACCTGAATCTGAGCACATGGGCCTACAGCACTTTTGCCTCCATCGGAAATGCAGCCACCACTGCCATGAAATAAATGAGTAGTGCAATACCCTCGTACGTATCTAATATGCGGTGGCTGGTTGCTCTAATCGGAAAAGAGGTCTATGGATTTCACTTCAGAAGCCGTGACTTCTTTTGCAGGAGCTGTACACGGAGTTGTAAGAGAGGCCATCCGTGTAGTTATTGGAGCCTCGAAGCATTCGCTCAATGATCAAAAGAATGTTCTCTTTAAAAACGGTAGATAGAACCACATATCCTCAACTCGTTTATTTTTCTTTTTGCTGCTCCCTGTTTCTAGTGCAAGAAAATGGAGTTTTAGTCTGCACCGTCTGCGAGGGGCACTTTGTTTGGGGAGGAGGGTCATCAATTATCCTGGAACGTTTTATTATATATATATATATATATATATATATATATAATATATATATATATATATATATATACGCTGAGAAAGCCGGAAAGAGAGGGGCGGGAAAAATATCAGGAGAAAGTAGACACGGATAGAGCCAACCCAAACAAGATAGCTTGTTCCTTCGCCAATCCCCGCCTACGCCACAGGGCAGCAGCTCGGTCTGCACGTGTTCTTTTCATTCGGGCTGAAGGCGGCCAACTACGGATAAAAGAGCCAAGATTGGATGAACTAATCACGTGTGCTTAGTATATCCTCTTCTCAGAACCCCGTCGGCTACGCGCGATGTAAACATGAATTGTACATGCAAGCCCGATGGGCAAGCCACCGCGTGTGTCAGTTTTTGAGAGAAAAAAAAAAAAGAAAATTTTGAGCACACCGCTTTTTCACCGACCTAATAAATCCAGCAAAAAAAAAACTCTGTACTACGAAGGGCTCAGGAAGAGAACAAAAAGAAAATGACAGTCGCTCTCTGTAAGGAGTTCTGGCGCAGTTTTCACTGACACGCATTTCCGGATAATATTCATGACGCCTTCCCGTGTTTGTATAGCAAGTTATACATGCATGTAATGCATGTACAGACTTTTTATGGTGATGGAATACCAGACCTTAGCAGAGATAGGAAAGTATTCTGGTGTACAGATATCGAAAGGCATGCGTTCGAAGCATCAAACACAGGGATTGAGATACATTTATCTGAAAGGTAACAGAATATTTCAGAGATACTTCGGACAAACCAGATAATAAGATCAAGGATTACAATTACAGGAATACAGACACTGATATACATGCTTTTTCCAGGGATGCTAATGCTTTGTATAAACATTAACAATTACTAATTATAATAAAAAACTTGAGAAAATAATGCATTTAATAACACTGATTTACAAACTTCATCTATTCTGCTGAGAAGATTTCTACGTAAGCTGCGCTTTCCCAACCACACCTATTCGGTTAAGCTGTCGTCTCAATAACGTCGATACGGCTTAAACGCAACATCCGTGAACTCACGAAATGCTTTCTATTGAAAAAAATTAGGGGTGCTTCACCTGATTTGAGACATGGCGAATTTTATCGGAGGCACTCAGAAATACGACTCACGATCTTATAACGTGAGGTTTCTCAGACGCTTGACCTTACGGGTCATTCTTCGCGCATGGAAAACCTTTTGCTATACCTACCCTGTGTCAGCGACGAGAGGGCCCGTTTGCTTAGCATAGCAGAGAAAAGTAATTTTTTTTCCTAACAGCACGATGGCTCTTTTCCGACAAAAAAGGAAGTAATGACATACCAGCGGAGTAGCCAGTACTGTGATACAATCAACACATTATGGAATTATTTCGCATTGAGATAGAAACATGAAGGAATACAAGACAACCGTATTTTTGTAGTACGAAGCCACAAAAGTTTCACACATCTGATTTCCAATAAAAACACCTTCTTCAAATGTGTCATGATAGAGAGGTACTGATACTCAAAAGTATCACTGCGATATTACTGCGATACTAACTACTCAGTCGTGCAATTTATGCGGTCATGCAAAATACAAATCACTGAATAATTGTCTCGGAATAGACAAATACATGCGGTATGTGGTCATGAAGCGAAAATAAAAAAAGTACCTCAGACTGTCTTATGGACGTAGTTCTTCGACTGTAGTGTACGTTCACATAAGAATTGTATTTTTAGGAGACGGCCAAGCTCTTGGCCAGGGAACATTTCCAGTTAGAGAGAGATTTGTTGAAAGCCTTGAAAAGAAAGACCTACTTTTCTTATTGCTTCTCGCTAAAACACCTCTTGAATTCAATTTTTTTTTGTGGGGGGGATGGGCCCAGGTTACTTGGGCACCCACCCTCCTGGCCTTGCCATACACATCATTTCTGGAAAGATTTTACCCGCCACGCAGGGGAAACAATGAGGTGCAACTGTAAGCGCTCAACAACGTAAGTCATCCAATGAGGACTCGAGTTATGCCCAAGTGTCAGAGAACGCTAAAATAATAATATAACAATGCAACGTACTGGTCTTTTACGTTCCAAAACAAAGATAAAATTACGAAGCACGCCGCATAGGTGAACATCAATGATATTTTTTTTAACGCGCACTCGTATCACACAGAAGGCAAGTCTACTGAAATGCGACCACTAAAGGATGCAGTTATGTCGCGACTTTCGAGGCAGCAGCAGAGCACTGTAACTACTTTGTCACCCAGGCGAACCTGAGTAAATGAAGGCAGGGAAATTACGTAGAGGAACTCTTTGGTTGTGTGACTTCTACTTCAGAGAAGGAAAGAGGACATGAAACGATGAAAGAGGAGAACAGTCTGTGATGACACTACAAAACAGTCAGTAAAGCTTGCTACTTTATTCCGGCAGGTCACCCCTAAACTCCGTGATTTATCCCAAAAGATAGGAGTTAAACAATATACGTTTTAAACAGGACGAAACAACAACGTATCTGCAGTGTGATGCATTTCGATTGATGTTCTAACCGTCTTTAGGTTGTGGTCAGCGTCGGAGATCGCGCCTCCGCACCCCCCCCCCCCCATAACATAAACCACTGGAGGTTGTTCAAGACGTACACATAAGCCTGGTGTAAGAGATAACAAATAGAGGAAGGTTGCCCCTCAAAAAGTGAAAAAAAAACCCTCTACAACGTCATAGATCAGATGCTCATCATGGTATGTACAAGCAGCGCTAACTTTGTACATGATCGGAATGTATTGTAATATCTTTCGCTCGCAGTTAAGGTGTCCAGAATCCGGATGCTGACCAGAAAGCTCGAGCCGTATCGGTTGCACATACATCAAAGGCAGCAAAGTGCTAGATGCCAGCATACTCTGGTATATCAGTCCACGTTAAATTTCATTAGCTGGCCAAATTTTCGAAGCCCTTCTCTCTCGCGAGAAGCAATAAATCATAACGAGTGTAATTTTGTTACATGGCCCTCACAAAAAAGGTTGTTTGGCCTGTCTTACACTCATATCTAGGGTTTTCCCATGTAAAACAAGAAGTATAATGTTATGTTCGCCTACAATATTATTGTTATTATTAATTTTATTATTGTCGTTGTTGTTGCTGTAAAGTAAGTTAGTTCTACCATTTCTTCAGTGTATTGCCGTTACCCTCCTAGCATTGTACCATACCCAGTGAGAACGTGTTGAATGTATGAATTGAATCATTGTAGGAATGAATGGACGTCTCCACCCGCATGACTGATTCAGACACAAAGACAATGAAGAAAAAGCTATAATTATAGCCTTTTATAGACGGCACACGTTTGATTTGAACCGATTTCTTCGCACCCTGAAAATTTTGAATCGTATTCTAGCGCTCAGTGTTTTATTGAACATAGCGGAAGATTTTTTCGTAACCGACGCAAAGCACTCGTTTTCATCCTAGGCTTAACTGCGTGAGCAAACTCCTTTCTGGGATAAGTTCAAAGGCAGGAGAGCAAGAAAGAAATGCGTCTCAGTCACAGGCGCTCCACTAAGAACGAAAATGCGTCATGTAATTGACGGATCTTCTTTATACGCACAAACACACACAGACACACAATAGAGAGAGAGAGAGAGAGATTTCACCAGAGTTCCAAAGTCAATAGCCCAATAGATCCACGAATTCAGACCGAAGTGAAGGGCTCTTAGGACAATATAAGTTGAGCCTTTCTTACTTTCTCTTCAGCTAAACGTGGCTCAGACTTGCATAACAAAAGCTATCTATGTCGATGCTTGCAGGGGCCCTAAAAAACAGAATTTCATGCCTCTCATATGCGCGGGCTTCGAAGGAGCCCTTGTTTTCGGGTTCAACACTCTCGTCCTTAATCCGCGCTCATGAAACCTGAAGAATGAGAAAATAAAAAGACCATCCTGAGTGTTTTGTTTGTTTCCATTTTTGTAAAAAGAGAGCTTTTAAACAGAACTTGCCTTTTGCTTCACTTTAGTTAACACTAAAACATATCCAGACCCGAATGTGTAAGTTGGAAATGTAATATCTTATCTCACAAGAGAATGAAAGTCTATTGAATGAATATTCATCAATTCCATATGATGCACTCTCATTTCTTTTCAACAATAGGTGTTGTGACGTCTGTGTTAATTGGAAGCAGGGAGATTTTTAAGACAAGCGTAAATTATGTTCAAATGTAACTGGCCCATCTCCCATGTAAAATTGATGGCTAAATTAGTTTCGTTTCCATTTAATTCAATTACTGGCATGCCTATGCGACAGCCTCAAGTATAGCATTACCATTTCTGATCTAAGTATGATAGACAAATAATTACAGTGACCAAAACATTTCTCAGTCGCTGTTGATCACTAATTTTAACAGCGTGCAAATTGAACACGTAGTTTTAAGAGTGAATAATGAAATATGAGACTATACTAAGGCTACAACTAAGACAATAAGCCTGTATATATTATACCATGGTTTCAATTAGCCAGCAACACGTTGTAGGGGCGTATGCTGCTTGCAAATCACAGGTCATCATGCGAACAAAACACACACACACACACACACATTTATATATATATATATATATATATATATATATATATATATATATATATATATATATGTATACTTTTTTGTGATGACCATTAGAGATTGGAACCGGCTGCAAGACAAGCAAGTGTGCTGTATAAACGAAGAATTGTTTTATTTCAGTCTGTAACCCCCCTGCTGTAACGCCTTTTTGAGCAAAGCGGGGCACTCACCGAATAAAATAAAGAAATATATATATATATATATATATATATATATATATATATATATATATATATATATATACATATATATATATATATATATATATATATATACATACATACATATATATATATATATACATACATACATATATATATATATATATATATACATACATACATATATATATATATATATATATATATATATATATATATATATATATATATATGAAATCGTAAGGAACGTAACGAATGATTATTCTATGAATTTTGCCCATAGATATACAAGTCTGTTAGTAAAGGGGCTTAAAATAAAATATACGTGCGACTACTGCACATCCACAAGTGTCGGCCACTAAACAAGGTTTTAAAGAATTAGCTTTGCCTGTTTGAAGCTGTTTCTGCTTATATGAGTCCGTTTTGTAGGTGATCCCATTGGATTAGCATACACATTGCCGTAATACAATTCAGCTCGATTAAAAAAAACGGATTGCAGATAACAGCAGAACTCCGATGGTGTTGACAAGCGATAATCCCTTGTACTGTACTCTTTTTCTGTAAATGTTTCACTATACGTGTATTAGAGAAGTCGTCGAGGTGATCGTCACAGGTATATATCAATATCGCATCAAGACTCGTGGTTCTATCGCGTCTGTTGCTTCGGTTTTAAAGGGGTGAAAGACAAATCTTTAGGTAGTTGCTTGGTCATCATAAAGCAATAGCAGTGCACCATTTTCGAAGCCCGTCTAAAGGAACTTTTTGTCTGCCCTTTTGAAGTCTGCGCTGCATTTGCCTTAGGATGAACAGATGAAAGCCGTCAATACTAAATAGTTTTTTGTCTCAACGACCCCTTAGTCTTAATGTGGTATGTGCCGCATTGTGTTCTCCCATAGCTAAACTCAATTCCATTTACATAGTTTACCAGAGAAAGCTGTGCAAGCAAATGATGTATACATGATTTTTTGGTATTTTTAGACAGGTAAAATGTCCAATATAATTTCGCTTGTTAGTTGGCCATTGTTATATGTTTGTGCTTGGAGTAATTGATTGTGCCATTTCTGTGACGACCCTCAAAAGAGGTTTAGCTTATGATTAAATAATAAAATAAATATCGAAATGAATTAGCCGGCACATTAAGGGAACCTGAGGTTAAAAGTGCCCTTCTCAGGTATGTATATAAAAACGTTATTAATATCCTACAGAGTGCGTCTCATCACGCAACCAGCCGCTCCAATGTATATGCACCAAAAAGTCACACCACTCGGCCACATCGTCAGCCTGCTGGATAGCCCAGAGTTGGTCGACCAGAAGGGCTCTATACAGAGTTGGTCGGCCAGAAGGGCTCATCCAACGTGGCAGAGTCGTTAGACTCAAGTGTCACCGGGCACACAGCCAGAGCATGTGTTCTGACGTGGACGGTCAAAACAAATTATGAGTGTGCCACCTTATGATTGCACCGTTATTGCTAGCAGAGTTGAAGCTAACAAAGATAACATTGTTTGAATGACAGCAATACTGTCACGTAATTAGTCGCGTGCGAGCTGCCTCGGGCTAAAAATTAAGGCTGAAACGACTGGCCACGTCAACAGCTCACTCAAACTGGTCTGACAGGCTCGGCGACAGCAACTTCCCGAAATATGTCGCTTGCTCGAAGCAATTCAGTGCACGCTCACTCGGGGAACTAATTAGGAACAGACACGCGCTACTCGCACGCTTTCGAAACGAGAAAAGCTAAACAAATGCAGCTTCGTTAACAGCACACAAGGCTCATGCAAGCGGTCCTCCGGCGCTTTTGGTAAGTGTTTTCGAGCAGTGTTTACTTTGAATGGTGACGTGGAGCGCATTTTAGGCGCGTTTACGGAGTCGCCTCTTGAGTCGACGGATTGATTGATTGATATGTGGGGTTTAACGTCCCAAAACCACTCTATGATTATGAGAGACGCCGTAGTGGAGGGCTCCGGAAATTTAGACCACCTGGGGTTCTTTAATTGAGTCGACGGAGTTATTTTTCCTTATTTTTCTTAACACGTCGCAGATGTTGCTACAAAATTACATCCCGCGGATGACAACGTGCATCGATAACAGAGCGGCACACCTTTTGATGGTAACTGCATACGTACGTCGAGCTAAACTGGCTTCGCAATTAGCAACTCAAGGCAATGTATTCAAGTTGCTCTCATTTCAGGCATCGCACTTACGATTATGACAGTAGGAGAGGGTTTTTTCAGCCGGCTTCCCTGGGTCGGTCGTCGTGTCTTTTGCCGAGCCGCTTTTAAGAAGATCAAGCCAGGCGACTCAAAACATGGTGTGAGGTCCCTGGTGGACACGCAGAGACCAGAAGCAGTTCCGTTGATGCACGAAGTCAGACATTGCCTGAAAAAAAGGTAGCTAGTCATTTTTACGTGCTGTTGGTTTTCTTGGTCCCGAAGGAGTCTATCTACCGAGTGGTCTCATCATAATGTTGGAGAAAAAAGATAGCTCTTCAAGATAGCATGAAAAACGTTTTGTTGAGCTTGACAACAAGGGCGTATAGGAGACTACACTGTCCTCGGGTAAAACGTTCATCGGCCAAACAGGGCGCTGCCTGAAGAGCCGACTGAGGGAACACGAAAGAAATCTTAAAAATGAAAGGAGAATTCACCTCGTTGACCACGGCATGACATGCTCGCATTGTGAACCGTGATTCTGGTTTGGAAAACTCTTACATGGAAGTACGTGAAAAATGCCTCGCGTTCTGTTATACGAAAATACTTTATTTTAGGTCCAGCAGTTGACTTAGGGTGAGGTGTAGGAAACGGTGATGCCCTCCAGTCCCTTCCCAAGCTCCGTCGATAATGATAACGGCGTTGGAAACATTTTGTTTTTGATCAGGAAAGCAAGGGAGGGGTGTGTAAGTGACACTTCCACTTTTTCTGTACAGTAGTGAAGTTTAATTTTTATTTTGCGCCTTGTTTGAGTTCACTTTTCGTTTTTATCTACAGTTGTTGTTGTGATGATGCCCCTGCGCAGTATGTTAATGTGTGAAGGCGTGCATCTGCCTTCAATAAAATCAGTGTGTACCAGAGCTCATCTCTTTCTTCCTGTATAATTGGTTCAGTTGCGCAACTCAGAATGGTTTTTATGTCAAAACACCAAGTCGCCCACAGACAACTCTTTTAAAGTATTTGGAGAGCCGAATATGACGACAGCAACGTGATGTACTCTAAAAAAACGGAAGAAATGAAGCACTCGTTTTTTTTTTGTTTCAAATAAGGAAGTACTTCGTGTGCCGACAGTTCAGGCACCTTATTTACGACGTTGCTTCAGACTGCGGCGCAGCGCCTTAACGCAGAACGCTACTTTCTTTTCTGTGGTATGTTCATAATGTTACTCTTATTTGTTTCTTTTTTTCTTGTTGTCAAATCTAGCGCTAATTGCTCGTTCTTCGGTGCCGCTGACGCTAAGGGCTCAACTGTCAAAGGATCACCCTGTAATGACACGATTTCAGCGAGGCAGCGTGAAGCTCCACTGTTTTTTCTCCGCGCGAAACGTATACGATCACGACGTCCGGGACGACGAGCGGCTTATGAACGGCTCTCTTTCTTGCTTGTTTTCAACTGCGGTGTGCTAGAGAAGTGTTTATCGGCAACACGGTTCTCCCAAATTAACGCGTGAACATTTAATAAAACCCACCTCTCCCGTTTCCCCCTCCCCCCCCCACCCAATTGCGGCTTTGACAAGGCACTTGCGATGAGGTATAACAAAGCACTTTCGATAAAAAAAGAAAACAGAAACGCTTTTTTCTCGACACTGAGGCGCCATTTCAAACACCTTCCATCGCCTCCTTACGGAAACGCTTTACACATTCTCAACTCCTTTTCAGCAAAAAAGTGACTAAGGCTTCCTCGGAAACGAGTTGCTTTCACGTGCGAATGCTTCTGTATTCAGAGTTCAGTGACAGTGTGCTGTTGAATACAACTTGGTTTTCGATTCTTTAAAAATGCGCTTTTTCGAGGGCAAGCTGTTTTTGAATTATTCAAAGAATGGTTGGAAGACACCTGACGTACGTTTAGTGTAATTTTTCTGTATTTTTATTTTTCTGTGTTGCTGCACTTAGTTGCATTTAGTTCGCGACTGTACCTCTTCTGTCTCTATTTATGGTGGGTTTGATTTTTGCTTCTAAGTGCCGGCCTGTCCAAGAGCAGTGGCCGCTTCATTGTTGGGAAGCTAAGCACAGTACTACTTCAATGAGAACATTTAAAAAAACGGAAAAAAACGCCATAAACAGAAATTTTTCACCACGTTAACAGACATTCGAAGTAAAAATTTACGCTTACTTAGAAACGCTTGTCGGGGAACCAGTTGCTAAAAAACCTTAAACTGGGCTAGAGTCGGGACATCAGAGCAGGAGGATAGAGGGCAATCACAGCGTTCATCTTGTTTTTTTCTATACCAGCGTTCCGTCTGTATCCCATTCGAAGCTTTCATAACGCCTACTGAAGCGTGCCCAATATGATATCATACGGGGTTTCGACACACTGTAACAAAAATATTCAGTTATGTCAATAGTTTCTGCTTATCGCTATTGCCCACAGCTACGTACAAAGCAGAATCTATCACTGAAACGAAGCTCTAAAGAAGAGAAGAAAAACGAGAAAAAAGGGAAGGCAGTGAGGTTAACCAGATGCTAATGTCCGGTATGCTACCCTACACTGGGGTTTGGGAATTTTTACGCATGCAGAATTACGATCCCTTCATCCTAGGTTAAGCTTACGGCTCCCAACAAAACTACGACGAGGTGACGCTACTGTTCTGTGCAAATTATGGTTGGGCGCCGCGTTTACCTGTGAGTACGTGTCTCGCATAGGGATGGCCGAGAACGCCCCCCATTTACATTTCGGAGATGAAGAGACAATTCGACACGTTCTATGTGATTGCCCGTGTTATAATCTACAAAGACAGTACCTTTCTAATACATTCGACAAGTTAGGTGACTAGCCGCTGTCAGAAAGAAGTATACTGCGCCATGGACTCATCCCTCATTATTACAGAAGGCCGTGCAAGCGCTATTGGGCTTCTTGCGAACTACTCACCTGTCGGAAGAACTCTGAGTGGATTAGTTTTGTGAACTTCTGTGTCCGCGTTTCACTCTTATTTATTCACCTATTTCTCATTTTTACGCTTTGAAAGTATTGATCTAAGTTTATCCGAAGAATGAAAAATGATGTGCCACCTCGACCCGATGTGCGTGCCAAGGTATGAAAACTATTCAAAGTTGGATGACAAAATGTTGATTACCGCGTAAAGAATGACATAGTATTGTGAAATACATACCAGTAGAACATATGTCCTCTGAAACGCTGACAAAATCTAGGTTTCGTGCATATGATGAGCATGTGGAGTACATACTTGCGTTGGAACGCCAAACATCAATAACTTTGCCGTGAGTAAATTTTACTTGGAGAATGCAGCAGAAAAGCAGTCCCTATACTAACGACTGGTTCTTCGATGTCACCTTAGAGCACCTCAAACAACTCGATGTGAAGATATGTGAACTACAGCGTTGAATCGTATGGCACACACCCACACCATGAGGCCAGGTTTTCACTCGGGACTCACTCGCTGAGCCAGACCTCTCACAAAAGCTGGAAGTGTATCTACGTTGCAATTTGGGAGGCTAACATACGAACCGTTTCTTTCAAACCTGACAAGTTTAACAAGTAAGGGAGCTGACAATACTTTTTTATTACGTTTCCTGCGAATCTCCGTAGTTATCAGTAGAAAAACGAGCAAATATTCCACTCTTAGAACGCACAAAACGTGTTATGTGTCTTCTTGCGCACTGCTGATTAGAGCGAGCAGTACAATCTAGTCTATCAGAACGTGAATCGGTGTTTGTGAGGAAATGTTTCAAAATACTGCATGGTGGAAGAAATATGCACAAAAAATGAAGGTCGCAAAAAGTGCCATCTAGCAGGTCAGTATATACGACTGATAACTCCGAGAGTTTATATACAATAAGAAACATATGAAGTACTCGCGAGAAGAATAATAATAATAATAGTAGTAATAATAACAAATATGAGATACGTCGTAATGCCGGGCTCCAGCAATTTCGTCCACCAGGGGTTCTTCAACATACGCCCAAATATGAACACACAGGCCAACAGCATTTTCGCCTCCATCGATAACGCAGCCGCCACTGCCGCAATTTGTTCCCACGACCTACAGGTCAGCAGCCAAGTGTCTTAGTCACAGACTACCATGGCGCGGCACGCGACAAACTTAGAAACTAAAAATAAGCTTGAAAAAAATACAGCGTTTATGGACAAGAGCTTAACATTGCAGCATAACCCGCAACGGTTTTGTAAAAAAACAGATAGGTTGCCATGCGTAAACCACATTGCTGGCTTAGGTTCAGTTATTCTTTGGTGCATGGCGATAATAAACCTCTTTCTCATGGAAATATAGTTACCAGCAGTTTGCGAGGGTACTAACTCCTACCCCCCAAGTTTTACGAGCAAGAACAGTGATATGTATATTTTGTGTAATCTGTTGCTCTTCAGCATACAATAACATCGCACAGCACACAGATCTTTAGGATTTTGCCTCCATCGAAATTCGACTGCTATGGCTTCGATCTAACTTGTGACTTTCGGATCAGCAGTCGATTGCAGTACTCGCCCTGCTCCAGGGGTGAATAAACTTGATTTGCCAGTCAGCGCTCTTCATATACACTTTGTGATTCGCGTAAATTTGTTTGAGTCTCAACTGCAGTTAATTGTAATGAAATTTCTTAACGCTCAGAGAATATGGAAGAGAAAGATTTTCGTGAAACGGGCAAAGTAGCGTGACCAACCATCATATACTGAAAGAATGAGTATGGGCCAGAGAAGGTGCATAAAAAAAGTGTCGTGTTCAGAAATCAGTCATTGGCATTCATCAGTTATTTTTCTTTTTATTTTTCTTAAAGACTCCGGGGTTCTCTGGTACTATTACGCGTTACCTTGAGCGAAGTGGCGCAGCAACTCAAATGACTAAACACTGGGCGGCACGCACATTGAAAGCAAAAGAAGTGCTGCCGATGACAGGGAAAAAGCTCGACTTTACAGGTGACTTCCGAGAACTGCTTGATTCACGGCGTTCTTAAGCCGGTTCCAACAAGCGCGATCAATACGCGCTCGTCGCAGGACACGTACGAACCGCTGGCACGCTTTAGCGCACAAAGCAAAAGCTATACGTTGAGGTTTTCACCGTGCACCTGGTTCGCGGAAGAGCTGGGAAGTCCGGGGTCGGTCTCTTGAAACGCACCTGGCGTCGACTGGGGCGTTGTCTTTTGACGCTGGAATTACGAAATTAGTGGAAGGCTTACGTTCACGCTTGACAGCACTTCTTCGTTTCGAATGATGAAATGGCAAACGCGATGAGGATAACTACCCGATGCTCCTTTTCACACCCCTAATTGTCATCTTAGGAGTTATTTTTACTCAATACTGTCGCACTAAAAGATGGAGTAGAATGCAGAAAAACGCAGTCCGTTGAAACGAACGAACGAAATGATTTCAATATTAGCTTCGAAGGTTGTAGTCAAATGGCACTAGTTAGTCTTTCTCGCTACTAATAGAAATTTATTTGTGACAATTAGGGGTCCCATATTTCGGACATGAAGCTTCCAGAGGGCCCGTATGTCTTATATTCACTGTGATCATCATACACTGACACTGGTTACTAAATATTCACAGATATATTTAATTAGGGGCAGCAGAACTGACCGAATAAAATAGCAAGTGTGAGAGTGAATCGGCTGTAAATGATAACATACCTCATGATTTTTTCCGGAAATTGTAGGTCTTGCAGATGCTTAGGATGGGAGCTTCAGTTGAGCTAGAACTCGATGAAGTCTAACTCTACCGCAGTTTGTTATTCGATGTCTAGCCCACCCTCGACCTCATAGAGGTCAAAAATAAGTGTTCGCCTTTCTCTGCTTTGAGCATATAGTTTCAAACATTCCTGTCAGAAAATTTTCTTCATGTTCCAAGCATTGTGCTAGTCAATTTTCATGCCATGCAGACAGCGAGTAGAAGCCTACGGCATTTTAGGGGAGAAGTTTCAAAGGGTCGAGCCTTGTCCCTCCGACGTCCTTTGTCCTGGCTTGGACGTGCTGGAAGCAGCGGCCGGGAACACGCCCGTAGAAAAGGAAAGCGGTAATTGCGCGTGCGCTCGTGGCAAGCTGTTTATTTTGGTGTGGCGCTCCAAGAGCTATAAAGCACGCTTGCTCCCGGCTGACGCTTTTGTGTTCATGGAGTGTACTTCGTTAAGAATGAAGACAGGACGGCTTGCAGCGCGGCTGCGCGGGAACTCAGTCCAGAGTTTTGGGCTCGCAGAGCGGCTGCAGCATGGCAGCCCAGACAAGCGTGGATCTAGACTTGCGGGTTCGCGAAGCTGCAGTGATGTGGGAGTGCCCAGGACAGTAGAGAACACCACAACCCTTTCATCGAAGCTCCTTGGCGCTCTGTGGAGCGCCGCTTTTGTCGACCAAACCAGGGCAACCCAGCACTACCGTGAGGCGGTGTCGGGGCAAGTCCTGGACGGTCCCTCACAGGACGCCTAGGCCCGGCCCCCTAAACCTGCGAATTTATTCAATGACGTTTATTCCTCTTCCTCCCCCTCATTTGGGAAGTAGAATCCACCCACAAAGTTATGAAAACCAACAATGATCAATCAAGCAACGCTACTACAAAATTGCATTTCATGATTATACTTTAATCACACGCTATTACTATACTTTAGACTATTTTCTGGTTATCTGTATATTACATTAACTCATCCCGATATATACTACTGCGTTTACAAGTGAACTCATCGTGAGAAGTAATGACCTCTCTCAGCTCTTCTTTATAACTGCGTTATTTGACCATGTTCCCGCTTCTCTACGTGAAGCAGAAACATGGTCAAATGGTGGTGGTGATTTTGCTACTCTATATAGCAGTGAAATTACCACCTTGCCAACTACTTGGGATGCAAACACATGCTGAAAAATATTTCACAGCTATAATTCAGAAGCCTACAGCAGCTCCGTCATGTGCAATTTCCTATCATTGAATTTTCCCTATTCTTCCTTGCAATTCTTTTTTACTGTTATTTATAGTCGTTCTGCTGCAGTCTTTTTAGGCCTGAACACCGCTATCATGGATTGCAACAATGCGCTGCCGTCCGGTCGTTACAACCAGTTACTTGGTAATACGCCTGCTGCAGCCTACTCACGCGCAATCATTTGTCTTTGCTCTTTCTCAGCGCATGACATCGTTTCGTCTTTCGCCATTAGTTGATCGATATTTGGAGTTTAACGTCCCAAAACCACTATATGACTATGAGAGACGCCGTAGTGGAAGGCTCCGGAAATTTCGACCACCTGGGGTTCTTTAACGTGCACCCAAATCTGAGCACACGGGCCTACAACATTTCCGCCTCCATCGGAAATGCAGCCGCCGCAGCCGGGATTTGATCTTGCAACCTGCGGGTCAGCAGCCGAGTACCTTATCCCCTAGACCACCGCAGCGGGGCATCTTTCGCCATTTAGGCTGTTTATTTCGCCTCACCAAGCCATATATCATCGCCAGGTCCAATAAACAGCAAAAAAGTTAAAGTAACCTGTACGCATCGCATTCGTTTGGATTTAGGGAAGCATCAAAATGAGAGTAAACTGACTAAAAAAATTTCAGCACATCTAGGAAGTGAATGATGATGATTGAGGTAAAGCGTCCGTAAGTCCGTCCATGGTTCCATCCGTCCGTTCATTCTTAACCTTAATGTAACGGTTAGTTCATAACCATAAAATTCTCACGGCTTTCCGAGACGATGCTGGAGGGGAGAGGGGGAGGAAAGGCGCTTAATATACGCTTAATATGCGCCGCGTGTACGCATACGTGACGCTGAGAGCTACGAACGGGTTATGAACGCCTCTCTTGTTTACTTTCTCTGGAGATTGTTCGCAAAATATTTATTCAAAAACCGTGAACTGCGAGAATGAGGGCGTAAAATTATTCAAATCCCACTTCCCGTCTCGTAAGTCAGCTGCGAAATATTGAGCAAACACGGCGTGGCAAGCAATTTGCCTGAATAGCTTCCGTTTTCATTGTGACGATGACCCAGAATTTTCACCAGCTTTTATCGCCTCATTACGGAAACTATATATGTTTCCTCGACTCACCGTTGCAGAGAAGTGCCTGAGGGTTGCTCGCCAAAGAGCTTATACCGTATCAAAATTTTTCTGGCGTTCAAACTTCAGTAATGTGCTATGGAGTATTCCTCGGTTTCGTTTTGTTTATTATGACATTTCAGAAAACAAAGCGGTCCTAGTATAAACAAACTACTTACTAAAGAACGCGATAATGAGGTCCTGCTTTTTTTCTATGTTAAGTTTCCTTGATTATCAGACTTCCCAAGCTGATGTTGTCTTGCGATATTAGCTTGTATGTGCGTATTTATGATGCTTCATCGTCTTTTTTTTAGTGTCTGCTGGTCCAAGGCTTAGCGGGTTGGTTGCTGAGAATATAATATTTGTCACACAGATTTGATTCCCTTTCTGGGCAGATCTCACTCAGCACAGAACAAATGAAAAAAAAAGAAAATAACTTGCGCATCTAATTACATTCTGGGCATTTAGTTTACCCATTCTCTTCATCTATACATTATCATCGTTATCATGTGTTGCTCATGCATCCTGATCGTTGTCGCGTAGGATCATCATCTTGGTTCGTTCATCGTAGCTGTGGGCTGCTGGTTCCTCAGGCCTAATAAAGGTCTTCTAAACAAAGATTTCATACGTGGTGGAGGGTGCTATTTGATCCCTCGTCGTCATCTAGCCCGCTATACCCCCTGGAGCTTACATCAGGTCGCCGCTTGGGCCAGGTGTCCGGAAATATGTCGCAGTAAGATGAGGTTGGTGCTGCAACCATTCCCACTCCGCCACCGCGTTCCACGCCTTCTCCCGTCATTAACAGCCTCCAGCGTGAGCCCCATTCCTTCGCTGGTATGCGCAGCGAAGATGTGGAGGAGTAGCTGGGTGATTTCGAACGTGATGATGCCGCTAACCGGTGGAATAACACCTAAAAACTCGCTCACGTCTCATTCTACCTCACGGGTGTCGCGAAGGCCTGGTTCATCAACCAGCTCATCGACATTCCAACACAGTACTGCAACTTCTCCAGCGCGCCCTTACAATTTTATTTCAGTCACAGTTGAGGGAGTGGACATTGATGCCTTGGTGGACACTGGGGCTACGTTTTCTGTTAATTGCGCTAATTTGTGTGCCCGTCTTCAAAAAGTCATGACGCCTTATGATGGACCAGTACTGGTTGCAGCCAAGGGAACAACGATTCGCGCTTCCACTCTCTGTATTGCCCGTGTGCTAATCAACGACATTCTTCACCATATAGAATTTGCTGTGCTATCCCCGTGCTCCCTTCAACTCATTCTAGGCTGGGATTTTCTTTCCTCTGCGTCTGCGGCTATTTGTTGTGCACAACGTGTAGTCCATCTTACTGACACAGACCACTTGCTCAGCAATGAAACCTACAGGCCACTTCGACTCACCGCTGCTGTAGACATCAAGCTACTACCACACGAAGAGCAATTAGTCTCAGTTTTGTCCAACGACGTCGACTCTGGTGACATTTTGGTCACTCCGTCGCCCAGATGCCTTATTCATTAAAGGCATAGCTCTCACATCCGGTGTGACTTGCTTCAACAATGAATCAGCTGTCCTCGCTGCTACGAACACCACATCAGATGAAATTTTTACTGCCGCGGGGCACTACTGTCGTCTGCGTTGCTGATCTGGAGCATGTTTACGTTGTGCCTCTTACACCTGTCTCCTCTAAAGGTCATTCTGTTGATCATGCTGCTTCCTCGGCCTTTACAGCAGCCATCAACAGAAACTTGGCAAACTCACAGAAGCAGCAGCTGCTTGATTTGTTGATAACACATGCAAATTCTTTTCTACTCTAATCATCCACCCTGGGCCAGACTATACCGCTACAGCACATCGTATTCAGACCGGCGGAACATCCGATGTGCACCGTCGTCCGTACCGTGTCTATGTAGCCGAACGAAAAATCATTGAGGAAAACGTAGACGATATGCTGCAACGGGCAATAATCCGACCCTCATCCGTTCCTTGGTCGTCTCCTATCGCTCTGGTGCGTAAAAATGGTTCACTACGATTTCGCGTTGATTACCCGGCACTCAATAACATCACCAGAAAGAACGTATACCCTAAGCCTTGCACCGACGACGCCCTCGTTTTCTCACAAGGTGCTGAATTCTTTTCAAGCCTCGACTTGCGTTCCGGCTATTGGCAAATCCCCATGCACGAAGATGATAAAGAAAAAACTGCGTTTGCAACATCATATGGCCTATACGAATTCATTGTTATGCCGTTCGGTCTATGCAATGCGCCCGCGACTTTTGAGCGCACGATTGACATCATGCTGCGTGGCCTGGAATGGAAGACTTGGCTATGTTACCTCGATAACATTGTTGTCTTTTGATCGACGTGTTTTCTCGACATTTGCAACGCTTGGAGGAGGTCCTCAGTTGTCTTGCCGGCACTGGCTTTCAAATTAACGCCTAGGAGTGCCATTTCGCCAGCAGATCTACCAAGGTCCTCAATCATGTCGACAGCAAGGATAGAATTCGTCTAGACCCCGATAAAACTGCTGCGGTGCTTTGCTTCCCTCGCCCTGACAAACCGAAAGATTGGCGAAGTTTCGTTGGTGTCACCTCCTACTTTCGGCGATTCATATGAAACTTCACCTCCATAGCTGCACCGCTCCATAAGCTACTTTCTTCTGGTATGCCCTTTGAGTCGTCTCAGGAATGTGAATCGGCTTTCGACATATTGAAGAGTGCCCCAATGACATACCCTCTACTTTCTCATTTTCACGGTGATGCAGCGACCTTTCTGCACACAGGAGCAATCGGGCATGGTTTAGGAGCCGTGCTCCTGCAACGCGACAACTCTTCGAGAGAGCGAGTCGTTGCATACGCCAGCCGCGTCCTCTCTGCAGCCTAGAGGAACTACACGATCATTGAGCAGGAGTGCCTCGCCATCCTTTGGTCAGTGCAGAAATTTCTTCCCTATCTGCACTGCCGCCATTTCAGCATTGTGGCCAACCATCACGCTTTATGTTGGCTTTCGACGCTCAAGAACTCTCCGGGACGCCTTGGCCGCTGGATTCTACGCCTCCAAGAGTATGATTTCGATATCATATTACAAGTGTGACAGATGTGACAATATACAAGTGTGACAATATACAAGTGTGACAAAAAGCATAGTGACGCTGACGCTTTTTTTCGCTGCCCACTACCAGCAGCTCCACTCAGCGTTTCCACAATTACTTTGCACAACACACCCTCGGAGTCCACGTCTATGCCGATTCGTGTCTCACCTCTGTAGACCGGCTGCCTTTGAACGACCACCACGATTTTTCTTCTCGACAGCTGGCTGACTCATGCTGTCGCCGTAATATAGGCTACCTCACTGGCAGTTCCCGTCGACCTAATGCGAGGCTCCGTCGCCAACTCTCGTTATTCAAGCGGGACAACTCGGTGCTGTACCACAAAATTTACCATCCTGACGGTCAGCGCTGGGTTCCCGTTCTACACCGATTGCTTCGGTCCGAAGTCCTTAGAGCGCTTCATGACGATTCGACTGCTGGTCACTGGTCACTTTGGTTTCTATAAAACCTGCGATCACCTGAGAAGTCGGTTTTATTGGCCATTCATTACCACTAGCGTAGCTCGGCACGTCGGGTCCTGCACTGCCTGCCAATCTAGAAAACTACCAGCGTCTGCTCCCGCCGGTACACTACAGCCTCTTCCGTGCCCATCCACCCCAATCGAAGTTGTAGGCGTTGGTCTTTATGGCTCCCTTCTATTCAGTGATGCTGGAAACCGGTGGCTAGTAACAGCCGTTGGCCATTTGACATGCTACGCCGAGACAGCATCCGTCACTACTGGTTCAGCTTCTGAAATTGCCGTTTTCATACTCCTAGCCAATATACTGTGCCATGGTGCTCCACTTGTGTTGCTCAGTGACCGTGGAAGAGCTTTCCTTTCAAAACTAGTGAACGAACTTCTTCACGCCTCTGGCACAACTAACATGATTGCCTCTAGTTATCATCCCCAGACTAACGGCCTCACTGAGGGATTTCACCGCCCTCCTGCTGACACGATCACCACCTATATTCAACCAGGCCACAAAAACTGGGACTTAGTTCCACCATTCGGTACTTATGTCAACAATACGGCCATTCAGCGAACGACCGGATACTCACCATTTTACCTAGTTTAGGAATGCTCCCCTACTTCCTTCCTGGACGTCTCTTTCTTTACGTGCCACGCGAATTCTTCTCCATCCACTTCAGAGGGATACGTCCTACGACTGGAACAGTGACACCAACATGCTCGTATAAATACTGAAGCCTGACAGCAAGAGAAAAAGCTAGTTTACGTTGAATCTCATCATGCTGTATCCTTTCGACCTGGAAACGAAGTGCTCCTTTTGACGCCTATCCGCGCACCTGGTTTGTGCGACAAATTACAGCCATAGTTTATGGAGCCGTACACAGTTATTGAAGAGACTTCCCCGCGTGACGCCACTAGCAACCCTAGCAGATCGCCGTTATCGAACTATTGGGGTCGTCCATGTCTGCCGTATGAAGCCCTTCATGGGACGGTCGTTGTCCCCTTGACTTGCCACGGCCAGGCTGGCCGCTTAACGCGGGGGGAATTAGTGAGGGCATTTATTGTACCCATCCTCTTCATCTGTACATTATCCTTTTTATGTGTTGCTCATGCTTCCTCATAGTTGTTGCGTAGGTTCATCATCTTGGTTCGTTTTTCGTAGCTTTCGGTTGCTGGTTCCTCGGGCCTAATAAAGGTCTTCCAAACCAAGACTTCATATTATCAGCATATTAGTAACACGAGGCAATAACAGTTTACTGCTACCGACGCAAGTTTAGACATCGGTTGTGGCTCAAGTATTTACGTCTGGTTGTGCCTAGCGATTTGTACGCTCAATCTTTTAGGGGCCAAGTTCCTTATCGCGGGGTTTGTACGTCCCGTTGCCGTAGTGCGTAACCTGTGACACATAGCCGCATACCAGTGACACATACCCGCTCTCGGGCACATGCCGGCATATTCACATGTTACGAAAAACGAAACGTAGCATGGCGTCGTTATCACGCTCTCGTTGTTAGCAAAGCGCTGACCGCAGAAATGTGGTACATACTCTCGTTTAGTCCTTGGATTGTCCACTGGATGGCGGTATTTGTATATCATGAATATATGATAAAAAGAATTGAGATGACGGTACTTGAAGTATTCACTAGATGGACAGACGTACGCACGGACGGAGAGATGAACAGACAGACAGAGAGCTGCAAGGACGAATGGACGAACGGACGGACACACAGGCGGACACACGTATGGACGCACGAACAAACGCATGAACGGGCGCACGTACGGACGGATGGTCACATGGACGAAAGCACGGACGAATTGACGGACGCTTCACTCCCCTCATCAGTATTCATTCCATTTATATGCAGTGATTTTTGTTTAAATTGTTTTTTCTGTGAGGTTACGTATCTCGAGAGATGAAGTTCGTTTTTCCTCGGTGTCCTCAGCTCACTTGATTCCTCGATTGCATCCTCACGATGACGCCTGGCTTTCTTCTGACTCTCCAACGCACTTTCTGATTGATCATTGATAAGTGGGGTTTAACGTCCCAAAACTATTATGTGATTAGACGCCGTAGTGGAGGGCGCCAGAAATTTCGACCACTCGGGGTTTTTTCCAACTCACTTTCTATACATGTCGATAGAACCCAGCGAGCTAGCTTTTTCATATATACGATGGAAGGCTGGCTACCTTTTTGTTGTTGAAACGCTGTTTGAGTGGCTCGTCCTCTGACGTCATGTCAGTAGGCGTGGCGAAAGTCGCTGCGAAATGGCGAGATTACGGCCGATGTAGCTCTCGCTACGATATAATGGAATGCCTGGATTCTATGCGTTATAGAAGTAAATAATGCGTTCTCTTTTGTAGTTTTCATTGACCACTATTTCCTGTAGATTCCGGTAAAACAGCCCATACTACTGATTATCACTCACTCGGACAAGAAATTGTTTGCCCTGTATTTAACTGAATAAAAAATGGTTTTGTGGCTCGAAAGCACGATGTGTGCGTATATAGACGCGAAAGGGCTCTACAAAACTTTCGCGAAAGGGTGTTTACGTGACGCAGTTGGTTTATTACAAACAAACAGGCTTTAATACAAACAACACTGTGTCATGTACTCTGAAGACAAAGGTTATCCCAAGAGACCAAGTGAAGTACCAGAGAATATCTTGGAGGGTCATGACTATCTTACGTTGTGCAAAACAGTCTTGGCTTCTTTTGCTGCAGCAGGGCTTTTTGCCGTTGAGCCTCTTGATCCGCATTAAGTGAACCTATAGTCACTATGAGGTTCAAATATATACACAATAGGCAACTCAGGCACTAGTGTCTATGAGAACTGCAATGCACAGCACTTGAGCCGACAGTAGAACGAGGGACAGTACACTAGTTGGCCCATTCTTGCCTGGTGTAAACGTTGTTCTGGCTCTGTAGGGCCTGAATCCACTTTGCCGATGACGAAGTTCATTAAAGGTTCAGCAGTTAGGCTTCACCACCTTGACCTTTTCAGACTCACCATTTCAAATTCGTTCGCGAAGTTCACGATGATTACTTTTTTTTCATTTGAAGCAAAACCAAAATACTGCAATTAACATGCTGCATGTGTGTACGAAGCACGAAAACGTTGATACTGGGCAAACATTATGTTCTACCCATGATTCCCGTGGTGGCTGAAGAATGGCAGTGCCACAGCCTCCTTTGCTTCTTTCTAGGAAACTTCATGCCTAGCAGCAAATATAACGGTTCTTGCAGCGCATCTGATTTTGTAAGGAATCAAAGCTACGATTGGCGCGTCGTCGTGTGCTCAACAAGCGGAAATACGTCAGTATGCAACACCATGCCACAAATCACGAGCATGCCAACGAAGGAACGCTGTTTAGATTTTAAGGTAAGCCATACACCAAGTTAAGGTACCATACAGTTCAACAAACCATATCTGATGAATATTGTGTTCCTTCGCTAAGGAATAAAACGCCGCCGTCCGTTAAGCGGCCCACTTTTTACATCATTAAAACACTGCACACATTTCTTATATTTCCTATAGTATTTGGTATTTAGAAAGCATCTGCACGAACGTAGTAAATGTGTAAAGACATGCTTGAAAGACACAGCTCTGAGAACAAACGCAATCACGTTCTGTCAGGCTGTCATGGAAGCCGCAAACCTATGTCATTCACTGTTAATGCAGTGAGTATGTATGCACACTCGGCCAATGTGTGCTTAGAAAAGGTGGTTAACAAATTCGAGTACTTAGTACTCGACTATGGGGGAGCGTAAAGCCGTCCCTGGTGACTTCGGTTTCGTCTACTGTGAAGCAATGTGAAGAGTCGACAAGTATATAAAAAATGACTAATGAATGTGTTCGCTTACTGATCAACACATATAGGTCCGAGAAACTGCATTGAACGCTGAAAAAACTGCATGGGTATCCATTAATGTGTGAATGCAACCGCAAAAAAAGTTTTTAATGCTGTTACTCCAAACCTTCACTTTTTGCCGCATTAGAAGTTTTAGAAGTATTGCTGCGTGCCTCGACAGATTCTGCGAATTGCTCCTCAAAGCATATACTATCCACTCTGCCCACAAAAAGTCGAGTCATATGTAGCACTAATCCTCCATTTTCTCATATAGTCTTCCCCGCCGCGGTGGTCTAGTGGCTAAGGTACTCGGCTACTGACCTGCAGGTCGCGGGTTCGAATCCCTGCTGCGGCGGCTGCATTTTTGTTGGAGGCGGAAATGTTGTAGGCCCGTGTGCTCAGATTTGGGTGCACGTTAAAGAACCCCAGGCGGTCGAAATTTCTGGAGCTCTCCACTACGGCGTCTCTCATAATCATATGGTGGTTTTGGGACGTTAAACCCTACATATCAATCAATTAGCTCATATAGTCTGACCAGAATCATACGTTACATATTCATAAATACTTCAGTATTACTATGTTACTATGGCACACATGAGCGAGTAGCATTCACGCAATGTTTTTATTGAAATGTTTAAAAATAATTTATAATAGTGAGCTTTGTTTAATATAGGTACTGCGCTGCATACACTGATAGTGTTATTCATATTTACCTGAGACCCTTCAGTGATTACATTTATTAAAAGCGATCCACGAGAACGTTCATTCGCAATGCAGTCGCTAGCCCCGAAGCTCCCACATTTACAATTCGATTGTCAGTTCTAAATGTATCTGCTCGTTCTGGAAGCAGCTGAAGCAGTGCGTAATATTTGTCCCTCCTGAGCAACTTATATGAACCTACCACAGAAACTTGGCGTATATTGTATACTAACGATCTTTCAACTGAAGTAATGGTTTCATACTTCGTTTATTTTTTGGGTTACCTTTTTTTTTCACCATTTGGACTGCTTTGAGATTTGACTGTGCGCCTAACCTGTGCCCTCAACTTCTAAAGAATAGCCTAAATACAGACAACGCAAAATCATTGTGACGTACGTACGTATATAACATCTATTTATCCAAAATGATGTAAATAGTACATGGTCCTTGCACGTTTATCCTGAGCTTTTTCAATTCAATTCAGTTTATTCCGACATCACAGGAGACATTACAAAAGTCACAACAGTGATGCTGTGGGGCGAAAGCAAAAAGCCATTAAGGCTTGACGAAGGCTTTCGCACCATTTGACAACATAGCAACAGCAACAGCAGCATGAGATCATCAGTTATTATACAATATCAAAACATGTACTTCAAGGTCATGCCGATTTGCATTTTATTAACACGTTGAAAAACATTTACAGAACGGAGCAGTATAAATGGTTTATTGTAAGAAACTGTTTAAGGTTAGTGGCAGTAAGTAGCTCATCATCTGGCGACCATAGTTAGTACGTGTGTAAGGAATTTTCCAGTCATCGGTAGCTCGTGTGCTATAGGGGCAGGTATAGGGTGTCAAACGCGCTAAATCAGTAAGAAAAGAGTCGTGATTCTTTAAGGAAGTACGATATCGCTTCATTAAAATTGTATTGTATATCTCAGGCATTGGTTGTAAATTAAGGGCTTCGAAAATGGGTTTGGAATGTTCATCGCGAGGAACACCTGTAATTATGCGCACAGCCTTTTTCTGTAATCTATATATTCGGCCTAAGTTCTTTTCCGATGTGGTGCCCCATACTAGATAGCAATAGCTTAATGTAGATAAAAATAGCGAATTATATAGTAAGAGTTTAATTTTTTGTGGCAAGAGAAAACGTAAGCGCGATAAGATACCTACAGTACGAGAAAGTTTAGCATGGACAAACTCAGTCTGATCCTTCCATAGCATGTTTTCGTGGAAAAAAACTCCCAGAGTTTTCACTATCGGTTCAATCCTTATAGATTCTGAGCCAATCACTAATGATAAATCGCAGTTTACGGGCTTATTTATTGGACGAAAGAGCACAGATTTTGTTTTTGAGGTGTTTATAATTAGCGAATTTCTTATGCTCCAAATGTGCAGCAGTTTCAAGACACTATTTGCTTTGTCAACTAGTTTATGCAAATCGCAGTCTTTAAAAAATAAGCTGGTATCATCTGCATAAATAATAAATGTTGTATTGTTATCGATGTTTGTCAAGTCGTTCACATACAGATTAAAAAGCAGGGGACCCAGAATACTTCCTTGGGGCACGCCATGTGACAGTTTTTTAAAACTAGATGCGTAGCCATTTATATCTACTTTTTGCTGTCGGTATTTCAAATAGGTTTTTATGACACTTATAAAGTTCCCCCGAAAACCGTAGTGTTCTAGTTTTTTAATTAATGTAATGTGGTTGATTCTGTCAAATGCTTTTGAGAAATCTACAAAAATTCCAAGTGTATATATTTCCTTTTCAAATGCATCGAGTATGATTTCTTTTTGCATTAGTAGGGCAGTTTCTGTTGAGCGCTGCTTTGTGAAACCAAATTGAAAAGGCGTCATAATGTGGTGCTTGGTTAAGAATGACACTATTCGTTTATGTAACAACTTTTCAATTACTTTAGAAAATACAGGTAAAATAGAAATTGGTCTGTAATTGGTCATGCTATTTTTGTCACCACCTTTGAAAATAATAGAAACTTTGGCTATCTGAAGACGACTAGGAAACGTGCCCAATGAGAAGATTAAGTTAATGATGTATTCTAAAATAGGAGATATGACATGAATAACATGCTTAACTGGACGGATTTCCAGGCCGTCTACGTCACAACACCTGCTATTCTTTAGTGACATGAAATCTGCCGTAACCTCCTGTGTAGTCACTGGAAATAGAAATGCACTTTCGCCTACTTGCGAACCCATGAATCGCGCAAAATTATTGTCGTGTGAGCTCTCTCCAATAGAGGTAAAGAATTTATTGAAAGCTTCAGCAAGGTCATCACCAGTTAGAACGCGGTTGTCTACAATGAGTTTAGTCGGGTATGTGCTATCATCCGAGTGTGGGTGGAGCAACATGTTTAACTTTTTCCAGATGGCTTCGGACGTTTTGGTTTTTTCAGGGCTGAAAAGGTTGCTAAAATATTCAAGTTTGCTTTTCCTTAATAAGGAGTTTGTAGTATTTCTATGTTTTCTAAATGTCTTCAAGTCTTCTTTGTCTCTAGATATTAGAAATTTCTGGTAAAGTGCATTTTTTACTTTTATAGCTTGAAGGCATTCCGAAGTAATCCAAGGCTTTCTTGCCTTGCGTGGTCTGCGTTTTGCTTTGAGCGGAAAGCACTTGTTGTAGGCTTCACTAAAACGTTCGATGAAAACATTATACGCTGTGTCTGCATCAGTTTCACGGAAAACAGCGTCCCATTTTATCTTGGATATATATGCAGCGAACATATCAATTGTGCTAGGACATATGTACCGGAATGGGGTAGGCGGTGGCTTTGCATCCCTAAGTTGAAGCTTCTTTTGACTTAAAATTGAGTAAACAGGCAAATGGTCGCTAATATGTGTCTTTAGGACACCCGAGCAAAGAGGTGCACTTGTGCTATTTGTTATAATGACGTCGATAAGTGTGCAGGATTGGGCATGAAATCGAGTGGGGTGTTTTATAACATTTTTAAATGCGTTTGATTCCATGATATTGCAAAGTTCAAGACGTTGGGGGCTGGAAGTTAGCATATCAATGTTTAGGTCACCCCCGATAGTAAGATTGTAACCATTTTCATTGACCCACGACAGGAAAGTGTCTAAAAACGTAAAAAAGTTGCACATGTTACATTTGGGGGGGCGGTATACCACAGAAAAAATACCCGAAGAACATTTTACAGTCATAATCTCGTAATCGTCAGTAACCACAGAAAAAGCCTCGAGTATTTCACACTCAAACACATCTTTGACCAGGAGCATAACACCACCACCTAATTTATCACTGCGGTTCAAGAAATACGTGGCATAGCTAGGTATACGAAGAACGTCGGATTCATGGCGATACCAGGTTTCAGTAACCATGATGACGTCAAAGGAGAACTCAAACGATTCAAGCAGTATTGCTATCTCATCTGCCTTGTTTCTGGCTGATTGCGCATTTATATGAAGTTAGGAAATGTGGTGTTTTCTACCAGATACCAATAGGCTCAACTGGTGTGGCGTTAAGCAGTCTGCAGCCATTTTCTTTTTGCCCTGTTTTTCTTCTAGCTTTTTTTGCTAAAGGATGAAGCTCAACAAATTTAAACAATCTTTTCGAGATCGCTCTCAGTAGTTATCTGAAGCACCCTCGACTTCTCATCCTTTCGCGCAAAAATTTTGCCGCCTTTCGTCCAGGCAAATCGCCATTCGGCTTCCTTCTTGCGCGCTACAGTTTGTCCCAGTAGTTTTGTTAACTGTGAGCATAGGTGTTCATTGACGTAGACAAATGTCTTTCCTGGGAAACCAATATCAGCTGTCGTTAAGCGCAACTTTTTCGCCTTTTCCAGAACTGCGTCTCGCTTAGACCGGTTGTTGAACTGCACAACAATATGAGGGCAAGATGCATCCTTAGCAGTCACGCGATGGCAAATTTCTATGTCATCTTCTTTCACTGATTCGCCGACAGCTTCACCAATCTTCTGAACGACCCTGGTCAACCGTTCACCCTCCACGAAAGGAACATTTTTCACTTCAATATTTCGGTTTCGCGAGTACTGTTCTAGGGCGGTAGTCCTACGTTCATTGTTGAGAACGACCTGCTTCAGCTGACTGCAATCAGTCTTCAGAACATCATTTTGAGCCTTTAGCTCACCGTTTTCTTTTTCAAGCCGCGAGCACAGAGCCGAAATTTCTTCAAACTGCTTATTAAAAAAGTCTAGACTTGTTTTCACATCACGTATTTCCTTACGCAGCTCTCTCTCCAGGGCAGTCCGCATTTCGCGAAACTCTTGTTTCAACTCTTTAAAATGTTTTTCCATTTCGGCTGGCGACATCAAAAAACACTAAAAACACTATGGCAGCAGCAGCAGCAGCAGCAGAAAGCAACAGAACACTAAGGAAAGAAACAACGATAGTACTGACCTGTAAAAACAATATGCAATGGTTCAGTAGGCTGTGCGCAGATCCGCTGCTGCTGCCAAAGTGTGGTTCAGTACACCCGGAGATGCTCCGAGCTGAACAGCTATCCAGGTGGCGCTCACAGCGGGGCACAACAAAAACACGACCACGATGATCACAGCCGTGCCCTGATATGATACGGGGCGATGCGTCGAGGCTATTTGAAAGGTCAGCAGTCACTCCCACGATGACCACCGTATTTCCCTTGACACGGGGCAGTGCACCGACGACATGCGCTGCGCGTTGAAAAAAGCACACGCAGCGATGAAAAGCGATGTCAACCTCCAAAGCAGCTGGGACGTTCCGTCAAGAACCCACAGCAACAGCAGTGAAGAACTTTAGTACCTGTAAAAACAATATGCAATGGTTCAGTAGGCTGTGCGCAGATCCGCTGCTGCTGCCAAAGTGTGGTTCAGTACACCCGGAGATGCTCCGAGCTGAACAGCTATCCAGGTGGCGCTCACAGCGGGGCACAACAAAAACACGACCACGATGATCACAGCCGTGCCCTGATATGATACGGGGCGATGCGTCGAGGCTATTTGAAAGGTCAGCAGTCACTCCCACGATGACCACCGTATTTCCCTTGACACGGGGCAGTGCACCGACGACATGCGCTGTAAAAACAATATGCAATGGTTCAGTAGGCTGTGCGCAGATCCGCTGCTGCTGCCAAAGTGGTATGCACAGTGCCAAAAAACCTGTATGATAACTTGGTTTAAGAGAGTCATTAACCAAGTGGTCAATGTTAGACCAGCAACAAAGAGAACGAACAGCCTGGTACCCGTGAATTCCTTCTGTTTACGTACTGACTCGCACTGATTGCCTATGCAGCTCTTACCACCAATATTCATGGCAAATGCAGCTGCTCGCATTATTCATTGCATTTAAAAAATGACTGGCGGATGCACAGTCATTTTCAAGTGAGTATTTAGGGCTGCCAGTGCCCTGAATACTCACTTTGTTGAATGCTATAACAGCGATTCCTTTGAAAATCCCGGGTATGTAAGACCCGCTGTAACGAAACAATCTGTGCGAAATTCTTTTGTATTATTTCCTACGACTGCGGGCGAAGTTGGAAAGGTAATCAGTAGTTTTAAATGCAATGCAGCTGCACGATTTGATGGGATACTGGCATCTCCCATAAAATATGTATCGGATATCATATCTACAGCCTTTGCCCATATTATCAATAGAATGTTCGAATGCGGAATTTTTCTAAGCAAACTTAAAATAGCCCGTGTCTCTCCAATTCACAAAGGGGGTGCAGACAGTTCTGTAAACAATTTCCGACCTATTTCAATACTACCACTCTTCTCAAAACTTTTTGAGGCTGTAATTATTTTCCGACTAGAAGGTCTTCTAAATAAGTATGCTATAATTAGTACACCTCAGTATGGATTTTAAAAAGATA
This sequence comes from Rhipicephalus microplus, assembly GCF_043290135.1. Taxonomy (NCBI): domain Eukaryota; kingdom Metazoa; phylum Arthropoda; class Arachnida; order Ixodida; family Ixodidae; genus Rhipicephalus; species Rhipicephalus microplus. The sequence continues at coordinate 69,774,779 of NC_134707.1, read as the reverse complement.
AATCATGTGAGGATGCACTCCTCAAAATAAAACATCAAATACTACAAAACATTGAAAATCGTTTATACACGGTCGGTTTATTCCTTGACCTCCGTAAAGAATTTGACAGTGTGAATCATGAAATACTGTTATCTAAACTTCATAGCTATGGGATACGCGGTACAACGTTAGATCTCATGCGAAGCTACTTAACGGATCGTTCTCAGTATGTTTCACTTAATCAGGTGACCTCTCCATATCTTATAGTACAGACTGGCGTATCGCAGGGATCCATACTTGGCCCGGTATTATTTAACATATACATCAATGATTTCCCAAGCGTTTCACCTACACCGAACATAGTCATGTATGCGGATGACACTAATCTTTTCTTTTCAAATTCATCCCTACAACAGATTGAAAAAGAAATTAATGATTATTCAGACTTATTATCTGATTGGCTGAAGTTAAAAGAACTTCAATAAAATGTCAGCAAAACTAAGTATATAATATGTAAACCGATAAATAAGCCGATGCCTGTCAAGATTACTGTTTTATTTAGAGGAGAGCAGATCGAACAGGTAACAACACAAAAGTTTTTGGGGGGATGGTTATAAGAAAATCTCTCTTGGGACAATCATATTAATAAACTCAGCAGCAACCTCAGTAATGTAGTAGGCTCTATGTATAAAATTAGTAGTCTGATACCACTAACACTAAAGAAGGCAATGTACTACACCCTCTTTCACTCAAAACTTAACTATTGTGCATTATTATGGCGAACAACAACAGCAAAAAATTACAACAAACTAATAAAATTGCAAAAAGGGCAATGCGAATTTTCGAAAAATATCACGGTAGACCGCGAGATTTACCAGCACACAATCTTTTTGAGAAACACTCGTTAATCAGTGCAAATAAAATTTACTATTATAGATTACTTTTGCACATAAAAAAGCACAGGCTCATTTTCAGTAGCCTGCCCGTTTCTCCCCCTCGATATCAATTACGCCACCAAACGAGAATGTGAACTTATGCGAACTAACTCAGGACCATGAGTATTGAACATCATATAGATTTTCATGCCCCCCGCTTTAAAAAAATTATAAAAAACTTTCTGTAACATTCCACGATAACGTATCAATAAAATATATCTGTTTATTTTTAACGTGCACCGCATATACAGTTTGTGCTACAATTTGAAAATTCACAATTTAATGTGTATAGGTATATTTTCTTGGAGTGTCTGTATGATATGTTTGTTTTCATTAAGAGTTTTCATGTATAATGTCACACAACGAGCGCTAAAAATGGGCGCGCCGCCAATTTGTCGCGACGAAACGCCGGAGTGGCGCCGCGAGGTCAAAAGAAAAAGAAAACAAACATCTAAAGGCTCCCCGGGGCGCGCACTCTCCCCTCGGAAGCGTGGCTTCGCCGATGAACCTCCTCGCCCCACATCGGCGGCCGAGATAGCTCGCGAAAGTTCTAGAACAAAAGGGGCGTGGTCATACCGAGTTGAGTCATCGGCCGCGGAGGGCATTCCAACCGTCTCGCCCTCTTCCCAGCCTTCGCTGCGTATCGCGCCGACGAAATGATGAGAACCTTCTGGAATGTCGCGCGCAAGGTATTTAACCGAGCAGCCGAGACGAGAGATGAGGAGAAGACGGAAGTTGCGCCAGAGTGCGAAAGGATCCCGCCGTGTAGTCGGCGAAGGTTTGTCCGTAGGGACGAAGCAGGAGATGAAGAGGATTTCCACCTGAGGGGTGAAGGCCCGAGCTACAGGCAAGAGAGTGTGTTTACCGCTATCGAGCGAAGACGCGTGGCGACAGCTGCGTGTGTGATGCCGACGTGTTCGGGCGAAGAAGTTTGAAGCTTGGAGAGTGGCCAATTGAAGGCGCGAGGTTTCCTGGAAGAGAAACTTCGAGGGCGCGGAACGACAACAACGCTGGACTTTGAGTGAGTGATTCTCGGAAGAGTATCATCCAGACTTTTGTTTCAAGAACTTTGGACTGGATAGGTTTCTATCTCTTTAGTCTTTAAGTGTCTTGGTTGTTCAATGCATGCGACTGCATTGTAGAGTGTATCGTTCGTCCGTTGTTTCGAGTGTGGCTGATTGTACTGTGTAGTGCGTTGTTTGATTGGTGACGTATTGTATGTAACTATTGTGGAGTGTGCATACGTGTATATTGTTTTTGATCTGCCGTTAATGAGAATATAATTTTGTTTGTTTATCAACTCTCGGCTCTGACTTGTTCTTTGGACCACAGCCGGCGTCCGCTGGCGCGCCAAAAAGGACCACTTCTAAATTGTCCACGCTTTCGTGGTGCGGTTCGGGGGGCCGATACTTCGACCCTTGGAATTAGCCCGGCGATTGCCTCTCTAATAAACGGGACATGTGTGACAAATGTCTACCTGTAATGCTTTATTTGCAGTGACAATTATGTACATGCATGTTTTGATTTTTCTGGTTGCTCTATTGTTTGTATACTCGCATCGCATGCAAACATGTACACGCATGCCGAATGCGCATGGGAGTAGGAGCCTCTCTCAGGCAATACGACCTTTAGCTCTTACTCCTCTTTCTGTATCAGAAAGAAATAAAATAAACTTCAAACTTCAAACAGTATGCATGACACTAAGTGCGATGAATAATAGCCTGATATACATCTTTCATCAAGTTATTGAAGCGGCTTTCACATGCCTGGGTGCGTATGTGTATGAGTGTTAGTATGTAATAATCATGAACATTCGCGCTCTCTACGTCCTAGAGAATAAATGTAAGGCTGCTGTAATTTCTGCAGAACATGTCTTTTTGTACAGGAAGGAAAGAAAGTTAGTTTAACAAGCGAGCTTGAGAAAATTGTGAGGGCTAGTGCCCGTCTAATTTGCGCAATACTCGGCATTTTTAGGGGTCTGCATAGGTGACATTTCTCTTCCAGCTCAAAATAACACGCAATTTGGTGGAAACGAAAAAGTAAATCTATTCTTCATATTGTCTTCAATCCATTGTTCCATCCTATGTTCTAAGGTGGTCGTAATTTATGGATATTTAAGAAAAATGAATCGGCATGCAGTACTTCCCACACAGTCTCTCAAGAGGGTGGGAAGCCATTTGTCATATTCTTGTGTGAATAATGATGTACTGGTAGTGAAACCTACTTGCACATACAATTATTTGGCCAGTTATTACACCAGAAAGGAAAACTATGTAATAGCAATAAAGATACAACTCTTGATTTGTGGGTAGGCAATATTAGTTATACGAGTTCTACATAATCAATTAAAAAAACATGCCAAGGATTGCACTCATTGTGAGATTTAATTTAGAACGTAGAGAAAAATTTGTTGCAGCCAACGCCTAGTATGGTAATGAGTGATGCCATACAGGGCCAATAAGTGTCTTTGTGTACTTTGAGCAGTTTTTCGTTCGCTCTGAATTTCGCAGGCATGTCAACTACAACCATATGTTGAACATAAGGTCGCCATATGTTCTGACGTAACTGTTACACTTCTATTAGCGCTTAGACTTCAACTTCATTACAAGGAAGTGTGTCCTACACTGCATTGATTTGCATACCACTATTAGCGGTGATTGGCGTGATTCTGATAACGTTGTAGCAGAAGCATAAGAAAAGCGCTAGACTCTTCTTTCTGCATTTTTTTTTCTTTATGGCATTTTCATGTGTATAGATACGTATACAATACGGTGCGTGACATTGGCGCCGACGCCCACGTCAACACCGGCGGTGAAATACAGCCGAGATTGCCTCTATAAATGATATCTCATTAAAAAAACGTGCAAATCGAAGCAACAATACACGCCATATGACAACAAAATTCCGTAGTGCTGTTGCGTTCCAATTGTCAATTGTTTTTTTTTTTGTCTTCTACGGTTTTCTAATAATGCCTCGCAGTATATACTGGCGGGTACTTATGGTTAGCCATACATGCACATACAAACTTTTCTCTCTATGGACAGCCCACTGTTGTACAATTTGCTTCACTGTTTCTTGCAAGCTCGTTGTTTGACTTGTACCTTCTATGAAAGCTGATGACAACTTTTCGAAGCCATTTCAACGCTTTTATCCATTATGCCGTTTTGTCGGCGCATTCCTCGAGTAGAAATATTATTGTTGACAAAATTCCCTATTTCCACTAACCTTATTGAAATTAAGTACCTTGATGTCGGAAACGTTTTTACCATAGCGCCCTTCCGTGAACACGTATTCTCCAGGGTTGTATACAAACACTTCTGCATCATCCCACTTGGCGAAATGGAGCGGCCCAGCAAATGTAGCAATCTCATGACCTTAAGCACCTAAGTCAATGCCGAACGGCGCTACGTCGAGCAAGATGAAAGACTCAGCCAGGGATCGGGAGTGGCCCAATCTGAGGAGATACCCCAAGCGCAATTAAGAACTCGCTGGTGGCTGACATTATGTTATACCACACGCACGAACTTGCACCAGAAACACACTTCCGAGAGCGACTGACGTGAAAGCGGCGCTTTTATCTCGTGCGAAATCCCCTGAGGCATTCTGCTCAGCATTTGTTTTATATTTTTGTAAAATAAAGAAGAATCTAAGGGAGCAGGCGATCTTACCCTCCGGTCCCCAAGCATTGTAGAGCGTTGTAACTCTCGGGATTAGGCGAATGTACGGTGTTCTGGTCCCATGAGAGACAACAATGCAGATACAAATCTCCGAGTTATCTTATGTAAGGATATTGCAGATGCACAAGAAATTATCCTATGGTGTTTGTAGTTGTCTTCCGTACCTGACAACAGTGCGGAACTGCGGCTTCATTAGGGTGCTTCTAAGGCACAGGTGAGCAGCTTATGCTTGGACTTAGCATTAGGTGCTTTGTTTCGTCTCTCTATTTTGGTGTATCTGTTATTTTGTCTAATGTCGGGGCTGCCGCAGCTAATGCTAGTGCGTGTCCTTACAGCGCACGCACATGAATGCAACTCGTCAAGTTCATTGACATAAAAAATTGAATAGAGATGCAGAGAAATACAATTTAAGAATATAATGAGTACGCATCAATAAGGACTACCCTTAATAAAATGTGTAGTTTAACCTCCCAAAACCACTTCATGTATATGACAGACGCCGTAATGGAGGACTGCGGAATTTTTAACCACCTGGGGTTTTTTAATGTGTACCTGAATCAAAATACAAGTGCGTCAAACATGTCCGCCTACTTAGGTTCATTGGGGCGACAACTAACACGTAGCAGGACACTTACACGTCGGGACAGATAGGCCTAGCCAACGCCTCCTCTAGAAAGATGCCTGAGGAATGGCTCACGCTCCCAGCGTAGTTGGCCTGCCTTCAGTTTTAAAGAAGCTCCGCGCGGTGGCGCTCGCGACCGACACTATTATCACGGCGACGGGCGGTACCAGCTGAGCGTTTTTCATCTGCGGCCCCTAGGGGCGCGTCAGTCGAAAGTTATTTGAGACCTGCAACTGTGCACCACTGGTTCGGAGGCTATCCAAAGTGTTGCGTTGTTGCACCGTCTACCACAAGTGACGCTAGCGACCGAGAACAGTTTCAAAATGAAGGAGGGAAAGAGTGTTGATTGATTGATTTATTGATTGATATGTGGGGTTTAACGTCCCAAAACCACTATATAATTATGAGAGACGCCGTAGTGGAGGGCTCCGGAAATTTAGACCACCTGGGGTTCTTTACCGTGCACCCAAATCTGACCACACGGGCCTACAACATTTCCGCCTCCATCGGAAATGCAGCCGCCGCAGTCGGGATTCGAACCCGCGCCCTGCGGGTCAGCAGCCGAGTACCTTAGCCACTAGACCACCGCGGCGGGGCGGGGGGAAAGAGTGCGGCAGCTGTTTTTTTTTTCTCATGCGGCAGGCATCTTCCTAGAGGAGGCGTTGGCCTAGCCTCTCCGCCATGTTGTTGTCCCGTTGGACTGCCCATAGTTGTGTACCTTAAATTGGACTCCATAGCACTGCATCCCACTTGGACAATGTAACGCCTTGGACCCGCAACGCAGGCCATCGAGCCAGTATTTTATTCAATTTTTATTCTAAGCACAACTTTCACGATCTATACACGAACACGTTGGCACGTGTAACTGTGCTACATCTATGAGTCAAATCACCGATAGCACGCTCCCGCGGGAAATGGCGCTATACCATTGTCTTCGGTCATGTGGGGGTCAGTTTGGGAGTGGTACGCCCTTTCTACGTACTGAGCTTGGTGGACCTTATTTTCAATAATAATAATACTACGTCTTCGGTATTCTGAGCATGCACAAAGTGTTGCGATTCGCTACGGCAATGGTGGTTATGGCAGACACGTCGAGGCCATAAAGCTTCTCACAATACTTACTAGAGGAAACTTTGGCGCGGGTGTCTATGGGAACTGCAACACACAGCGCTTCACCGAGCATGGGAATGATGGGTAGTGCACTCATTTGTCTAAACTTCGTACTTCTGACCTGCTTTTGACTCCGTGTGTGTTCGTGTGGCTTGAAGCTGTTTCTCATGAAACAAAAATTGGCAAAAGTTCAGCGATTGCGCACACCAGCCTATTTTTTTTTTTCATTACCTTTTCAAATCGGGTCACGAAGTTTAAAAGGGTTGAATCTTTCTTTCAAAACAAAATCGAAACACAGCAATATACGAAGCCACAAGTACGATTCGCCGCCCACAATTACGAAGACTAGGCAAATGTGTGTACTACCCATCATTCTCATGGTCGCTGAATGATCGCAGCGCCAGAGTGCCCTCTAGTTAATTTTGAGAAACTCTACGGTCGAGGCTACCTTAAAACGTTCTCCGACTCAAGAGTTTCAATGTGGGTACGTCAGATTACCTTGATAAGGTCAGTTGTACAACTAACGCAAGAGACACTGCACCATTAAACAGAAAGAGAAAGAAGCAGTTCATAACAATGTTTCACAAGAGTATAGTTAACTTACAGGTAAGAATATCATATGGTACTGTCGGACCATTAATGCTATAGTGCGCGACTTTCCCGCTTCGCTGACTTCACAGCGTTGCATGCGTTGGCTACACCCCACCGCGCACACAGTAGAGCACTTTGAAAGAGTTTCAACTTGGAGACTGGCTGGAAAGAATAATATATCTAGCAGCAAAGAACACGACTGGTGTATAATCAATTTAGAAATTGCAAAATGTATTGCATCATTCTTGTTGGCTCATTATTATGCTGTAATGCTGGTGGTCTCGACAACAAAGCGAGTACCGAAACATAGGGGGCTTTCTTTCATGCACGCTTTCTTTTGAAAAACATCACGTGGCTTTTCGTCGCGTGTCCCACAAACTACTGTGTAATGATTTAACCGAAGGTGCAATGCACTATGCAAAACGTGCGTCTTTTTCACGTTTATTTTGGGTGCAAAACGCTCGATGAAGCAAACACTGCGAAAAGAACATTCCATAATCTACCTTATCAGCGAAGCATTCCAGATGAATCGCATTAAAGAACTATTATACCCATACAAATAGGACTCTATCTTTGTCGTCAGACAAAAATATGACTCCCACCTGCGCTGCTGGCGGTAGCAGTAAAATCGAGGGCGTTGTTCATCAGTCAACTCCGCTCGATGACAAAATGTTACGTCCAGGTGCGTACATAGTTTTAGCACAAAGGAGCCAGTGGCGTGACGTAGTCACGTACGTACGGTCATTGCAAGGACATGGCCAGCAAAGAAATATTCACTTTACTCATGGCAGTTATGGTGTAGGCAAGCAGAAACACACTGGACATCACGTCAGTGCGATGGTTTTCATGACCAGAATTGTAGCGCAATGTGGCACAATACGATGAACTCAAAAGTGTGGGCAACATGACAGTTTTAAATTATTTTCATCGACTTAGAGAAGCCTTATAAAGCAAAAAAGGTGACCTATTCAATTCATTGTGCACATCAGCGACTATCACCCACTTGCTTTCCTGGGATGAGAAGTGCGAGTGTCAGATCTGCAGCAAAACAATTTATTGAGGGTGCGTATAAATTATACTTTATATATGTCAATAAACGTGTTTCCATACACGCAAGAATATACGGAAATGCAAAATTGAAAACTGTAACGAGGGGAAAGTTGAGGGAACATTGCGTAGAAAGTTTAAACCCGTCAACCCTGGCTACATCTATGGTCACAGGCTGAGGTTTCCTATTTACTGACTGGCCGATGTGCATTGAAATCAAACCAAACTTACCACGTGTTAGAATGGATGTAAACGTCGTTGTTTGTAATCACGATGTGGAATATTCTTCCTAAAAATTAAGTCCAGCTGTCTATAAATGTCTACAGCAACAGCCGATAAAAAGGGTAGTTGGCTATTCCACACAAGAGATAGCGGTCGGTGCTCCTACGTTCATGAGGTCGGGTAGCGTGACAGAGAACAAACAGAGAATTAAATTTTCCTTCCCACCATCTCACCCCTTAGCTGACATTACGTTGATATGCGATACCGTATCGTCATATATCGCAGAAGTGCGGCGAGTTGGGACCATGTTTGAACCCTCGACGATCAGAGTTGCAGTATTGCCCTGACGTTTTCGAATATAAATTTTATTGGAGCAACAGTACTGTAATTTTGAGCCTGCACAGTCGTCACCAAGGTTAACACGAACGCTCCGCAGGGTGTTCTGTAGCCGTTTGACGTCATCTCATCGTAGCGATAGACTCTTTTGCCGAGGTATTTATTACCCATGCATGCCAACATATTCTCAAAGCACACCGAGGTCTTACCTCGCCAACAGCGCCTAGCACTTCTCGATTGGCAACAGTCAAGCAAGGCCAGATCAAAGTTTGAAACCTTCGAGTAAAACTTGCTGTCGAGTGTACGCAGATAAGTTTCTGCAACGCTGGACGTATTTGGCACCCTTGAATAATTTCGCGAACCAGCTGTACTTGCACTTGCTCATTGTAATCATGGCATCGAAAAAAAAAGTGCGGGCTGCGGTTACCAGGCACTATTGGCCATGCAAGGTGCACACATAAGTATCGGTAGCATGAAAAGTCAAAATGTACGTGGGTTAGTGACGCGGGTTGAACTCCAATTGCTACGTACACTTTTTGACACACATCATGCACCATTTTTGCCACATTTTTAGAGCATCAGTTTCGATCTGGTAGGTTTCAGAATATTTCCTTCTACATTGCAATACACACGTCACATGATCATTTGAGATCACTGCGCAGAGGATCCTTGTGAAGCAGGAAACTTTGCAGTAACTTATGAATCCGGCTAATACAGAAAATTGTTGACTGACCTTGGGGTATAACGCGCATAGTTTTTCAAAGCGCTTCGAAACGTTCCCATATATAGTGTACATAAAATGAAGAAGTATTTATGAAAACATGCCATTGGTCCCTTTTTTTTTCGACATGGCAGAGCATCAAAATAATGCGCTTATGGCTCTCCGCAGTATTGCATAAAAAGAACTTCACGCAGCGAATGGGAACTGCGATTGGATTTCAAATTCTTAATCAATTATAAGATAAAAAAAGCTCCAATATTTTGCGCACCACACATGTTTTAATTGACCTTCAATTTGTTTAGGTGACATTCGTTCAGAATGGTATAGTGTCTTATCGGGCCCTTAAGACCCTACACACAGTTTTTTAGACTCAGTGGTCAAGTTGTGCTTACCCAACGCTCGTAGGCCGAGTGTTTCATCTTACTCACTTTTTCCTGGTGTCACTGGTCAAAAGATCAATAAAATCAAAAAGACTAAGATCTTCTTTCAGTTATCTTTCCAACTTGTACTGCAGCGAGAGACAAACACAAAAAGTGAAAAAAAAAAACACAAACGTAAGGTGTCAATAAAGAGCGAAAAATCTATGTCGATTCTACCTACCAGTTTTTAGCTACTTTTTCTCAAATATTTCCCTTTCTATTTTTATTATTGTATATGATAGGTCACAGTCGGCGTAGTGTTCAAAGATACTCGGCGAAATAACAGCTTTCGACGATCTGAAAGAAAATGGGTGATGAAACAAATTTAGTAGCGCTTGCCTCAATAATCTGCGCTTACAAAAAAAGGCGACGAGTTGCAAAATTGGATGTCGGGATGTGCTTAAACGTTAGCAGCGTGACGTTTAGCCGTTCAGCAAGTTTTTACCTTTCGTATATGTGAAGATTACCCAGTCTTTCATTTACTGCCACTGGCTTTTCCCAAAACTCTTGTCCAATTCTGGTCAAGTTCAAAGCGTCGAATAAATTATCGCACGTATTTTTAAGGATCAAACACAATATTCGAACTTGGAATTACACAGCTTCAATGTACATGCCAAGTAATTTCTAACTCTATCTTGGAACCGGTGCAGAGGAGTCCTAAGGTGTACTCAGAAATCCGCAGGTTAAAGGCGACTCTAATCTGGTCAACAAAGTGGAAACAATTTATTAATGCCTGCCCAGTCAGGAAATATTGCACGAAGACGGGAATCAAAACTGGCTGCCCCTGTGTTGATATGGGATAAGTTAGGTTCCACGGAGGAGCAAAAAAGACTTCTTACATATAACACAAAAATACTAAATGCAAGATACCTCTGGAACAACGTCTCATAAAGCAGTGAATGTGTGTGAACGTTGTTACCCAGGCGCTTCATTACAAGCGGCTAGTACAAATTTATCTGCTTATCTTGTTCAACCCATTAACACATAATTGTTTAACCAAACACTAGAGAATACACAAGCAGTTGTTGCATTAGATGCGAAGAACTTCTGTGAATAAAGTACCTTACTAACACATTTGAGGTCACCTTATTATTATTGTTTGTTTCGGTAGTGTGTTTCACAGTCGTGTTACACTTCACAAAAACTGGGCTGCTTTATTTCCTCCGTGAAGCGCAAGATACCCGTACGATGTGAACCACATATATATAGCAGCAAGTTAGCGAGTGTTGTGTTTTCAAGCAGCGCTGGCTGCAGGTGGCGTCAACGAGTGGTTTGTAGCCCAACGCTCGTTCATAAGGGGTATTGCAGCTCTCCTTCGCACACGGGCACACACACACACACACACACACACAAATCGAGAAGCTAGAAGTTGTTCTCGTGTACACCATATTTCGTTCGGATTGCCTAACTGTTCATTGACCGTTGTTAGGTGCAGTCGCAAGACAAAGAATAAAAGTTAACCGACCGCCATAAAAGCATCCTGAGAAAAGATAAATTATATATGTAAGAACTCATCAGATAAATTCAATTAACATGGATGTTTCTCAGTGACTACGGTTCTTCTATTATCAGTGCTGTCTGAAAACATTTTCCGCGGTCCTTAAAAAAACCCTATAATGACCCGATTGGATGTATTTCGGGCCACAAGTTGCTTCTGTAAGGCCTGAGTAAGCTAATAAACTCTAAAACAAGGCTGTCTTAAAAGATCTTGATTAGTACATTCACTATTTTCTTCTATGTCCACTGCGAACTGGAGCGCAAGTAATGTAATGAGACTGAAACACGTTCCTCACTAGCAATTTTTTGCGTAGTGCGAGTCAAAGAGCACACAATGCTGACGCTGACTGCACAGGAGTACGCGTGCTTCTTCTTCAAGTGTAAGCATTCGCAAAGCTACGCTGCAGCAGTAAAAGCACTATGTGCAGAAAGCACATAGTGGAACTCAATATAGGCATGCAAGAAGAGAACGAGAAATAATATAGTTTGGCAAGTACTAGATTACTAGGCGTTTTCAGTTTTGCTAGTCTCTCTGTTTACTGCCGTCTGAGTTTCTGTTCATTTTTATTAGAAATAAACATGTATATGCCCTCATAAAATAATAATATTTCTTTATCAGCACGTCGCGGTGAATTCACATTGATGACTGAGTGGAAATGGTACGTAAAAAGTTGTAGTCCAAAGGCTTGTCGCATGAACTTTTCTGAAGCACACTGTTTTCTTCCGTTCTACAACAAATGAATTCAAAGACAAACACAGCCGATGTGATACATTGGTTTTCTATTATCTTTGTTGACTGCAAAATTAAAAATATTTGAATTATGAACATAACATATATACGAACCTATGAAGTCTGGCTACCCTCCCTCTTTTTTTCTTGCTTTCAGTTACGGTTGAACGCATATGATACAAAATCTCTGCAACAAGATATCTGCTTTGAATATATGCAATGATACATTACAGGCTCAAGAAATACCACATATACTGGATCAAAATCATTTTACTCGATAAAATTTGTTGGTTTTTTCAACCTGAATATTATTCACATAATAAATCTGTTTCGCACAACTTTCAACCATGAGTATCTTTTAGAGTACATGTACTTTTGCATACAGTAGTTTTCTGGCGTTTCGCAGTTATTGAATTTCTCCCTTTGTATTGGGTGTACCAGCCAGTAAAGAAGTATTTGATAAACATTTATTTTAGGACGCGAAAATTGGCACCGGTTTTTGGATTCAAGGCTGGAAGCGACGTGAGATGTAGATTTTGACGATACGATGAGGAGCCCTTTTGCGCACAAATCGGCGAACGGTTTTTTATCGGTGGCTTATTTGACCTCTGTAATGACCATTTTTCCGTAATTATTAGGCTTTTCCAAAAGAGCCTCAGTTACAACCATAGCCCTTAAATACTGGAGAGTACTACCTTACATGCGCCTCGCGAAATCAGCTTCCCGAGATCCTTAGATTTTCGTGAAATACAACTTCTCGTCTACACTCTAAAAAAAAAAAAAGGGAGCGAGAATGGAGAAACGGGCTCCGTTCCTCCTTCGGCGCAGCGACTTCCTCCCTTTCGGGCGCTTTACCCGTCGCGCCCTCTCGCGGCAAGGACCAAAGAAGCAACGTTTCTCCTTCAGCGTTCAAGTTTCTCCTCAATCACGGGGGTCTTGCTCGCGCGAATGCGCACGCCAAGCCTATAGCCGGCCGCGGCCAGTCGCGAGCGATTGCTTTTACCTAAGATTGCTGTAAGCAATGCAGGAGTGACGTTTTCTTTTGTTTTATTAGTGTAGAGTAAAAGCCTCTCTTTTTTTTATCGTCAGGCACTCGCACGATGCTCCGCACACTTCCATGTGTGTCTCATGTTGTTTCATACTACCGATTTGTCACGAATACAAGGAGCTCTGCTTCCCAAGCAGTCTTGCTTTATCGATTACCTTAGAGTGTAAAAAAATAATGATTTTTTTCGGTGTCGACATACTTGGTAAGCCCACGCATTTTTAGTTTCGCACGGCACCAACAGCACTCGTGAATTCAACGAGGCGCGTAAAAAAGCATCACACTTAATTTTTCATCATTCTAGGAAACCTGATACCACTGTACACTCCATGCGTGAAAGTACGATCATATACAATTGATAGAGTTATACGTGCCACTACCGCCATATGGATGTTCTTTGCAGTTTACCCCCATTCGAATACGGCCGCCGTGGCCGGAAGTCGAACCTGCGTCCTCCAGCATAGTCACACGACACCCAATAAGGCTACGCTACCACGGCAGGTGAAAGCACAAAGGGAAACAGCCTGCGAAGTTTCACCGAGTGTTTATTCGCCAGGCTAGGTTACAACTATCAGAAACTTTTTAAACATCATCATAACTAAACTTTTGTGAAAAGTGAACCAATGACTTCTGTAGGTTAAACCAAATTCTGAATCGCATTCGTTTTGAATTGCCCATGCCAGCACTGAGAAGTAGAAAGGAATTATGCACGCGTGCAGTATGCCTTTCTCGTCCATGATTCTCCTTTGTCGTGAGAAACTCAACACAAAATGCACTTCTAGTAACAGCTGTGCACAGCAAGTAAGTACTAACGCTCACTCACCTTTGTGAAAACAGTATTCCGAATCCAGAGTAATAACCACCACAGCCGCAGCGCTAACAACAAAATTGTGGCACGCACAATAATTGCCAGTTGACTCGCGAGGCGAATCGCGAGAGGCATCTGAAACAGAAATGTATGCAGACACAACATTATATAAAGTTATAGTAAGCTTGCGCACTGCAGCGATAGTTCCTCCACTCGAGTATTAGAGCTGCCGCGCCGCCAACAGCCACTGTCATAGCTCACGAAAAAATACCGTCGGATGCGAGGTCATCGCTTAATTCTCTCGAAAGACCCACATTGTAACGTACGTATACACTGCTAGGACGGTCGTTACCGCATCACAAACCTTGTCATTGAAGGGCTAGTGGTGTACTGTATCCATGGCTAACGGTCACACTTGTGGTACGCACGTAAAAAGAATATAAGCAAACGTTAAGACGAAGCAACTAAACGAGGTCGACGTGACTACAGAACACCTACCACAACGGAGACAAAGTTTGGTCTGCATGCTGTGCCCTCTCCAAGTAACAAGAAGAAAAAGAAACGTGACCTCCGAAATGGCTAACGCGCGGCAAGTGTTTGCACTCTCGAAGGCTTCAAGAAAAAAAAAGTAACTGTGGCAGTGTTCAACAGATGGCGCAGCGTTCGGAATGCCGTGGGAAACTATGCAAGGCTTGGGGGTATCCGCCTTCGTGAAAACCTGATAAGCTCTAGTAATTATTCCGTTCATTATTGTGCAACCATTGATAAACTCGCGTTTGTCTTAGCATCAGATACAATATATTTACGTGTGCGCATGCCGTGATATTAATACGAAACGTAAAAAAAGTGTAAGAAATCCTACCTGTAACCTGTGCCACTATGGTCAGTCGAAATTCATTGCTATATAAGCTGGCGCGCTATTATAGTATGGTGTGAGTAAACACGTTGTAAAGGGATTCGTTGGTGTGAGTGGTTGATTGTGCTTTTGTTGCGTATTCGTTAGCGTATATGATAGCGTATATTTGTTGCGTACTATATGTGCAGTATGTGTGCATGTGTAGTTATATGCATTGCACCAGCGCATAGTTAGTCTTCCGGTGTCAGTGACAGTAATCCTCAATGGGCTGTGACGTAAATAATCCTGAATGGGCTGAGGCGTAAACAATCCGAAATGAAGCCGTGAAAGAGGGCACGACAATGTACCTCGCGGCAGGCAACTTTATTTTTTAAATTTTGTTCAGTCCCTCTAGATGGCGCCAGCTTCTACCTACTTCACCGATATGACGCTCTCACACCTCCAGCTACTTATATAACGTTGAACATCTGTCTATCAAAGCTGCAATACTGAGTCGCAATGGTTTCGCTGCGATCGAGTCAACGGTTTGGAGGCACATCTCGTGACCTGTGGACCCGTAAACGCATGGATAACCTCGCTACACTGTGAATCTGCGAGAAATGAATACAGCAAGCCTAGCATGCACTCTTCAGGTGAGGGCTCTGCAGTATATATCCGTGTCTATCGGAGTGAACGTGGCTTCGCTGACCGAACGAAAGGTACTTGCTCCGTCGTTCTCTTTCGCGGTGTGTTCACCGCCACAGGTTCGTCTGCTTGTTTTTATAATCATTTCGCACAATATCAAGCTCAGCGGGACTGTTTTTTGTAACTTTCAGTGCCGTGTACTCCTTATCAGTCGAGAATTGTTGCATTTGCTAAGCCTACTCGCTTCGCCGGGGGGCAGCCATGTTGATTTTCATAAGGAGGAACGTGTTTCTCCGTGGATGAGGGAGCAACGTTTCTCTATTTAAAGACGAACATTGGGGACATCGCCGTTTCTCCCTAAATGGAGAGCACGTCACTCCATTTTTTTTAAGAGTGTAAGTGTCAGATCTTTAGATCATGTTCATTTGCCTGCGCCTAATTTGCCTGGAGTGAGAAACAGCTCCATATATTCGCAAATACGACACTGAGGCCAACATTCCAGTGGCATAAACATGTGTTGAAAAAGTTTGCTCTCATCTTCCATAGACTTACGGGCACGTCACTCACGTTGGGCTTCCATCGATTCTGCAACCTTCTCGTTGCACACATTCCAAGCTTTTGGCTCCAGCATTGGCTTCTCCGTCACTTTTTTGTGCTAACGGTGCCGCACCCACTAGTCGTCAACGCTGACAATGTCAGTTAACAGCACACCTTGATTCCTTGCATTGGTGTAGGACGTCCGTCTGCTCCCTTCTTCATCTCCAGCGGACCACTGGTGAAACGTCGGATTTATCCCAGTTTTCTGGTACAAGTGATGAGCATGGTTTTCTTGTACATACCAAAGTTATTTTAGGCCGGCTTAAAAATCCTCAATGTTAAAAAAAACAGGGCGTGTTCATGACCTTCAGTGCTGTTTGTGACTGCTCAAAAAATCTGAGTGCTATAAGTTAGAGGCGACTTCGAGGCATGGGTGTGCATGGTGCTCTAGTACACTGAATCTTCGTTCTTCTGCTATTCGTGCACAGAGACCCAATACAGTTCCGGTGACGTCGTTATTAGATCGATAGAGGCTGTAAGTAGCCAGGGCGTCAAAACGCGAACAAATTAACGAGGTTAGAACAGTACAAATGCCTCTTCGTGGAACCTTGATATTTTTCAAGGGTTCATGTTTGCAAGCCCTGTCTTTTTTTTGTATTGAATACGCATAAACTAGCTCAGCTCTCGAATATTGATAGCAGGCCAACTACCGAGAGACTGTGATGTCATTTCACCATCTCAGCCGCCATGTTGGAGCCATGCTATGCTTGTATGATGTCGCGGGCAACGCATCGATACAGTGGCATTGAATTTCACGTAGGAATTCAGCAGCCTAGAAGACTTGTATTGCATACATGTTGTTGGCAAGGAATTGTTGGTCGACAGCATTTTCAGCTTGTCGAATCAGGCATATAAATATGATCACCGGCTTCCCACTGACTTAAGGACACAACAGTTTGTGAGCGGAGATTTTTAAATAAATGTTCGTAAGGAATGTAAATGTGAAAAATACATACTGAGGGCTTCCGTTGCTAGTTTCTTTATGTATTACTGAGCCTACGCTTTATATATAAAAATGAATGTTATTTCATTCATCCATTCACTCAAGCTGTGGTGGAATATGTTTACAGGGACTGTCCACTCAAGGAGAGATAAATCGCTTGGAAATAAAGCATGAGATGAATGGTAGAAGGAAAAGAGAAGGAAAGACATTTTAAAGTTCGTCATCTGGTCTAGTTACCTTCACTGCTCACTTGGTTGTTGGTGTTGCCTAAGTGTGTTATTCATATATACATATATACATATATACAATTTTACATATATGCAACCACATAGCTCTCAAACGCTCAATATCTATTCTGAGTAAAGCATTTCACCTCGGTTTTGAAAGATTTGCCTTCAGTCCGCACTCTTCACTAAAATCATGGCGATATCACTCGAACAGTGGCATGACGAGACAGGCGACTGATGTCGATAAGTAATACAGTGGCATTGCATGTGCAATCTCGTAAAGACGAGAGAGATATAAATATCAAATATGTGTTATGCACAGCTTTGACATATTTTCATCATTTTGTCATCAGTGTTTATGACTACAGGAAAAAGGATGAAAGTTCTGCTTTCTTTCGGAGTTTTCATCTTTTAACGGGAAACTGCTAACACTGCACGGCACATGGTAAACTAGAGAAACAGCGGTCCGCAAACAGACGACTGCTTGAAGACACGCTTTCAGACGTGGTGTTATTTTTCGCGTTCCCCGCTCATGAGCTGCGCTTCAGTTGTACTTGGCAACAATCCACGCTTCGGAACGCTGCCAGCATCTGCTTAGACTAAACCAATCGGGTAAGAACCAAGCACTAACCTGACGTTGCCAGTTAAGGAGACGATGAAGCAAGGACTCCCGGGAATTCCCGATGGGGCCTGTTAACGTCTTCTTGCAATAAAGAACTGCAATTAGGTATTCGCAAAGTAGCATGAATCCTGCTCTTTCTATACATATAAGAAAGCACGCCTAATTATAAAAGTATGGTTAGGCTGAAGAACTCTTCATCTGTAGGTGCGTAGGTGTGCAGTCATAAATCTCTTTATCTCCAATTCAGAAGTTACACGTATCCTCATTCTCTTGATGTGATTAGAAAAGGGATCACTGCTTAATTTGATATTTAAAAAAAGCACACGATGCACATTTTCAATTTATGAACACTGACAATCAAAATTAATTGCTTAGCTTACAACGTTCATATTGTTTGCTGCATGTGCAGTAATCTGTTACTTAAGTAGCCTCAAGTTATTGTTTGTAAAAACGCATTTCCGAAATTTATTCTCGCAAAGGATAGGTATATTGAAAAATTTCTAGAGCGTGTTTGGGAGAAAGGGAGCTGAAAGATAGCGTCAGCTAACGAGCTATTTTTACCATTTGATCTAGTTTATTTCCTGTATATCAAAAACACGTATCAATAATGAATAGTATTTGATATCACGATTCGAAAACCACATACATACCGATCTGCCAATCACTAAAAACTTCGCTCATGTATTGAAAAATTTTTGTTCGGCGATTATCTTTTAACTCAAGAGGGCAGCATGCGGTGCTTCCTGAAAGCAAACGGTCAAGACTACACCCGCCGGTGTACCTTACTCGAACAAAAGCTTATCTATAGAAATTACTGTAGGCGAAAAAATAATGAGAGCCTCATTTTACAATATCCTGAATGGCCAGCCGTAAAGTAAATTAAAAAAATGGCAGCATATCCACGGAGTGAATGATAGAGAATGGGGCGAAAAATTCGTCCGTCCATTCGTTCTTGCTTCCGTTCGTCCATGCGTCCGTCAGTGTGACCGTCCATGCGTCCATCAGCCCGTCCGTGCATGCGTCTGTTCGTGCGTCCGTCCCTGCGTTCGTCCATATAGCCGCCCCTGCGTCTGTTCATGCGTCCATCCATGCATCTGTCTATGTGTCCGTTCGTCCATCTATTCAACACTCCAAGTACCACCATCTCGCATCTTTTCATCATATATTCCCCATATAAAAGCACCGCCATCCAGCGGACATTCCAAGGACTAAACGAGAGGTGGCACACGCACACTTTCTTACGGCTTGCGCTTCGGGTCCACTTTCCACCTTTAACCACCTCGAGTTCATGGTATATACTAGTTCACTGTATTCATGGCACTGCGGCTGAACGCTCACTAAACATTTCGAAAACCAAGGAGGTTACGCCCAGCGAGTATGACGTAGCAAAATTTTTCAGTCAGATAGTGCTCAATGTACACGCCAATGGCTGCTAATGGGAAATGAGAGGCGGAGAATTCGGCTTTTACTTTCTTACGGCTTGCGCTTCGTATTTACTTCCCACCTTTAACCTCCTCGAGTTCATTCATGGTATATACAAGTTCATTGTATACATGGCACTGCGGCTCAATGCTCGCTAAACCTTTTTAAAGCTAAGGAGGTTACACCCAGCGAGTATAACGTAGCAAGCCTTTCTTGTCAGATAGCGCTGAATGTACATGCCAATGGCTGCTAATGGTGATCGCAGCCTGCGCGTTAACTAAAAGCCAAATGTTCCCCATTAGCAGCCATTGACATGTATATTGAGCACCATTTTTTATTGTTCAACAACGCGCAGAAGAAGTCTCTCACCGGCACCACCTTGAAGGTCAAAGTGTTATACTTGTTACATACTACGGGGGACAAACGGGTGCCGCTATAAGAAGCTTCGCCCCTAAAAAACATGTGATGAAGGCTGTCATGCGCGGGATGCGGGACGCTTCCGACGGGTCATCGTGCCGCTTGTTTGAGATCACTACTTCTTTACATAGTTTCGCAGTTCCCGTTTTCCGGGTATCAATGACGTTCAAATTACAGATCATGTGTGTAAATAGCGAACTAGTTGTGGAAGGCTAAGTCATTATGAATACAATGATTTGTTCAAGACAGAAATTTTATGGTATATCATAAGACACTAGAATGATGAATAGGGCCGTACTTTCGCCCAACGATATGACAGATATGTTCTTGCCCTGAACGAACAAAGACAGAAAAAAGAAAAGTAAAAGGCGGTCAAGTCTACTGGAAAGGATTCCGGTCGAGACCCTGCACTGAGTGATCTTCAAAGACCGATAGAAACGTGAGAATAACAGAGAAGAAAATCTGAAGGAGAAGAGAGATAGGGACAGTGAATTCGCTGCAGTGTGTGTAACCGCACTGCAAGCCAGAGGCGTTCACACAAGCCCGTTGTCCTCAAAACATCGGGAAAGCTTTCACTGCTTCGTGGGGCATTGACAGATGAGGACGACATGGTGATACTAGCACGATAGTGACATTTCCCTACAACTACCACTACATAAAGAAAAGCTTACCGCATCTTTACGGTATGATCAGTGCGTTGCCCTTCGAGATGCAAAGAACCAGGTAACTCCGTGGCCTCCAGGGCAGCGCGTCTGCTACGTGAATTTCGGTCACAGTGATGTGGTAGTCCCCAATATGGCCTGAAGGTCAGTAATTCGTATAGTGAGAAGCTGTAACGTAGCTGAGCCGATTGGTTTTTATAGCGTCACTATCAAGGCCTTTTAGAATGTTTTACGAATTCTTTATAGCCTGAACAAACCTCAACCACCCACACGGTGTTACTAGGCAAGCAGCTTGCCCTTACAACAAAAATTGTCGAAATTTATTTTCTAGAAGAAGGGAACTTTAGTACCTGAAAAAAGGTTCTCTGGTCTATAGGCACATGAGTTTGACGAGTTACATTAGAAGATAGCTACATCAAGCGGCTGTGGATTGATTCATTGATTTATATGTGAGGTTTAACATTCTGAAACCTCAATATGATTACGAGAGACGCCGTAGTGCAGGGCTCTGGAAATTTGGACCACCTGGGGTTCATCAACGTGCTGAGCACACGGGCCTGCAACATTTTCGCATCAATCGAAAATGACTCCGCCGCAGCCGCGATGATGACTCCGCCGCAGCCCGACCTTTAAGTGAACAGCCGAGTGCTTTAGCCACTACACCACTGCGTTGGGTCAAGCGACTGCTGCATGCTTCAGGTATATTGTCGCTAGGTGAAACTACCAGAATACAGGACGACGGTGCGACCAGAAAAAACGATGTGTGTATTAACAGAACAAAAGAGCAGCCGCTTCTACTTCTTCTTCTTCCTTGGAGGAACCGTGGGTGCGGTCCACGCTCATCACTTCATCGTACTCTGTCTTCTTTCCCGGCCTTTAGCCGTGACATTAGCCTCCCATTCAAGAAAGCATCGTCCCGATGCTTTATAATGAAAGCGGTTTGTACTCGTTGGAAACGCATGAGTTCATTCGGAGAAATAAGGCTTCAGGCGTACCACGTGCACAACTTCTGGAGCATACCTTTGACGCCTTGAAGAGTGCGCAGTATCAGGAACAACCTCATAATTAATGTCACTGAGACGTCGCAGAACTTTATAGCGACCGAAGTACCGTCTTAACAGTTTTTCTGAGAGGCCACGGCGCCGAATAGGTGTCCATATCTAAATTTTCTCTCCTGGCTCGTAGGAGACTGGTCGGTGACGAAGGTTGTACCGTCTTGAATCGTAGTCCTGCTGGCGACTAATACGTAGGCGTGCGAAATGTCGGGCTTCTTCGGCCAGCTGAGTGATATACTCAGCATCCGTTTCAGCGTCTTTGCACTCGTGCGGCAGCATAGCATCCAGCATAGTGGTGAGTTCACGACCATGAAGAAGGCAGAATGGCGTTGTTCTTGTTGTTTCTTGATGAGCCGTGTTATAGGCGAACGTGACATACGGCAAGATCTCGTCCCAGTTTTTATGCTCCACATCGACGTACATGCAGAGCATATCCGCTAGTGTCTTGTTGAGACGCTCCGTAAGACAATTCGCTTGCAGATGATACGCCGTTGTTCACCGGTGGGATGTGCCACTAAGTTTTAAAACTGTCTGTAATAGCTCGGCTGCGAATGCACTTCCCCTGTCAGTTATTACCACTGATGGAGCACCATTCCTCAGCACCACATTCTCTACGAAAAATCGGGCTCCTTCACTTGCCGTGCCCCTCTCCAAAGCCTTGGTTTCGGCGTAACGAGTGAGGTAGTCGGTGGCTACTATAATCCATCTGCGACCTGCTGATGAGGTTGGAAATGGGCCCAAAAGATCCATTCCGACTTGAGCAAATGGAGTAACAGGCACGTCAATAGGATGGAGGAGGCCTGCTGGTTTGACAGGTGGAACGTTTCTGCGCTGGTAATCAAGGCACGTCCGAACATAGTGTTGAACGGTCGCTTCAGTCTTGGCCAGTAGTATTTCTGCCTCACTTTGCACAACGTATGCGTGTAACCCAGGTGGCCGGATGTTGGTTCATCGGGGCATGCCTGTAATACTTCGCTCCTTAGAGATGTTGGGACGACGAGTAATTCGTCGTTTCCGTGTGGCGTGAAGTTCATCTTATACAGGACGTCGTTGCGCAAGCAAAATGACGAAAGCCCTATCGCAAACAGTCTAGGTACAGCTGAAGTGCGACCCTCTAAAAAACGTATTATGAGTTCTAGTTCGGGGTCGTCTCGTTGCAGCTGTGCGACAGTTGCCGTGTTTACAACTCCGACAAAGGCTGAATCGTCATCTTCTGCCGTCGCAGGTTCGTATGGCGCACGACAAAGGCAATCAGCGTCTGAATGTCGCTTCCCCGATCTCTAGACCACCGTCATGTCAAATTCTTGAAGCTTCACGCTCCAGCGCGCCCACCGTCCTGAAGGGTCTCTTAAATTCGTGAGCCAGCAGACGGAGTGATGGTCGCTGACAACATTAAAAGGACGACCATACAGGTATGGGCGGAATTTTATAACCGCCCACACTACCGCAAGGCACTCTTTTTCCGTAGTGGAATAATTTTCTTCCGCACGTGAAAGAGTTCTGCTCGCGTAAGCAATTACTCGTTCGGCGCCATCCTGCCACTGCACGAGTACAGCTCCTAAGCCGACATTCCTAGCGTCGGTGTGCACTGTTGTCGGTGCGTCATCATCAAAGTGTGCGAGGACTGGTGGCTTCTGAAGGCGTGCCGCAGCTCGTCGAATGATTTTTGCTGTTCTTCATTCCATACGAATGCGACATCTTTTCTGGTAAGGCGGGTCAACGGCGAGGCAATGCGCGAGAAGTTCTTAATGAAGCGTCGGTAGTAAGCACACAGTCCTAAAAACCGTGTGACCGCCTTTTTGTCAGTTGGCGCTGGAAAATTCGTTATGGCAGCTATTTTTTCAGTGTCAGGCCGCACACCTTCACTACTGACAAGATGCCCCAAAAACAGAAGCTCTTCGAAGCCGAAATGACATTTTTCCGGCTTAAGTGTTAGTCCGGCGGAACGGATAGCTTCAAATACTGAGTGCAGTCGCCTGACGTGTTCGTCGAATGTGGCAGAAAATACGATGACGTCATCTAAATACACTAAGCACGTCTTCCACTTGAGGCCTGATAGTACGGTGTCCATTAGCCGCTGAAACGTTGCCGGTGCTGAGCACAAGCCAAATGGAAGTACCTTAAATTCAAAAAGGCCATCAGGTGTCACGAAAGCTGTTTTCTCCCGGTTCCTTTCATCGACTTCTATCTGCCAATACCCACTCCTTAGATCCATCGACGAGAAATAACGCGCGTGACGTAGTCAATCGAGTGAATCGTCGATACGTGGAAGTGGGTAGACGTCTTTTTTGTCACCTAAATCAGCTTGCGGTAATCCACGCAGAAACGCAAGGTGCCGTCTTTTTTCTTCACTAATACAACCGGTGAAGCCCAAGGGCTTTTCGACGGCTGAATGACGTCGTCTTCAAGCATCTGTCGCACCTGCTTTTCGATGGCTTCACGTTCTCGCGGAGCTACCCGGTACAGGGTTTGCCTAATGGGTCTGGTCATGTCGTCCATTATAATTCGGTGTTTCGTCAGCGGCGTTTGACGGACCCTGGAAATCGAAGAGAAACAATCTTCAAACTTGTTAATAAGCTGCATTATACTTTGCTTCTGCGCCGTCAGCAAACATGGGCCAATATCAACAGATAGAGGTGCGGGGGTCAGATCAGTTGAATTATCTTTTTCAAGAGTTAGGCAGTCTGTCTTCTCGGCGAGCTCTTCCACGTACGCGACTGCCATGCACCTCGTTAGATCTCGGCGTTCAGAGCTGAAGTTCGTAACAAGGACGTGCGTGTGTTCGCATTTTATGCTTACGACGCCTCTTGCGATAGATAAACCATGGCTGAATAGCAGTGTTGGAATTTGCTCGGCGATGTTTTCAGAATCACTCGACGTGTCACATGTCACAGCCACGAGTGCACTCGACCGCGGTAGGATGGTCACGTCGTCTTCAAAGACACGCAAAGGCTAACGTCGCTGGTCTGTACAGGGCACATCAAAAACTTGATCTGGGGCCGTCCAAAACGTAACCGATCCCTCAGGAATGTTGATAATGGCACCGTATTCACGCAAGAAGTCCATGCCCAAGATCAGGTCTTTGCAGCACTCCGGTAAAATTACGAAAGTAGCGACAAAATTTGAACTGCCGATATTAATTCGAGCTGTACATTTGCCGGTCGGCGTCACCAATTGACCTCCTGTGGTTCTTATGTTGGGGCCCATCCATATTGTTCTCACTTTCTTTAGGCAGTCGGCAAGTTTACGGCTGATAATAGAGAAGTCCACACCAGTATCTACCATTGCTGTTATTGGGCGTCCGTCTATACAAATGTCTACATTGGCGCTTACGATTTCCGTTGATGTCGGTGACGTCGTATCGTCCTTGGTATCGTGCGTCGTACGATCCGTGGTATCATTCGTCGTATCGCGTCGTAGAGAAGATGTTGGGGGTGTGATAGCATCTCGACGGGCGGCAACCTTCCCCCCAAAGGTCGCAGCTGTTAGTTTCCCCGACGAGGGCTAGGAGATCTGCCCCGGACCACCTCGGAGTAACTGCGCTGCGGCGGCGAGTACGGTGCAGGTGAAGGAGAGCGGGGTCGACGATACGGCACTTCGGGTTGCTGTGCTTGCGGGCCTGCACTGCTGTAACGGCGGTTATCGAAATAGGCACAAGGGGAGGTTTGTAGAAAGTTGTGATGTCTTCGGTCACGGTACGGGCAATTGCGGAAAATATCGCCGGCTTCTCCGCAATAAAAGCAAAGTGGTCGACGGTCGACGGTGCGCCACAAGTCCGTCTTATGGATGAATGGTTGACTGGTGGGCATACCTTGCGACCAAGATGCAGGTGTCGGCGGAGTGTACATCAGCGCCGTTTGCATAGGCACGTTGGACTGTGGATACGGCTGCGGCGGATTGGGAGCTGGGGCCCACGGCTTGTTGTAAGGCCCTTGGCTCACGTCACGATAAGCCAGTGGTGACGAGTTGTACGACACTGGTCGACAACTGCTGTCCGTCGACACAGGGTCGACGGACAGCTGATGCGTAGCCTACAGACAGCTGGTCTGAGAGCGATTCGGGCAACGAAAATGCCTGGCGGAGTTCTTGCCGCACAACTTCTGCAACACAAGCCATGGTATTTTCTTGCGGAGTCACAAGGAGGTTTCGGATCTCCTCCCGAAGGACCTCACGAATGAGTTCCCGCAGAGAACACTCACTACCGGCCCTCAAAGCAGAGAGGCTGGAAGATGTTTTGTTTGGTTGGTCATGGTATCGGCGCCGTTGCTGTAGTGCTCGTTCGATTGTTGTAGCCTCTTTGACGAATTCCACTACGCTTGTTGGTGGGTTGCGTAGGAGACCGGCAAACAGCTCTTCCTTGACGCCCCTCATCAGATGTCGAAGTTTTTTACCTTCAGGCATCTTGGGGTTGGCCCGGTGAAATAGGCGGGCCATGTCTTCCGCAAACATGGCGACGCTCTCGTTTGGTTTCTGTATGCGTGCCTCGATGAGCTGCAGAGCAGAATCACGGCGGTCGATGTTTGCGAATGTCCCGAGAATTTGCTGCCGAAATTCCTCCCACGAAGACAGCGTTGACTCGTGGTTCTCGTACCACGTACGAGCGCCGTCTGCCAAAGCAAAGTAGACGCGCGATAGCTTTTGTTCAGTGGGCCAGCGGTTGGCTTTGGCGACTCGCTCATACTGGGCTAACCAGTCCTCGACGTCTTCATAAGCCTCACCGTGGAAGGTCTCAGGAATTAGAGGCTGATCAACAGTAAGCTGTGAAAGCCCTCCGGTAGCCATTTCTCCTGGTACGGTGTGTTGCTGCAGAAGTTCGAGTGGGATCGCCTCGGGACTAAGGCCTCGCTGTCGGCGACTGTAGCGGTGAACAGGAGTATCCACTGCAGGAACGGATTGCGGTGGTGGACTCGATGTGCTAGGGCGCGGAGTTGTCTCAAGCATCAGTTGGAGAAGTTCAGCACCTCCACCAATGTCGCTAGGTGAAAATAACAGAATACAGGACGACGGTGCGACCAGAAAAAACGAGGCCTGTATTAACAGAACAAAAGAGCAGCCGCTTCGACTTCTTCTTCCTCGGAGGAACCGTGGGTGCTGTCCACGCTCATCACTTCATCGTCCTCTGTCCTCTTTCCCGGCCTTTAGCCGTGACAATATACTACACTCAACACCAACAATTAGTTCAGTGATGTGGATATTACGCCACGGCGCCTTAGATGTACGCGTACGCGTGAACGAACGTGTCATGCGGCTTTACGTTTTGCCGCACTCTTGTAGTCTGGAACTGTCGTCGATACGCCATGCTGCATTTCTGTGACGTAGTCAATGCAAAGCTTTGGCTTGGAATGGCGACCGAGAGTACAGTAGGCCTATCAAATTTATAATTGCGACCTGACTATGGGAACCAATCGGCGTGCTCTATTTTTACAAGTAATCAGTCTGCAATCATCCGTAACTATCACGTTCGTGAAAAGCATATGGAATACTGCGAAGGGGCTCTGTCATGTTGTATATCACGTAAGATGCGCTGTGAAAACCAACCTGGGCATCAGCTCGGCTGTGCATTGTGACTGCCTCCATGTCGCCCACAATTGGCCGTGAGCCAACCGGTCGCTCGATCAGCGAAGGTTGTCCGCGGAGATGATCTGCGACTTCCCACTACTAGACAAATATCTCGGCACTGCTCAGCGACGCCTCCAAAAAAGCATCTGTGTTGCTGCCAACGATCGTAATTTTATGTCGAACGCTTTGATTGATATGTAGGGTTTAACGTCCCAAAATCGCTATAAGATTAGACACAACTTAGTTGGGCGTATATAACGAGCCTACGTAGTGACACGATACGTTGCGTTCACTGCATGCGAAGCGCTCAACGACACTTTGAGTTCACCGTATTGACCATATTGCCGCCAAGCGTATTGCGGATAGTGTTACGCATGCCGATACCGCCGGCACGCGGCCTTATCGTGGTCCAGGATGCACCGCGATTCATCTGCGAAGATCGTGGCCTGCACGTTGACCACTCGTTGATTACGAGATAGCCCCAGATTCTACGACGACTGTATTTCAGATGGTGAACGCGTCATACAATCCAGTGGGGCGTTCTGTTCCCCGACGGCCGTCGAACACGCTGTCCGCCACCCGTTTAGCCAACGTGTATATTTTTCTTTAGTTGGCACAAGTCCGCCAAAAAAACAGATCCCATTCTATTTCTACGAGCCTCCGGGTCTCCTGTCTTCGGGCTACCCTCACTCTTACGTGACATCTGGTGGAAGTGCGGGGTATGCACAAGAACCACCTTAAAACAGCCACTGCAGAGAACGAGGACGCCGAAGACACCGATACTCGAAGCAGCCGCCACCTCCGAAACCTGCCACCTGAGCTGGGCCTGCTACCAGACTCCACGCGACCACGAAAGGACACTTCCACAGCCACCATGAGCAACCCGCAGTCACCCAACCCTGTCATTCTGCAGCAGCCGCGGGTGCCCCCAACTTTGCATGGTTATGCCGCTGAAGACACAAAAGAATGGCTCGACCAATTCGAGCGCGTGGCTACCATAAACAGGTGGGATGAAGAAATGAAGCTTCAATACGTTTAATTTTGCCTGGACGGCCCCACCAAAACGTGACATGAAAACCATGACACCACACTGACGACCCGGGAATTTCTGAATAATGAGGTGCTCAGGACCTTCACCAGCATCATGCGAAAAGAAAGGGCCCAGCTGCTGCTGATAGGCCCAAGAAAGGCATCATCGTCTTCATGGCTTGTTGGTGCGCCGACAGGGGCTCTTGAAAGGCAGTCTGGGCCGGAGTGCTTACGACGAGCCGTGTAAACTACCTTCACGTCAAACCCCTGAGGCTGTAGGCTCCATTGTGCGAGGCGGCCAGAAGGGTCTTTCAAACTGGCCAACCCGCACAACACATGATGGTCCATTACAACATTGAAGGGTCTGAAATACAAGTATGGGTGGAATTTAGAAGTGGCCAATACTATCGCAAGACACTCCTTCCCAGACGTGGACACGGTGTAAGAGGTATTTTTTTAGGTGAGCGAACGGCGCGGGCTAGCAGCTCGCGGGCAAGGGGAGACGTTGTTCTCCTTCAGCGGCGCGCCAAGAGAGGGCGCTAGCAACTCGCGCCCGCCCGCGCTCGCCTCATCTCGTTTTGTCAGTGCTCTCCGTTCCTGTGTGCGCGTCATTTCTACTGTTTCTGCGACGTTTTTTTGCCGGTTTGACGTGCTGTGCTCAAGAACTGAACTGTGCTCAAGAACTAAAAACTCATTCAAGAGCATTCGCGATGGGAAAGTGCCTTGTTCCGTTTTGCAAAACGTGGTATAAGTCGTGCAAGGAAACGTATTCGCTTTTCACGCCGCCGAACGAACCATCGAGGCTCGAAGAATGGAGACGTGCAATACCTCGAAAGGACCGCGTGCTTCAAAGGATGGACAGAGTCTGCGAGAAGCATTTCGCCCCGAATTTCATCATGAAGACTTGGTCTGCGGAAATAGACGGCCATGTGCTGATGTCTGGAAAAAGAAGAGCCGGCTTAGCGAAAGACGCTGTACCGTCGATTTTCGAAGGGGCACAAAGATACCTCTCCAAGAAGACCGAAAGCCCTCGCAAGCAAGTGAAGCGACAAGCCCATCGTGTAGCCCCTTCAACAAGCACTTCTCGCAGTGGAAGCAGCACTGAGCCCATGCCGACGTCGCCTGGTGAGATCTCTAGCGCTTCAGGAGTAAGCGCTGAAATGCCCTTTGACAGCAGCACTGTGACAGCAGCACGCGTGCTCTACGCAAATGCCTCACGTGACTTATCTTTTGGAGAGCTTTTTAACTCGACGCCTGGCATTAGCCTACCACAATCTTCGTGGGCTGTGCATCGCACTGACGCGGAAGGCGTGAGGGACATCGTCTTTATAGACGCTGCGATGACACACAGAACAAGCGACGGCTCTTCGCTGGTGTTCAATCGAAAGGCGTTGCATGTGAAGGGTGACATGACTGTGCAGGCCTACGTCTTCGGCAAGCGAGTAGGTACTGCTGCTTTGGGCTTAAATCCGTCAGTCTCAACTGTATAGGAACTGGATACTGTGCTCAGCGTCATGAACAGCACTAGCGTGTGTTGCGGAGGGCCGAATTTAAAGGATTTCCCTGGTGTCGCTCCTGAGTGTGCTTTTGTAGACTGCCAGGGGAACTGAAGACACAACAGGTGCCTTTTAGTTCCACCCAGTGGAACCATCTGTCAGTTCTGCAGCGGCCTTGCTGATACATTGCGAATACATGCCAGTCGTCGAGCTGCAAGAGCCAAACAGGATCGACCATTAAAGCGCATCAGGTTACAAGTAGCCCCTGCTCAAAAACAGAAGGTCCACGCTTTGAGGCGAGCAAACTATGCACTCCAAATACCACGAGCACGACTCGCAAGAAGGAATAAGCTCCTGTTAGAGCAGTTGCAAGCTTCTAGGAAGGAACTTACACAGCTGCAGGAAGAAGACGTCTCTGAAAAATCAAAGGGCCTCAACTTGCCACCAGCGCAGCTTCTTCTGTTAGAAGAGTGCATATCGGCCGCAATGTGCACCTCAAAAACAAACAGGTGGTATACGGATGACTGGCTCCTGTTGTGTCTTCTTCTGAACATCCGCAGCCCAGCTACATACGCTTTTCTGCGCACTAATGACGTGCTGCCCTGTCCATGCGTCACTACGATGAGAAAGTACATAAGCATGGTTGGCCTCAAGTGTGGCTTTGATGAAAACTTTTTCAAAGCATAAAGATGAAGATTTCCTCTAAGCCACAGTTTCAGCGTAGAGGGATGCTGATATTTGACGAAATTCAAGTAAGAAAGGAAATATCTGTCCATTCAAAAACGATGACATACACTGGCCTCGTTGATCATGGAGAAACAAAGAATCAGAGTAGTGAGCTCGCAGATCACGGCCTGGTTTTCGCTTTTGCCCCGTTGGGCGAGAACTATTTACAGCCCGTAGCAATGTTTGCGTCCAAAGGACCGACTAAGGGGACTCTTTTGGCGCAGCTTTTGATTCAGTGCATCGTGAAACTTGAGCAGGCCGGAGTGTTCGTTGACGGCGTTTTGTGCGATGGAGCATCCACCAACCGCTCCATGTGGAAGCAGCTTGGGATCAGCGGCGCACTGGGCAGCGTGGTGAATGCATTCGAGAACCCACTGGACACTTCAAGCAAGGTGTATATCCTATCTGACAACCCTCACCTTTTCAAGTGCATTAGGAATCGACTATACGACAAGAAGGTATTGATGAAAGATGGCAAGCTCATTAGATGGTCATGCCATGATGCCCTGTTCGTTGCAGACAGCAAGCACTGTGGTGAACTTCGAGTGTGCCCAAAAATAACGTATAATCACGTAAACCCATCTAAGATGCTGAAAATGAGAGTTAAGCTTCCAACACAGATTTTTAGTAACTACGCGTAGCTAACGGGAAAATGTTTTACGCACAGAAAGGCGCACCACGTCTAACTAAGGCCGAGCCGACATTCCAGCTTACCCTTTTTTTAAATGACCTCTTTGATGCAATGAACCAGCGTTTCCCTGCAGAAGGCCTAAAACTGGGATGCAAAGATTTTTCTGTCCTAGAAGCTGCATCTGTGTGGCTAGACTCTTGGGAGACCAAGGTCGTGAAAGGTGAGATGTTCAAAGACGTTTTTTTTTTTTGACGCAGTCAACTGCTGAAGGCTTACGTGTAACAATTAAGTCGGTGCGGGGGCTTTCAGTTTACCTACTGAAAGAGTGCGGTTTCAAGTATGTTCTAACAGCAAAAATGAATCAAGACTCGTTGGAATGTTTTTTGGTATCGTCACGCAAGCTGGAGGGCAGAACGAACACCCTACACTTCCCACGTTCCTTCAGCTATAACACATGCTGAGCCTGTATTCCTTGCTAAAGACACCACAGTTCGGCAACTCCACAACTACTGGAAACAAGCAAGCTTCTGTTGTCACCTAGGCGGATTTAAGAAATATTTACAGTGATCCATCCTTGCAACACCCTGCCAAATTAGATCAACTGAAAGAAAAACTTGACGGCCTGATTGAAGAAGGAAGCTGGGAGTGCGAAGACCTCTTCGACTTCGACGACTCAGACGAAACAGTAGTTGACTGCATCGTCTACTACGTCACAGGATTCGTATCCCGGAAGGTTGGCAGCTGCACATGCTGCACCAGTTGCAAAGAGGCTCTTGCGGGAAAAAAAGGCACTGTAAATGTCCCTGAAGCCGACCTAGTGAACTGCAAAACAAAGGGCTGGCTGACACACCCAAACATGCATCTCTTCGAACTTTTCAAATCACTGAAGAGCATTTTGTAAAACATGCTAGTGACCGAGATGTATACGACAAAACCATTGATGCTGTGCTGGAGAATCACAACTTTATGTTTCCATGCAGTGCTCACAAAGAAGAAATGCTGGCAAAGCTGTTGCATTATTACGTGTGCCTGCGCATGCAGCAGTACTGCAGGCAATTGAAAAAGAAGAACGAAACAAACAGCCAATATTTGCGAAAAATGTCAAAGCTTGTTTGAAACAATCGATTGTCTGAGCGTGCAGACTTGCGAAAAATGTCAAAGCATGTTTGACACCTAATGTCGGGACGAGTGCAGTACCGCTTTTATAACCTTCATTCGCGTATAAGTTTAGGTGTACTCAGTTTGTATGTTTCACTGTTATTGTTTTGAGAACGCTGCTAATAGTTAAATAAATGGTGAAGAAACAAGAAAACATGTGTTGAATAAATTACAATGGCTACTTTAGAGGATAGAAAAATGTTGGTGTTGTTTTTCGATTGTGGTTTCAGGTAGAGTTTACCGTAAAAGCTGACAGGAGTGTCATGTTAGACAACCTTATGACTGCTAAAAGATAGAGGATCGAACTTCAAAAAATCGATTATTATCTAATGTCTTGTTCCTGCCGTGCTGTCCATTCAATGTTGTTGCAATTTCTCTAAATAAAATTAAAAAACAAGTAGCAGCAGTTGTCTCTAGAATACGATGAAACTTGTGCAACCACGCCACACGCTGGGGCCAATGTGACGTCTACTCAATCGCAGTTCGTCATAGCTGTACGGGTAGGTGCAGCGGCTATTAAGGAGTGCAAGCAAAGATTCGCTTGATTCGCAGATGAACTCCCAATGTTCGCTCACTGGAACGATATATTTTTCATTCGTCGCGCCGCGGCTGCGTTCGCACCAGCGTGCACACGCAGCGTAGCCGATTGAGCGGGCCGCAATCACTTTCGCCATCTATCGGCCGGCCCCCGAAGGAGAACTTTACGTCGACGCACTGGGCGGCGGCGCTCTCTCACCTAATAAACCTCTTACACTGTGGACGTGGAATAGTTCACTTCTGCTTTTGACAGTGAGCGGCTTATATACGCGATGACGCGCTCGCAGCCCTTATGCTTATGAACGAGAATGGCACCTAAGCCGATGCTGCTGGCGTCTGTATGTATCTCAGTTTCGGCATTTTCATCAAAGTGACCCAGCACCCGCGGCGACTGTAAACGTTGTTTAAGCTCTTTGAATGCCTCACGTTGCGCAGCTTTCCAGTTGAAAGGGGCGTCCGACTTGGTGAGCTGTGTCAAAGGGTCAGCAATCTGTGAGAAGTTCTTGACGAACCGCTGGTAATAGGCACACAGTCCTGAGAATCGGCACACTTCTCTCTTATCTTGCGGCTGAGGAAACTGTGCGATAGCGGCTGTCTTTTCAGGGTCTGGTCGTGCGCCATCTTTGCTTATAAAATGGCCAAGGAACTGTAGGCAAAATGGCATTTTTCTTGCTTCAATGTCAGCCCTGATGACTTAATTGCGTCCAGTACCGTCCGGAGCCTTTTCAGGTCGTCGCAGAAGTTGGAGGCGAAGATGACCACATCGTCCAGGTATACGAGACATATTTGCCACTTGCGTCCTGCCAGCACTGTGTCCATTAGACGCTGGAAGGTTGCTGGAGCGGAACAAAGTTCAAATGTCATCACTTTAAACTCATACAATCCATCCGCCGTTATTTCGCCCCATACAAAGTCATCCGTCAAGTGGGTGAAGTGGACTATGAAGTGGTCGCTGATGGGGCTAGCTCATCCCAACGACGCCGCGCACAAGAAGCGGTACACGTCGCCCGTTTAAAGCCCTATCATGCGCGCTAAAAGACGCTCCCTGTTTGCATCTCATGTTTTTTTTTATGTGCGCGTGATTCGTGCTTGTTTGCCATTCACCTTCGCACAGGTTGTACTTTTGTTTTTGTTTTATTTTAAACAAAGCATCAGGTCGATGCTTACGTTGAGGAGGGGAGCAATGCCGCGAAGCGTATTCCGGATAGTGTTACGCACGCCGACACCGCCGGCACGCGGCCTTATCGTGGTCCAGGATGCACCGCGCTTCATCTGCGAAGATTGTGGCCTGCACGTCGACCATTCGTTGATTACGAGATAGCCCCAGATTCTACGACGACTATATCTTGGATAGTGGATGCGCCTTGCAATCCAGTGGGGCATTCTGTTCTCCGACGGCCGTCGAACACACTGTCCGCCACCCGCTAAGCCGATGTGTATATTTTCCTTTAGTGGGCGCAAGTCCACCAAGTAAACGGATTCCCTTCTATTTCTACGAGCCTCCCAGTCTCCTGTCTTCGGGCTACCCTCACTCTTACGTGACAATATCAAGATACGTTTGGTTCAACTGGACGTATGCCCTTAAAAATAAAGCAGCTTTTGGGTGCATTTTAGCGCCCTCCTGCGGTAGCAGCGCAACATTGTTTCTCAAAATAAAATATACTGGTTTGTGGCGGACTTTGTTGCTCTCTGCGTTCAACACCGTCACTGCCGTTTAGCTATCTGGTTTCTATATCAATCAAAATATCGCGAGAGTGTCAGAACGCGTACGCTTCGCCTCGTCACGTTTACGCACACCGCTTTTTTTTGTGCGTACACTGCACATTTCTGGAATTGATGCCTTACGTACTGCATTAGCGCAGTTCTCTCCCGTGGCATTGATGCGTATGCGTGGGCTCGTCATAGAGAAACATACTTACATAAAGAGCGGACACTGTCGTAGGGCCCTGCGGCCCAGCTACTGTGCTGCCTTCAGCGCCACGAGTGGCTGGTCAGACCCAATAATTTCTTTTGCATAAATAAAATAACAAATCTTTCTCTTTCCGATGCGGAGATTGGAACCTGAACCCGTAACTTCATCCTAAGAAAGCAAGTGTCTTTAGGACTAGGCTACACACTCATCCGTGCACGCAAGGAGTAACTCTACAGCACATCTAAATCACATGAATTTATACCCTATGAGCAAAATAAATACAGAGAAACAACACTTTCTAGTCAAACTTTACCGATTTTTGTGTTAAAGCATTAAACGTCCTCAGTGCGACACGTTGTAAAGCGGATGTGGAAAGTTGCACAATTCACTAAAGTTTATTCTTTTCAAAAATTTGATGCCAACTAATTTTTCATTGACCTCCTGAGGCGGCTGTTATATGCCGTGACAAAAGAGGGGAAACGACCATGGGTGCGCCATCTAGCGGTCGGTCTGAGCCTATCTTGCTAGGCCACGAAGATGCTCGAGTGGCCACTCTTTATATAGTATGTTTCTCTATGGGCTCGTTACGTAAGCCCGACTAAAGGTGTATATTATGAGAGACGCCATATTGGAGGGCTCCGAAAATTTCGACCACCTGGGGTTCCTTACCGTGCTCCCAAATCTGAGCACATGGGCCTACAGCACTTCCGCTTCCATCGGAAATACAGCCGCCGCAGCCGGGATTCGATCCAGTGACGTGCGGGTCAGCAGCCGAGTACCTTAGCCACTACACCACTGCGGCGGGGCATGTGGAATGCTCTAAATGTAACCCAAGAGATGGCCGTCTTCTCGCTAACTCGCAAGCAGCAGTCTAGGCAGCGGTCCCGCTTTCGCTCGTTCTTCTGCTCATTGGTCCCGGTTCACATGCACACAGTCGGCTGTGGCTGCTGGTGGGCTAACTGAAGTTGTATGAAGCCGCTAATAGAAAATTCACCGACATCTTTGCGGGACGCCGGTGTGACAGCTGCGGCTGAAGTACTTGAGCCATTGCGCAGTGCCACTCAGGCCGTTTTGCTGTTTCAAGCCTTCGGTTGGTTAATGCCTCCATCAACATTTTTAAATGCGGAGCATTTTTTAGCGAACTGCGGTGACTTTTAGAAAGCCTATCTACTTAGCTGCAAACGGCTTTTAGCTCCCCTGGCCACCTTGACAATGGTATGATCACCATAATTGGTATGGCATAACATGACTAAATGACAAGCTTATTTGACTAATTACGACATGAAAATCACGACATATATGTCATTATTGTCTTAATTTACCTTTCATGGTCTTGCTGCTCTTGCGGTAGTTTCGTTCGCATGGCATTTTGCAAAACTGGTATGATATGACATGACTGCATGGCGAACATAAGTTACAGACTTTAACGTGAAAATCATGATAGCCATGTCATAAAATTTATGTACACGCCACGCTCATGGGTCGCTCGCAGTAGTTTCGTATGCTTCACATATACCAAATCAGGTATAACAGAACGTGAATTGATGACGACGGTAAATGACTGGTATAACGCTCATGGGTCGCTCGCAGTAGTTTCGTATGCTTCACATATACCAAATCAGGTATAACGGAACTTGAATTGATGACGACGGTAAATGACTGGTGCAATTGTTATCATCATGAGATGCGGGTCATGTAAGAACATCCCTACACGCCACGCCATGCATATCATGATAATCATGATATGCATGGTTTGTAAAACATCTCTACAAGCTACGCTCATAGCATACTCATAGCCGTTTCGCTAGCTTCACATATCCCAAATTAGATATCGCATTACGTTTATAGAAAACGAAGGTATATGACACGTCCAAACATGATAATGATGACATGCGTGTGATGCAGAACATCACTACATGCTACGCTCATAGTGTGTTCGTGGCCGTTTCGCTAGCCCCACATATCATGTCACGTGATAATAAATTTGCTTTCACTTGACGTGAATAGACGACGACGATAAATGACAGACAGACCCAAGCATGGTAATCATGACATGGAAATTTTCCACGGCATAGTTCCCGTCCGCCTCGTAACTATATGCTGATTTTAAAGTGACATGTCAAACTTCCTCAATCGTGCTTCACATATCATGGATTCTCACGCTACCTGGGATCCGCCTTGTTGTTTTTATTTCGCCTTCCACTTATTTTTCATGTTTGTGCCCTTCATTCTTTGCCCTGTGGGACTAACTATTTGCTAAATGTTTGTGATTTGCAGAACGCCGCCGTAGCCGACAACATGCAGGCATTTGTGTGCTCTGACGCGTGCAATGCGAGTAATTTATCATTTCTGTAGAAGCGGTTTCAGAAAGGGAACTGGACGAGATATGACAACGTGGGTGGACCTCATTGAAGATTTAACTGTGAATGCACTGAATGAAAGCAGAAATTTTTTATATATGCAGAAAAATAACTCATTTACTTGGCGCACCACCGTCTTTGGTTGGCGCACTCCCTGCGAATGGAGAAAAGCTTACATGACTAAATATTGTGCGCGCAGTCGCCAACTCTTT
Source organism: Rhipicephalus microplus (assembly GCF_043290135.1). NCBI lineage: Eukaryota > Metazoa > Arthropoda > Arachnida > Ixodida > Ixodidae > Rhipicephalus > Rhipicephalus microplus. Next base: position 69,737,995 of record NC_134707.1, on the reverse strand, counting down.
TTTGTCAACTGGACGTGTCATCATCATTTGTATAACCTCGTTATTTGTAGATATCATCATAAGGGCGTGTCAGCTACAGCTCGCCTCAAATAAAGCAATATCTCATAGGAATAGTGTGAGCGCGGCCACTATATAATTTTAGCGTGTTCTCTCCCACGTCATTTGCTAGCCGCCACGTAGAAAAAACACGTTATATATGAATGGTAATAGCCAGTGTCTAGATATCAATACATAATGTGAATTTCGGATGAAAATATCTTCCGCATAGAGTAGTTCAGTGGACCGACTCCTCTTGGGTGAGGCAGCTATGGAGACATCGTTGTGGTGTGAATGTAAGAAAGAAATGTTGCTTCATTCAGAGGATCTGCGCGGAATTACAGTTAGTTTCTAGGAAATAGTGCATGGGTAGCAGCTACTAAACGGGTGCCATCAGTCCATTAACAGAATAATAATTGAGGCGGCGCCATTAATCCCCGAAGAGATAAACTACACACGCCGTTAACAACACGTTGCTTTTAGTTTGTAAGTTTATACAGCGTGTACTAATCACACAGCACACAAGAAAGTAAACGGGCGACAAAACAAAGGCAGTTCCTGCCAAAGGTGCCATGCTTCTCTTCCTAACTGAAGCGATTGCGTGGAGTAGGTTTCTGTTAAAGTGGGTTTGCAGAAAGTGTTTGTTTCATCTTTGCAAGTGTGTTTGCATGTAGAGTACCACGCACATCAACTGCCCATATAAATGGCTTAATCACCCCTCTTCGAAGTGTTCTTTTCCTTATTTCTTTCGTCGTTTTTGTTCGATCGCCTTTAGTTCGTGTTATCGCTGAAATGAGCGGATTTGAAGCAAATTTCACTCGTGTTTAGCGCAGTATCACTTTAACTAAAGTTGCATTAGCGACGTAGTAGGAAAACTCAGGTCAAAAAAGAAGAAAGAAACATGCTCACCTTTCATGTTTCAGTGCCATGAGAGACACCGAAATCGCTTCAGGCATGTGCGCACACGTTCATTGTTCTTCATTGCCAGCTAATTTAGCTACCTGGAGGTAAACAGGCGAGTCGCGAATCCTCATATTTGCCATGCCAGCCACACACAAGCCTGAATTTTCCGCTGCGGGCGTCTTTTGCGACCATAGCAGTAATGGCCGAATAAAGAAATGCAAGAACAATATTACGCGTCTCCTCAAGCCTTTTTCTCGTACGAGCTGCTGCAGACTAGCGTCAGAAAGTCTCTCCTAGTATGTGAACACTATTCGTGCAGCGCAGTTTGCATACTGCCACGAGAATTCTTTTTGTTGATACTACTAGAATTCCCGAAGGTCCTCTATTTGTAAATGTGCGTAATGAAGTAGCCACAGTGCATTACCTAATTGCCTTTTGCGGTGGTAATAAACATTCTTTTATCAGAATAGATGGATATATAGCGATCTAGGCTCCTGCATCTAACACTTTGCACCACAGTGCAGCTTCACTTTTTTTGAGTATGACCTATCACAGCGTATGCTAAAGACACTACTTCGTTCATGTGATCTTCAAAAACATAGTGGAAGAAGAACAGAAGTCAGGTAAGTACCAACATTTTCTGTTCATAGTAGGGGAGTTACCATCTGAAGAGGGTTGCAGATCGAATCAAGGAATGATATCTTCTTTTTTTTTTACCAGGACGAAGATTATGTGCATGATGTTAAAGTAGAAATTCAAATATCAGCCCAAAGCTTAGCCCATTTTTTTTTTTCATTTTTCCTAGCAGTTCAGCATGTTAGAGTCATGCCTGGATCTGCTGTCGTTTCATTTAAGTTCTACTTTCGTTTCTTGGAAAAATAAGCCTTTCCTACAGCGATCTGGAATATGATTGAGCTCATCAGTTGCACCTATTCTTAGTGCAATATTTTTGAGTAAATTTGACAGGGGAATCGAGCAGCACATTTCTGGAATCGATAAACATGTTTTCAGGTGTGTGGATGGCTTCCTGATATTCACGCATGGCATTGATCTTTCCCGAGAGGTCCTGAACGTGGTAAAGGTGTTTAAGGAAAGTAGCATGGACCTTGAGTTTACTACCGAGCGGCCTAAAAATAACGAGTTGCAATTCTTGGATTTAAAATTAGAGCTTGGTAGGGAACACATTTGCTGGTATTATCAACCAAGAAGTGCCAAGCCAGTAATAGATAACGCGTCTGGGCACTCCAACTTGGTAAACAGGTGGATAGTGAAATTTCTTATTATGTCCACTTTGCAGAAATTGTGTGGGCATCTAATCAATGAAAGTTTCAGGAGTCAGGTGGAAATATTCCAGAAGGCGGGCTACCCGAAGCAGTTATTTTTCTCAGTGTGCACGGTCCTAGCCAGAGAAATGACGGGCAGAAAACGAAGATCTATTTCGGAGAGAGAGAAGCGAGAGAAAATGGCTCTCATTCCATACGTGCACAAGTTGGCACACAACTTAAAGCACGTTGGAAATAGATACAGCGTAGCCATGAAGTTTTCGGCAAAAACCAAACTTGCAAGCTCATGTCCACGCATTATTAAGCCCATGGGTTCGAAAGCTTGCTCCGTAGAACACAGAAACATGTTCGTGAAGTGCGTAAAAAGAGTAGTATACATGACGTCCTTTTCATTGGGGAAAAGTCTACAATAACCAGTCAAGAAGATGCGTGAACGACCGCTTTGGAGAACATCGCGTATCTGTTAAGGCATCGGGCAAAAGTCATCTTGCAGATCACTGCAGTAGCTGCGGATGTTGTCCTGTGTTTAAAGAAACAGATATATTATTTCGACACAAGGATCAGCTAACACGTGAGATGGTGGAATCTTACCACATCCGAAAGAGGGGACATGACTGTGTTAGTCAAGCTACGATTGTGCTGCATGATAAAGAGTACGCGTATTGGGACACCTAGTACTTGTAAAATAGAACAAATGATACATAATATGTACAATTTTTGTAATCCTGAAAAGAGAGGTTTCTGTTGCACCCTGTTCTGATGCACCTGCGCGAAAGACTATGTATCCGCTTTAAATACCTTTTCTGATGAATAAACCTTCAGTTGGGAGAACAAGCGCTGTCCTTTTCAGCCTCTTCTGTCCGTCCGTTTTTTAGTGTACTTAAACAAATTTTTCAATTATGTATGTCCTTCGAACGTGCGGCAAGGGAGCACACAGACCAAGAAGTGTGGCTGCTAAATCTTGTTGTAGCCCCTAGGCGTGACAGTTCTGAATGTGTAAGATAGCAACCGAAGAAACTTGTCGGCTAGCGTTCTGTGTAGCTTGGCTATCCCAAGATAGATTCTGAAGTCTCCACCTACACTGGTGAGATACAGCTTGTTGATGTCTGTAGGGTGACCAAGTGCTACGCGTACCAGTCTTCTTGGCTTTCTCCTGTACATGAGGCACATACTTTGCTTTCGTTTCTACATCTCGCTCGTCTCAGTGCTTTTCTGGACTTTTCGCTGCAGTTGTGGGGTATATTGCCCCGTACGGTGCGGTAATAGATGTACAACCTCACGAGGTGACGTCAGACTCCGGTTCGACCGCGGCCACTACCTCGAGGAAGCGAGGAAACACTTACAGTGAGAGCAATGACACTGAGCTGTACTCCGCATCTTGCGACGAGTCTTCAGACGACGGCTTTGAACCGGTCTTGCACCGCAAGGCCAAGCGACGGATCATCAATCCATCGCCGGTGTCAAGTACAGCCACCGTGAAAACGGCGCCCCAGCGATGACCCCATTCCATCCTGTTCGTGCCAAAGAACGCTACCGAAAGTCTGCATGCTCTGAACAGGCAAGCGCTTTCGCTTTATTTCCCGAACACTGTGCCGAAGGAGATTAAAGACGTACGGCCTAATACAAGAAGAAACATCCTGACTGTCGATGTTGTGCACCCGAGTGTGCTGAGCACGCTGCAATAAGTAACACAACTGGGAAACATTGCAGTTAGGTCCAACATACTAGCCGATTGTGCGACCACATCAGGAGTCATTTACGACATTAACACGAAAATCCCAAACGCAGACCTTCCAATACTTATAAAACCAGCGAGCCAAGACAACGTCATTGTCAGCGTTGAACGGCTTGGTAACACACGCTGTTTGAGAGTAACGTTCAAAGGTGACTGTCTTCCCGCATACGTGAAGGTTGGCCACTTTCATCAACAAGTTCGACTGTTTATTCCTATACCCGTACAATGCTTCAATTGTCAGAAGATCAGCCATGTAAAGGATGTTTGCAGGAGCTAGCAGCGTGCCCCCGGTGCGCCGAACCACACGCGGAAGACAACTGTAGCGCTACCACACTGAAGTGTCCTAACTGTTAGGGTGCTCAAAAGGCTTCTTCGAAAGAATGTCCGCACATAAAGAAAAAATTTTCTTTTCTGAAGCAAATGGTACGAGACAGCTCAACCCACAAAGAAGCTGCTGACAAAATCCGGCGAAGACGACGTCGCCGTCAAAGGTCTTCACGTCGAACAGCGCCACCTTCAGGCTATAAGTCGACGCATCAGGAAAGATCGCCAGATGCAGTTTCCAGCACGGCAAACACAAACGTTGGAAAAGAGCAAAGGGGCAGGCAAGTCTCTACAGAAGAGTGGCCTCCACTTACGCGTACACAACGCTCAGAAGAGCCGCAGCAGAAGCCGTCTTCTTCAGAGCAAGCTGCTGCAATGGAGGACTTGCGGAACACCGATGAGCAAGTGATAGCTCTTTTGCGACCCCTAATTAACGCCATTCGCTTGTTGTTATGCAACATGTACACACCATCAGCAAGAAGTGCATTGTAATTACTGGATGCTTTGAGTCCAGTACTCGCAGCGCTTGAGGAAATAATGGCTCACCAGCCACTGTCTCTCAGAGAAGAGGTCCGAAAGGCAGGGATTATTCAATGGAATGCCCGGGGACTGAGGTAAAGCATCGCCGATTTCCGTCGGTTCGTCTACACCAATATGTTCCCCATCATTGTCATCTGTGAGCCAAATTTGCAGAAAGAAATCAGACTTTCTGGTAATGAGTCATTCATGTCGTCTACAACTGCGGACAATAGCAAATTCAGATGTTTATTCGCCGCGACCTCACCTACATCCATCACTCAGTGTCACCCCATGACGACAATTAATATATAAGTATAACAGTGAAAAGGAGACTTACCATCACGGTTGTGGGTGCCTACCTCTTGCGGTCAAGCCGTTTTGACCATACCAGACTACAAGGTATCCTGTCAGCAACTTCTCACCCATGCATAATAATTGGTGACTTCAACGTCCATAATACAATCTGGGGAAGTTTGAAGACCAATGTTAAAGGGAGAAAGTTGGTGTCTTTCGCCTCCGACAACCAACTTTTCTTGCTAAATGATGGCAGTCCAACGTTCCTACGTGGTTCAAGGTATAGCAGCTGCCTTGACCTGGCCTTTGTCTCACGAGGCCTCGTTAGGCAGACTGAGTGATTTCCAGACATAGAAACGCACGCAAGTGACCACAATCCCACTTACGTCCAAATCAAAGGATTGTCCCATGCTAAGATACGCGATAGTGTTCAGAGAGTGAACTGGTTGAAATTTCAATCTCGCATGGAAGAGCGATGCGAAGCAAACATATCCCTCGACATAGAGGAGATAATTAAAAGCACAATACACGATACTACGTGTATCCTCACTTGCTTTCCCAAAGTAACAGAATTTGACATTGAGCTAGAACGACTTCGAGCAATCCGACGGCGTGCTGAACGAAGATACCGACGCAAGGAGGCAATAGAAGACTTATGGATTGCTCGACGTATACAAAAGAAGATTCAGCGCCGGATAAATAATCTCGAGTCACAACGCTGGACTGTTTTTGTGAGTCACTTGACCCACGAAAACCTTTATCCCAATTGTGGAAGATGGTACGAGGTCTCCGCACAAAACCCACTCAGTGGTCACCATTCAGGGCTCTCTCACATTCTGAACAGAGACGCGGCATTGACGTGGCAGAAGGCTTCTGTGCCAGAGTATCTGGGCCACTCGCAGTGCCCAATAGCCTGTTGCCCTCGACTTATTGTCCACAAACACTGGATTCCCGCATGAATATGCCTTTTTCAATTGTGGAGCTTAGAGCAGCACTAGCTTTGTGTGGACGCACGTCGGCACCAGGGCCCGATAGAATTTCTTATAGGGCCTTGTGTTATCTGGGTGAACACGCGATAATCCTCCTTTTGGAGTTGTACAACAAATCCTGGCAAGATGGAACGCCCCCGACAAGCTGGAAGACAAGTCGCCTAGTTCCGCTTCTGAAACCAGGCAAGTCACCGTTGGAGCTCTCATCTTATCGTCCGATCGCACTGGCTAGTTGTGTAGGCAAAGTTATGGAGAGGATGATCCTGGGACACCTGGAGTGGTTCTTGGAGTGTAACATCTACACAGATGCCATGGCAGAATTTCGGCGTCGTCGAGCATCGATTGACAACGTAGTCGAGCTGGTCACTTACGTTCAACATGAGAAAGGCCGTAAGCGTGTCTGCGCATCTTTGTTCCTAGACATTACAGGGGCGTATGACAACGTTAAGCATGAAGCTGTTCTTACCGCTCTCGAAGATATAGGAGTAGGTGGTCGGATGTATCACTGGATACGTAGTTATTTGTCAAGGCGATTCTTCTTTGTCAGCACTGAAGACGGTCCAACCTCTCCACATTACAGCCACCATGGCGTCCACCAGGGTGGCGTACTCAGCCCTGTGCTGTTCAATCTTACCTTGATTGCTCCCACTGAGCATCTGACAAGCACGGTCAGGCTATCAATGTACGCAGATGATATCTGCGATTGGGCATCGGCTGTTCCACGCCTGCAGTTACGAGGGAGAATTCAAAAAGCTGCCACTGAAACATTACGCTACGTACGAAATCGAGGCTTGGAAATTTCTTCCGAGAAATGCGCTTTCGTAGCTTTTACACAAAAGCCTATGGATAAGTACACTATAAGCATCAATGGTCAAACTGTACCATACGTTCGATCGCACAAGTTTTTGGGTGTCATAATTGACAGGAATCTATCAGGGAGTGATCACGTTTCGCACATGAAGAAACGGTTCATGGACATCTGTAATATACTGAAGTTCTTTGCAGGGAAGACTTGGGGAATGTCTTCCAGTGCAATGCTACAGCTGTACAGAGTACTTTTTCCTGGTTTTCTGCGGTACAGTTTACCGGCATTGACCAATGCAAGCAAAACAAGCCTTCGAACGCTACACAGTGTTCAGTCCCAGGCACTCCGGATTCGCCTCGGCTTGCCTCGTAGTGCGTCGACAATGGCTACTATAGGTATCGCCGGTGACCACCTCATCACAACACATATCGACGTTGAGGCACTCAGGACACATATAAGGCATATTGCTCGGACACCCTGCCACCACCTAGCCTCTTTTCCAGCAGATAGACCATGTTCGTCATTTTGCCAAACGGTCACCACACATCGCGAATCTCTGCAAACATGCTGCACACCCGCCGCCAGGCCTCCGACTCATCCCTGGTGCCTGACTCGGGCTAACATCAGGGCAACTATACCTGGCATCCAGAAAAAAAGCAGATATGTCGTCACCTGCTCTAAGACAGTTTGCTCTGCTCTTGGTATACGAGACGTATCAAGGCTGTATACACGTATACACCGACGGCTCTGTTTTACAGAAGAGTTCAACGGCATCATTTGTTATACCGATAAAAGACACGGCAAGAAAATTCGAGACCTCCCACCTTACGACATCGACGGGAGCAGAGCTCACAGCTCTTCGTGCCGCATTGCAATTCATCAACGACCAACAGCCACAAAATGGACAATTTTCAGTTACTCAAAGGCGGCACTGCAATCCCTTCTATCACCTTTACGCCACGGCCCGTACGAACAGCTGGTATTTGAGATTGCAGAAAAGACTCACCAACGCATTAAGGAAGGACATGAAATAGCCTTTCAATGGCTTCCAAGACATTGTGGAACAATTGGCAATGAACGGGTCGATCGAGCTGCCCGTTCTGCCCATACTGAAAGCGATGAAATATCAATTCCACTTTCCAGAACTGGCGCTGCACGGAAACTCCGCACGCTTGCTCCCAAGCGCACCTCGTCATAATGGTACGAGTCACATTTCATCCATGCACGGTTAGGTACTTTAGACCCAACTCTCAGTCTTCGAATTCTTCTGAAATCACACCCGACGAGACGCTACTATGCTGTGCAGATTATGGTTGTGCGTCGCATTTACCAATGCGTACGCGTTCAGCATAGGAATGGCTGACACTGCTGCATGCGACCACTGTGGCAGTGATGAAACAACTTGGCACATTCTGTGTGAATGCCCACAATACTGCTTCCAGAGACAGTCACTCTGTAATGAACTAGATGAACTGAACAACCAGCCTCTTTCCGAAGAAAGAATCCTGCGCTGCCGACAGGACTTTATGTCGCAGAAGAAGGCTGTGAAGGCGCTCCTGTGCTTCTTGCGTTCAACAGGCCTGTCCAAACGACTGCGATCAGAACTCCCTGAATGTGTGCGCATGTGGTTTTTTTTCTAATTTATTTTATATCTCTCTATATCTATCCTCTTTCCGACCCTTTTCCCCACAACCGTACTGGGTAGCAAACCTATTCGTCTAGGCTAACCTCCCTGTCTCTTCCTTTTATTTATTTCTCTCTCTTTTGCTTTCGTTTCACAGTCGTACCTGCTGTACGTGTTGGTGGGGCCTGTCCAATGCCATTGCAACGTGCTTGTGCACGCGACGAGGTCACCTACGGCGACGCTGCTTAACGCAGGGCATGCGCCCGAAAGTCGCGCTCTATAAAGCTTTCAAAACTTGGCAACGGATGATGCCTACATTATAATTTTTTTTTCATTGAGGAAGGTTTATAAGGTTACTCAGAACATTGCGAATAGTCATGTATTTAAAACAAGCCGCTTTTGTGTCTGAGTGTTGCGTTTCGCCTTGCTTTTTTTGTAACACTTTTAATTAATGTCATTCATGGCTGATGTTATGGTCTTCAGTTATCTTTTCCTACCACGCTGAATTCGACGTCAAATTTATGAAGCCTTGTTTCATTAGCAATTCAAGTGAGGATTGCGCAAGTGCTTCATCGATCCAATACTTAGATTGTGAATTTCAGTATCTTTCCAGATGAGGCCCGCAAATCAACATGCTATTCACCAGTTTTTTGTATGTGCATTCTTTTTGTTCTCACCTTCCCCTTATAGCGTATATATTCCCTCTTTCTCAGCAATAAAGTTTGCTGTAAGTACATGCTCTATTCAATCTTTCCTCATTTCTTCAAATATTCTGAACACTATAAAAGGAGCTCTTCCTTGTAAAAAGTGTAGTTCTTATCAGCTCAAGAATACACCTTGCTCTAGCAATTACAAGCCATAGTCTAAACAAAGGTAACTTCTCACATAAAATTCGACATGTAGTCACCACTTCAAGTAAGTGCCGGCATACCACAAGGTGATAGTTGTGTGGCCTATTTACATTCCGACTTTCACCAAGGTTGTATATCTTTGTCAAAACCTTGGAACAAACCATGTTCTGAAAAAAATATGAAGTACTGCTTTGCTGATCGAAGCGTTACTTTGAATCAAATCTAAAATCAACAGTGAAGCTAAACCTGTCTTTGTAATGTGAGGATGGTTTACTTGAAACCGCGATTTGAAACCAAGAGATGGTAGAGCTACAACATGGAGGTCAATAAAGTAAGTGCAGTTAGTTTATGGGCCAGCAAATGGAGCTTTGTTCACCAGTATCAAGCTATGCGAGAAAGATAGTGATACCTCCTCTCAAACACGACGATTTCGAAAGCTCGCACTCCCGAAACGTGCTTGGCGGAATCACCACTTTTTTTTATGGTACCATGATGAGCTTTTTCTCTAGATCCAAATTGAATGAACAGTTGTTTTATCCCAAAACGAAACAAAGAAATCAGTCCTACCGGATATTAAAGCTGCAAGAATTGACTCTTAGTCGCAAACATACAGGTAAGCTTCGGCAACATAAGGCTTACACTAGAAGGGTAAAAATGAAGCAATAGGAAGAACGAGGAAGGTGTGAGTTGAGCTCGTCAAGCGCAAATATTGAAGACTGTTGGCTATAAAGTATTCTACGCAAAAAAGGTGCTTCTCGCATACCATTGCGTCAGCCAAAGCAGCAATAAGAATGGAGTAAGAATGGCAATAAATGTGCAACTGCTTCGCTGAACGTTACCGCTCTGCGCAAATACCACTAGTGGAGAAGCCTTCCATTGAGTGTCTATATTCCGTACGGCAGATAGACAATGAGAACAAATGGTCTCTTGTCTAGGCGTAATGATCAGCAGTAAAAGAAACATATTTTGGGGCGGCTATCGACCGGCGACTTAATTAGCCGGTGCAGCTGTCCGGACCAGATGACGTTTGAAACCTGGAACGTGGCGGAGGCTCCCTCTTATGCGCAGGCGAGCAAAAGTGCGGCAGTCCCTTAACAGTAATGTCTTCTTACGAAGCTTTTTGGCGCTTTATGCAATTCCTAACTGTCCGCTATGGAAGTGTGACTCGTATGGTGTTCTCATTTCAGAGAGTAGTAAAAACGTGCACGTATAAAAAGAAATGACGTCGGGAAATAGAAACCATTTTTGCACTTCCAATACCTTTCACAAAAATGATCATCCGTGCTTTTGGAGTGACTGAAGATTTTCAAAAATAATTTAGTATTTCAGGTTCCTGGCTTAGAATATCGACGAGAAGATAATCATAGAGACAAAATTGTTGCTGACTGAGCACTTCATCTCACTGCTTGTACTGGTACATGTAGAAAAACGGTGAAAAGGAAAAAGAGAAAAGACCAGAATAATGTGATAGATATGTGGGGTTATGATTATGAGAAATATAATTAAGAGGGATGTTGTAGCGGAGGGCTCCGGAAATTTAGACCACCTTGGTTTCTTTAACGTGCACACAAATCTGAGCACACGAGCCTATAGCATTTTTGCCTCCATCAAAAATGCCGCCGCCACAGCCAGGATTCGATCCCACGACCTGCGGGTCAACAGCCGAGTATCTTAGCCAGAAGACCACCACGACAACGCGTGAAGACCGGGTTGTTTTCCAGTTCAGTATAATATACAAGTGTAAACCGGGCTTTACCAGGCTTCGTGGGACCTCAACATGCATAACTTAAAAACCATTTATTTATTTCACAGGAGCTGTTCGTGAAACTGGTATTTTTTGGTCTTCGCCACAAAAAAATATCGGAGTGCCCTACAGCTGATTTGATGAACCTTATATTGAGGTATGTATATAATTTTTGCTTTGACAGAGTAGGCTTCGAGCTGTCAATCATATACTTCATATGTTTCAGAAAGTGTACATAGAGCATGAACAAGATTTACTTTTCATATTGCAGTGTATTACTTAAGGTTTTCTTTACAATCGCAATTTTTGTATTGCTAGTGTAATTTAAATTTTACCAGTTCAGTTCGATTCTGCTCACACCTATTTTCCTGCCTAGCTCCTATTTTTCCACATTCATTTATTTCTAAAACAAGTAAACAAAGTGGACAAGTTACAAGAGTGCTTAAAAGTATGCTAGACCACGCTTGAAAAAAAAAGTGATCCTAGACCACCATGCCCACCTACGTGCTCCTGAAAAGATTTGGTTAAAGAGTAGTACACTATGAACTTGCTAAAAACAGAAACATTATTGCCGTTTCAACCTTCAGGAAGGAGCTCTGATAAGGCAGCAACCTCAAAGCTTCCTCTTGTCAGGAGACGCCACGTCGCATTTTTATGGAGGGCCCGGGAGCAGAAGACTTGTGGTGCTGCCAAGAAAAACATCCACGGTGAACGTCGGTGAATGCTCGCTTATTCGAGGAATGGCGAGGTCGAATAACCATATTTCAAAGCACTGAAATAACAAGCACGGAAAAGAATCGTATGCCAGCGCATGGGATAAAAAAGGGGGGAAAGTGCACGCTCGATCAAAGATCCTTAAAACAAAATCTCGTCCACGCGAAGCGGTCACGTGTAGCTTCTCATTCAAGGGGGTGATATACACGGCTAGCCAAAACTGTAAAAAAAATGACCAAGAACGCTTCTTAATTGTAGAACCTGTGAAATGAGTAATTACGAAAAATTTTCTCGATAGCTCCGGCTGCTGAAACAATGGGTTAAAACAGACGTTTGGTTCATACCTATAGGGGGACATAGCGTGTGAGATAACGCTGTGTACCCATGGGGTACCATTGCATGATAAGACAAGCAGAATCGCTCGCTAGTGACATCTCAAGTTTCCTTGGGAGGATGGTTGAGTAATTAGGAAGTATATTTCCTACATGCATAGGCGTGCACTGTGGCTGATTGCTCTATTTGCAAGTGAAAAGAGGCAAATAAATTTGACTTCAGGAACAACAAACTTTTTTTTCGATTGACACAGAATAGAAAAAAAGCAGTCGCATAGTGAAAACAGCGTACGCAAATTCGGTCTATGAAAAAAAAACATCAATTCTCTGAAAAACTGACATCTTTTTCTTTTTTAGTGCTCTTCCCGCTAGCCCAGAGCAAGAACATTGAGTTCTACCCTGTGCCACATGCAAACGGCACTTCAGCGGTAGAACGTCGTTGCTTCCCGAGAAAAACATTATTATCAAAAACAAAAACAAAGAGAAGAACTAGGAAAAGTCGTGATGAAGTATATAAAGGAATGCTCATGTGGACAACGCGAACTCGAAGTCTTGTTCTTTTGCCCACGATGCACACGCTAGGGCGGCAGCCCAACCTATGTGGCGTCTTTTTGTTCGGGGTGAATGCGGTCGACATTGAACAAAAGAACCAGACTGATTGAACAGATCACGTCCCCTAAATCAATCCTCCCTTCAAAGCCCGGTCAATGGCGCGCTGCGTACGCAATACGTACGCCGGCCGTATGGGACGGCAGCCGTGTTACTCGTTTTCCGTATACGTGAAAACACAGCTTTGTCATTCAGTACGCGTTCACAAATTAACACGTGGAAATACTTTCGTGCACATGCGTATTGCTTTTTATCAATCAGCTATATAGTTCCAGCCATCGGTTTACTGATAAAAATGAGTAGGCACTGACAAAGTCACTGCACTAGCATATCGTCACTTGCGCAAGAAAATACACCATATTCAATCAAATGCGCGCGTTCTTGTGGAACATTCTAGTCGATATAAAATATTTTGCATGTCAACTAGTAGAAAAAGCGAGAAACAGCTCTGAGGTTCGGCGATAACAGCTAATAAACTACTGATGTAGTCGGTGGTGTGCCCATAGGACCGGAGCCAGCCAAAGTGTCAGGAAGATGACGAGCGGAGTTGATAGAGCTGTTGACATAGTCGTTTCTTCACATCATTTATAGGTTCAAGGTAGCGTAATACTACAATGATTATGGTAGATTGCTTCGGGCATCTCGGCGCTAATGTTTTAAAGTCCAAGTTTTCCCGAAATTCTTTGCAGGAGAAAAAACTGAGTTCAGGTTTGAAACTTCAAACTTCCACACTTCCACGATACACCTACTTTCCCCATATGAGAGTCGTCCCCTATTCCGAGGATGCGCTGAGCCCTCGAAATGCATCTGTGGTGCGCCACAATGAAATTATTCTTGACTTGCCGTGCTCTGAAGCTAAATAAGAGTGCACGTGCTACGTGTCCTTGCCGTTGGCATGCAAAATCTGGCGACAAACCACCTTTTCCAGCAGCGTCTATCACTATAGTAACGCACACTTCAGCAATGCGAGCGTCTCTTCCTGACTTCAGCTTGGGTTTCCTATGAGGGAAGTATACGACGCTACATGACTTACGAAACATACGCATGAGTGAAACAATCGACAAGGTGCAGCGCCGCATTCGCAATTCTTACTTCTACCAACGTTAAGCGGGTCACACGTACGTTCATTGCAAATATGTCTTTGTTAGCGTCGGATACGTGAAAACGCTGTACTCTTAGGAAAACTCCCCGAGCTACATGGGGAAAAAAGGCACGGTGGCTCTGGCCGCAACAGCAGCGTTATCGAAGGATCAAAACATTCACTCTCTGCCTTTATATTTAGACGGAAACGTACAGGACACAGCAGTTTTATGCTTCGTTGCGGGCTGCCTTGTTTCGAAGGTCAGACATCAACTCAAGAAAGTTGCTAACAGGCATGCTGTCCCCTTGGTGTCCTCCACGGCCAACAATATCTCAAAGTTGTGCTCCCGCACATGAGCTACAGTAGCAAACGTGGGTGCCAAATAAAACACAGTATCTTCCTCATTTCCTACATGAACTGTGTGGTATACTCCATACTTCTATTATGTGCCAAGTTCTACGTTGAGCATACGGGAAGATGCATAGTTGAACATCTTAACGAACATGATTAAAAACTAGCTAACAAAGTAGGTCAAGGGGCACATTTTTGAGGCTCATTTGAATTCCTGCATTGAGTTGGCACCGTGATTTAATGATGCGCTGTTTCTAGGCAGAAGCACGAATGAAGACGTGCAGCTTCCTTTGAGACTAGATCACATTCAGAAAAGCGTAGCTGATTGTATCAGCGACACCTCAGTTTCTTTGCGTGCCACGGCATATGAATCTTCTGAGCACATCTTAGGATATTGTGCTTTACGTGTGGAAGATGAAACTACGCGTGTGTATTCAGGTGTTGCGGTGTGATATAACATGAAATTTTATAAGTTAGTACGTATACAAGGCTAACCTGTGCATGCGCATACAATGTATATGGGTTTTGACATATTTATTTATTTTTGTTACCTCAAAGGCCCCGGTATAGGGGCTTTACGTGAGGGGTGGTCAAAAACAAATTAACACAACAGATGTTTGACAAGTCCTCCTTTGAAGACTACCGAGCTGGAGTGTGGCATGGCACCGGCAGAGAGAACGTTCCAGCCTTTGGGCGTCAGCACGAAAAAAGACAATGAGTGAGCTACGGTCCGAGCATGAGGCGGGTGAGCAAATTTGGTGCGATGCTCTGAGAATAATAAAGCAGTTGTTAATTTCGCATTAATCTGTTTCTTTCCTCACGTCCTTTTAATTTTCAAATTTTCGGTGTTGTTTGCGCTTAAGAAGTTCTCTTTTTATTTGGCTGTGTACAAACTAGACCCAACGCAAGTATTACAGCAAATTAGAGCTTCAAATTCTCTAGCTTCTTTTGTTCTGTTTGTTCTTTTTCACTGAACTGTTATATTTCGCTAATAATGCCCATGCATGAAAAAGCCAACGTTCATAAGTTTTACACATATATTATTCGAGCAGCCATTCCTGGACCTACGTGACACACTCCAGAACTGCTCATGTACTTCTTCCAATGTAGAGCCCAATGTAAGTTCAATGTATAGTTGGAAGCCAACATTCGTAGCCGAGAATTTCGTAGCAGTTTTACGAGCAAACATGGCATGCCCACAACAGTTCACCTTTGCGCGATTGAACTCACAACAGCAAAAGAAGCAATCAATGGAAACTTAAAGATGGTTTCTTCAGGACCACATAAAACTTTACATCAAGATAGTGGAATGCTGGTGCTAGATAACATCGAAATATATTAGTGAACGAGGCAGACGGAAGGAAATCACTTCACACGAGAGACGCTCACTCACAACTGCAGTTTTATATTGAAAAAAAAATTGCACGAGAACAACGATGCACTCAGGCTCAACCAACTATAACCGAGAAACGTCACCTCAACAAAACGAAACTCTTCCAAAATGTTTCGTTTTTCTCCTTCAACTACTTAAAAGTACACTTCATTATCACTTAGCGCAACGAAGGGAACACTGATGCACGCACTCGCATTCGCCCTAATCTGCTCTGCTTCCATGATTTCTCTGGTCAGTCTGAGATAGATTTGCTCCGAACACTCGTGCTGCCAAACTGCGGATTGCACCCACAATCATGTCATTCCTCTAAAGCGGTTTCCTTCTTTCTAGCTTGCGCGCTCCTAGATTGTCGCAAAATTTAGTACCTCCCTACCTACTGCAGCCAAGTGACTCATCGCATTTCCACATAATGCGCTACCGATCTGAAAATGCAATCACTACTAAAGAACACTGTGCGATTGAAAACTGCTAATGGCTTCTGGAAGGAGCAGCCAAGCAACAGCGATATTCTTTCAGTAATTCTCGTGTAAATTTTCCGAGTTGACTGAAAAGTGGGTTTTCTGGTTTTGTTAAATCTGCAGTGGTATATATATATATATATGTGACAGATTTGACGCGTTGGGCTACAGTGAAGTCGATGTGAAGGTGGTTGTGACTAAAGCATACCAATGTCATCATGTTTAGAAACGACAAGTTTGTAATACAGGTTCATTTTCAAACTGAACTTATTAGAAGAAAGGCATATGAGGGAACTCAGTCGTATAAATCGCATATATGCTTGCTCTTGCAGAGGCGCCACGAAAAGCAGAAACCGTAGTACAAAACACAGTTGTTCCTATACAATGCATTCGCTGTACAGAACATTCAGTGAGGATTGGCTGACGAGGTCATCTATTATTCTAGTACCAAAGCGTAATACACATCCAAATCATCACCGTTACATCGGTGATGAATTCAGTATTAAAAATTCATAAGCTAATAGAAACCAAAACTCTCTTTATTTTTTTGTAGCCGCTATTCAGTCATTTCCAGTATTATTTAAGTACACTTCTGTGGTCCTCAAGAGTCCCAATTATGTTACGATGAGACGTGGTTCCGGCAAGGACGCGTATACTCAAACGTTGTGTAAACTAAGCTTGCGTTCTGAAAGAGGATTGTCTAAATAAACGTGATGAGAACATTCACCATTTTCTTCTATATCCAGTGTGAACAAGAGTGCAAGTAATTCACTTACGTACCAACACATTGCCCACAAAAACTTTTTTTTGCAGGATTGCTGGACAAACAACCAAACATGCTTACGACGGCAGGACGAGAGGCACCTGAGTTGCTATTTGGGAGCGCCTTCTACCCAAGTGAAGCTGACGCACTTGAAACGCTATGGGCAGAGAGCACAGAATGAAGCTCGATTGGCTCACTCAATGAAAGGGAGAAAATAAATGAAGGAGCCGGAATATCAGATTACTGGGCACGTCCGAATTACCTTATTTTTCTGTGCTGTCTGCCATCTCTTTTTGCTATTTTCATTCTCGATAAGCGTGTTTATGTATTCAAGGAATATATATATGTTTTTGAGCACTCCGACATGAGGTTGTTTAAAAGACTTGGCATGCAGCTTTTGCAAAACGTGCTGCTTGTCACTATATTACACAATTGAGTATCCAGATACCGACTGCGTATGGGCTATGTGAATGTTTGGGCAATGTAGGCTCTCTGAAAACTGGCAAAACTGTTTTAGGTGAAAGAAAATTGTATGTCAACTCGAGGTACTCTTTTTTTTCAAAATGTTATGGTTACAACACACACAGTACAAAATGTCTGCAATGAAGTATATCTTCTTCATATCAATGTAAATAAAAGTAACTAGCACATGAAAGGTAACGTGGGGAGATGGAGAAACAAAAGTGAAAGTATAGTAGCTTGTAAAGAGTTTCGCTCCGGTATTATAGACGGAGTAATATGCGTACCCCGATGGTGCCTTCATATTAATATTAGCCAACACTATAATTTAACGTGCATAACATTGATTGTATAAAAACGTTATAGTATTTCCAAAGAGCAATGCGGTCAACTTGGTGAATGTGCCAAATAAATATGAAAGAGTTCGATTATATTTCACAAAGTAAAATGTTATGTCGCTTGTTGACATCAGGGTTAAGTAGACCCACATGTAGTTCTTGCCGACACAATCAAAAAATTTCTGTGTCGAAAACTTGACGCACGCTTCCTCATCGATCCTTGATAAGATTGTTATTCATCTTTTGTTTTCACGCCACTGTGGCTACTTCCAAGGACTTTTAATCACGACTGTCATTTACTGCTTGGCGCAGTCTCACTTGTATGCGCAACGGAGTCCTTTTTTTTTATTTCGTATTTAAACTTGTTCACGTATTTTAAGCTTTTTTTTAATGCTAAATGATTGGATTTTAATTACTTCAGCTCGATTGAATCACCTCCATGTGATTGGATGGTCGTAAAATTCCCAAATACACTAAAACATGAGTACCGCAAACTTTTTAAACACCGCAAGTGATCAAGACTGTTTACACCGTATTATATAAAACAAGCCGAAATAGTACATGAAGAGAGAGAGAAATACAGAGGAAAGACGGGGAGGTTAACCAAGCTTGGCTTGGTTCAAATATCACAGGGTTTATTACAACTTACATAAGCTGACAAAGTATAGCACCACCTCGCCCAAATTTCTGAGCTGGAAATGCAATGGCATGAGAAGGTAAGTGACCATACGCACAGGTGGTAGATGCTAGAAAAAAAAGTGTTCGTAAACAGTGGAATCGAAGTAAAAGAAATCGGTTCCCTGAATGAAGTTCAGTTGCAGAAGGGCTTAAATGCGCATGCTGTAACATATTTCTGGTGAGAAAAACTGCGGAATATTTGCTTGCAGAAAAAGAAAAATACACATCAAAAGTAAAGTTGGTTTTTATTTTACTAATTCTGTAAGTTATTTGCTGCCTAAACAAATAAAACAGCAGCAAAGGTGTGGACAAACACGCGACGATTTTTTGTATCCATGGAAACTTATTTTTACATCATATTTGAATATTTGCACATCGTACTGTTGCGAACGCCTCGGGAAATCATGCGTGCTCCAACAAATCCATCAGTGCCAGCTACCTCAATTCATCGCTCGTTGTTTATCCACATGCTTCAGTATTCTAGCTAATGAACATCATATTTCACATTACTCTTGGGGAAATGAAAACGCTTCTCATCCGAACACTTAAATGCCACGTTTTTTCTTGTTCTGTACGTCTGAATTCGCCACTCAATTTTCGGTAAGGTATTCTATATATATGTTTATTACGGCCTTAATGTCAAAAACAAGAACGCGGAGAAATATAATTAAATTTTTTCCCGGTTTTGGGGTCTAGGTGGATCATATATTCATATACATGTTTTTGGTACTCTATAAAGTGATTTCTGCTAGCGCACATCGAGAAAAATTATTCTAGCTCATGGATTTACGAAGGTTTTTCTTTTCATTATTTCTGCAGAAGCATCACCTAATTACATCGACATGTCGGATGCAGACTTCCCAGTGATAAATTTCTTGTGTTTGTGAGTACATGCGTGACAATTTTTGGCGTCTCTCTAAAGCGCACAACTGCAAATAAAACTAGAACTAAGGCCCCCTCTACCAGGGTGCATCTGGACAGCTGGAGATGTGCTCGGCGAGGCGGAATTGAGAATGGCATTATAGATTTATTGATTCTATTCCACAACACACTGCGTGTCACGAAGGTTTAGAGGTTGCGTGCGAATTCTCTTCTTCTCACCCAGAAATATGTACCTATTGATTTACGCATTATTATTTTTCTTGCCATAATAAGCCAAGCCACAATGAAGCCATGAAAAAGCTGAAAGAGATACCGCTTGAAAAAAAAAACGTGAAAGTATGTTGAAGCATGGATGCAACTTTCTAATTAATAAAAAAATTCCGCTTTCACATAATAGAGTGTTTTTTTATGTGTACGATGGTGAAATATGGCGTGGGAGAGAATCGTTCCTGTTTTATGAGCTCTACTTTTCATCAATGAATATAACGCCCACAGGCAGCAAAGCGTATGCACACTCTGAAAAAAAAAAACGTATACACAAAGACAAATGACATCCGCGTACACAATTAGAACTTCGCGCAATAAGAAAATGGACGACACCGAGACGCAGAAAAAGATGTGGGTGTGACATGTGCAGCGCAGTGCAGTGATTGCATTATGAAAAGTAGGAACGTAATATATAGAAGGTAGGAGTGCAATTATGGCTTTCGTTGGGAGCACATCGTGTTTCTTCATTCAACAACAATGAAAAAGCAACCGTCAAGAGAACGCACTACACCAGTTGGCCCGAAAGGCAAAATACTGTACCGTCGCTCACATTGTACAGGCATAAGCGATGTAATATGGGAACAAGTTCTTCCAAAGAAACAGTGGCGCAAATTCGATACATCTTGTGTATAGTGAGTTGTTTTTATTTCCTTCGCTGAACTAATCACATTTACCTTAACATGTCTGCTTGGGTACACACCGATATCTGGTGTTAAGCGTTAAGTATCACTCCCTTTCATACGTCTCAACGTATTAGTTAAATGAAAGTCGTTTTGACGCAGCGTTGGAAGAGAAATTTTTCTAAGCCTGGTGGCCGCTGCTGAATATTTCAGTGACAGTATCCCACCGCGTACCTTTGTTACTTCTCGAACATGCATAATAGGCTCATAACAGACTTAGCAATTTAAAAACGTGTTTAAGTAGTTCAGTGTCAGCAGCCGTTGTCACGCGACTGGAAGCTGCATTAATTTAGGTTTTTGACGTGTTTCATGGGGAATTAATGGACCCCTTGGAAAAGAGAGATACAATGTAAGCCTACGCTTAACATGATTACTAACGTGTGGCGCTGCTCTGTTCGTTTCCTACGTACACGCTGCTGTTTTGCAAAACATATACACACACCGTTCAATGATTTCCTGTGCAATAGCGCTGTCTCTACTTTTTCAACCTTTTGTACCACTTTCTACAAAATATATGAGTCCGCTACCAGCCTAAGTCAGCACAAGAAACGTTTTTCCAATTGATTTCCGCCGACCACATAGCCGCCAGAAAAAAAGGAACTGATATTTCATCTTCCTAGCCTACTGAATACGTGATTCAGATTCTGCTCCAATTTCCACGATAGATGATTTAACGATGGCGAGAATATTAGGTTTTCTTTTCTATAGGACGCACCTGCTTTGATGTAGCCGCAAGCGCGTATTGCTTTTTCTCAAGGAAAATAAGAGAAAATCTTTTCTCAGAACTCCAAAAGCAAATTTAAATATTACCTTCCTCAAGGTGGTGTGCTGTCTCTTACAGCCAGCTTTTCGTACCCCACAAGTTCTGTATAATGGACCGAAAAGAAGGCACAAGGCTTTGCCCATTCAACTCTCTTTATATATTTTTTTTTGGTTTTCAGTCCTACCCCTGTAGAAATGCGAACAAATGAGCAGAAGGAATGCGGAAGGTCTAACAAATACGACTAATTCCTCTTGGTTTTATTATTTCCAACTTTTGAGCGATAGACAACGTAATAACTCACTTATTTCTACAAGTAAAAGGAACAATGCATCACTGTAGTCGCCGATTCAAATGTTACAACATCCGCATTATACTGCTCATTCATGATTGCTCCTGCTTTTTCAACTTTTCTTCTACAAAATAACTAAATTTCGTTTTGCCCATCTCTTCATTAGGACAAAACGTGCGGTAGTTTCCTCTAATTTCTTATCCGTAGATACGGATACCCTCTTACCCTCCACTACGTAGAGGTATGCTCGGTCCTGAAAATTCAAGCGCTGGGTCTATTAGTCTTGGGTGGATCGTGTTAATAATGTTGTCTTTTTTTATTACTGAGCTGATTTTCCATGGAATTTATTTTGTAAACTTACCAACGTCCTTTTTTGAAACATGAACGTTGACTCTCGTTTCTACTGTATAGTTTATTTTTCTTTATATTTAATTTATTATTTGCCGAAACAAATATAGAGGATCCACGAAGGAAGAAATTCCAAACACCTCAAGACTGCGGGGGACTCTTATGGCGGCGAGAAATAATACATTCACAAAAATAACGTCTGAAAGTCCTTCAGTCACTCGGTATTTCAAGACAGGAAAATAATTGCGCCCTGTAAAAAAAATAAAGTGTAGCTGTGGACACGTAACCATGCACAGAATAACACAATAACTGAAGGAAATATGAATTCCAAGAAATATTCCATGTGGAATGGCTTTTGTCAAACATAAGAGTCAAGTACTTTGCCTGACCTTCTTTTCACTACCACGCAGACCTCGGTCCTATTTAGTAGCCTTCATGCTCGCCATCAGCCTGACGTAACAGCTGTTATTATACTGCATGTAGTGCACATCTTGTGATACAAAAATTACTAATGCATCAGATAACGAAGAGCATTGCCTGGAATTAGAAAGAGATAGATTAGCTCTTTCGTTTATACGAGATTTACTTTGTAAATTTAGGGCAGTGGTGAATTGCAAGATCGGCATGGCTGTATTTTATTGTCACAGGCACGCTGTGACATGGCTAATATGAATATAAGCCTGCCATTGCAAAGATCTAACGCAAGTACACATGATGATTTGGTGCACTTTTCGCTGGATACAATTATGTTTTTCTGTGGACGGCATAAAATCAGCTTTTTACAGTATGCCTCCGGCAGGTTTTGACGAAGCTACAGGACAGCCTACAATAATCTTTATAGGTATTTCTAGCGCTGCAGCTTCTCTCCTTCCTAAGGATTCGCTTCCTTCGATGTGCTGAAAAGTAAGTAAGTGTTCGTGCCCCGTAGTGACAGATCGGGAGAACGGCATATTCTCTGAGGTACTGGCGAATGCTCAAAGCAGACTTTGGTTCCGCCTGGAAGAGGGACGTTCCCAAATAAAGCGCTGGCGTAAATACACCACATGGAGTTGATTCACGTGCAATATCCATGGTGCACGATTCAGCCGAGTCTCTGGCTACCTTTGCGGTTACATTAACGCCTTGCTTTTCGCTGCAGGCTCTCGTGCGAATGTGATTTCGTCACATACCGAGGAAGGCACATACACGCAGACTAGCATGATTTCGCAAAGAGGACGTTGCTTTGATCGTGCTCTTATTGCGTCACTCGCAGCCTACACAGTTATGTAACGCAATACTGATTACATTGACTGCGACGAACGAAGGAGCAAGGACATACAGAGCGTGTGGCATGCAGGATGTAGATCAAATATGTGTGTTCATTGAGTTAGGCAACTGGGGCTACCAAAGTTCATATATTGCGGACAGGTACAACGTCGTGCTCATCTTCTGACAGTAATGCGGGTGCTAGTGCAAGATGAAAAGGTAAAAGGCTTCTTCAAAGTGCCAGATAACGGTACTGCATGTCGGGCACGATTCTCAGGGCCCAATTACAGAATTGGTACTTCTGAAAACATTGTTACATAAAGAATGTTCGGGCATCAGCGTTTCAGCCGGTAGTGTGTCAGGCAGAACAATTATCTTAACAGGCTTGCCAGTAGCGTAGAAGTACTTTCGCACCCCTCAGTTTGTTATTCAGACTGTAGAATCAGGTTCCTGAGCAAAACATTTATAAAAACAACAGCGTTATTGGTTACGAACTTGTTTAGAATATCTTTATATGATTCTTAAAGGAAAAAGAAGAAAAAAGTTAGCCCCCTAACTGTCTGCATCAGAGTGTGACACCTCAACAGTAGCTCGCAAGGAATGGGGGTAAGGAGGGATTAAAAAGATAGGATTAAAAGTTATATATGGAGGAAGGAGAGAGCGAGGCGCAGGGACAGTGAGCGACGGAAGTAAAGAGAAGATAGGAAAGGTTGACATGGTCGCAGGAGTCCGAGGACGCCCCGCCGCGGTGATCTAGTGGCTAGGGTACTCGGCTGCTGACGCGCAGGTCGCGGGATCAAATCCCGGTGGCGGCGGCTGCATTTCAGATGGAGGCGGAAATGCTGTAGGCCCGTGTGCTCAGATTTGGGCGCACGTTAAAGAACGCCAGGCGGTCGAAATTTCCGGAGCCCTACACTATGGCATCTCTCATAATCGTATGGTGATTTTGGGACGTTAAACCCTACATATCAATCAATCAAAGGAGTTCGAGGACGGGGCACAACTCAGTGAGAGCTCATGTCGGCGGCAGGAGATGGCGTAGGGGGAACCCAGTCGGCCAGTGGTGCGTTGTCGTCTGAGATCGCGGGGGCGCAACTGGTCGTCACGCAATCCAGAGAGCGAGTCCCGTGTGGAGTATCGATAGGCATCAGCGCCAGGTATCAGTAATGTTGCGGCATTTACCCAAGTTATGAAATATAACCACGCACCTAATATTTTTTTACGTTTAGATAAATATAAGTTTAGGACGCATACAATCTTGGAAGCGAAGTGTCTAGGAAGCAAACATATTTCCAGCAATCTAAACCTGTTTTCTGTTTTAATTGATTATTTGTAACTCAGTATTGAACCACATGGTTCACCAACACACAATATATCAGCTCAATTACACTGCAAAAATATATCATATCTGACTTGTCATCTCGATACGTTCTTTTTTTCACGATTAAAATTTTATGAATGTACTCAGTCAGAGTCGCAGAGCAGCTACTCAAGCAATATCCGCTATTACGAACAAATTTGAACGACGTGCACAACGGAACACAACGCAAGCTCGTCAAGCACGCAAAAGAAACCAGATTAAGGAAGGCACCACAGCTGCTAACAAAAATAGCATGCTAGTCTGTATAATTCGATTATTCCAGTCAATTGCCTTTCTCTCAATCGTAGTCCAATTCAGTGCACATCATCTATTCGTACATATTGCCTCACGACCTCATTGGTGTATAACTACACATTTCTGCTTTTTGCTTTCTTTATCGCTCACGTCAGATCCAAAATACCGTGGGCTATTGCTGAGGCACACGTATTGAGAACGACTTAGCCACGTTTTTCACGGTAACACTTTCATTGCACTTGTACTAATGACACAATTCCAAGAACCGTTTACCAAGATGGTTGAGTAAAACCGAGTTGTATTTGCCTCTGAAGACCCAAAAGAGACGTTGAAATTTATTCACGTGCATATATTATTCTTTATTACGACCTAACTTAGCGACCTAGAGGTATTGGGTCAGTCACAAATCCTCGTCTGCTTCGTTCCGGTCACAAATGTAGCCGAAAATTTTGCTCCGGACATCTTTTGCAAACTGTGCGGCTTGAGGTTGTAAGAAAAAAAAAGAGCCCTACCACATTACGTGTCTTCGCAAAGCGTTTCATCATACAGTTGTTGCACTCTAGTGTCACAGATTTCTCGGTTGCTTCCCGATACTTGCGTGAAGCACAGCTCTCATGCTGTAGTAAGATTCGTTTCAAGCAGAAGATAGTGCAAGGATCAATGGGGGCTTTCTATCCATAAACGCATGCACCGAACTGTGCATATATACTATGTGTAAATCGCGTCAAAGATTCAACAGAAGCATGCAGGTTTTGACCACATTCACAAACAGCGTTTTAGGCAACCTGAGCCAATATTTGATTCTACAAGGTAGCGGTAGCTTCACTTTTCATACCCCAAAAAATGGTTTATTGTGGCCTCTTGAAAATGAACACACCGCTTTGATGCAATCTTCTAGAACACGTGCGAAGGAGGTCGGAGGTACCGGATGTCCCGGCATTTTATGTTCATCATGAACATGAAATGCTTATACGAATATTTTTTTTTCTTTTTTTTCTTTTTTGCTATGAGTAAGTCACTATAACTACTGTATAACTAAGGAAATTTAGAAACTTTTGTACTATTCATTCTCACCAGGAACATGTCGATATATGTAAAGTCGCATTTTGAGTGTAACTTGAGTGTTTAACTATTTTAAAGGTAAAGCACGACTGGCAAACAGTTGATATGAAGAACGAACAAAAGTCACACACATACGTTCAAGAACACTAGCACCACTTGCGCCATAGTCTTCTTTATCAGTGAACCGTTGCGATTTCACGTGGACCTACTTGCTATTGTAACCTGCTTGTAACCTACTATTGTAACCTGCGAACCGCTAATATAAAAACCCGTTCTATCGAATTCGCAGTGAGCACGTACAACGCGGTTGTAACCGTATAAGATAACAATTAAATCTATCACTTCACCCTTCATTTCTGGTGAAATCAACGAAGTCACAGTCAGACAGCAAAGTCTTGTTGTAGTTTGTTGAGTTTCAGAAATTTACGGTAGTGTGTCTACAGGACGCATTTTTCTTTACGAAGACAGACATCGAAAATGAAACAAGCTCTGCAAGAAATGGTGAGTTATTGGTGTAAGTGCGAAGAGCTTTTTCAGTTGCTTATGTTCGAAGCGTACACTGCCTCTCCTATATTTTAATCATTTATGCAATGTCTTCTGTTTACCTCTCCTTATCCGTTACTTTTGCGTTCTGCCTCACGTTCCTTTAGCCTTTCGCGAATGTACTCTTTTTCCATAGTGGGCAGCGCACAAAAGGAAACACACAAGAGAAGGAATCAGGACAAGCGCTGGTCTAACAACTGAAAGTTTTATTTGAAAGAAAGCATATATATACATGTGTACACAGAAAATCAAGTGCTACGCAAGATTACTTCCGATCAATGAAACCAATCTCCTGTTCAGATAAAGAAACAGATGGCTGGCTAACGCAAATGCCAACACTCTTCGCCATGTGGTAAGCCTCAGCAATCTCACGTGTCCTTTGATTATGATGGCGGTCGATGATTGCGGTTTGCTCAACAGAAGGAATACAACCGCAATCGCGGCAATGGCTGGCGAGGTGAGACAGAACCCCACCCTTTAAAGAATTTTCATGCTCCCGTAGCCTAATATTAATACATCTACCGGTCTGTCCTATGCAGACACTCCCGCACGAGCAAGGAATTTTATAGACTACCCCGGTCGAACATGCGGTATACTTCTTAACGTGCTTGATTGAACAAGTGTTATCAACCGCCCTCGTAATTCCCTTAACGCGTCTATGAATCTTGCCACATAAGCTACCCAATTTATTCCCACTTGAAAAAACAACGTCAACCCCATACTGCCCCCCAACTTTCTTTAATCTATGTGAAATGGAATGTACATAGGGAATCACTGCAAAACGCTTTTGCTCGCGTTGAGAGGTTGCTGGTTGGTTGGTGGGCTGCGCGTTACTATTTACTTTCTTTAGCAAACGCTCGGAAGCAGAAACGAGAAAGGCGGTGGGAAAACCCGCTGTCTTAAGCCGATCACACTGATTACGAAAGCTTTCCTCTGTGGTATGGAAACAAGATTTTGCGACAGCTGCGTGAAGGCATGAAGTGACTATACCATTTTTTACCAGTTTAGAATGAGCAGATTTAAAGTTTAGGAGGGGTTTAGCCGACCTGGGAGCGTATAACCAACAGACATGCGCATCCTGGAATCGCAATGTTAGGTCAAGGAACTGAAGCTCATTCTTTTCATTGGGAACTTCACACGTAAACTGAAGACCCTGCCCCCTTTCCCTAAATGCCTTGAGAATGTTCACCTTATCATGTAAGCTACTAACACTATCCAAAAAAACCAAGTAATCATCCACATACCTAAATATACGAGTCCCCCAACCCTCAAAATCTCTTTCTAGATCGCGATCAATTCTACTCAACAATATGTCACTTAGGACCGGGGCAACTCTGGAACCTATGCATACACCTGAGGCCTGAACAAACAAATCCCCTTGCCAAGAAACAAAAGTAGAATCAAGATAAAAACGAAGAAGTTCAAGGAAACTTTGAACAGAAATACCACATTTGTCAACAAACCGCGTTTCTTCATTTAGTTCAGTGATAGTTTCCTTAACACATAGTAACAGAAAATTATGCGGCAGTGAGTAGAACAGGTCCTGAACATCGACACTGAAGGCAGACTTTTTTTCCCAAAGGTTCTGATTACCCAAGAAATCAACAACCTGTAGTGAATTCCTAACCAAGAATGGATCCACTAAATTCAACGAGCTGAGGTGGGTTTGCAAGTAGCCCGAGACAACGTGTTGCCACGAGCCACGCTCCGACACAATTGCCCGAAAGGGTACATCGGGTTTATGCGTCTTGGCGGAGAAGAACACCTGCAACTCCAGGCTTTTTGAACTCTTCGCCAAGGACCTCAGTCGTTCAAGCTTTAGGTCTGACAATAATGCCAATGCCTTCTTCTTAACAGAAGCCGGCTTACAAGTGACTGGTTTGAAGTTTTTTTGCATTGCTTGAACAGCCTTATCCTGAAACATGCCCGCGGGCATCACGACGAAGGATCCTTCCTTATCTGACACCAAAAGCCGCAAATCACTTGCGGCAAAAGAGTTTACTAAGCGTCGCGACTGGCCATCTCGACTGAATCTCGTACTGCACTTGGAAACCACATCAATACACTGTTTCAAACAAAAGGATCGGTTAGGCTCAGAAACCTGGTTAGCAACGGAATGAGTCATTGCCAATTTTTCCGTGGCGGTGAGCTTTGGTTCAAAGGCAAATTTGGGACCAAGCCCCAGAAATTCCTGGTCATATTCTTCAATGTGGGCACCTCCAAGAAGCACAACCCGACCTGTACCTTTTTTCGCCTTCGGTCGTGGTGGTAGCGTCACCAGCACAGCCCTCCAAAGGTACTCAGTCGCCGCGACCGTGGCCGAGCACCAATCAGCGTAGAGTCGCCGCTTCCGACGGTCGTCGCCTTCAGCACCACAGCATACCCGCAAACAGCTTCTGAAGAACCGCGCCTGCCGCCACCACTCCGAGCGCAGAAGTCGGCACACTCTCCTAACATGACTGGGGGACGGCTGTAGCCAACCGCACAGCCCCTGAAGATCCGGGGGACACTGTGAGATCCTGGCATACCACGAAGCAGTCCGTGCACGGCAGATGCAAACGGCGATGACTGAAGAAATGGCAGATGCGTCCATGAAATTGACGTATTGACACAAAAGAGAGCCCGAAGAACTAGCAATAAACTGTTGTAGAACCGAAAGGCGGGCGAGTTGGAACTTATCCATAGTGGGCAGCGCACAAAAGGAAACACACAAGAGAAGGAATCAGGACAAGCGCTGGTCTAACAACTGAAAGTTTTATTTGAAAGAAAGCATATATATACATGTGTACACAGAAAATCAAGTGCTACGCAAGATTACTTCCGATCAATGAAACCAATCTCCTGTTCAGATAAAGAAACAGATGGCTGGCTAACGCAAATGCCAACACTCTTCGCCATGTGGTAAGCCTCAGCAATCTCACGTGTCCTTTGATTATGATGGCGGTCGATGATTGCGGTTTGCTCAAAAGAAGGAATACAACCGCAATCGCGGCAATGGCTGGCGAGGTGAGACAGAACCCCACCCTTTAAAGAATTTTCATGCTCCCGTAGCCTAATATTAATACATCTACCGGTCTGTCCTATGCAGACACTCCCGCACGAGCAAGGAATTTTATAGACTACCCCGGTCGAACATGCGGTATACTTCTTAACGTGCTTGATTGAACAAGTGTTATCAACCGCCCTCGTAATTCCCTTAACGCGTCTATGAATCTTGCCACATAAGCTACCCAATTTATTCCCACTTGAAAAAACAACGTCAACCCCATACATCTTCAGGGGCTGTGCGGTTGGCTACAGCCGTCCCCCAGTCATGTTAGGAGAGTGTGCCGACTTCTGCGCTCGGAGTGGTGGCGGCAGGCGCGGTTCTTCAGAAGCTGTTTGCGGGTATGCTGTGGTGCTGAAGGCGACGACCGTCGGAAGCGGCGACTCTACGCTGATTGGTGCTCGGCCACGGTCGCGGCGACTGAGTACCTTTGGAGGGCTGTGCTGGTGACGCTACCACCACGACCGAAGGCGAAAAAAGGTACAGGTCGGGTTGTGCTTCTTGGAGGTGCCCACATTGAAGAATATGACCAGGAATTTCTGGGGCTTGGTCCCAAATTTGCCTTTGAACCAAAGCTCACCGCCACGGAAAAATTGGCAATGACTCATTCCGTTGCTAACCAGGTTTCTGAGCCTAACCGATCCTTTTGTTTGAAACAGTGTATTGATGAGGTTTCCAAGTGCAGTACGAGATTCAGTCGAGATGGCCAGTCGCGACGCTTAGTAAACTCTTTTGCCGCAAGTGATTTGCGGCTTTTGGTGTCAGATAAGGAAGGATCCTTCGTCGTGATGCCCGCGGGCATGTTTCAGGATAAGGCTGTTCAAGCAATGCAAAAAAACTTCAAACCAGTCACTTGTAAGCCGGCTTCTGTTAAGAAGAATGCATTGGCATTATTGTCAGACCTAAAGCTTGAACGACTGAGGTCCTTGGCGAAGAGTTCAAAAAGCCTGGAGTTGCAGGTGTTCTTCTCCGCCAAGACGCATAAACCCGATGTACCCTTTCGGGCAATTGTGTCGGAGCGTGGCTCGTGGCAACACGTTGTCTCGGGCTACTTGCAAACCCACCTCAGCTCGTTGAATTTAGTGGATCCATTCTTGGTTAGGAATTCACTACAGGTTGTTGATTTCTTGGGTAATCAGAACCTTTGGGAAAAAAAGTCTGCCTTCAGTGTCGATGTTCAGGACCTGTTCTACTCACTGCCGCATAATTTTCTGTTACTATGTGTTAAGGAAACTATCACTGAACTAAATGAAGAAACGCGGTTTGTTGACAAATGTGGTATTTCTGTTCAAAGTTTCCTTGAACTTCTTCGTTTTTATCTTGATTCTACTTTTGTTTCTTGGCAAGGGGATTTGTTTGTTCAGGCCTCAGGTGTATGCATAGGTTCCAGAGTTGCCCCGGTCCTAAGTGACATATTGTTGAGTAGAATTGATCGCGATCTAGAAAGAGATTTTGAGGGTTGGGGGACTCGTATATTTAGGTATGTGGATGATTACTTGGTTTTTTTGGATAGTGTTAGTAGCTTACATGATAAGGTGAACATTCTCAAGGCATTTAGGGAAAGGGGGCAGGGTCTTCAGTTTACGTGTGAAGTTCCCAATGAAAAGAATGAGCTTCAGTTCCTTGACCTAACATTGCGATTCCAGGATGCGCATGTCTGTTGGTTATACGCTCCCAGGTCGGCTAAACCCCTCCTAAACTTTAAATCTGCTCATTCTAAACTGGTAAAAAATGGTATAGTCACTTCATGCCTTCACGCAGCTGTCGCAAAATCTTGTTTCCATACCACAGAGGAAAGCTTTCGTAATCAGTGTGATCGGCTTAAGACAGCGGGTTTTCCCACCGCCTTTCTCGTTTCTGCTTCCGAGCGTTTGCTAAAGAAAGTAAATAGTAACGCGCAGCCCACCAACCAACCAGCAACCTCTCAACGCGAGCAAAAGCGTTTTGCAGTGATTCCCTATGTACATTCCATTTCACATAGATTAAAGAAAGTTGGGGGGCAGTATGGGGTTGACGTTGTTTTTTCAAGTGGGAATAAATTGGGTAGCTTATGTGGCAAGATTCATAGACGCGTTAAGGGAATTACGAGGGCGGTTGATAACACTTGTTCAATCAAGCACGTTAAGAAGTATACCGCATGTTCGACCGGGGTAGTCTATAAAATTCCTTGCTCGTGCGGGAGTGTCTGCATAGGACAGACCGGTAGATGTATTAATATTAGGCTACGGGAGCATGAAAATTCTTTAAAGGGTGGGGTTCTGTCTCACCTCGCCAGCCATTGCCGCGATTGCGGTTGTATTCCTTCTTTTGAGCAAACCGCAATCATCGACCGCCATCATAATCAAAGGACACGTGAGATTGCTGAGGCTTACCACATGGCGAAGAGTGTTGGCATTTGCGTTAGCCAGCCATCTGTTTCTTTATCTGAACAGGAGATTGGTTTCATTGATCGGAAGTAATCTTGCGTAGCACTTGATTTTCTGTGTACACATGTATATATATGCTTTCTTTCAAATAAAACTTTCAGTTGTTAGACCAGCGCTTGTCCTGATTCCTTCTCTTGTGTGTTTCCTTTTGTGCGCTGCCCACTATGGATAAGTTCCAACTCGCCCGCCTTTCGGTTGTACTCTTTTTGTCACATGCGTTCGATAAACTCATATATATCGGTTTAGTTTTACTAAACAGATGTATGTTATGTATATTAGAAGTTTCACGATAAAGAGAGATACGGATATAAGAAATATTATTGTTCAAGTTATCATGTAACTAAGACAGTGAAAAATTGAAACCTTTGAACGCCATTCCTTGATAGAAGTTGGCATCACTTACTAGCTATCATCA
Organism: Rhipicephalus microplus; assembly: GCF_043290135.1. Taxonomy (NCBI): domain Eukaryota; kingdom Metazoa; phylum Arthropoda; class Arachnida; order Ixodida; family Ixodidae; genus Rhipicephalus; species Rhipicephalus microplus. The sequence goes on along the minus strand of NC_134707.1, from coordinate 69,706,131 downwards.
GCCTAAGTTCATTCAAAATTAACCTGTCGTGCTGAATCTAACAAAGCCGCCCTACTGCGGGCATCAGCGATCAGGCGTTTCTTGTGCTGCATACTTAAATTTCGATATTCGTGAAACACCTCACTGAACGAAGCTTCTGCTTATCAAAATAAAAATAACAATGTATTCGCAAGAATCTCCGTCTGCGAACTGATTCAAGCAGATGTATCTGCAGCGGCGAGATGAAACCTGTGTTTGTGTAGGCAACGGCTTATTTGTTCCTAACCGCAAGCTTCACTCAATATGTTGTGGAGCTACATGAAAGAGATGTAATCGAAGTTAACGCTTATTAGTCAGAACATAATTTTTAAATGCGAAGCAATTCTTAGCGAACTTGAGCGAATTTAGTCTATCTATCTATCTATCTATCTATCTATCTATCTATCTATCTATCTATCTATCTGTCTATCTATCTATCTATCTATCTATCTATCTATCTATCTATCTATCTATCTATCTATCTATCTATCTATCTATCTATCTATCTATCTAACTATCTATCTATCTATCAATCTACCTTTTAGCTCTCCTGGCCGTTTCGACAATGGTAACGATACCAAGGTTGGTACGGCATAACATGACTGTATGAAGAACATATTTGACTAGTCATAACTTGAAAATCATCACATGTATGTCACGAATGTCATTATTTAAGTGTCCTTCACCTGCAGCTCGTGCGGTGGTTTCGTTCACATGGCATGTTGCAAAGCTGTTGTTGTATGGCATGATTGCGTGGCGAACACAAGCGACAGACCCTATAAGATGAAAATCATGACATGCGTGTCACGTAACATAACTTTATGCCACGCTCATGATGCGCTTGCGGCCGTTTCTCTAGCGTCACAAATACCACATTTGATATTACAGCACGTGAATGAATGACGAATGTATGTGACTGGTGCAAACATGATAATCATCAGATGTGTGTCATGTAACAACATGACTACATACCATGCTCATGATGCACTGGTGGCCGTTTCGCTAGCTTAACTTATACCATATTTGGTATTACGGGACGTGAATGGATAATGAGGGTATGATACTGGTGCAAATGTGCTAAACATCAGATGCCTGTTATGTAACAACAAGACTACATGCTAAGCTCATGATGCGCTCGTGGCCGTTTCGCTAGCTTCACATGTACAAAATTTGTCATTACGCGACGCGAATGGACGACATAGATAAATGACACATCCGAACATGATAATCAAGACATGCGTGTCATCTCACAACATGACTACATGCCACGCTGATGATGCGCTCACGGCCGTTTCGCCAGCTTCACATATGCAAATTTTGCTATAACGTGATGCCAATGGAGGACGAAGGTATGCGAGTGGTACAAACATGATAATCATGAGATGCGTGTCGTGTGAAAACATGAATACATGCCACAGTGAAGGCGCCAATACATTGCGACGTGAAGCGGTGCGCGTGCTCGCCGACGTTCATTTCGTCGCGTCACGCCGGCGTTGCCACCACGCCAGGTGCTGGTCCCGCCATGGAAGCATGCGTGTTTCAGCACGTCCGGCGTCCCCCTGTCACGAAAAGAGGGAGACGCAATGTTGTCTGGGTGACGCATCAGCGCGGAATGCAGCATGTCGCATTTCGCGCAGGTTGCCGTCGGGCTGCGCCGACGGACGCTGCCCCGCCATGGTGGTCTAGTGGCTAAGGTACTCGGCTGCTGACCCGCAGGTCGCGGGTTCGAATCCCAGCTGTGGCGGCTGCATTTCCGATGGAGGCGGAAATGTTGTAGGCCCGTGTACTCAGATTTGGGTGCACGTTAAAGAACCCCAGGTGGTCAAAATCTCCGGAGCCCTCCACTACGGCGTCTCTCATAATCATATGGTGGTTTTGGGACGTTAAACCCCACAAATCAATCAATCAATCGGACAGACGCTGGTTGCACCTGGCGTCAGACTATAGAGTGCTCGTGTTTTGCTATCGTAGCGCGGCTGTGCCCAGCGTGCGCGCGCGTAAACGCTACATTGGAGTACATTGGACCCTTCATGATGTGCTCGCGGCCATTTCGCTAGCTCCACGTATACCAAATTCGGCGTTACGTGACGTAAATCGATGACGAAATATGTGACTGCTGCATACATGATAATCCTGGCACGCGTGTCATAAAAGAACATGACAACATACCACGCTCATGGCGTGCTCGTGGCCGTTTCGCTAGCAACACTAAATTTGGTATCCCGTGACGTAAGTAGATGACGAAAATAAACGACACATCCAAACATGATAATTATGACATGGAAGTGAAGTCATGTACGGCATCATTTACAACAACCACGTAACGTTGTGCTGATTTTAAAGTGACATATCAACATTTCTCATTCGTGTTTCGCATACCAGCGAACCCCACTGTACGTAGGATCTGGCAGTTTTTTTTTTCTAAACAGGTATCACAAGTAAGACCGTCCTATTTAATGAGTATTCTGCGCATATCTCAGCAGTGGTGGTATCTTGCATTCAGGGTCGTTATTCTATGGGACAAATCGGGAAGCACGAAGAAATGCTATTTCGCTTGGTTAAATGATGATTGATATGGGGGGTTTAACGTCCCAAAACCACCATTTGATTAAGAGAGACGCCGTAGTGGGAGGCTCCGGAAATTTCGACCACCTGGGGTTCTTTAACGTGCACCCAAATCTGAGCACACGGGCCTACAACATTTCCACCTTCATCGGAAATGAAGACGCCACAGCCGGGATTCAAACTCGCGACCTGCGTGTCAGTAGCCTAGTACCTTAGCCACTAGACTACCGCGGCGGGGCTCTTTCGCTTGGTTGTAATGAACAACAGTAAAGAAAATAACTATCAATTAAAGCGCACGAAGGCAGACATGAAGAGAGGACAAGCGCTCTCTCGCAACTAAACTGTTTATTAGAAAGGGCAGAATATATATACAGGCAACTGAAAACATGCATATCCGACTAGCCCAACTTTCGATTCTGTTTAAAGAAAGTAATACTTGTAGCGACATCGATTGGCAGCCTAGTTACCTAGCACAGCTATTCAGACCAAATGACATCTGAATTTGGGAGCATGGTGGTGGACTCTCTCAACAATTTAAAGGAGGATGAGTGTAGAGTGGGAGTGGCAGTGACTTAAAGTATTGTGTCTGCAAGAGCCTTTCGCGCTTCATGGTACGTCCGTACTCTCATATTTGAAAGAACCACTCGAGCAATGTTCTCAATGATTATAAATATTAGAAACACAAGCTCGGAAAGTAGACGTCATCGGAGAATTGAAATCTGTTTGCGCCATCAGCTTCCTTGACAATAGCGCTTATCACTGCTTGTCCTGACACTCCAGATTTTTATTAACCCTTCAATACATCAAATGCCTGAAGTACAAATACCGCAATAACGATTGGCATATACAAGGTCAGTGGAAATTTTGTATGCTGTCTAAATCATTATACTTGTCCGCTGCATCATTTGCGGTAGCATTTGGGCAAAATGGCTTTGAAACCTAACCACAACACTATACAAAATATTCGTATCCTAAAATGTCAAGTACAGGCAAGATACAACAAAAAATATTGTATTCGGTACGATTCTTTCCAAAGGTAGCCTGGTATTTTTCGATACATTCATTGATTTGATATTAAAAACCTATTTAATGAAGCAGCCAGCGCTAATGCGCAAAAATATTCATTCGAGAATTTCTGAAGTACGACAATCTTTATTTATTTTAGCAAAATGTGTTTTCTTCCTAGGATATATGTTTTTGTTGATTGACGCCTCTTAGATAAATGTCAAAGCAAATAATAGAGGTTTGTCTGGCGTCTTAATGTGATAGCCTCTCGACTGTGAACTCAAAGATCCCAGGATCAAGTCCCGGTTACGGCGACTACATTTTCGATGGGCGCGGAATCGCTTGAGGCTCGTGTACAATAATTCATGCGTGTGGTAAAGAACTCCACGCGACCGAAATTTCCAAAAACCTTCATTTCGTTGTCCTTCAAGTTTTTTCGTGAAGTTAGGACGTAACACCCCCCCCCCCCCAAATATAATTTACATTAGAGCTCTATATAGTTGAGCTTTGTACTTGTTTTTGTTTCACATGTCTTTATATCTCAGTTTGACATTTGCTTGGAATTGACAATTACTTGAAATGCTTGACATTTTTATTTAATCTGAAAAGTGTCGCTATTCTACTTGCTCTAATCACCTTCTGGTTGCCATCTACATAAAAGAACGTAAATAAGGAGCCTACGCATCATGACTTAAGTACCGCTATGAAGTGTTACTCTCAGTAAACATATTGCAGTTCTAGAAATACCTTACCGCTGTACATGCGTATGGTAGCAACAATGCTTATGCGTAATGCGAGTATAGGCCGCTTTATTCTCTGCCTTGCAATAGAGAGTTTTCTCTTTTTTAAGCTGATTTTTCTTACATATAAGTAAATGGCAGAACGGCTGAGAAAGCGTGATTTGCAGCTGATTTCTCTATTTGCAATAGAATAGGGGCCTACACATTGTTCTGAAAAGCAGCTGACTTTTTCGAAAGGATTCATTCACGTACGTGAAAGGGCGCCCGTAAAGTAACGGTCACCTGGACACATTTCGTCATAAAAGCATATAAAAATGTCACCGAAATGCGGGAGGAAGAATCAAATATTCACATTTGATTTCTTTTGCTTTATTAGCCTGAGTTCCAGTCTACACCTCCTAGGAGTGGCACGTCGAGCGCACCAGGTCATTCTTTTTCAAAGGAATATATGACAGAATAATTTCATTGTAAGAGATCAGAAAAGCAATACATACCCAAACAAAAAAAAATTGGCCCCGTGTCTATGTGTTTCACTGCAAATGTCGTCGAAAGACTAAAGTCTTGCATCTGGAGGAAGTGAACAAAACGTTCATTTGATGTTCTGTGCGAGAAAATTGGTGAATTGTATTCTGGAATCGATGCGTTAGAGAGTTTCAATCCGTGCAGCGAAGGGACACGAGAGCATCGAGGCAAGTTAGACACGAGCGCCATCAAACGAAGGAAGGCGTGCGCACCCACGAAGAAAGATGCGTGCTTGTTTCGCAGGCAATAAGGTGTAGAACGCAAAGTCATGGGCAGGTGCCACAAAAGTGTTGTCTTAGCAAAGCGTGAGAAATACGTGCCTTTTTGAGCATCGCGTTGCACTGTCAGCGCTGTGTGATAAACGCTACGGTCTTTAGAATTACTTATGTGTGCGTTCTCTAGTATAGAGACACACATACGAAATATCGACGTGTTGTTATGGTGCCTCAGATATGCGAATTATTTGCTTCTTATTTGACAATCACACAAGTATGAATGCTTGATTTTGAGCAATATTGGTGGGCGCTGCGGATGGGGTTGGCCATTTGGGGTATCATTTGGGGTATTGTTACGGCGGACAAACACACAAATGTACAGATACAGTTAGACAGATAGAGAGAACAAAATTTTGGCGCCGAAGGTCCCCAAGAAAGACAATCGTAGGGATGCGTGTGTGGCCCACACAGACACGATGGCTCCTTCGTTCACCCGCGCCACAAACGCTAGGTAGCAGCAGCCGACCTATACTTATTCTTTTTATTTGCACTGAAAACGGTCAATGACGCACAAAAGAACCAAGATTGAACGAACTGACGTTGCTTCCCTAATCAATGATTTTTTCAGAACACCATCGACGGGACCCTGTATACACAGGACTTGCCTCCGCCGACCACATGGTCCTCCTGATGTGTCCTTCACTTTCTAAAATACCGCTCTAGCACTGCGCAATATCGCCGTCGGAATCTTTCGTGCAAAAAGAGGCTGCTAGGGTGGAGAGCTTCGGAAGACCAAAATGAAAGTGGTACTTTGAAAGTGGTACTTTGGGGGGGGGGGGGGAGGAGGCTAATGTGGAGGTTGGTTGTGCAAGTTATTTCGTCTGATTGTGTTTACGCGCCTGCTTTTTGTATTGGAGCACCTGCTTCGCATTGAGTAGGCAAGTGCTACATGTGCATTTCGCATAAGCAAATTCAATGAACGGTGGTAGTAATATTTCATTTTCGTATTATTTTAACCACACAAAAGTGATCTTTGTTGATCTTTCCGCAATATCAAAATAATAATTGGACCTACGTTACCATTTGCTCTTAATAAAATGTATCTAAGTCTGGTATTTGGATATATATTTTTAAATATGCTTTTTAAATACTGACGAAGAACTTATTTATTTATGTCAATCTAAATACACAGACTGTATAGGCAATTAATGATCAAATGACCTAAACGTCGATATGTGATTGCATATTCAACTTATTTAGTATTTTGATATTGCTATATTCTACGTCGTGACCAAGCAGGTGGGCACTCACACATGCCATTACCTTGCATTAGTGAAAAATACATTTAACAATTTAGCTGTACTTTACTTACACTAAACCAACGTGACTGTCAGGTGACATGCCACCATACACTGAAGCTAATGCAAAAGGTCAACGAGTGACTGAAGGTTAAGCAGCGCGAACCTCCAGTTAGCTACCCTGTACATAGAAAGAGGGAGAAAGGGTGATAAAAAACAGTAAACTAGTCGTTGACCACACAACGAAGAAGGCAGTTTATTGGTGCCTTCAAACCCTTTTTCAAGCAACCATGGAATGAACTCTCTGGAAAAGCTTATTGGCTCACGAATTAAACGGCATGAGAATTTTAAAACTCCGCCTAGTGCGAGTGGAGTTACAAAGATTCGTCGCATGATGCAATTGTATTCTCTCATCTCTCGTCCCAACGAAAGCGCTGGAAGCTAAGCGCAGGGAGGGATGGCCGGCGCAAAGAAAAACGTCACGCGTGCCTGGTTACCTTGAGCACCTTTTCCTTTTTTTTTTCTTCGAATGCGTGGCTTTCTCAGTGTTAGCGCGCATGCGTGGACAAGTCATGGTTTCCCGTGGTAATCTCTGTAACGACCAAGCGCACCATGTTCAAATCAGCCAATGGGTGATCGATCCACGGGCTTAGTGCGAGTGATTTTGGGGCTTATTCGGTGATTTGTCGATAGGAGAGAAAGCAATTTTTAACTGACTTTTATCCAGGCTGCGTGCTGTGCTATAGTATTTAACTCGCGTGTTGTCGTGGAGCCTCTACTACCGATAGGCAGCATTTTCTGAGCATTCTCAAAAAGTGTTGCAGGGTCCCTTTAATGTTTTGTTCAAAGGTAGGAGAATCCAAAACGCGCTAAAGTAGCGCACGCTTTTTTAACGTCATTCATTATTTGGACAAGTAACCGGTTTCCTCCTAGTAATTGATGTGTGGGGTTTAACGTCCCAAAACCACCATACGATTATGAGATACGCCTGGTTTCCTTCTAATAAAAGGGGGGGGGGGAATGGACGAGTGTATTTAGGATGTGCAGTATTCCTTTTTTTTGGTATTTGCTAGTCATAAAAGCATAGAACGAAGTAAATCTACAACGACATGAGATACTGCCAGGAGGGTGTTTATAAGCTTCACAGGAATTCGAAGCCGCAGTTAACAACCGCTTGGTTGATTAGCGAACGCTGGCGCTCGTGCTACACCGTACAGCATCCGTTTACGCTCGGTAGACTTCATGCTTGCTGTAATCCGTTCTTCGTTCCCGAAACTTCGTTGCCGTTTAATCCAAGCTGCTCCCATCATTTCTCTTCGCCGTAATAACCAACAAAAAGTCACAGTCCACCATTGCAACACAGTAACATGTATGCCCAGTCATATCTCCCAAGAAGTTGTAAAGAATGGAATTCCCTGCCTGCATCAATAACAAGCATCAATGAAACCATTCAATTTAAGAATGTCCTTAAAACAATGGTTACCTAATTACCCCCTGTATGTTTGTTTAACAGTTTCCTTGTATTGCTTTGTGCCTTCACTATGTAATAAAAATAAAATTAGTGTTATCATTTGCTTTATTATGATGTGAGTTAGGAGTAATAATCTTTGAACCCCAATTCGTGACAACATTTTTATGCCATTTGCTTTGTATTCCTTGTTTTTTTAATTGTTGTGGATGCCCTTCCCCTCTGAAATGTACTGTGTACCCTGAGGGTAAAATAAATAAATAAATAAATAAATAATTTAGGTGTTTGTCAGGGCGTGTTGACTCCGACATGAAGTTTCTCCATGTGTTTTTCTTTTGTGGCGTATTTTCAAGGCTTTCTATTGTGCACAACAGGCAAGCACTCAAAACGCTTTTTCGAAGCACGCTTCTTAGAAAACTCATTAAGTGGGCAAAGGCTTCTGCTAGGTGAACCCCTGTTGCTTCTCTGTTGAACGAAAGCCAAAAAGTTTTGAAAAGGGCTCTTGAAACGTTGCCTCGGAGAGCTAACACTGCCTCAAAGTAATCACAGCAATCCTCATCGGATCGACCGACAATGCGGAATGCGACGTCTGCTGCACCAAAGAAGAAATCGACCATCCGATATGCCATTGCCCTCGATTTACCTCTGAAAGACAGAAACTTTCGGACGCATTGCGACAATTGGACAATCGGCCACTATCTGTGCAGATGAAACTGGAACACCGTCTTCGCCTTTCGTTGGCTCAAAAAGCAGTCAAAGCTGTCTTGTGCTTTTTGAGGACTACAGGCCTACGTGACCACCTTTAAGTTTTGTGTAGTGCCACCGCTGCATACGCGCCAGTCGATTGACTGACAATCCTCCTTTTTTTGTCTTTTTTTCTCTCTCTTTTCTTATCTTTCCTCTCTCTCTCTCATCTTTATGCCCCCTTCCTATTCCCCCAGCGTAGGGTAGCAAACCGGGCATGTGCCTGGTTAACCTCCCTGCCTTCCCTCTTTGTTTATCCCTTATCTATCTCTTTTCGAGAAATGCGTGAGAATCAGTGGTAAAGTAAGTTTTATTTTATTAAAACTATAACTTCAAACAATACATAATTATAGTCAATGGGGCTAAGTATGTTCATATCGTTTTGTTCTACGGTGCCAGCCCCAGCTAGCCCGAACCACATCCAGCCAGCGAGCTAGCGCGATGCGCGTGCGCGCACGTGTGTGTGTGTAACGACCATGGCAATGCGTCTTTGAGATGTGAGAAGCACTTACTGATATGTTGTCGTGTCATGTATATTTAAAGGTTCCTTCAGCAACAATCAATCATTGAATCAGTCCCATTATGAGGAAGTGGTGTTTATTCAGCGAGGCTCGAGCTAAGTCACACTGATGATGACATTTACAGATGACGAAGATCTAGACGTGGTGATATTTCTTATTTATTTATTTATTTATATTTAATACCTCAAGGGCTTAATTCAAGGGGTGTTACATGAGGGGTAGACAGTTCACAAACAGATGTCTTGCTCGATGACTTCTTTGAAATGGGCGATGCTGGAGTTGTGCACGACATCAGCAGGAAGATTGTTCCAATCCATTGATGTTTGCGCAAAAAATGAAGAGTGATGGGCAGTGGTATGCAAACTAGGTGTATAAACCACTTTGGAATGGCTGATACGGCATGAAAGACGATGAGCTGGAACGATAACATGGTTTAGGTGCAATGCATGATAAAATTTATGATACAAACACAGTCTTGAAACTTTACGGCGCAAAGCTAAGTTAACCATGTTAGCACGAGATTTTAGCTCGGCTACGCTACTGTGATAGGATTAGTCCGAATAAATGAATATGGCTGCGCGATTTTGGATAGACTCAAGTGCTTTAGTTAGGGTGATTTGATGGGTATTTCAGATGGCACATGCATATTCTAGCTTCGAGCTGACTAGTGTTAGATATGTTAAAAGTTCAACAGAAAGCGGGGCTAGTCGTAGGTTTCTTCGGAGATAGCCAAGAACGCGGTTTGAGTCATTAGTGATGTTCATTATGTGGGATGACCAGGTGAGATGTGAAGTTAGAGTGATAACGAGGTATTTACATGAAGTAGATGCTACTTCAGAATCAAACAGAAAGTTTTTTTTTTTTTGAGGAATAAGTTTGCCGGTGATGGAAAGAAATGGCACAGGTTTTCTTTATGTTAAGGGACATCAGCCAGTTTTCGCACCAAGATTGAATCAAAGAAAGATCAGATTGTAAGATAACAGTGTCGCTTTCATTCTATACGGGACGATAAATGACACAGTCGTCTGCGAATAGACGAATGTTAGAATCTAAGTTATCGGGTAGGTCATTAATATAGATTAGGAATAGCAGAGGACCAAGGACAGTGCCTAGAGGTACACCGGAGGTTACAGCGGATAGGGAGGAGTAATGGTTGTTAGCACAAACGAGCTGCTTACGGTTAGTCAAGAAGTCACATATCAAATTAAAAACAAGACAATTAAGGTTAAGACGTGAAAGCTTCAAGAATAATATATTAGGGGGAACATTGTCGAAGGCTTTTTCCAAATCAATGAAAATGGCGTTACAGGTATCTTAAATTCCAGGCTAGAGCTTATGTCAGTAACGAACAGGGCGAGTTCAGTGTTACATGAAAGTCCTTTTCGAAAACCGTGTTGGTTAGGGTAAAAGAAATATACTGAACGTAAGAAATGTACTATGTGGGAAATGTAAAGAGAGTGAAAATTCGTTCGCTTGTCGCACTCACACTATACTGTACGTACCCATGAACAGGAGGGAAAGGAAAGGCAGGCATGTTAACCAGTCCATACTTACAGGTACGCTACCCTTATTAGGGGACAGGATGAGGGAGTTTGAAAATAGAGAGGGAGGAGAGAGGAGAACATGCACACTCAAAGTCATAAGTCGTGGTAATCCTAACACTATTAGTATGCAAGCTGTGGTCTTAACGTGGCCAGGAACAACTATAAGGCATTTTTGCTTGCGCAACCAAAAATAACAATTGAGTTTAAAGAAGTCAGTCATTAGAAAAAATTAATTCAAATAAAAATGAAAAAAGCAAAAAGCCAAGTGAACAGACAATGGAAAGAATAAAAAATTGGCAGCATATCCACGGAGTAAATTATGAAGAGTGGGGCGAAGCATTCGTCCGTTCATTCGTTCTTGCTTCCGTCCGTCCATGCGTCCGTCTGTGTGACCGTTCATGAGTCCATCAGCCCGTGAGTGCGTGCGTCTGTTCGTCCGTCCGCCCCTGCGTTCGTCCATGCGTCCATCCATGCATCTGTCTGTGTATCTGTTCGTCCATCTATTCAACACTCCAAGTACCACCATCTCGCATCTTTTCATCATATATTCCTCATATAGCAGCACCTCCATCCAGCGTACATTCCAAGCACTAAACGAGAGGTGGCACATGCACACTTTCTTACAGCTTGCACTTCGGGTCTACTTCTCACCTATAAACACCTCACGTTCATGGTATATACTTGTTCACTGTATTCATGGCACCGCGGCTCTACGCTTGCTAAAACATTTCTAAAACCAAGGAGGTTACGCCCAGCGAGTATAACGTAGCAACCTTTTCCTGTCAGATGGCGCTAAATGTACATGCTAATGGCTGCTAATGAGGATTGCAGCGTGCGCGTTAACTAAAAGCCCAATGCTCCTGTCTTTCATTTCCAGTAGCAACCATTGGCATGTACATTGAGCACTATTTTTTATTGTTCAACAACGCACAGAAGAAATCCCTCACGGGCACCACCTTCGAGGTCAAAATGTTATACTTGTTACATACTACATCGGTGTCACAGAACGAGCGCTAAAAATGAGCGCGCCGCCAAATTCTTGCGACAACGGGCGGAAGAAACGCCGCGAGGTCAAAAAGAAAAAAAAAGAAGAAAAAACAAGCATCCAGGGCTCCCCGGGCGCGCGACGCCTCTCCTCTCGGAAGCGGCGAAGCGATGAACCTCCTCACCCCACAGCGGCGGCCGAGCAAGCCCGCGATTTTTCCAGAACGAACGGGGCGGGGTCACACCCGAGTGAATCATCCTCCGGAGAGGGCAGTCGAACCGTCTCGTGCCTCTCCCCAGCTTTCGCTGCGTATCGCGCCGACGAAATGACGAGAAATTTCTCGAAGGTGGCGCGGAAGGTATTTAATCGAGCAGCCGAGACGAGAAGGAAGGAGAAGACGGAAAGTTAGCGCCGGAGCGCGTAGGAATTCCTTCGTGTAGTCGGCGAAGGTTCTGCCCGTAGTGACAGAACAGGAGGAGACGGAAGTGAGCGCCAGAGTGCGTAGAGAGTCCGCCGTGTAGTCGGCGAAGTTTTTGGTCCGTAGGGACGGCTCGAGCTACAGGCAAGAGCGTGGGTTTACCGCTATCGAGCGAAGACGCGGGCAACAGCTGCGTGTGGGAAGCCGACGGATTTCCGGCGAAGAAGTTGAAGTTTGAAGAGTGGCCAATTGAAGACGGGAGGTTTCCTAGAAGAGAAACTTCGGCGAGGTCTCCTGGAAGAGAAACATCGAGGGCGGCGGAACGACAACGACGCTGGACTTTGAGTGAGTGATTCTAGGAAGAGTATCATTCAGACTTTTGTTCCAAGGACTTTGGACTGAATAGGTTTTATATCTCTTTAGTCTTTGAGTGTCTTGGTTGTACAATGCATGCGACTGCATTGTAGTGCGTATTGTTGTCTGTGTCCGTTGTTTCAAGTGTGGTTAATTGTACTGTGTAGTACGTTGTCTGTTTGGTGACGTATTGTATGTAACTAGTGTGGAGTGTGCATTTTTGTGTATTATTTTCGATCTGCCATTATTGGGAATATAATTTGTTTGTTTATCAACTCTCGGCTCTGTCTTGTTCTTTGGGCCACAGCCGGCGTCCGCTGGCGCACCAATAAGGACCACTTCTAAATTGTCCACGCTTTCGTGGTGCGGTTCGGGGGGCCGATACTTCGGCTCTTGGAATTAGCCCGGCGATCGCCTCCCTAATTAACGGGACCGGTGTGACAATTAATCTGGCGTCCGCGAAACAGGACCTTTTGGTGCACAGTGTGTCCAAAGTAGTGAGAAAGAGCCTCGAGTGTTGATAGTGCTATCGGAACGATTTTGTGTGTTGTTCAGTGTTCTCGTTGACGAGTGCAGTGGAGTGTTCCGATAGACTGAGTGAGGCAGATACTTTTTGCACGCGGCAAGGTTTTATTTGCGAGACACGATGGATCTCGAAAAGTTAGTTGCTCTTGGTGAGAAGATGGGTCTTTCTGGTGCCGAACTACGGAAGTGGGTAAGCCAGAAGGAGAAAGAGGCAGCGGAAAGGGCCAGGGAAGAAAAAGCAGCTGAGTTGGAACGAGAGAGGTTGGCGGCTGAGAGGGCCAAGGAAGAAAAAGCAGCTGAGTTGGAGAGAGAGAAGCTGGCAGCCGAAAGGGCGAGAGAAGAAAGAGAAGCGAGGGAGCGACAACTGAAAGAAGAAAGAGAAGCGGAGATGGCTGAAAGGGAACGGCAGCGGCAGCACGAAATTGAACTCGAGCGGCTCCGTTTGCTACAGCGAAGCGAAACTCCCGTTTAAGCTAGAGTCGAAAGCAGCGAACGGGAGGATCATGGCTTCCGCTTGAACCCAAGCAAGTTGCTCGTGGCGTTTGATGAAAGGAAGGACGACCTTGACGCGTACCTTCACCGATTTGAGACGATTGCGAAGAGCCAGAATTGGCCAGAACATCAATGGGCAACTGCCTTGAGTACTTGCTTGAGTGGTGAAGCGCTCAGTGTGTACGGTAGGCTGACGCCGACCGATGCAGCCAACTATGCAAAGGTGAAAGCTGCTTTGTTGAAGCGATTTAGATTCACTGTGGAAGGATTCCGGGACAGATTTCGGACAGGAAAGCCAGCAGACGGTGAGACGGCTACGCAATATGCCGCCCGACTTTGCCATTATTTCGACAGGTGGATTGAACTTTCAGGGACAGCGCAGGAGTACGATGAGCTTAGAGAGCTCCTAATTAGAGAACAATTTCTTACTAGTTGCCACCCAAGCCTGTCACTGTACTTAAAAGAGAGGAAGGCTGACTGACTTGAAGACATGCTTGAATTGGCTGATCAATTCTTGGAAGCGCAAGGTGGCACTAATTTGGCCAAGGTAAAGAAGGAGTGTCCCGATGATTCGAAGATATTGGCTCCCGAAGAAAAGAAGCGTGCACCAGAGAGCATTCAGCGATGTTTTCTGTGTAACTGAGTGGGTCATCGCGCGAAAAACTGTCGAACGATCTTTACGAGCCCTACGGTAGTGAAATGTTTTAAGTGTGGTCAGACTGGGCACAAAGCAGATGCATGTCGAAACGGAGCGAGTCAAACTCACCAGGTATCATGTGTGCAAGCAGCACCGAAATGCGATAATAATGCCGTCACAGACGGATTCGTAGAATTGAAAAATGGGGAAAAAATTCCTATTGTCGGTGCTGTAATGTCAAAACAGCCAACCGGTGTTACGAAAGGAATGCCAGCGCGGCATGGAAAAGTTGCGGGCAAAAAAGTTACGGTGTTAAGAGATACCGGCAGCTCCACTGTTATCGTTCGGAGAAATTTGGTACGGGAAAGTGAGTTGACAGGCAGAACGAAACCGGTTTGCCTAATTGACCGTACGGTCCGGATGCTTCCCGAAGCAGAAATTGAGGTTGAAATCCCGTACTTCAGCGGGAAGGTTACTGCGTTATGCATGACGACCCCCCTGTATGACCTTGTCATCGGAAACATCGACGGGGCGCGAGGGCCAAGTGATCCAGAATGTTTGGGAGAAGACCCGAAGATAGAGCCCTTGCCAACACAGCGGCCGCGAGATACCGTGGAGGAGCATCCCGTGACGGGTCTCACTAGAGCCCAAGGTGAAGCTGCGGCGCAAGAGACAGCGAAGGAGAAGACGATCGTGTCGAATAAGTTCACGGGCCGAGCAACCGGACTTACGTCGGCACGACTTCAACCGACCGACTGTGTAAAGGAGACGGAGTTGGCCAGCCGGGAAAAATGTAGAGGCATGATCAAGCGGGTAAATAAACAGACAGGACCCGTCGAATGTAATGACGCGTTAACGGTGTCGGAAGAGACAACGATGGCTGAGACGACGCCTCAGATATCGTCGTTGGAAAGGGCTCGCCGAAAAGGAACGTGGAAACACAAGAAGAGATCGAGCGAGCACCGCAAAAAGGGGCGCAAGCGCTGCTCGAAGTACGCAGGATAAGTGCTGAGGTCAAAGCAGAATGTGTTTGGCAGTGTTGAGTGCCATATGTTGTGTTAATGTTGTGTTATCCTGTGTCACAAGTGTCGAAGTGTTGTGCTGTGATGTGATGTATAGTATTGTACCATTGTTGTAGTGAGAGAACTTTGTACATTTGTATTATTGGGAATGTGTGATGGAGTGTTGTACTCATGTGCCTGTGGTTATATTTCATGTGTTGTGGAATTGAACTACAATGTAACATTGTATTGCGTGAATGTGACGTGTCACGAGCGACGGATTGTGTTACAGTCTGTGAGAGTGTGTGGTGACTGTTCGCGCTCGTTTGTGTGGTTTGAATATTATGAGATAATATTCTTAAAGTGGGGGGCAGTGTCACAGAACAAGCGCTAAAAATGAGCGCGCCGCCAAATTCTTGCGACAACGGGCGGAAGAAACGCCGCGAGGTCAAAAAGAAAAAAAAGAAGAAAAAACAAGCATCCAGGGCTCCCCGGGCGCGCGACGCCTCTCCTCTCGGAAGCGGCGAAGCGATGAACCTCCTCACCCCACAGCGGCGGCCGAGCAAGCCCGCGATTTTTCCAGAACGAACGGGGCGGGGTCAGACCGAGTGAATCATCCTCCAGAGAGGGCAGTCGAACCGTCTCGTGCCTCTCCCCAGCTTTCGCTGCGTATCGCGCCGACGAAATGACGAGAAATTTCTCGAAGGTGGCGCGGAAGGTATTTAATCGAGCAGCCGAGACGAGAAGGAAGGAGAAGACGAAAAGTTAGCGCCGGAGCGCGTAGGAATTCCGCCGTGTACTCGGCGAAGGTTCTGCCCGTAGTGACAGAACAGGAGGAGACGGAAGTGAGCGCCAGAGTGCGTAGAGAGTCCGCCGTGTAGTCGGCGAAGTTTTTGGTCCGTAGGGACGGCTCGAGCTACAGGCAAGAGCGTGGGTTTACCGCTATCGAGCGAAGACGCGGGCAACAGCTGCGTGTGGGAAGCCGACGGATTTCCGGCGAAGAAGTTGAAGTTTGAAGAGTGGCCAATTGAAGACGGGAGGTTTCCTAGAAGAGAAACTTCGGCGAGGTTTCCTGGAAGAGAAACATCGAGGGCGGCGGAACGACAACGACGCTGGACTTTGAGTGAGTGATTCTAGGAAGAGTATCATTCAGACTTTTGTTCCAATGACTTTGGACTGAATAGGTTTTATATCTCTTTAGTCTTTGAGTGTCTTGGTTGTACAATGCATGCGACTGCATTGTAGTGCGTATTGTTGTCTGTGTCCGTTGTTTCAAGTGTGGTTAATTGTACTGTGTAGTACGTTGTCTGTTTGGTGACGTATTGTATGTAACTAGTGTGGAGTGTGCATTTTTGTGTATTATTTTCGATCTGCCATTATTGGGAATATAAATTGTTTGTTTATCAACTCTCGGCTCTGTCTTGTTCTTTGGGCCACAGCCGGCGTCCGCTGGCGCACCAATAAGGACCACTTCTAAATTGTCCACGCTTTCGTGGTGCGGTTCGGGGGGCCGATACTTCGGCTCTTGGAATTAGCCCGGCGATCGCCTCCCTAATTAACGGGACCGGTGTGACAATCGGCTACAAGGGACGAATAGGTGCCGCTATAAGGAGCTTCGCCCCTAAAAGGGTAGACCAGAACCATTAATTTAGAGATAAAAATAATGCGGAATAGTAAAAAATAGATACTGACTTTACTATTTATTATTGTAAGTATTAAACTATTACCAGCTGCAGTGATTCCAATTAGGAAATTCTAATTGAGTTTCTCTTATGGCGATGTATGACGCTTGGGACCATAATGAACACTCATAATAGCCCAAAAGAGGCAACAAACTGTTCACAAGCAAATGAAAATATGGTGGAATATCCTTTGCAGCGGCGTACACAACTGTCTCCGTGCCCTTTCGAGAGGACTACAATGCCACGAGTGCGGTGCTTCAATCGCAAAAACAAAATGAAGCTTTTTTTTTCTTCTAATTTTTTTCTTCCCTGAAGAAACCATGTTGTCGACGACGGCTCTTGCACCTTATTTCGGACGCTACTTGAGCGGCCAACGCAGTGCGTTAGTGCACAACAATGCATTACAATTTCTCTAGTTCTGTTTTTTTTCTTATGTTTTTGTGTACTCTTTCCCTACCTTTGCCGCTCTTGCACTTAGCCCTGATTGCTCTTCCCCGGTGCAGCTAACACTACAAGGACACAGCCGTCCGGGGCGCCCTCCTGCAATGACGCACGTCCTCCGACTCAGCTTAAGGCTTGGTCGTTTTCCTTTGAGTGCAATGTTTACACGTACACGACGTTCAGAACGAACGGGTCTCTAACGGTACTGCTTTCTTTCACGTTTTTTTTTTACCTGGAATAAGCTTCGAAGTGTTCAAGCAAAACTTCGTTTCCGTGAATTCTCGCAGAAAGCTTTAATAACATCCCCCGCCCGACTATCGAGTTTGACAAAATGCATATAGTGAGGAACTATCACGAGCAAAACAGAATAAAACAAGACAGCGTTTTTCGCGACGACGAGCCGGAATTCTCGCTAAACGTTTATTGCCTCATCACAGATACTCTTAACGCAGTCAAAACTTCTTTCAAGCAAATGAGCGGTTAAGAGTTCCTCGTGAACGATCTTCTCCGTGTATAATCTATCTGGTACTAAAAGTTCAGTGATGTTTTCTTAAATGGTCCTATGTTTCAATTTCCTTAAAATGAGAATTTGCATATTTAAACAGCTTCCAATATATTTCGATGCATTAAAGAATGAACGTGATATCTTTTTTAGAAGTTTACTTTGTCGTTTTTTTACCTTTTGGTATTCTGTTCTTCACTTACCTGCATTTGTTCGGCAACATACAAATGCACGTACTCGTGTTGCATTCTTCTTTGTGCGTGTCCGGGGAAGGGTGATCGATCTGCACACGCCCTATGTTGAGTGGTTGGCTTAGTTAAATTTAACCTCAATTCCACCATTTCCATCCTCAACAACAGCACGTTAAAGTTTGGGGAGGGGGAAGGGGCTAACAAATAAATAAATAAGCTATAATAAATGCTACTATGCACCTAGTTTCTTTCTATGTCACTAGGGCTGGACAATATTCATTCGATCATAGAAAAGCAGTTCATTGTGACGTCTTGCTTATTTTTCGCATGTTCAGTAAAAGTACGTAGTTTCTCTCTTTTATATTTCGACACGCGCGATGGCTGGCTGAACCATACAACAATGTCTCTAACATCACTCACCTGGAGCCGGAAAAGTTCTCTGCTTACCTTATCTAAAAACTATTTACCACATCGATCCATCACGCCTATGTAGGAAGACGTGCTTTGAAACTAGCTCACAAAAGAGTGGTTTTGTGGCAGAGCCGATTTATTTACGGCCAGAGATTACATCGGCGTGCAAACAATCAGAGGCCAAGCGTTGAAGAAATAAGGCTGGCACAAGTGCACGTGGTAAGCTTGTGTTATACCATTTTCGACAATTCTTTTATGCGCTTTTCTCGTGACGCCTCTGTTACGTTGAGCGAAATTTGCAGAGTATCTGCCATTACAGTCTTTTGCAATCGTGTACAGTTGCACGTGGCAGCTCCACGCAGCGGCAACAATGAGCTTGGTTGTACTGCACCATATTTGTAACTTATGAGGAAGCGCTTATAGTCAGAAAAAAAATTTTAAAACTGTTGGTGTTGGGGTCAAATATCACCAATATATGAAGGGTGACACAGACGGCTCTGATTTCTGGCTAGCAAAACAATAGCCAGCGCCATGTTAAATTGATCTGAAATGCTTGTAGATATGTTTCGCGGTCTCCGGCACATTCAAGATGTGTTTAGCTATGTCTGCGCTAACATTATGTGAGCCCAGAAAAAGATTATTGGTCTTTAGAACACATCAAAAACTGCAACAAGAGTGAGTACAGTGAATACAGCTGCTATAAAACGCAGTTTATCGACACTGAGAAGAGTGAAAACGTATTTGAGGAACCGGAAGGCTAAGGAGCGGCTTGATGGTCCAGCCCTAACGCCCATTCACCGGATGTCAATCAGTGTCGACGAAGTTATCGCTGTGTATGCGGAAAAACCGTGACGCATTTTAATTGCAGCGTGAACTGCTCTCTTCGGCGAGGCTACATGCTCGTTTTTTTTTCTTCTGCATTGACCTTTACTATTTAATAAACCCATTAGCAATGCCCTTCTTTAAAATTGCCTGCTAAAATGAATGTTAACGTTCCGCCTCTTTTGTGTCAGGGAAGCATCTGGGATTTAGTTCTTTGTTCTCTAATAAAACTGTTTTGGTGGATATGTGTGTTCTTTTTTTTAGTTCATCCCATAAAATAGCTCCCGTTATTCTCGCAGGCCTGTTTTAAGATAAAGTATGAGAAGTTTGGAAGAGAAAGCGTTCGGTTTTTTTTTTTGTCTCACATGCGTAAATGGACGACTGGTTTCCTTGTATTCTCCCTTCTCTTTATTTATGTCACTCATTTTTTAAGTTAATCATTTTGCATGAGACTTCTTTGTCGAGATTATTTAGTGGGAGAACAATCTCTCCGGTGCACAAGCGCTAGTCTTGCTGCAATGTCACAATTTGCTTTCCATAGCTGATGAACTCCCTTCTTGTGCTGCATTACACTTTGTTCTAAATTTATTCCAACAAATTAGCTCCTTCTACATTGCCGGGCAATTTTCTTTCCATCTGCCATGAAAAGATTTCCGAAAAGTTAGGCCTTGCCCCTCCCTTCGAAGAAAAAAAAAATCCTAGCTACGTGCCTTTTTGCGTGCGTGCGTGCGTGTGGAAGGGGTTGGATGGATACGCAGAAGAACAGCCATTGGTTCACGCATGGGTGCATGATTATTTGTAATTTATTGTTTTTACGAGCTTAAAACACGCTGAGGTGCAAGGAGGAAATACCGCCTTTTTTTATTTTCGTTCCCTGCTGGGTAAAACTGGCGACCATGAAATGCGCGCACAATTTTCGCATGGCTGCCTGAATGTATAAAAAAAACTATTTATTCTGCACCAGTTTTATGTAAAAGTAGATTAAGCAATTGAAACTGCTTTGTTAGGTATGGTACAAGAGTTTAACATTTGTAGACAGTTACTTAGTAATCGTTGATGATGAAGCTGCATTAAAAAGAAGTGTGGATGTCATAAGAATACTCAAACAAAGATATCTTGAATTTATTTTTGCTTGAAATTTTTTATAAATTAGTGTATTTCAATTCATTATCCCTGCTTCAAATTTGGCCAAGATTATTTGTGCTTGACATTCAGTCTGAGATAACTGAATCCTTGTTTAACTACTCTTCTGATCACAGCGAAGTGGTCAATAATGCAACTGCTCTTTCTAGCATTAGGTTCATTCACCTTGGATTACGTTTATGCCCCCAAAACCCATCACCATTGCAGAAGTGTGTGTTCACTCAATTATTCGGAGATTGCTCAAGCATGCAGCAAACTCAGACTTAATAAGGCGTTGATGTGGATTGAACTTGCTGACCTTACGAGTCACTAATCATAATTGAGATTGGGCAATGGGAGCTTGCGGAATCTCACGCTTCTCTTCGTTAGCAACGATGATGGCAGAGCCCTAGCGGTACCTCTCTAAGCCCACTTTTATGCATTTTACTGTTTCTTCGATCACAACTGCAATACTTCGTCGTTACGTTCCAAATTGTCGTGTGAGTTAGGGATACTGTACTAATAATTAGCAAGTGAAAGGAGTAGTAGCAGTTAATTCTTTGTTTAGAAGAGTGCTTTAATGACAAACGAGATAATTATACGGCGCTGCCCAATCGTTCCCTCTTCCAGGTGACACATCCTCTATTCGATCATTTGCGAACATTGCATAAATTCTCCATGCCCATTCGCGCATACAGACCACTTCGAAGGAGTGACGATATCATTTCGCGAGTGTAGAAACAATGATTGCACTATGAGAAATTATTTTCTGGGGTATAAATACTTTCTAATTACGAACTAAAAAGACTGCGTCATTCCTGCAGTTTATTTGCTATGGTAGATTCATGGTCATCATGAGCGTGGAGGCGAGTTTGACTGATTTAACGCACTATTTTCAATTTTTAGCTCTAGCAATCTTTAGGTAACCTTGTGCCCCACATTGTCGCTTGTCTTGTGCATTATATGCTCAGATGGTTACATTGGCTGTTCGATTCATCTTCCATAACTCACGGTCCTTTTGACGACGTTCCACGTACGTGCAACGTACTCATTCAGGCGAAGCCCACTACAGGTACACTGTGACATCGAACTGCGCAGTGAAGCGTCCCTAATGGCACGCATTATGCAACTATTCTTCCAAGATACATAGGCATCCCTGCTTCTGTCGAAGCAAAAGCCTGACTCTCAACTCCGGTGCTCACGGCAACAATGGAACAGAGCATGTTGTGCGTTGCTCAGGCTCGCTCGATGGCAAACTGTCACGTCTTCTGGCTAGCCATGTTTTCACAGCCGGCTCGGCTCATTGATTCCGCAAAGGACCCTCTGGCGTGACTGAGTCACGTATCTACTGTCGGTGCGAATCGCAAGGCCAGAACAAGCGCGGCCGTTGTGGCGGCCACTGCAGCGAATGTATGAAGAAAAGCACTGCTCGTTGTGTTAGTTCCAGCGTTTTCACAACAAGGATTGTAGCACGCTGGGAGAACACACGGTAAAATCGTGTGATCGCGGATGCTAGCTCTAAGAAAGTTAGCATCCACGATCACAACAACAACAACAACAACTACAACAAGCTTTATTACTGAAAATCTTTTCCCACAGCTTGTGCTTGAATGGTAAAAATAAAAAAGCGAAATAAATCCAAAGTATAATTTTTTACTTATTTTGAAAATAAAACAAGCTGGAACAATTATTTCGGTATAACCTGTTTGCTTTTGTGCTTGATGACTAGATCGTTGTTTTATTTCAGCACTATATTGAACTGTATGTGCTCCCTCAAGTGGGCCCGTAATTCTATCTTCCGTCCCTCTCTCCTACACATTTTCTCTCTTTTATATCTTTCTATGCTGAAGGTCTGAACAAGACACCGGATGTGTCCGCTTGCTTCCTTCGGCACATCCTCGTTTTCTTCTTTCCGCATCACTTCTTTCAAAGTACAAAACGAAGAGCCCTCTTCGAAGGTCGACCCGCAGATCGCGGAATAGAATCCCGGCTGTGGCGGCTTCATTTTCGAAAGAGACGAAAATGCTTGAGTCCCATGTGCTTAGATTTATGTCTACGTTAAAGAACCCCAGATGGTCGAAATTTCCGAAGGTCTCCACTAGGGCGTCTCTCGTAATCATATAGTGAATTTGGGACGTTAAACCTCAAGTATAATTATTATTATTAGTTCTTTCCCGCACTGTAGGCACTGTAGGGTAGCCAATTAGACGTGCGTCTGGTTAACCTCGCCACCTTTTCTAGCATTTCTATACGTCTTTCTTCTCTATTATACATATATATATATATATATATATATATATAAATATATTTATATATATATATATATATATATATATATATATATATATATAACAGGACAACACGTCACATCTTCATAAAGAGTCTTGTTTAGACTCGGCCCCCTTGACAACAATAATGATGTGATGATACAAATAGTAGTTCGATGAAGATCATACAGATTCCGCTGATGAAGGAAGCAAAATTCGTTACGCAAAAGTGTAAAACGCGAACGTGATACATGCATCAAATATCAGGCATGTTTAACACGTATGTTATATTCCATAAACCTCGCCTGTCCAACGGTTTGCGGTGCTTGGAAAACGAGTATTTTTGCTTTTGCTGTTTGTACTTCACTTTTCACCTCCTAACGCCAAAATGTTTGCAACCTGCGGCATATGGTAACGGCAACAAACACAGCCCTGCCCAGATAGATAACCGCCTGTAGAAGCACGTTCAGAACTCACGTAGGTTTATACCCTTCCCTCACGTCTACATCACATCAGTTGTACTTGGCAACGATTCACTCTTCCACGCTGCATGCGTTTACCTATAATAAACTAACCTTGAAGCACCTAAGTACTGAATAGCACGTTGCTATTTAAAGTGACGAGAAAAGAAGCCCCCTCGGTAAATACAGTCTAAGAAGTTCCTGCTGCAATAATTACTCAAAGTGAGTTCGCAACTGAGGCCGCAATATGAAATCAAAACAAATCGAGCTTTATTTTCACCATGAATAAGCTTACAGGCTGAGAACAACCGAATAAATTGTAGGTGCTTCTCTAAAAAGGGCGCACAAACTCGAATTAGGGTCAGCTGCTACACTCCTCAGCGTGACACTAATAAATGTAGACTTTCATGGACTGTTCAACATTTTTGAACTTCTATATTGCCACGAGCAAAATATCGCAGACAGCCAGGAGTTCACGTCTTTAGCAAAACCAGACCAAAAAGCAGCGATCCCTTCTTCCTTCACTTTGAAGCGAGTGTATGCCACAGCGAAAGGCTCATTCACATTGAGCGGTGGCATTATTCTCTATCCCTAAAAGGCATTCTCTCTACCCAAAAAGAAACAAAAGCGTGAAAATACAAAAAAAATATCCATTGTCTGAGAAGTGACTCAACGTTCAATTGACGATGCCAGAAACATGGCTTGACCTTGAAACATGCACTACATCACTATGTGGAAACCGATGGGGATGTCTTGGGCTGTCTTCTGGGAGAACCTTGTAAGTGACGTGATTGGGAAGGCGTAGAACCTTCAATGGGACAAAGTAGCGCCACAGCAACTTTTCTGATCGGCCACGTTATCTGAATTGGGTCCACACCTAGGCTTCACTATCTCGTTTGAAGGTAATTGTTCGGTGGTGAAGGTTGTAGCGGCGTGCGTCTGCAGTTCCGCGAGTCTGAATATGGCGCTGCCTGAGTTGACAGGCCTCCTCAGAGCATTGAGCGAACAAGGCAGCGTCTGCGTTGAACATGCCTATAGGCTGTCGAGAAGAGCATTGTACCGGGTATTTTAGTGACCTCTTTGAGCCAACCACCTCTTTCATGCAAACTACACTCACACGACCGCGACATGGCTTTCAGACACGTGTGGCACTGTACTCGTTTCGGTGTATATGGACAAACCCGCTTCACGTTCCATGGCAAAGTGTTTGCCTCTGCGTAGGCATCCTCACGCAACAAAAGTAACTTACCCAGGCGTGATCTTTGCACGACTTACCCAGACATGATACATGGACGACTTTGGCGTGATCACTTCTTTCCTTGGAAAGCATCGAAAGATCGGCAGAAGGAATGACGATGTCCACATCGTATAGTACACCATTCGCTATGATATTGCTCATTCAATATGACGATGGCGGCCAAGACATTCCTCTTACATCCTTAATATTGTTTGGTGCCAAAGACTCAAGTTTTCTTAATATGGTCAGTAAATTCAGGTACCTGTGGTTATCCACTACTGTTACTATCACGACTACCACCACCACTACTATTACTACTACTACTACTACTAATAGTAGTAGTAGTACTAGTACTACTACATACGTCGCGGACGCATGACCCACGACATAAAGAGCTTCGCCCCTGAAAAAACGTGCATGTTTGGCGTCGATGTACTCTCGTTTTTTCAAGGAAGGATGAGCTAAACCAAATAAATGCGAAGCACTAAGTCAAAAAATTGAAAAACAAGTGTAGAAAAATGCGGGTATGTAGCGTTCTGGGTGACCAACGTCATGGCACGCGAGTATGACGCTCTTGAAGAAACAAAATGAAATCAAAGCTGAATCAGTCATTCACAGCTCCCGTTCGCACTTCTTTTTCTGTATTTTCAAGCGATTAAGGCCTGCTGAAACTATCACAATCATCTGCTTTAGTGTTCAAGCGTTCTTGCTTTATTCATTAAATCATCTCCTTTTTTCTTCCTTACTTTTCTGTGCCCCTCACCCTTCTTCTGTGCAGGGTAGCACACCAGAAAATGTCCTTCAAGGTAAATATCCTGCCTCGCACATAACATTTCTCTTTGTTTCCGGAGGTTGGAATGCTCGAGAAAGGAAACAACAAGTATCGCTAGCGAAAAGCTACAGACAGACAGACTGAACAAATGCATGGTGCAGAAAATCTTTCAATACAACACGTGCCACTCGCGTTGCGAGTCTACAACACGAGCAACTCTGAGGGCTTTGCAGTTGCTGCAAGCAACCGGACTAAGTGACAAAACTCTGATTGTTTGTATACATGTTGCTATCAGCACTGAGACGATGATCCACTGCCCATGCATTTGAAGAATATGCGGCAATCCGTGCCACCCGTACACGAAGACCGCAGAGCTCCGTACGGCCTTCCTTGCACTCCTAAGTAATTGTGAATTTTGTTTTTTTTTAAGAAAACAGTCTGCTCATTAAATTGGATCCTTCCACATTACCGGCCCATCCCTAAAATACTGGTTTGTCCAGGGTTGTATGTACGCTTTTACGAGCTTTTCATAGGGGCGAAACACCTTACGATCTCACAATATTGGTGCAGTCGCTATAGTCTGCAGTAGATGTAGAGCCGGTGCGTGCGAAATTTTTGAGGGCAGCGAAAGGATAATCAAAAAGCTTCTAACAAAAAAATTGAAAGTCTAGAAGTACGATAGAAAACCAATATTTAACCACTCATCAGTCAAAGCACACAACAGAAAAAAACGTTAACAAGAAGAAAATAAAAGTGCCTGAACAAGAACTACATATAAGGCCACAATTCAGGATCCGGTGCGCACTGTTTCTTGAGACCATCATTTAATTCAATGATGTTTTGTGATTGGTGAACATAAATTTGAATGTAGCTGTCAAGCGGTGATGCCTTTGGCGAGCCACGGGACGGCTTTCAGCTCTCCCATAGTAGAGTACTAAGTACTCTAAATCGTTAACTACTTTTTCTAAACAAATTGCTGACGAATAATATAGAGATACCTTGCGACCTACATTATTTTTAGTGGGATGGCTCAGTGCTCAGTTGCGAGGCTGTATAGCCTTTGGCAAAACCTATGTGAGGCCGTAACTGCAAATCGCCGCCAGCGTGCTTTGTGGCCAATACTGGGAAGAATGAGACGAGAGATCCTTGCGTTGCCCTCTTAGGAGCTTTTCTTCCTCGGGGAGCGCAATGTTCTGTGGCATTGGTCGTGCCCTTTCGTCAATGCTAAACACGAAATGGTAAAACTCATTTTTCTACCGACGTGGTGCTAAGCATTGCCCGTTGAGTAGTTATTCATGATTCCGTTTGTAAGCAATTGTGTTTCATTGTATCCATTGTGTCGTTACACCGTTCATTGTATCATAATTTCGCATAAATTCTTGTGTACACGTATGCCAACAATGTCATGTATGTTACAGCAACGATGTCTTTCTTTCAACGTAGTGATGTTGGTCGTGGTACATAGATCTGTCGAAGTATATGTGCCCATTACTGGAATGCTATGGAGTTTAAAACATTAGGGACGTCAATTCACACTCTACCTTGGGCGCTTACGCCCTGGAATGCTATGGAATTTTTGTTTTTTGTACATAGTGTAAATAAACTTTTCTGAACACATAAATCACTGACGATTATTATAAAGGTACCTTGCGACCTACTGTTTTTTTAGCGGGTCGAATAGTTGAGTACGAAGTACTCAAAATTGTTCAACATTTTTTTCTAAACACATAGGTGTGCAGGGGTTCAGTAACCCAGTAAAGCGAGACGAAGTTATCAGCGTAGCCCACGCGGAACATTGTGATATTCTGTGTTTACAAGGAACCATTTTTTTATCACTGGCCACGTTCGTGCATTGAAACGCGCATTCAATTAAGACTATTACTTTTCTTTCGCAACATCTCGTTTCAGTGGAGTAGGGATTATTATTTTAACCACGCTCTTCTGCGCACTTATCATAGTTTCTATGACGGGATCGGACGGATATTGGCTTTTGACTGCGTCCTATCATCTTTCAAGCTGCGCGTTTTGTGTATTTATGGGGCAGCTCATGCAGTGATGTCTAACATTTTCTTCCGTGACCTGGAAAATACTTTCTAGATGGTCGTCATGTCACACTCACTGGAGATTTTAAATGTGTATTTGACGCGTGAGCTGACGTGCAAGGTCCGGGACGGGCTCTCTCTGATTTGAACGCGCGGGAGCTGCGTCATCTGGTCCAACACTTCTCCTTGACAGATACGTATAAACTAGTGCAGGCACCAGATTATGCCAGGACTTGGCGTTGTATCACATCGTCTAGTAGGTTGGATTGCTTCTATGTGTCGAGCGCGCTAGTTTCTTAAAGGGCCACTCACCAGGTTTGATAATTTTGAGCTGACAAACGCCATGCGTAGACGAGTCGTTCATGATCACGTCTGCCAAAGTTTGCTACGCTATGTGCCCCGAAAATGGGTCAAATTTCAAGATGAACGCTGCTAACCCTCCCCTCTGCCGGCGCACGCGTAGAGAATGAGGGCATGAAGTGGGCGTAGGAATGGCCCTACGTACACGGCAATGCAGTGACGTTGGTCCTCTACGTAGACGACTCTGCTGTGACGTCATCAACAGTATACCACGTGGCATGGCAAAAATTGTTTAACACAACATGCGTAGTTTATGTATTCGTTGCTTTAAGAGAATAATGAAACATGAAATAAATTATAAGACGCAATAAAAATTGTGCGCGTTTTTCTTTCATTTTTCCCAGGAAATTCTACGAGATGCAGGGCTTATGTGCCAGTGTTTCGCATGCGTTCGTGTCGCCGTGGTAAGCACATTAGGCAGATGACCCCCGTGGAACGATTCTACGCGTTCGCGCGCTCATTGTGCTCATCTACTCTACCGCATCTAAGCCAGCGTTTCCAAACCATCCCCCAGAATTCGGCAGAAAACCATAGAATAACACAGGTCAACAAAGCAACGCTGCTCACGTGCTCGGGGGTTGGACTTGTTTGGGCACGTAACATGTCTTACGCTTTGACCTCCAAGGGGGTGCCGGTGGGAGATTTCTTCTGTGCGTTCTTGAACAATAAAAGATAATGCTCAATGTACATGCCAATGGCAGTTAAGGGGGAATGAGAGACGTGAGCATTCGGCTTTCAGTTAAAGCGCACGCTGCAATCCCCATTAGCAGCCATTGGCATGTACATTGAGCAGTATCTGACAAGAAAAAGTTGCTACGTTATACTTGCTGGACGTAACCTCTCTTGTTTCAGAAAGGTTTAGCGAGCGTTGGGCCGCAGTGCCATGAATACAGTGAACTAGTATATACCATGAACTCGAGGTGGTTAAAGGTGGGAAGTAGACACGAAGCGCCAGTCGTAAGAAAGTGTGCGTGTGCCACCTCTCGTTTAGTCCTTGGAATGTCTGCTGGATGGCGGTGCTTCTATATGCGGCATATATAATGAAAACAGGCGAGATTGTTGTACTTGGAGTGTTGACTAGATTGACAAATGGACACACAGACAGATGCATGGACGGACGCACGGATGGCTGCACGAACGTATGGATGCATGGGCGGACGCAGGGTGGATGCATGGACATAGCTTTATATTTAGCGTCGTGGCAGCATTTGGCTTCTCCCAAAACCTCATTGAGCTTCTCAGAAATGCATACCGAAATATATGCAGCACGTTGTTTCTTGATAGTTTGGAGAGTTCACCGTTTTCTGTAACCCGTGGTGTTCGCCAGGGTTGTCCTTTATCCAATGCACTTTTTGTACTCAGCCTCGGACTATTACTTTGCTCCCTAATGACTGATGCATACGTTCGAGGCCTTCTTCTTCCAGGTAGTATAGTGCCGTGACGGTGACAACGTTTGCTGACGACATCACGTTGTAACTGAAGAATAAGGACAGTTTATCCCGTAGTCTACGACTTTTTGCGGAGTATGGCATAATATCAGGTGCTGCGATAAATTTTTCAAAATGTCGATATTTATTCATTGGTTCCCCAAACGCCTGCCTAAGTCCTTTCTTCGGTCTACAAAAAAGTGACTGCATTCGCATTATGGGGCTTGAATATACTTGGTATGCATAACAGCCTCCGTGTGATTTTCAGCAGTCTAAGTTGTAAAATGACTCGTCCGGGAAGCACAAGGGTATGATTTATCGATGCTCGAAGGAAGCTAATCAGCACAGACTGTGTTTTGCGGCCGTGCATGGTACATACCTCATGTCGTACAGCCCCCACTACGAATCACTATAGGTCGTTGCAATCTCTCATTTGCTCATTTTTCTGGTCAGGTGGAACAGAACTGGTTTGCCGAGCAGCACTTGGGTAAACAAAAAATGGCGGCAGATTTTCATTTTCATGAGTGTCTGTTCGCTGCAGGCTGCTTGCCCTGAGATTCTTACTTAGGTTGTTGCACGAGGATCAACGTCCCACGCGTGATCCTGCATGCTATTTCTTAGGGAACAAGATACGCCATTTACTACCAGATGCACGGCTTTATGCTGCACCGCCAACACTTAAAGTGCATGAATTTTGTTCAACGGCAGTAGCATTTTATGGACACGCGCAG
The DNA here is from genome assembly GCF_043290135.1 of Rhipicephalus microplus. Classification (NCBI taxonomy): domain Eukaryota; kingdom Metazoa; phylum Arthropoda; class Arachnida; order Ixodida; family Ixodidae; genus Rhipicephalus; species Rhipicephalus microplus. Next base: position 69,676,611 of record NC_134707.1, on the reverse strand, counting down.
CAAGTTTGTTCTGATGTAGAAGTTTTCGAAAGCAGTATTGTAGATACAACAGCAGCTCTTCTGCTTGCTCTGGTTCCTCCAGCCCACCTAGCATGATCGAGACATGTATCGTGGAGCACGATATTGGCCTCGTTTATGCCTGGTCACATTCTTGACATTATGTGGTTTCTGCTATGCCTGGCTTCCGACAAGGTCAGTCGTCAGTTGATAGCGTCATTGACTTAGTGACCTCTGTTCAGCAACAGAATTCTAAGAAGCGGCTGTTGGTCACTCTGTTCTTAGTCGTGAAAGGTGCCTATGACAGCATGACCCATGAGGCTGCTCTCAATGCTTTTGAAGAGGCTGAACTTTGAGGTCGTGTCTTTCGATGGGTAAGAAGTTACCTCACAAAGAGATGCATGTTCATTCTAACTGAAGAGGGGCCTACGAATAAGCATTTCACAAGTCGTGGGGTACCACAAGGCGGCGTTTTGAGTCAGACTCTTTTCAAACTAGTTCTGGTGGGACTCACCAAAATGCTGCCACAGACGGCCTATGTATATCTCTACGCTGATGATATCTGCATTTGGGTTTCCGGAGTGACACGGCCTCAAGTGCGCGCAAGGATATAGAAAGCGGCAACAATGACATCGGCATACTTTCTCCAGCAAGGTTTGACTTTTGCCACAGGAAAATGCGCCGCGGTGGAGTTTACACGCAAACCGATATCTTTCAATCCATTGTGCATCGATGGCATCTCAGTCACATATAAGAGCAGTCATAGATTCTTAGGTGTCATCGTAGATCGGGACCGAACCTGGAATTCGCATGTCACATATCTGAAGAAAAAGCTCATTGGCATTAAGAATGTATTCAAGTTCATCGCCGGAAAATCATGGGGCCCATCCATGCACTCCATGTTGCAGCTTTATACATCCCTCTTTCTTGGAATTCTCCGGCACAGCCTTCCTGTCCCGTCCAACACGTGCAAGACTAACATCCGTGCCCTACAAAGCGTACAAGACCAAGCACTTCAGACATGAATTGGCCTTCCAAGATGCTCATCGACAGTGGCAACTATTGTTATCGCACAAAAACAGCCAGTCACAACGCATATCATTGTCGAGACGCTCAGAGCACACATTCAGCATTTATCACAGCTACAATCCCATGATTTAGCCTGTATGACAGCGTGGAGGCCCTATTCGTTCTGCGGTATGCATCCAGAAGCTGCGTTATGGAGTCTCCGTCTATTTGACGTGCACTAATCAGTTCCAGAAATTGTTAAAAAAGCACGCATGTCACCGCTAGCCCTGAAGCAATTGACTTTGCGCCTGTTGGACGAAAGGTACTTCGACCGCATACATGTTTACACCGATGCTTTCACTAATTCCTACAGCTTTACGGGAGCGGTGCTTGTTCCATCTGATAATGTGTTGCTTCAGTATAAGTTTTCTCACACCATGACGTCAACAGCTGCAGAGCTCGCAGAGCTTGAAGGTGCAGTAAAGTACATTCTTTGGCAGCAACCAAACCAATGGGCCCGCTTTTGCGACTCGAGGTCAGCCTTACTGACACTACTGTTTAGCCCCGCCGCGGTGGCTAAGGTACTCGGCTGCTGACACACAGGTCGCGGGATTGAATCCCGGCAGCGGCAGCTGCATTTCCGATGGAGGCGGAAATGTTGTAGGCCCGTGTGCTCATATTTGGGTGCATGTGTAAGAACCCCAGGTGGTCGAAATTTCCGGAGCCCTCCACTACGGCGTCTCTCATAATCATACTGTGGTTTCGGGACGTTAAACCCCACATATCAATCAATGACACTACTGTTTGTTATGCAGCACGGTTTACACGAACAATTTGTATATCAGATAAGGCGCGACTACCACGAAGCACTCAAGAAAGGTCACGTTATTGCATTTTAGTGGTTGACGAGTCATTGCGGTATTGTGGGCAATGACCGCGCGGATGAAGCTGTTTGATCGCCTCATGACCAAGACCTGCGTACGCCCATAACATTATTCAGAACGAACGCTGCAAGGCGACTACAGTTACTTGCCCGCCGTTTAACTCTAATGCAATGAAATACGCCGGGTTTCTCCAACACGCACCTGTATTCGATCGACCCAAACTTGCAACTTCGTTTGCCATCCGGGCTCCCACAATGCACTGAAACTTTACTGTGTCACATGAGGTTGGGCGTAGCATTTACGAATGCTTACTCTCGTCTCCTTGGAATTGCCGGTATGCAACATCTGCGCCTGCGAGGAAACGCTTGAACACATTCTATTCCATTGCCCAGCATACCACTCTGAACGACGTATTATGGAAGCCAAGCTCTGTCAGCTGGACACATCGCACCTTTCAGAAGAAAAGACCCTGGGACCTTGGCCGACGGTTTCCCGTATGCACAAATCCACGAAAACTTGCGAAAGCCACGTTATTTTTGTCGACAGGGCCTCATGAAGTGTGACCACCACCGGACGGCTTTATCGTCTTCTATAGCGGAGTACCAAGTGCTATAAATTGTTAACAAATTTCTTCGGGGCGAAGCTTCTCTTATTTCAACTTTGTCCTGCGTCAGGCATAACTGACAGTGTAAGACAAATAGACAGACAAACAGACTGACAGAGAGACAAGCGGACGGGTGCACGCATGGACGGAAGCACGGGCGGACGCACGGATGGACTCATACAAGGATGAATGCACGGACAGACGGACGGACGCTTTGCCCCGCTCATCATCATTCGCTCCGTGGGTATGCTGTGATTTTTTATAAACATATCTATTTGGTTCCACAGTCAGGTCTCTTACCGTTCTAACTAAAGTTTTCACATTCCTTCACTTATCTTATTGTATGCCGTTGTAATTACTCTTTCATCTATGGCGTGACAGCTTTGGATGCGATTGTGGGTAGTCTTAGAAACCAGCATTGCTGCTGGCGCTCGATGGATATGTAATAATAATAATAATAATAATAATAATAATAATAATAATAATAATAATAATAATAATAATAATAATAATAATAATAATAATATATGAAGTGAATCATCGCAAACCCACCTTCTGCTTATGAGAGACGCCGTATAGTGTGTCAAAAGAATGGAACTGTCATTACAATTACTGGTGTGCCGAAAAAAAAAAGATAACCAAGACGTATAGATAAAGAACGTCTCCAGGGAACAATAAATTGCTGGCGGTGGGATGAATTTCTTCAGTTGTTATCCTCTGAGTTGCCTCTGAAGTATTGAAGCATCACAATATACAAGTCTTTAAATATTAGGTACAATCAAAGCTGCATCCTCAGTAATTATATAAACTAACCCATAATGTTGCACTAATGATGTGAACATGATATTCAATTGAAATTATATCACACAACTTTGGACACAGGAACAACGCCATGCGGAAGACGTTTCACCCATGTGTAGAAATTACAAGAAGGAATCAAAAGTATGTGCGTAGAAAAATACGAAAACAACGACTCCATCGTAGCATTGCAACTTTGCGCACCGAAAAGATGCACGCGTAAAGGAAAGTGGGCTGCAGTCACCCAACATATCGATGTGCTCTGCAGCTGATCTGCAAGTGAAAGGAGTTGTGTAGATTTCACTTCAGAGCTGAAGTCTTTTTTTTTTCCTCTACACGAGTGGTCTACAGTTGCGAAAGAGAAAGGTGTTGTTATAGTAAAAGCATAGACAGCTGATTCACATAATGAAATAGAAAAAAATTTTTCCGCTAAAATGGGAGACACAATGAAATATCCACATTTCATTTCTCTTTGTTCTTTTGTTGCCTATCCGCAGGGCCCCCGCAAGAAAATTGAGTTCCCATTCACGCCACCTGCAAGTGGCTCTTTGAAAGTGCTGTTTCATAGCTCTCCAGCAAAAAAAAAAAAAGGAACAATTGTACGCACGAAAAAAAAACATATAAAGGAAAAGATTATAGCGACAAAGTGAACGGACGCCCGGGTGTCCTACCCAAACACAACGGCCTCGACGTTCACCCGTGCCGCCTACGCTCTGGGGCAGCCCTGTCTACTCGAAGTCTTTTCATTCGGGCTGAAGGCGAGGCGGCGGTGGACAAAAGAAGCAAGACTGAATGAACTGATCACGTCCACTTAATCAATCCTCTTTTTCCGTGCCCCGTCGACGGCGCGCTGTGTACACAGGACTTACGAATACGCCGGCCGGGTGGCGGGGCCGGCGTGTCCGTCGCTTTCCGAAAGAACGTTCGATAGCGCTCCGGCCTTTCGCCGTTGAGAAATGTTGTAGCAAAAAGAGACAGCATAGGACAAGAAGCCCAGAAGATAAAGTAAACAACATCTTCGTTCCGTAGGCAGAGCAAGCGGGATGTTTTTTCGCACGCGTTCACTTATCTGCTTGTCTGTTTGCGCTTGTTTGCTTTCTTTGTTTTTGCCCTTGCGCGCTTCTTTTTATTTTTACTGAATGACATACGTGCCTGTTTTTCGTGAGCGGAAGTAAGGTGCTTTTCCGAGATGACCTAATATGGAGACATAAAAAATTTAAATGGCTTTATGGTACTTTCGCAATGTACAGTGATAGGCCATATGTGGTCATATACTGGAAATAAACGGCTCCGCATTCGGTTTTACCGTCGTATTTCTGTCCATTTTTCTTGTGTTTCTTTTTTTTGCATTCGCATGAGAATTGCTTATCGACGCGAAGCTATGTAGGCCGTTTTAGTGAGAGTTTTAACCATCACGCTGCCGAAACGACGGCGTGTAAATGTAATAACTCGTTATTGTTCGTTATTCAGCGAGGAGTGATGTTTTTCCGAAACTTGAGGAAGACTTGTGAAAAAAAAAGATGCTAAAATAACTAGAGGAAATATCGGGTTGGCTACTATGTACATGAAAATGAGTAAGGTGGAGTGAAACAATGCGAGGAGAAGGCAATAGTCGACGATGGCGCTAAACAAAGCAGGTGCCGAAACGGGTCTCATGCCTTAACGATGAATGTTGCTACTAAAATACGGCAGTTATTGGAAAAGCTGGCACTTTAATAAAGTAACATGAGAAAAAGGACGCGAAGACAAAAGAGCTGCAGTGCAACGCATATTTAAGGTGTCCGTCTCGCAGCCTTTTCGTAAAAGTGCAGGTGATCAATCCAGATCGAATGTGCGAGCACCACTGTTTTTGTACTACAAGATCATAGCTCATGGCAATAAACTATGTAAGCTTTACAATTTGTATAGTGAACATAGTCGACAAAGATCTGTCTGTATGGGTAAAATTGAAGGAGGGTAAACTTTTTTTATAAACGGAAGCCTAAACCTTAAACCCAGTCATTTAGGTTTCATGGACAATGGAAATGAATGTAACATCGCAGAAATTCTAGCACCCCTTGATGCAATGCGTCATCAAGGACCTATGGAACAACATTTTCTTTTTTTCCGCATAGCCACCACTTAGAACAGCCTGCTTCACCAAATTTCTGCCCCAATTTGCGCACCCGCATTCATCAAAGTAGATCATATTTTTTCAGAATAAAAGCCACTCGAACTTATATTCATCATTCCAGCTGTTTGTATATATTATGTATTCATGTACCCACATTATTCATGTTATGCTCAATCATGCCTATTATAATGTTACTTCTGACCAATGTACCTTGAACATATGTACGCCCAGCCCTTATGTAATGCTTTTTTAGGCTTCATAGGTAATAAAACGAAAATAAGAAAAACCAAAATACCTCAAATCATAGCCACTATTCATGAAATAATTTCACAGCTACAGCTGTTTCTCGAAGAGCAAATGGGATCAAGAAAGTGGCCAGACAAAAGGTGCAATGTTTGGAATACTTCCTAATGCATTCTCAGAAGTATCGTAATGACTTTATCTGGAAGAAATGGTAAGAATAGTTATCTAGAACTTTAGTAGCTTTGCAGATGACTTCGGCGTACCGCAAAGGTGCACATAAACACGAGAAAACGCATATGAATATTGCTGTACGGTGTTGTGCTTAAGCATACGTTGCTGTAATATATCGCATTACTTTGTGTGTATGCCTTTGTGTGTGTGTGTTAAAACTTTCTGTCATGTTTAATTTTTTATCAGAATAATAGGGCCGGCAATCAAAAGTAGAACAGCTTCAAAAAGCCGAAGGTTGGGCGAGTGTTTATTTGAACTTCAATGTCATCATAACTAGTGCAGCGAAAGAACGAAACAAAAGGAGAAATAATTGCACAGGTGCTCGTGTTCCTCCCTACCTTAGTGTTAAGTCATTTTATTTGTGCTACATACCATGATACCACAATTTCCCGTTCGTTTCGTTGCGGTATACACGCGATGATTATACAGATCTTCGAGCAACTGAGTCTCACGCTTAAAGTAAACTAATAAAAAGGGATCATGCTTTCTCTGTCCCGAAATGAGCATGTTCTTGCCCATCTAAACCTATTTGCTCAGCATACACAGACATGCTAATTAGCAAACCAAGGCCAACGAAAACATTAAAGAAATACAGTGAAATGGTCTTGCAGCCCTGAACCCGCCTCTCAGCAAAGGATTCTGAGAGCACGGCATGGCAGCAACTCAGGTGCTGTGCTCTCTGAAAAATGGCTGGCGTGAAAAGCTTTTTGTTTCAGTTTTTTTTTTCAAAGCAAGCATGTTTTCAATGACGGTTCCAGCACCTTGTTTACAACATTGCTTCCGACTGCAGCACTGCGTGTTGACGCATAGCACTACACATTTTTATGTTGTGTTTTGTTTACTCACGTTTCCATAGGTTCGCACACTCCGGCACTTAGCGCTAATTGCTTGCTCCCCAGTGCCGCTGATGCGAAGAGCTTAACTGTCAGGGGCTCCCCTGTAATGGAACGCGTTCTGCGACGCAGCGTGAGGTTGTTTTGTTTTCGCCTTGCGAGCGTGGCGTATGCTGTCACAACTTTCAGAACGACGAACGGTCTGTGAACGCTTTTTTTTTCTTGTCGCTAGATTTCATTGGCGCGTGTTAACGAAGTGTTTACCCAAAAGCTCGGTTCCTGCATATTCGCGCGAAAACATTTAATAACCCTATTCCTCCATGCTCCAGCTTTCGCCGAGCGTGAGGCACTAGTGCAGAAAAAGGAAAAAGAAACGCCTCTCTCGCAATGCCCAGCCGGTCTTTCTACTCACTCTTATCGCCTCATTACGGAAACTCTTTTTACGCATCCCCGACTCCTTTCTGAGCAAAGAAGTGACAAAGAGTTTCTCACATATGAGTCGTTCATATACGCAAATCCTTCCGGTGTTCCAAGTTGAGTAAAGTGCGCTGAGATACAACTCAGTTTATTGTTTTTTGCAGGCGATTGTCTTAAGAAAATGTTTCTTGATGCATTCGCATAAGTTTTGAATCATGAGTCTTCTGTTTGTTGTTTCTTACAGCTAAAGTGGGAAAAATGTAAACTTCGGACGAAGAGGACAGTGAGGACAAGTGGTAACATAGAGCTAATATTTATAAAAAACACCAACAATAAGCGTGAAAGTAGGCCATAAAAGCCAACATTTACGCTTCCCTACAGCACAAATACATTGCAGCAGCAACAAGGTCTGTGTAACAATTTGGGTTAGGTGACCGACGCCAAGAACGTAGCCCTTTTTAATTACCCAGCTAAAGGAACTGTAAATAATGACTCATGATGAAACAAACGCTAAAAACACACACTCAAACAGTGCACAGACAAGCGCTTACTGGAAATTGGAAATTTAATTTCGAAGCGAGCAATAACATAGGCATAACATGCATGTACGTCATTCCAAATCCCCCCTGTCATCATCACTGTCATCATTTTCAGACACACGAATAAGTGACACACGCAAGCAGCGGACAACGAGGGAAACGAAAGAAGCGTATAGAATAAGAAAAGAAGGTGACAGTTGCGTCAATAATGCGTATGTTTACTAAAAGATGCGGAGTTTGCCTTTTTTGACGTAACCTAACCAAGTGCATTTCCTTTTTACTGTTTCTTTTGTTAGTTTTTGGGCAGCATCTACACGTGTTTCTTTCGGGTCATGGGCCATCGATTATGGGAGTGGTTTTTTGATATATCACTCCCTGGATGATGACAGAGGAAGGTTCTGAATGACATACATACGTCTTATGCATATATTAGTGTTCGCTTCAAAATAAAAAAACTCCCAAGCACTTCCCCGAGGGTGCACATGGTTAAGTGCGAATGCACGGGGTGATGCTATGAGGGGGAGTAAAGTTAAAATCCGTCGTCTTGACGCCGGCCTTCATCGCCCTTTTCCGCCTGACGCTTGCGTTGTCGTTCCGCTTCTTGGGCCGCGTTCGCGGCTCGATGCTGACGCCGCATCTCGGCCTCGCGAGCGCGCAGTTCACCATCCGCTGCATGCTTCACCCGCTTGTCCTCGGCCTCGCGAGTGCGAAGTTCGGCATCCTCTGCATGCTTCGCCCGCTTGTCCTTGGCCTCGCGAGCGCGCAGTTCGACATCCGCTGCACGCTTCGCCCGCTTGCACTCGGCCTCGCGAGCACGCAGTTCGGCATCCGCTGCACGCTTCGCCCGCTTACGTTCGGTATCACGAGCCCTTCGCAGCGCCGCCTTGTCTTCCAACGTCAGCGAAACCACCGCGGTACCGTCACCTCCAACGACGGGTGCAGTGCTGGCATTCGGTTGTACTGCATTCGTAGTTGATGGTAGCGTTGCCTCCGGGACATCCATCGCACGACCCGCTCTCGACAAGAGACTGAGAGAGAAGGCGGGCGCGCGAGAGAGAGGGGTGCGCGTGCAGCTTCAGCGAGCGAGGAGAGCGGAGGAGCGAGCGAAGGGGGAGGGGGACGCGCGCACTGGCGTTAAAGATATAAGGCGCGTTACTGACACCGATATCAGCGTCGCGTCCATGGCTTATTCGGTAGAGCGTCGCGCTGCGGCCCGCCAAGTCCTCTTTCTTTTAAAGATAGAGAGAACACTGCGGACGCCGCCGGCGGCGGTGGATGGTTTGAGGTCGCTTATAAAGTGTATTCACACTTAATATTCATTTGCTAGTAAGCGCTCGTCTGAGTCCTTTCTGAGTGCGTGTATTCTTTAGCGTTTGTTTCATCACCAACTTTTACAAACACGTCCGACTGTCAGTCATCCTAGATACAATGACTCTTTCACAAGAGTATAGTGACATTGCAACCAAGATGAGTATGTGTTGATGTCTAACCATCACATCCCTGGTTTGGCCTTTACAGCTCCGCTGGCTTACGAACATTGCATGAGTTGGCGACACCACATCGTGCATACAGATCAGCTAGATGAACGTAGAGCATGGTGTGCTACTAAGGAAATAATGACTGCATCATAAACGTTGTACGGTACACATACCTAGGAGATCGCGAAGTAGTGTTCATCACTCCTGGAGTCAAATGGCTTCTCTTAATTCTGATCAGGATTAAATGAGCTTGTGCCATGATTTAGTGCACAATTTTTTACGCGTGCCTCAATCGGCTGACTTCACGCGCCGCATCGTCGCGCTTCTCATACAGCACTGGTCCATGATAACACCGTACACTTAATACATAGTGTGAAACGCTCGGTACTTTCATCGGCGTTATTCGTGGCCGCAAAGCATTCTATAGAGAAAACCCCATATTATGTCGTGTAAGTGAGTAATGAAGCGACCCTAATGACGCACAATATTCAACTGTTTCCGCGAAAGTACAGACGTTTGTACTTCTGCCACAGCAAAACTCCCAACTGCCACCTGTGATAGTGGCTGCAACAAGGTTAACATAGCACATTGTCCATAACTCGGCTCCGGTCGATAACAAACTGTCTCGTCGAGGTGGTTAGCCATGATTTGTAGGGGGCTTGGTATATTGATTGTGCAGCACCGTGTAGCGTGACTGAGTCACGTATCTATGGTAAGCGCGGAGTACTAGGCTAGGAACAACTTAGCCTATAGGGGTGGCTGCTGTGGCAAAGGCACGCAGGAACACGTCGTGATGTTGCATTTGTACCGATGATATCGTGAAAAGAATGTCTGCTCAAATAGAGGAAACACAGTCAACTCCTAACATTTGACCAAAATTACTTTAACAGTTGTTTTGTGGCAAAAAAGCCTGGCTAGAATAGGCGCCACGTTTGGCCACATCCGCCAATAATCTTCGGAGTTTTTTGATGTGTGGGCTAGAGGTAGGGCTGTGGTTGCTAAAATACATTTTTGTCCAGGGAGGTTTATAAAGAAGGTTTAAAACCTTCTTCATAAACCAGCTCAGGCACATAGATGTTTTACGTGTATTAAGAAACACGTATATTAAAAAAACAAGTTCTTCGTTGCCCCCCCCCCCCCTTCTGGTTACCCCGTTGGGATTATCTTGCGAAAGGCTGCAATCGTAGTTCTGTTCGTTCGATGGCCTTGGCAAAGCCGAAAACATGGAGGAGGGGAGGAGGCCCGGAGAGGCAATGAATTTGGTCTCAGTGGGCCTGGATACGCGTCTGTTCACAACTTTGCTTGTGATCAAAGTGGGGAAGATTGAAACTGAAAGGTTCAATAAAGTGCTATACTACATGTGTAAAGCAACTTAGAGCTGATATTTAGGGCGTTACGGGCGTAGCGAGAGGGGCGAGAGTGGTTGAGGTGCATACCGTTGTTGACGAGCTCCAAGGTTGCGACAGGACGATACGCATAAACACGGAGGCAACTTGGCGTACCAGAAAAACACCAAGAGTTCTTGTGACTAACTCAATATAAAATATGAAACGCTGAGCAGTTGATGTTCGGGAGGGAAAATACAGTCAATCATCACACGGAACGTAGAAACGGCACAGGAAGTGGCTATCGCGATGGTCATCGCCCACACAAATGCATCATGTGTAATCAGCGACTGGCAGACAGCCGTTCGAAACTACGCCAGCGGCAGAATCTCCCCCGAGGCATTGCGGATTCTCAGTACAAGCAAAATTCACGAGGCGGACGAATACGTGCACTTCTTGTGGTTCCTTGCCCACACACCACTAGGTAACGCGGAGGACAGTCCGAATGAAGTGACGCACAACGTGGCTTGAGCTCTTACGTTCCGAGTCACGTCAGATGAAGCGGCCACCCTAACAAACTTTTATGCACCGGTGTGGGAATGGGACGATCGGCTCGCTAAACTTAATGAGATAATTCAACACTATCGAATGCAAAGGCGGGAGTACCCTCCACCTCACCCCAAGCTAAATCTGGCCCAGTCCGTTCAGTGGCGGCAGCTACAAACACGCATATACACGAACCCTGTCATCACGCACCAAATATATCCTGACGTCTATATATATAGTTCTAATCTATGGCAGTACTGTACCACCAGAGCCACTCTTGACCATATCCTGTGGGAATGTCCAGCGTTAGTCAGAAATTCTGGGGTCGCGGCCTGCAATGAAGACCTAGCTTCGGGCATGTTGGCGGACTGCGCTGCTCAGTTCGGTCCTGGACAAGCAACTTAGGGCGATTCAGCAGGCCAAAGAAGCTGCCGAGAGATCCACTCTCTCCGTTGGCCACTAGGTGGGAGCCCATCCCAGCAATCTGCCTGATAATAATAGAGTCTACATCTCTCTCTCTTGACTGTGTCATGTAGTCATGTTCTCTCATGACAGGCATCTCATGATTATCATGTTTGCACCAGTCACATACCATCGTCATCCATTGGCGTCACGTAATACCAAATTTGGCATATTTGAAGCTAGTGAAACTGCCGCGAGCGCATCATCAGTGTGACATGTAGTCGTGTTGGTACATGACAGACATGTCGTGATTATCATGTTTGGATATGTCATTTAGCTATGTCGTCCGTTCGCGTCGCGAAAAAACGAGTTTAGTACACGTGAAGCTAGCGAAACGGTCGCGAGCGCATCATGAGCGTAGCATGTAGTCATGTTGTTACATGACACGTATCTCAAGTTTATCATGCCTGCACCAGTATCATACTTTCGCCATCCATTGACGTCACGTAATACTAAATTCGGCATATAAAAAGCTAGCGAAACGACCGCGAGCGCATCATCAGTGTGGCATTTAGTAATGTTGTTACAAGACACGCATGTCGTGCTTATCATGTTTTATGTGTCATTCACCTATGTCTTTCATTCGCGTCCCGTGATACCTATTTTAGTATAAGTGAAGCTAGCAAAACGATTGCAAATGCATTATGAGTGTAGAATGTAGCCATGCTGTTACATGACATGCATCTCATGTTATCATGTTTGCACCAGTATCATACTTTTGTCATTCATTCACATCCCGTAATATCAAATTTGGTATAAGTGAAGCTAGCGAAACTGCCGCTAGCGCATCATGAGCGTGGCATGTAGTCATGTTGTTACATGAAACGCATCTCATGATTATCAAGTTTGCATAAGTCACATACTTTCATCATCCATTCAGGTAGCGTAATGGATTGATTTATTTGTAGGGTTTAACGTCTCAAAACCACCATATGAATATGAGAGACGCCGTAGTGGAGGGCCCCGGAAATTTCGACCACCTTGGGTTCTTTAGCATTTACCCAAATCTGAGCACACGGGCCTACGATATTTCCGCCTCCATCGGAAATGCAGCCGCCGCAGCCGGGATTTGAACCCGCGACCTGCAGGTCAGCAGCCGAGTACCTTAGCCACTAGACCACCGCGGCAGGGTAGGTACCGTAATAGCAAATTTGGTATTTGTGACTCTAGCAAAACACCCGCAAGCGCATCATGAGCTTGGCACGTAGTCGTGTTGTTCCATGACCCGCATTTCATGATTTTTATGTTAGGGTCCGTCGCTTAGGTTCGCCATGCAATCATGTCATTACAATACCAGCTTTGCAAAAGGCCATGTGTACAAAACCCCCGCATGACCTGGAGCACCAGGAATTGTAAATCATGAGTCAACACATTTATGACATTCACGTCTTGATTTTAATGTTATGACTAACGAAATGTGTTTTAGGAGCGAAGCTCCTTAAGGCGTGGGCTGTGCGTCCCCTGTATGTAGCCACCTCTCGTTCAGTTCTTGCAGTGTTCACTAGATGGCGGTACTTGTAGCTGACGGCATTAAGTATTACGCTATCCACCGCCCGATCTAAAGGGTACAGCCATATCCATCCACCCGTCCGTCCGTCCGTCCGTCCGTCCATCCATCCATCCATCCATTCATCCATCCATCCATCCAAAAGATGCAAGATGTTATAAACTAGACGGCGGTACGTGTAGTTGATTATGAAAGATGCGAGGTGTTATAAAATAGGAATGATGCCACATAAGGCGCGTGTCATCGTTCGATATAGTGCGGCGACGTACGCTAGGTGGAGCGTTGCAATAAAATCGAGTGGGCAAAATGTACGGAGGATTCATGGTTTACCAGGTTTACCTCCGGAGCTTCGCCCACTCATCATCATTCACTTCGTGGATATGGCGGCACTTTTTTCATACAGTCAGGTGAAGCCATACCAAGTTTGGTATCAATACCATTATTGAAATGACTAGGAGAGCTAAAAGTCGTAGGCGGCTAGATAGATACAGACTCAAAGTCGCCGAAATTCGCTAAGAATTCTTTCTATTTATATGTGCTTAACGATTATTTACTTTTTTTACTAGACTACGGGGAACAGAGTGCTGTCCAAGGGTGTCCATGTGGGTGTTTAAAAAAGTGGGTAACGATTTAGTAAACTAGGTACACTACTTCGGGAGAGCATAAATGCCGTTCCATGGGCGTATATCAACAATAAATAAAAGACTGCTTTTGTTAGAATAATTGTTTAACCATTCAGAGGCATAGTACCCTACTATAGGAGGGCCACAAAAAGAAGAATGAACGGCGCCAAAAGAAACAGATCACCACTGCTTTTGAAGACCCTTTTCTGAGGAGCTTATGTGCTTGCCTATTTATTGCGCAAGCAACATTTGTTTATTGGGCTATAAAACTCGTTTTACCTTTCTGTCTGACAAAATATTCAAGCAAGAGCAAATTTCCAATGGCTCGTGAGTAGTCACGGCTTTATCGTATGGTGTTTTTTATTTGGTTTAATAATATTTCATAAAAATAGGGAAGAAAATTTGGTATCAGCGTACGAAATGATACTCAACTAGGGTAGGGCAGGATACCAAACTTTTCAAGATGGCTGAGCTTTTTTTAAATGCGTAAAATTTTACTTCAACTAAACCAAAATCACGAGGCAGTTCGACGGCCTGGTAACAAGAATCGTGAAAGGGGTCTTCTAACACTCTGGAACATCGGTGCTGACTGCATAACTCGTAGTGGCGCTCGTCATAACTATCGCGAGTGGTAATAATGATGGAAGGCGCAGGCCTGCAATTGAATGAATGCAACGTTAAATGTGATCGCGGCATTTCATCAAAATAGGGATTACCATTGGATATTTTTTAAGCATGGTTTTTCGCGGAACGCGGGAACAGAATAAAGCTCTGATTTTTTCAGCTTGAAAACTGCAAAGTTCGTCGAAGAATGCGCCAAACGCCATGGTGCTGTAGACAACGCGCCGTGTACTCTCTAGGCGCCGTTGTTTAAGAAACTCAAAAAAGATATGTAAGAGTGTATATATATATATATAACTGGCGGAACATGGTTAACTGGCGGAACATGGGAGAGGCCTTTGTCCTGCAGTGGACGTAGTCAGGCTGATGATGATGATATATATATATATATATATATATGTGTGTGAGTGTGTGTGTGTGTGTGTGTGTGTGTGTGTGTGTGTGTGTGTGTGTGTGTGTGTCCATTACGGAAAACATTGTCCGACGACAGACTCACAGGCAAATACATATATAAAGTCTTGAGGAGCGAGCCAGTGCAGTTCTACAAAGAACTCCGGGCTTGCTGTCGGCTAATGCTATGTTAAAGCCGGGATGCCTTGCCTCTCTGCTCTTTCACGAGCCCTCTGGACGGTCTTGGATTGCTCTTCCAGTCTGGAACTCATTATGGCCTTCTCTCAGTCCTCGCGGCTGTTGAAGTCCTTTAACACGGGCACTGCAACAGCATCTGGGCTAAAGTACAAAAGTCTACCCGGCTATCTGGGCAATGAGGATCTATTCCCATGTGGAGCCTCTTAAGGAAACACATCGAGGGAAACATCCTCTGCATTGATCTGTAATTCAATGAAACGCAGGGAGAGGGTCACCGTGCCCAATAGTTTATGAACTTGTACATGTCGCACCTCCATTGAAGTGCGTGAGTTCTCGCCCACGGTGGTGGGCAATTTCATTATGGTTTAGGTGACCCAGTAGCATGTCATCTGCCATGCTGACTCGGAATGAAATGATGTGATGGGCAGGTGCAGGAACACAGTTCTCTTTTTAACTTCGCTTCTACTTCTGTAGCCACGAGGCATGAGGTGAATGCTTCGACCACCACGCGGGAGTTCGTAGGTAGCCTTTCGTTGTGGATCTAACATCGCTATTATGACGGCAGCCTGCACAGCAGCATCGACCATGAAATTTCTTACCGAAGGTGCAAAAAGAAGTTTACCCTTGTCGTTAACTGCAGAGACTGCAAATTCACCCGAGCATCCATACTCGGCATCGTCCACAAAAAATAAGTACATTCATGACATCTTTAAAAACAGCAGGCTTGCGCGGAAAGCGCAACAGAGAAGAGCGGCCTTTCAGAGCTTTGTCCAGTTGGTCTCATTGGGTAACTACTGCAAACGCACTTGCTGGGCACCCACTACCGCATTATTAATAATCATGTCTGGGTAGTAGACAAGCGTCCGCTTTGCTATTTTTCGTCATTCTTCTGAGAAGCGTTGTATCCACTGAACACTTGCAAGGAATTAGTGCCAATTGTTCGTGCAGTGGCTGACGACGATGAACAAATTGCCTGAAGTATTTATGCGCAACAGTCAATGGGGGATCAAGAGCAAGCTATTGTAATGGGTTGCGTCATAAGACAACCCACTGGTTACGCTATTCGTATTGACGCCTCATTTTTCTTTTGCTGTTCTGAAACGCTTTGTTACTCATATGAACGCGATAACTTTCCTGCCTAATGCAAGTCTTTCCTGCCTGAAGCCTGCCTAAGGCAAGTTTTGGAACAAGTGCCAAACACTTGCGTGGCTAAGTGGTAGAATACTGGGCTGGCACGCAGTGGACCCGGGTTCAAGTCCCACTGAGTCCTTGGTACAAGGATTGTTTTCGCGTTTCGCGATAATGATTACGGACAACGGTGACGGCAGACAGACACGACACCGCACGTGACCCAAGTTTAGATGTCATAACATCTTTCGCTGTACATTGCCTATGCTCGTGCTACTCGGCTTATCTTATTGCGCTGCCGATAAACGTTTCTATGAAATCGATGAATGATGATGGTGCGTCTGACCTTAACATCAAGTTCAAGCACCTCTCCTTTTCTGATGTTAGTACGAAGACCCACTGCTTATACCAGACGTCGGCCAGTCCTACAGCCCATCTTTTCCTGTATGTGTATCTTTGCGAAACGTAACCACACATTGCAAGAATACGCTAAAATTTAAACCCCATACTGAAATACCACGTGGAATGCTGACAGTGGACGCTCAATGAATAACCGTGGAGTGAATTGTGATGGGTGGGGGCAAGCATATGCCTGTCTATCACTCTATATCTCCATCAGTCCATCCGTCTTTCACTCTTCGTCTATCCTTCACTTCGTCTATCCTTATCTTCGTCTATCCTTCACTCTTCGTCTATCCGTTCAGATAGACGAACGTCTATCTTACGTTCGTCTGCTTCTAATACACTAGAGCTTGCATCAGACGGACAGACGCTGCACCCCAGTCGTCATCATTCACTGCGTGCTTATGCTGTGAATTTCTTGTTATAACAGTGTCATCTACCCTATTTATTCTATATATATAATTGTCAAGTACATATACAAGCAATGACATCTAGTCAGCAATTTCCAAACTAGAGGTGGCTACATATACACCAAAAGAAACGGAGAAAGAAACGGCAGACAGCCTAAGAAGCTTCGTCCCTAAAAATAGCTAGAGACAGCACAGAATGGTTGGTAACGCATGCAGAAGAGGGCAGATACTACCCTTTCATCTTAGCGCACTCGCGGCCGCTAGATAAATACTGTGGCGTACTGCGTACAATCGCACGCTGTTGTGGAAAATCAATTAATTTTTTTGCGAATGGCTGGAAGTTCGAAACCAATGTTTATGAAAGAAACCAAATCCTTTTATTTTCTTGTTGCCTCCTATGTTTCCGACATGCTACGCAAAAAAAAAAAAGTTACACCCATACCTAATCTTTGAGGTTTCAAGAGAACATCATTTGCCGTACATCCGCTTGCTATATAACAATCCAAAATGCATTCGTACAGGGCGAGAAAATATCAACAGAGTAAAGATTTTAATGAGTTCAGCACTGCTCTACATCACCGTTTCCCTTTTTTGCCTTTAGAGTTCCTGCTACGCAGATAACGTGTCACAACGCCATCACGACTTCCACAGGCGACATCTGTTGGTGACGTATTATATAGAGAAAGATTACGATATGATGGTTCACCTGAAAGAAGATGAGTCAAAGCATAGGGCTGATGTTTCATTAAACGAGTATGTTCCCCTTACTTGCAGTAAGGCTATTAGTAGCAGCGCTAAATCACTTCGCATTTCAGTGCTACGTTTATCACAGCCAGATGGCCTTATTAAGGTTCTTTCTTGGTGCGTTGTCCTATCTTCGCAAATTGTTGTTCTTTGATGCTTGCTCGATTTTCGCTGGTAGATTCATCGCTGAATGTACGACACTGTCGCTGCCTATGTGGCGTAATTTAGCAACTGTGCATTGTTGGTAGGCTCTCAGCTTAAATATATAAACGTCACTACCAAGAAAGTTTAAAGGCAGATGGATCGTTTCAGTAATAAAGCAGCCCTAATACACCACATTTACTGAAAAAAAATACGTGAACGGATAGTGGTGTACTACAAAAACCAGCATAAAATGAGTATTGAAGGTATCAAAGCCATAAAAAGTGGCTTAAAAAGTCAAGTTCCCGCTAATGTATTCATTTTTACCTCCATTCCTTGTTTATGTATACAACAGAACAATGTTTTTTTTTTCATATGAGCGAGAGGTTTCCTATTGATCTGCCTCACAGTAATATCAATTATCATTACACAACCGTTCTTTCGAGCATCGGTCCCTAAATACACCTCGTAAATTGGTGCATTTAGGGAGCATGCATAGTCACGCTTTGTTTGAGTTGCAACACACTGTCTGTACTCAGAATGGCGTCTACACTGCAAAGTGACTCTTACATGGAAAAAAAAATGTGAATGAAACTCTCCTGATTAGCAGTACTTTGTGGATCAATTTAACGTTTGCTGGTTTTGTTGCTCTGGCTTGGGCGTGTCGCCCCTCAAGATTAGGGCGGCTGTTTTGTGGAGCTAAATACACGCCATCAGTTAATTGCTTTGCGCAGTAAATACGGTGAACTGTTTGAAGTACTGTCACACCGATATTTCGCAAAGTAACATGAAAATCACAAAGAAACAACTTTCGGTATTTCAAATCTTCTTCCTTTTTCTGCGTTGCCCTTCCTACGGGGTGATGGAAGATAAATTGTTGTTGCTGAATTATAGGCAGTGTTCAGGAAAAAGAATTCCATTATGCCTGAAAGTATAATTACAATCTACTTAATCACGTAACACTTCAAATGACGGGCTGCGGTAAATATGCCACACCATAGTGGCCGCGATGGTCTTCTCGTGATTCAGTAGCCAGCTACGTCTCCGGCTATCTTTGTGGTTTCATTATCGCGTTGCTTTCCTTCACTTCTGCGACAATGGTTCGTGGCAAGTGCTCCTGCGATTACCTTATGATTACATTTGACGCATGGAAAGTAAGGCTCACATGAGCAGGCGAGCACTGTTTCGCAAAGGGGACGTGGGTTTGATCGTGCCTGGATTGCACCACCCGCCACCCAAAGAGTTATGTGTCGCAATATTGATTGCGTAGGCTTGTACGAACGAGGGAGTGGTGTCATATAGGGCGCGAGACGCTCAGGCTATAGATCAAATAACGTGAGCGTCGGGTTAGGTCACTGTACCCGCAAAGTTTATTTATTCTGGTGGGGTATGAAGTTCTGCTCGTCTTTTGGCAGTAGCCTAATATTGCTCTTTTTGAACCGTGGCAGGTTAAAAGAGTAACCCCGATGGTAGACACAGTGGCACTACTTGCTTTGAACCAATTTCATCGCATGCACGATGATTTATTGACCTGTATTTTGGTCGAAATTGTTACGAATTGAATGTTTGGATGATAATGTTTAACGTTACGTGCATTCCAGTGTCAGCCATAAAACTATGGCGACCAGCTTCTCAGTTGCGAAGGCAACTTCAGGGCACGGTGGTGCATGAATTCCACCAATTAGGTAAATATTCGCAAGGAACAAATATGAAACGTAAAAGGAGCCTGCGTTACAAATTTTTGTATATATAAGCAATCAAGGGCTGGATATATTGACGATTATTCAATATATTTTTGACAGGTATAGTCTTTCTTGTAGGATACACTTTCAGACATCTTGTAGACACACGGATAAATATTGTCAATGAAAGGAAAGCGCGGAAAAAAACCAAACCAAAAAAAAGTACTGGTGGAGAATGTGCTGAGCCACACAAATTTTGAAACAGCGAAACTTGACGATTTTCACGACTAATATGGTTACCTTTGAGTTACTTGTAGGCCTTTGCTAGGCGATGTGGGTTTGTTCTAGGTGGCTTTTATGTCGTGTCTAGGCTTTAGGTAGGTGAGACCAGGTTTTTTACTTGTTGATTCTCTGTGCAGGAAGGTTTGGGTCGAACTGCCGCGTCACAAATGAAATATACCATCATTTCGTGCCGAAGGGAACTATGTGTGGTTGTGAAGCAGTGTGAAGACTTAAAACGGCACCCACAGAAGCTTGTGCACAACGCCTTAAGCAGCTGCACCAGCATTCATAACTTCTCCAAGACTAACGCTGCCGCTGACCATCGCTTCCCCTATAAGAACGACAACGTGGACAAGAACATGAAGGAGCAATTGAAATGCCTCTACAACCACCATGTCGCCACAGTTACTGAGCGTTACTTCCGCACTTTCCCACAAGTCGACACCAAAATGGACTAGACTATCTATAGAACTGCTACACAGCCGGCCCCTCTTCGCACATGCCAGAGACATCGACCGTGATCACGCGATAACCAAAGCAGACGTGCTCTGTCTCACGAAAGCATGGAAGGACGCAAGACTGCTTTTACGGCTACGAAGTCATCATGTGAACTGAGGAAGCGTTAGCCTGCTTTTACTGCCGACTCGGGAGAGAAAAGGGAGGAGCGTAGAAGAGGGATGAGGGGGATGGGGAATGCGCACGCTCAGTGGTGGTGTGGGCGCCACACCCCGAGGGACGGACAACACCACCGCCTTAAACTGCTGCGCATCCAAAACACGGCTACATCTTCGTTGGTGAAGGCTTTCAATTGCTTCAAGGTATCCTCGCAGCCGCCGTTGCCTGCTTCGTGACATACTGTTGTTCCCTCGTTCTACTTTTCGGGGTTCCAGGTTCGTCGCCGTCGCTTTTTAGTGTGCTAACTTTGCCTATGTCCTTTTCAATGAAAGCTTTGTGTAGAAAAAGTTGCCCGATTGCTGTGGCATATACACCTTCAATATGAAGGTAGTTTGCTGATAAGCTGCATAAGTTTTTGTGCTGCATACTAATTTCCGGGCCTCTACTTTATTTTCAGACGACCAGTGGTGTACTTGCATGGACTAAATTTCTGTAGCGCATACATGTTGAACATGGTCATAGTTGTTCTTTTTTTCTTTCTGGTCTGGGACGAACAAGGAACAATTAGCAAAACTGCTTCGAAGGAAAAAATAGGCAAAAATAAAACGGCACGATACGCTTTGTCTGGTGTAAATCTCTCTTTGCGTGCTGAGCCTTGAGCGTTTATTCAATGAAGCACCGTATTAAAGGAGATTGCTCAGCAACCTAATATATTGTCAGTAAAACTGCTCTTATCGGTCTCAAGAGTGTTCAGTAAAATGCACTTTTTTCCAACGATTGTGATGTGGTCTCATAAATAGTAGGCAGATGAAAAATTAGGCAAACTTTCCTGAAAAAGAAGAAAAGATTTCGTATGCTGACGCATAAAACGTGACTATGACATCTACAATAAACACCGATCATAATAAACACCGATGTATTCCTACGGTGTCCACACCTGAGAAGCTCTATCGCGCTGCATAAAAAAACCTGTGCATCTTCACAATGAATAGACGATGCTGTAAGTATAGTTAGGGTGAATAACCACATTTTGGTCTAGCGCGTCCCCACGTAATGTAGGCCGAGTGACAAAGTGACATTGCCAGTGGACGACTATGCTAGGTCTTACGTTTCATAATGGCTATGTTGAAGTCACCAACAGGTATAAAATGTTTGGGCTTCTGGGCACTTTATATTGTTAACCACAATTCTGGTTGCTCTTCCATTGTAAACGTTTTCAATCACTTACAGACATGCATCAACTGTAGCAACCGTTTGTGTTTTTTATTGACCTAGACAGCAAACAGTGAGAGTAGACGGCAAAGCTGCGTCCTAAGGTACACATTGTCTTTTTTATGTCTGACATCCACGAACCTCCCCGTGACAACGGACATGACGAACGAGGGCGGACAATTCTCAACCCTATGGTGCTTCGCTCTTAAACAATTATTAAATGCGAAACATTTCTTAGCGAACTTTGCTGACTTTCAGATTACCTACCTACCTACCTATCTATCTATCTATCTATCTATCTATCTATCTATCTATCTATCTATCTATCTATCTATCTATCTATCTATCTATCTATCTATCTATCTATCTATCTATCTATCTATCTATCTATCTATCTATCTATCTATCTATCTATCTATCTATCTATCTATCTAGCCGCTCGCGTTTGGGTTCTCTCGCGGTCACCCCCTTAACTTGATGTGAACCAAAGTTAGCAAGGGAGGGTAAGACAGTTTGACAAATATGATGTGCTGGTCAAGACATGAATGTCACAATCCCGTCGCATACGTCGTCAAATCTTCCTGCCGGACAGTGGCACATGAACACGCGCGGGTATGTGTCGCTGGTAAGTGGGTATGTGCCGCAGGTGATGGACACTTCGTATCTATCCAGCAACGACGAGAACATGCTTAGAAAATTGCAAGGAGTGAGCGGTAAGAAATACCCGACATCGGCAGCGTCGACTCGACGAATGCAAAGAATAAATGTCAGAGTTCCAGCTGGAATCAAACCCAACTATTCTGCGTGGCATTGAAGCATATTACCACAGAGCTGCGCCAGGTCTTGGAACTACTTTTCAAATAGACGCTAATCTTCGTGAAACGTCAATGGCGGGTAAACTGCTGCCTACACTTTAAAAAAGAGCGAGTAAAAAGGGTGTCTTTTTGTCCCACAACAATAATCGTCATCTATATTGCGTTCCATCCTTGCGCTATCGCCCCGCGCCCGGTACATTCCGGTCACGATCGACATGCCCATTATCAGGGTTACATTGCATTCTCGATAGGAAAGAGGCCAGCGTCGAGTTTTCAAGAAAGGAAGCGCACGCAAGCATGATGACGATAATTGTTGTGGGACAAAAAGACACCCTTTTTGCTTGATATTTTTTAGAGTGTACGTAATTTTATAAACATTAACTATGTACTCTTTTGATACAGCCGTCACGTCAGGTTAACGTCAATTGTTGTTAGTTGCCATGCGCTGAATTTGATTTATGTAGTAGTGTCCAGGACCAGCGTCCTCGCGAGTATCAGCACTTCATACCAGCTTCAGGTGTTTCTAATACGCATGCTCCAGTTGGCATCATTGCGCAAGTGCAAACAACTGGTTATATAAACATCTGCAACTCTTAAACATATATCTTGGCGGGGAACAATTGTACATATATTTAGCGTGATTTCATGACGTGTTTCTCGAAATTGCAGTACGGTCACCTTCCCTCCACATGCTATGCATAACGTCAATTTCCAGGTACGTGGGATCTGCCAAATACTGATGTTTTTATTTTTGCTGTCTGCTTTCTCTTCACCTCCTGACGCAAACCTGTTAGCAGCTTGCGGGATATGATAACTACCGAAGACGCAGCAGTCCGCAATTAGATGACTCCCTGAATAGACGCATTCAGAACTTGTGCTATTCTTTTTCCCGTTTCCCACTCATCTACGTTGCTTCGGTTAGGCTTGGCAACAGCTTAAATTTTGAACACTGCTTGCGTCTGTTTAGAGCAAACTATGCTCACAAGAACCTAGTACTAACTTGGCATTGCTAAGTGAAGCGGCGACAAAAGAAGGATTCTCTGGATGATTGGCCGGCACCGTAGTCGTTGTAAACGAGGAGTGCCAGGTTTTCCCAATGGAGCACAGATCATAAGTGTCTCGAAAATAAAGAATGTACAAAATCGGCAATGTGGGTGGGCTTAGCGACTCATCTGCGTTCGTGCCAGTGAACGCAGCATTTCTTCTTCTACGCTTGACAGTTTGCATTTGTTGTCAATATGTTGGTGTAACAAATCGAAGGACCCTAATATTACACGTCATTTTGTGTGGTGAAGTTTGCAAAGAAAAATCTGCTCGGCTTGGTGCGTTCATATTTCGCCCCTTTTTATAGAATTGTTTTACATGGTGTTGTATTTTCGTAATACACTATCACTGACATTGTGTTTACTGGTCAGCTACACAAGTACCGTTATTGTATGGGCAACTGGTCGATTATACTACTTCAATTTGTGGAGCCGGAAATGTTAGCAACCACGAGATGCTATAGGCTGGTGTGGTCATGTGCCTTACTTGCCACGAGAACGATCGGAGACATTACTATGTCCTAGCGTTTGATCAAGAAAGAATTCAACATAATCAAGCACTAAACCTCTCAACAACTACCACTCCATGGCCGAAAGATTACGAAATAGACTGCAAATCAGGAAATATTTATGATTCATACGAATCAATCACTTAATGACCACTTCACTTTATTGTCTAAATGTAGAGCACCTCAGCAAAGATCCGTTATTCATAATATTATCTTGACTACCAGACCTTATTATAGCTTCCCATGTAATTCTTGATGTTATTCTTTCTTCGCTCAAATCTGATTGACACTATCATATACCATCGTTCTGGTATCGTGGGTTGGAAACTAATTTTTAACACTTTCTGGCGGAGCGCTTACGTTATATTTGCTACTAGTGGAACAGATCCAGGAACAAGGTACAAAAAGAAACTAGCAATGAATGTTTATCTGTCATTTTGCCAGCCAAAACCAGACGCCAAATGTCCTCAGGAGCCCTGCGCGAGTTTATTAATCTTCATTGCGTCCCAACATAGCGACCGACGGGTAAACAAACGAGTCGCGAATCCTCGCCTTCGTCGTGCCAGCCGCAACCGTACCCACTCGGTTCGCTCACAGCATCATTTGCCACGAATGCAGCTGGAGGAGGTTAGGAAGAAGCAATAACAATATTGCATTACGCGTCACCTCAAACCTTCTCGGGCAGGCGGCTTCTGCAGATTAGCGTCAGCGAGGTTCCGGAAGTTTCTGAATAGTTGCGTGCACAGTCTAGACTCACGGGAATCTTTTTAAAAGGTAGAACGAGTGCTGATGTAATTTCTCTATGTACATACAAATGTACAGATGCATCCAAAGTGCACTTCTAAATAGCGTTAAAAGGGGCGAGCAACATTTTTCTAGCTTGTGAAATACGACGCACCGCACCCTGTTTGGCAAGTGCATTTAATAATTTATTCCACAAAATAGCTTCACTGCTTGTGGGCAGGAGCATGGTATGTCAAGGCTTGAAATAAATAAACACCCTGCTTTGAGCGAATACTTGCAAGAACTGCTGTAAATAGAGCTCAAAGGCAGGCTTGCACCAACATTTTGTGTTCGTTATGAGCCGAGTCACCATCTCTATAGCGTATCTTCAAACGAATTTATGAGGTATTGCTTTTTGATGACATCGACATTGCGTCGGCATGTAGATAAAGTTGAATTACTATGTAACTTCCGTGCTAAAGCATTTTTGCGTTTCTTGGTAGAGAAATATTTCAAAACGCTAGGCACGGGCAAAACACAAAGGTCACATGGAGTGTCTGATTGCTCTTGCACTTATTAGGCCGCTGCCCAGTGGATTATTAAGAAATAGCATCTGAGTTTTCAGCTAACGCCTACTTCATTACCTCACGGTTCCTGTGTAACCAGTGCACGCACTGAACCCTTCCAGCGTATATAGTAGTTATATCTTGTACGCTTTCAAAAAAGTACTTTAGTGCTTATTCGGGAAGTTGGTTTTGAGATCATATGGTAAACGGAAATGGGCAAAGCTGCCAACAATGTAGAAATAAGGACGTCTGTACCAGTAGTATTTGGAATTACTTATGCTTGGAGTATCCACGAATTGTTTTATATTATAAACCTAAACCACAGTCGGTACGCCTCATTTATTCTAGTGTACTTGGTACAAAAGTGTTTTCGTGGCTTACTCTTTTAGGGGCGAAGCTTCTTATAGTGGCACCCGTTCGTCCCTCGTAGCCATTGTAGTGTGTAAAAAGTATAAAGTTTTGACCTCCAAATTGGTTCCGCTGACAGATTTCTGCTGTGCGTTGCTGAACAATGAAATATAGTGCTCAATGTACATGCCAATGGCTGCGAAGGGGGAATGAAAGACAGGAGCATTCGGCTTTTAGTTAACGCGCATGCTGCGATCC
Source organism: Rhipicephalus microplus (assembly GCF_043290135.1). Lineage (NCBI taxonomy): Eukaryota > Metazoa > Arthropoda > Arachnida > Ixodida > Ixodidae > Rhipicephalus > Rhipicephalus microplus. The sequence continues at coordinate 69,650,916 of NC_134707.1, read as the reverse complement.
CCATTAGCACCTATTGGCATGTACATTGAGCACTATCTGACAAGAAAGGGTTGCTACGTTATACTCGCTGGGCGTAATCTCTTTAGCTTTAGAAAGGTATAGTGAGCGTTAAGCCGTAGGGCCATTAATACAACGAACTAGTATATACCATGAGCTCGAGGTGGGTAAAGGTGGGAACTAGATACGAAGCGCAAGCCGTAAGAAAGTAAAAGCCGAATTCTCCTGTCTCTCATTTCCCATTAGCAGCCATTGGCATGTACATTGAGCACTATCTGACAGGAAATGGTTGCTACGTTATAATCGGTGGGCGTAACCTCCTTGGTTTTAGAAAGGGTTAGCGAGCGTTGGGCCGCAGTGCCAAGAATACATTGAACTAGTATATACCATGAACTCGATGTGGTTAAAGGTGGGAAGAAGACCCAAAGCGCAAGCCATAAGAAAGTGTGCGTGGACCACCTCTCGTTCAGTCCTTGGAATGTCCGCTGGGTGGCGGTGCTTCTATATGGGGAATACATGATGAAAAGATGCGAGATGGTGGTACTTGGAGTGTTCAATAGATGGGCGAACGGACACACAGACAGATTCTTGAATGGACGCATGAACGCAGGGGCAGATGCATGGACGAACGCAGGGACGGACGCACAAACAGACGCACGCACGGACGGGCGGATGGATGCGTGGACGGTCACACAGATGGACACATGGACGGACGGAAGCAATAAGGAATGAACGGACGAATGCTTCGCCCCACTCTCCATCATTCACTCCGTGGATATGCTGCCATTTTTTTATATAGTACAAAACCATGCACCTAACACATTTGACTTGAAAGAAGAAGTGAATGGAAGAAGCCCGTAGCTTCATTTCGCTCTCTTAATTCAGTTATTATATTGAGTTCAGGATCTTTTTACAGTGTGTACGGTGGGTGGACTGTCTCCAGAGTGGCAGCTAAACATCGGTGAGTCGGAGTTTCACTACTCATCGCGATCAGAATCGCCCCTTAGCGGGCCCGTGCCTCATACCTGGCAAATCCCGGGTATGGGGGACAACGAGATGCCGCTAGCGCCAAGAGGAACACCACTTATCCATCCCGCTCGACTTCAAGTTGCTGCAGGCTCAGCAACAATATCGACGTCCCCTACAGAGAGCAGCGAGGCCTCGCAGTGCAAGAAGAGGCGTACAGAGAAGGAAGAGGTTGACAACGATGACGCTACATCGACGTACTCCCTTAATGACATGACACAGATGGATACAGAAGCACCCAAGGAAGACGAGGGAGCTTACACGGTGGTCACCCATCACAAGAACAGAGCTACGGGGATACCGGTGGTATTCAGACCAATCGCTGCCGAGGACTCCTTCTGGAAGGTGAATCCCAATCGCATAGCGTCTGAGATAATCTCTGCTATCAATGAGAAAGTGACATCATCAAGAATCAACAGAGACGGAAGTTTTTGTGTTGGAGTACGGTCTTTGTACTCGGCAAACAAGTTACTGCTGATCAAGAGTCTGGCTGGATTGCCTGTACAAGTGATGATACCTCAGTCTTACATGAAGACCCTAGCAAAGATAAGAGATGTTCCACTCGAATACAGTGATTATGACCTACTGGATTATCTTAAAGATGCTGGAGTAATCTCCGTCACACGACAAAAGAGATGGGTTAGAAATGAAGATGGAAGTGTCACAATGCAGCCCATACGAAATGTAATACTCCAGTTTAGACATGACATGCCATTGCCAAAAAGAGTTGCTCTCGGCTTTACGGTTCACACTGTCGAGGAATACATTGAGCCGGCGGTAAGGTGTTACAACTGCCAGAGATATGGGCATAAGGCTAAGACTTGCAGGGGAACCAAGAGATGCAAGGTATGTGCGGGCGCACATGATTACAAAGAATGCACCTCGAAGCGTCAACCTAAGTGTGCAAACTGTGCTGGACCACATCCGGCGTCGTTCTCAGGCTGCTCTCGAAACCGTTTGGCATCAGCGGCACAAAGAGAGAGAATTGTAAAAGGGTACCATAAGATACAAAAAGGTCCAGCACCCAATGCGGATATAGTTGAAGATGTTCCTGCGGCACAAAGAAGTGCAAAACAGTGGCGCCACGACTCTTACTCGGAAGTATTCAAGCGCTCAGCACCAAAACATCGCGTTGGAAAAGAAGTCCGGGCCCAGGAACATGCTGAAGTGGAACTTTCTACCAGGCCAGACACAGCCAAAGAGCCACTGACTACCAAAGGGAAGGGTCACAGCAGCTTGCTGAGTAAAACTTCTTCGAGAAATGCGATCTCGGCGGAGACAGCCGGAAGCGAGCAAGTCATTTTGCCAATAATCTTTGCGGCTCTCAAAGCAACTCTACGATCCCTGCCACAAGCAGGCTCTTTACCAGAAGTGAAATTGCTGCTAGATGTTGAGCATCTTCTCTTGTCGTAATCATGGCTACCGGACTATCTAACTGGTACAAAAGAAGTGCAATATTCCAGTGGAACTGCAACGGTTTGCAGAATAAGAGTGGAGATTTTCGGAAATTCGTCGCTCAGCACGGGTTTCCGATTTTGTGTATTTCCGAAACAAGAGTATCCACTAACTTTCGCTTGTCCAATTATGTGGTGTACCAAGCAGACCGTCCTGCTGCAAAAAGCAGAGTGATGTTGTGTGTGAGCCGCGATATTCCGTCGACACTTGTGGCTACTTCAAAAACAGATGCGCCGGAATTTGTTAGATGCAAAGTGAAGTTTGGTAACGTTACTGTAACTGTAGTTAGTGTTTACGTGCACCCTCAAGCAAACGTTTCATACGCAGAGTTGGCTGCAGTGTGTAGATCTGACCATGATCCCATAATTATATGTGGTGATTTTAACGCGCACCATGAATTGTGGGGTAGTGAGCGTTGTAGTGTAAGGGGATCTGCTATAGTAAAAATATGCGAAGATTATGGTTACACTATACTAAATGATGGTTCTCCAACGTTTCTACGGGGGCATAACTACTGCAGCGTACTAGACATTACTGTGTGCTCCTCTGAATTAGCGGCTGGAGCAGACTGGACTGCAGACGCTGACACAAGAGGAAGTGACCACTTGCCAGTATTCATATATCACCCAAAGTTGAAGAAAACAAGAAATAACCGCACAACAAGAATCACAAACTGGGCAATCTTTCGAGAACTACAGAGACAAAATCTTGAACCCTGTTCTGACGCAGAAACGTATGCATCTAAGATAAAAAATTTTCTAACAAAAGCAACTCGTGCAGTACCCATTCCAGATGGGTATTCCGGTGTTGACGCTGAGTATGAGAGGCTTCGGGCAATACGACGCCGATCTGAAAGAAGATATCGCAGGTCAGGTAATTTAGAAGACTTCAAGGTTGCACAGAAAGTACACACTACAATGCGTAACCAACTGCAGAAGCTTTCAACCAAAAGGTGGCAAGATTTATGTGCCTCACTTTCCCCATTTACCTCGGCGACTCAACTGTGGAACATGGTACGCGCCCTCCGACAGCCAGTAGTCCACTCGAGACAACTACAGGCTCTAGCGCTGTCTCGAGGAGTTAGCGAACGGGTGGTTGCCGAAGAATTGTGCGATCTTATACTGAGAAATGGAGAGACCGCCCAAACGAGCGAATATAAATCCTCAGCAGAATCAGCTTCGGCGGTTGTAACAAAGTCCTCTGCGATCAGTTCATCAGATCTGGATGACAGCTTCACACCAGAGGAGCTCCAATATGTGTTGTCTTCAGTAAAACGAACAAGTTCACCAGGAACAGATGGAGTTACATACGCTGCTCTTGCTAATTTGTGCAAAAAAGGAAAATTACACCTGTTGGACATTTATAATAAAATTTGGCAAGAAGAAAACGTTCCGGAAAGTTGGAAGATATCGAAGGTAGTACCGTTGCTAAAGCCAGGGAAGAGCCCTATGCAGTTGGACTCGTTTAGGCCAGTTAGTTTGACAAGTTGTTTTTCAAAAGTGATGGAAAAAATGATCAATGAACGAATTTTATGGTGGCAAGACATGAAAAAACTACTACCAGAAAGCATAGCCGGTTTCAGAAGAGGTAGATGCACAATGGACTGCATTCTGGATTTGGTCACAGATGTGGAAAACCAACGAACGCAAGGAAACATCACTGTCGCTGTATTCCTTGATGTCCACCGAGCATACGACACAGTGAGTCACGTTCACGTTCTGGAAGGCCTGGCGTTACAGGGATTCAAGGGCAAGATACTGCGTTGGACCGCTGACTTCCTGAAGCACCGGAAAATTTTTGTAGTTACGCAGGAGGGCCCAACGTCAGAACATGTCGTCAACCAAAGAGTGCCACAGGGCAGCGTACTAAGCCCTACTCTCTTTAATGCAGTCATGGCGCAGCTCCCGTATAATCTTCCACCCAACATCAGATGTTCAGTATATGCTGATGATATAAGTATATGGACGTCTGGTCCATCGTTTTTGGATATACAACAAACTCTACAAGAAGGATTGGATAATGTAGACCATTTTCTAAAACAAAGAGGTATGGCACTGAGTCTGGCCAAAACAGCCATACTTCCGTTTACATTAAAGAGACCTGGAAATTTCCAGATTATTCTGCAAAATCAGCCTATTAAAATGGTCAAAACTCATAAATTCTTGGGAGTAATTTTAGACCGGAGACTAACACGGTCGCCTCATGTCCAGTCCCTGGAACAAAAAGTGAATCAGGCCATTCGAATCCTCCGGCATCTCTGCGGGGCCAAATGGGGTGGTACTACAGAGTCGTTATTAGCCCTACATGTTGCCTGGATACGCCCCATCGTAACTTACTCACTGCCCCTGCTGCACGGACTCCCAGCCTCCACCGAAAGGAGACTGCACTTGTTATTGGGAAGGAGCTTGAGGGTATGTCTGGGTTTACCACGGTCAACTTCCAGTGATTTAGTGTATGCGGAGGCTCGAGAGCCACCTTTGGCAGTACTGCGAACTAAAGAAACATCTCGAAATTTATTTAGAATTTTCACGCAACATGAAAGTCATTTTTTATCTGGTGCACTAACACAAAGAACGGCAACGAGACTACAGGATACTATATCATCATTTCAAGCAGTAGTACCAGAATTTAAACAATGGAAACCTTCAAAACCACCTTGGACGCTGCCACTTCTCAACGTTATCCGTGAAATAGACGGCATAGAGAAGAAAGCAGCCATGGCACCTCTAGTAGCGGCACAGTTGGTACTTCATCAGCTTCATGTATTGCATAATGAAAAAACGAAGATATATACAGATGGATCATGCACAGAAGAAGCGTCAGCCTGTGCGGTCTTTATACCCGAAATTCAGGAAAAGAAGATGTACAAATTATCGCACAAATCTTTATCGACGACAGCAGAATTGGTGGCTATCTTTGAAGCAGTTAAGCTTATCTGCGAGAATCCAGATCCACGAAAATGGGTGATATGCACTGATAGCAAACCTGCTCTTCAGCTAATCAGAAATGTGAGATCACCTTACAGAAATGGTGAAATACCACAATGTATCGCAGAAACTGTGGAATATGCCTCATCGCAGGGTCACAACATCGTATTCCAATGGATACCCAGCCACATTGGAATAAAGGGAAATGAAGATGCTGATAGTCTCGCGAAGAAAGCATTGAAGGAAGGACGGGATTGCACAATCCCTATATCTGGGACGGATATTCGACATTTTATATCGCAAGGAGCTAACCATTGTTCGATGGAGAAGTGGTTTGAGAGCCCTAAATCAAAGGAAACGGTACTTTATGAAGTTGATCCACACAGAAAATTTTCCATAGCGACAGACCTTCCACGACACCTAGAGACATTGATCCACCGACTTAGATTGGAAGTAGCATACACAAACAGCTTCCTGCACAAGATACATCGATCCAACTCACCGGAATGCCATTGTGGTCATGCAGAAGAAAATGTTCGCCATATTCTTTTGGGGTGCATTAAATACGCGAAAGAAAGAGAAAAATTAAGGAACAAATTAGCAAGTTTGGACAGACGGCCCCTCACACTAAAGAAACTACTTGGACCATGGCCTGAGATGCATCTTCAGAAAAAGGCAATAATCTTCCTGACAGTCTTTTTAGTGGAGACCGGACTGGACAAGCGCCTATGACTGACAGCCAGAAATGAGTATTATGTAAAGGGTGGTCATGTATATACTGGCATTAGAGTAGTAAGGTGTGCGTGAAAGTAGTTTATGACTGTGTGATCTGCGTGAAGAAAACTGTGTATTGACATGTTATTTGAACTGGTTTCAGTGTGCTATTATGTGTTTTTTTTCCTTTTCCGTATTGTTAATTTTTGGGTACCGTTCTGTATTATTTTTTTATTTTTCGCTGCAGAACTCTGTGATATGGAGTAGCCGAGGCAATAGGCTCCTCAACCTCTCCACAGCAAAACAGTTAAAACAACAACAACAACAACAACAACATTTGACTTTAGTGTTAGCAGGTACTCATGGCAGTTAAATAATTAAGGCAACTCCTAAATAGGTAATTATACCTAATAAGGGTATAACATACCAGAAAAACATGAATAAATATCAACCGCACATTGCCGCTGCTGGTGTTTGATGCGCTTAGAAAAGATTCTACAAAGAAGGTATTCACATATATTTTTAAAGGCCGTAATAAATAGCGCAATACCATTCCGCAGCCGTCGCCCTCTTTTGAAAGCGTAAGGTGGTGCAAAACGCAAGGTATTCTATTCAAACTGAATAACCACTCCATCGGTAAGTAGCGCAAACACATGGGACGCATTAAGAGATCTGCTGGCCTGCCTATCGATATTTACAGAGATTTTGAGCATAATAGTATCTCCGGCGTCACCCTGTGGTAGACCTATGATGATGAAAAGAATGGTGCATTATTCCGTATTCACACACCTAAACACACGGATCTAACCTTATGTATAGATATGAGCAATTTTAAACTTGCAATGGATCACTCACTTCAAACGAACACCACCGCGTTATATTAAAATCAGTCCAGTCACTCTAATTCAGTGACCTTGTGTTGGTCAGCAAATAACGCTCATTTCAACGTCAATACTCGCATCAGTGTGAAGGGCAGTGATAAAATTCTCTATATTTTCATACATTGAAAACGAACACTGTAAAGACATGAGCTGCCAGATCTCTTGTTTCTGTAAAGAAGACCACAAGTCCTGTTCTGCAGCTGTAATTTTTAAGTATTTTTTATCCTTGCACCAAGTGATGACAGGAACGAAAAAAAAAGAATTGATTCTGCCAAACAGTCAGGGAACATCAATTCGCTCTACGTGCAAGATGTGCATTCCAACCGCATTAACAGATATCTTGACATTGGGGAATTACGAGTGCGCCCATAAAAAGAACAGAACAACTGTCATGTTTCGCAAGCACCATCTTTGAAGAAGAAATTTTATCGCATAATCGATTCTAAGAGATGTGCTTCTCGCTTTTAACTGCGCCACCAGAATGAATCAAAGAAAAAAAGCAAAATAAATGCAACAAAAATGGTGAACTGCTTCTGCGGAGACCTTAAAGATTAGCACTCCACGCACATTCTATGAGGGGAGACTTCTTGCATTGAAGGGACAGATAAGGAAAGGGAAAGAAATTGTCTCCCGATGAGTCGTAATGAACAGCAGCTAGTGAAGAATGTCTTACGTGGCACCATCGACTGGTCGCTGAATCGGCTAGCGCAATTGCCCAAACCAAATTACGTTCGAGTCTATAAACATGACGGCGGCCCTGCCCGGACGTAGCAGAAGACAACTGTGGAGTGGGAGTGACTTGAAGCGGGATGTCTCTGAGAGCCACTTGCTCTTCGTACTGCTTCTATTAGGGTGCAATGAGTTAAGTATTATATCAGGCGAGCGTGTCCTGCGTGCTAGCTAGAATAATGTCGTTGTGTTCCTTATATGTAAAACATCTAGTGGAAGCTCTAGTGGGCATTTGATTGAAGACATTCGATACAAAGCAACTTTGCACCGTCAAACTGATGAACTTTGTAACCGAACATGTACGAAGTGATCTCAAATTGCGTACGCGTGCCTCAATGGGGTATATCCTTGCAATCTTTTTGAGTAAACGGCACGAAATCACTTAGGCGAGCTATTACTTGCACTATTGCATTGTTCTATCTCTATAAATAAATGGGGCTTACCAGAACGAATGTCTGAGACGATCGAGTGGGGGTGGAATTACGAAACTAAGCACTGTTGCCTGGAGGTGTCCAATTTTTTTGAAAATAACATTTAAGACGAAGCTCTTAAGGGCCTGCCCCTGTTGACGTCCAATGTTCCGTGTCCTCTTTGCATCATAACACCTGCTAAAGAGTTGTCAAAAAGCCCCCTCGTCTATAACAAAACGCTATGAGAAAAACAAGCAAAACGGGACAATATAGAATGTCTAGAAACTTAGGGCATATATGTACTAATCGACGAATTCAACGTACACATTATAGATTTTGAGACCTACAGCGCTGTCATCGACATTCACTGACTGTTGTCATGGTGGTTAGAAAAGCGATGCTATACGCAACACAAATGTGCGTCTGTGATTGAGAAAAAAGGGGTTTTAAATAAACCAATGTCAATCATATATGTGACGTAACAACCTTAAACGTATTTAAGCACAAACTCTTTCCAGTACTCGGCCACTTCAGTGTAGACAATTGCGGACCTTTGCACCAATCTTCACCCACTTGTTATCTTTTGAATCGTGGAGATGCATCCTTTGTAGAGATCAAAGCAATTATCACCTGGAGCAACTTGTGAGCAGCGTCAGGTAGACTTTTTGTTGTAAGTTTTTCGATGTTTTTCGAATGAAGTGGTGCCACAGTGTCGTTTATCAATTGATCTCTTCAAAAGAAGTTTCCCGCTGCTCCCATTTTTTTGGTAAAGACTTTTATTGATTGAGCCTAAAACTTGAGCAGATGCCGTGGTTTTGATTTTGGCATGATTTATACCACTCACTTTTCTTAGCAGTGAGCTTGCCAGTATATATAGCATCAAGTCATGTATACATAAGATAAGTACATTGCCCTTGGTTGATCGTTTTTCGTTCTTTATTGGCGAACCATGGCCACTTGGGACGGTTTCATGCTCTCCCATAGTTGAGTACCTAGTACTCTAAATCGTTAACCACTTTTTCTAAACACATACAACAAAGTGTATACACCAAAGCAATAAATTCGTAAATATGCTTGTCTGTGTTCCCTGTGGCTGCATTTCATGCGGCCCCGTTTCACTTGAGAGGTAAAACGTCTCCCATTTATATCGTCAAACATTTCTTTTAGAAACACCTAATTTACAGACCATAAGCATCATGATGGCTGGAAGAAGGATAGGTAGTCTACAAGGTGAAACGGGCTGTGACAATACAATAAAGAGAAAGGTTTCAAAGGAGCAAGAACAAGACAGACGTAGAGATTATCTAGCCCAAGTAGACGGGCGCACGTGATGCCAACACAAACAAGATGACTTTTTCGTTCACCAATTCTGCATACGCCAGCGAGTCTGTACTAGGTCTTTTCATCTGAGCTGAAGGCCGTAGAAAAGGGACAAAAGAACCAAGTCTGAATGAACTGATCACGCTCCCTCCATCCTCTATTCAGAGGCTCGTCGATGGTGCAAAGTGTACACAGGACGCCGGCCGGGTGGTGGGGCCGCCGTGTCCTTCGCTTCCCAAAAGAACATTCTAGCACCCCAGCTTTTCTCCGTCCGAATCATTGTAGTGAAAAGAGATGGAGAGCCCAGCACGAGAAAAAGAGCGATAGTTTCCTTTCGCAGCAAGAACAGGCGTGGCGTTTCCCCGTAGGCGTTATTCTGTCCGCTTGAGTGTTTGCGCTTCTATTCGTATTTGTGCGCTTCTATTCGTATTTGTGCGCCTGATTGTGTTGTTGTAGCAAACCGCTCGAGCGCGTTATTCTAAAGTGAAAGCCATGGGATTTCGCAAGTTGACCGAATATGTTGCCATACAAAACTCACATAGCAATCCAGTGATTTCGCAATAAACAAGGAATGGCCATATGCCTTCATAAAGTAGGAATAAAACATACCTGAAGCTTTGCTGTGGGCATAGTTTTTCGATTTTGTGTTGCCAATCGTAAAAACAAACTTCATTTAGTTGAGTTAATGTGCAGCATTTCTGTAAGAATTTCAAACAACATGCTGGCGAAACGGTTCTGCCTGCATACACACTCATCAACAGGAATTATTCAGTAAGGAGTCACCAATTGTCAAAGCATAAGGATGAACTCGATAAAAAAGGCAGGGATGTTAGATCAAGTCTCCGGTTGGGATTTGTGCATTTCGAAAAAGTAAAGCGATTGTGAAACAACAATGAAGGCAACAGTCTATCGCGACGCTACAAAACAGGCAGCAAGGCAGGATTGAGGGCAGATTTCACGCTTGTTATTAATGAATTACGTAATATTTTCAAAAAGTGGGTGAAAAAGTGGGATGCTTAGCCACGCTCTCCATCATTCACTCCATGAATATGCTGCCAGTTTTTCTTCTTTCTTGCATTTTCATATATATACGTACGTATACATATACCATGAGTGATGCCGACATCGACGCTAGCAGCAAAATTTAACCAACGGTGTCCATGTAGTTGCAATTGCAATTAATGTGCAAACTCTCACTTTTATGTAACACTACAATGTTTTATACCAGGTATATGAAACTATGAACGCGCGTTGCGTACTTCTTGAACACTCAAAGCATTTTGATGTTCGTTTTCACATTACCCAACGTATCTATTGAACACCGTGAAATTCACAGTGAGAATTGGTGACCATAAGAGACCAAAACGTGCCTGTAACCAGCCTGTGGTGGTCGCAGAAACAGTGACGCTCAGTCTAGGCACACAGTAGATGCATCACAACCACCTGAACTCTCCTCTTTGTATTCTGCTTCTCCGTCTTGACGGCAATATTCTCCAAATGGCGTTATAATGAAAATCGGCACTTGTTTCATGAAAGGAAAGAAAAAGCAACCCTTATACTTGACGGTAACCTGCGAGTTTATAGTGTAGCACTCTTCAGACTTCGCTTGTTGATTGGGCTGTCATTTTTTTTTGTTTGCCGTGCCCTCCCTACTAAGTTTTGCCGTGCCCTCCCTACTAAGTAAGTTTCCTTTAGGAAACAAATTTGAAGCCCACCCCCCCAAAAAAGGACCGAAAAGAGGAGTACACACGAGAATAGCACTCGTCGTGTGTACTCATTTCTTCGGTCTGTGTGTTTTGGACTTAAAATTTGTTCCTAAACGTCATAGAAACTCGCCCAACCTTTCGTCCTGCTAAGTCAGTTTCCAGCACATCAGGATTTCTTGCAAAGGCATCGCAATGATCAGCGCTTAACATGGGATGCGCAAATCTACAGCAAATAAAGTCAATTTCAAAATATATACGCCTGAGCACTGACTTCGCCTCTCGTACACGTGTGCCCGACATTTCTAAATAAGTGCAAAGTTATATAAAAGCGCAAATTAATTTTTTTTCGTTAAATGCAAGCCGCGTGAACAGCGCAGCAGCCTTTTCGACCACACGAAAAAGCGCCGCGGAGCGAACAAAAAAGCGGGCAATGCCCACCTCTGGAAACACGCTCTCTGCATGTGTTTGGGACGGCCGGAGAGAAACCTGCTGCGCTGGCGCCATCTCGGAGGCAATGGTCTGGGATACCCAGGCCTCCACGGCTTGTGTGAAGCTGTAAAAATTTCTTTTGAGCCTAGCTAGCTAGTTACTCTTTAGAAAAAGTTTTTTTACACAATGTACAGAGAACAAAGATTTCACAACATTTCAGTAATAAGGGCACATACACATTGGTACATCTTTGTACCAAGACAAATATCACTACGTTGCAATGAAGGCATCATTGCCCTAGTATACCTGACAATGTTGGCATACATGTACACAAGAAGTCAATGTGTTTAGAATAATGGGTAACGATTGAGAGTACTAGGTACTCCACTATGGGAGAGCATAGAGCCGTCCCGAATACATGTTAAAGAGCATGAACACAAAGAGCAAAGACTCACTGCTTTTGAACACCCTCAGAGCCCAAGTGGCCACCCACCCAGTGCGCAGAAACCACGGTTAATAATGGGGTTAGGATATTTTGTTTTACCTATCTGTGTGCTGAAATATTCGAGCAAGAGCAAATTGCTTATGACCTGAGAGTACGCGGAGCTCAATCATGTATCGTTTAAATTGGTTCCATTATAATAAACAAGAAAGGGCGAAGAAAACTGAGAACTAATGTTCGAAAAGGTGCTCCACGAGGTTGGGCTAGGTTAAAGTTTTAGGCTGGCTGAGTGGTTTTAGATTCACCGAAATAACTATGGGCCAGTTCGACTGCCTCGTAAGGTGAATCACCAAAAATTAAGTATGTGGATGCCAACCGATCGCGCTCATGGACGGAAGCACTTTCTTGAAGAGTCATCAGCTAGTTGAAAACTATGCTGTTATGTTTCACATTAAGACAGGTTTTATGAGATGGGTCTACGTCCTGCATGGTGTAAATTGCGTATATTGACGCATAACGTGAGCTTGCGAGGCGCCAGGAGTAAACCGGCGGGCAAAGGATAGCCTCAACAATCAAATTATTGTTCCGCTCAAATGGCAATCAAATGGTCGTTCCGCTTCTTGGGCCGCGTTCGCGGCTTGATGCTGACGCCTCATCTCGGCCTCGCGAGCGCGCAGTTCACCATCCGCTGCACGCTTCGCCCGCTTGTCTTCGGCCTCGCGAGCGGGAAGTTCGGCATCCTCTGCACGCTTCGTCCGCTTGTCCTCGGCCTCGCGAGCGCGCAGTTCGGCATCCGCTGCACGCTTCGTCCGCTTGCACTCGGCCTCGCGAGCGCGAAGTTCGGCATCCTCTGCACGCTTCGCCCGCTTGTCCTCGGCCTCGCGAACGCGCAGTTCACCATCCGCTGCACGCTTCGCCCGCTTGTCCTCGGCCTCGTGAGCGCGAAGTTCGGCATCCTCTGCAGGCTTCGCCCGCTTGTCCTCGGCCTCACGAGCGCGCAGTTCGGCATTCGCTGCACGCTTCGCCCGCTTGCACTCGGCCTCGCGAGCACGCAGTTCAGCATCCGCTGCACGCTTCGCCCGCTTACGTTCGGTCTCACGAGCCCTTCGCGGCGCCGCCTTGTCTTCCAACGTCGGCGAAACCACCGCGGTACCGTCACCTCCAACGACGAGTGCAGTGCTGGCATTCGGTTGTACTGCATTTGTTGTTGATGGTAGCGTTGCCTCCGGGACATCCATCGCGCGACCCGCTCTCGACGGGAGACTGAGAGAGAAGGCGGGCGCGTGAGATAGAGGGGTGCGGGCGCAGCTGCAGCGAGCGAGGAGAGCGGAGGAGTGAGCGAAGGGGGAGGGGGACGCGCGCAGCGGCGCTAAAGATATAAGGCGCGTTACTGACACCGATATCAGCGTCGCGTCCGTGGCTTATTCGGTAGAGCGTCGTGCTGCGGCCCGCCAAGTCCTCTTTCTTTTAAAGATAGAGAGAAGACTGCGGACGCCGCTGATGGCGGTGGATAGTTTGGGGTCGCTTATAAAGTGTATTCACACTTAAAACTTCTTGACGTACTCAACGACACAGTCGTGTTGTTTGTATAACGAACCTCGAGTCGTTTTCTTCACACGTCTGTTCCCCATCATATCTATTTTGCACAAAAGACGTGGTTATTTGAAGGACTCATTTATCATTCTTAGAGAGAATATTATGCGAACAGACAACACTGCGAGGTACAAGGTATGGTATTAATAGTGAATACAATGTAAATGCGAAAAGTGAAAACTCGCCGTATGTTGACGTGGGAAGTAACCGACGCTGCTAGATGATCCTGCGTTTAGATGAGCGTATATGCGCATCATATGACCATAAAGCCGCAAATGCGCATATCTATGCATCAAGTAGACGAGAGTGGTATCGTCGTGGTAGCTCTGGGGGCGTATCATCGAAGGCGTTATTCGAAGGTTGCAGGTTTAGTCCTTGCCCCCGGCAATTTATCTTTTTGTTAACCTATCGTTCTTTTCATTTTCATTATATTTAGTGCTAGTAACAAGCTCTATATAGTCCTTGGCAGTGTTCTCATTACTATCATGTCAATTTCGGTAACTTGAGGAGGGGACAAACAGGAGCGCGATGTTGACGGCTGGATAGATAGATAGATGGATAGGTAGATAGATAGATAGATAGATAGATAGATAGAATGATAAATAGACAGATAGATAGACAGATAGATAGATAAAGAGATAAATAGATAAAGAGATAGATAGAATGATAGATAGATAGATAGATAGATAGCACAGACAAAAAAGAGGCAGAGAGAAAAATAGAGAGAATGCAGATATTTGTTAGTTAACCTGATACGTTATTCTGTAGTGGCGTTTGGAGAGGAGAGGGTGTGGCAAGAGCACACGTCTAGAGCACAACCAATATGCGCACACACCCATGCTTTAAATGCGAAGCATTTCTTAGCGAACTTCGGCGACTTTGAGCGTATCCATATATCTATCTATCTGCCTACGACTTTAAGCCGTCCTGGCCGTTTCGATAATGGTATCGATACCACACTTGGTATGACATAACTTGACTATATTAAAAACATGTTTGACTACTCATAACATGAAAATCATGACCTGTGTGTCATAAATGTCATGATATGCATTTCACGGTCCTGCAGCCCTTTCGGTAGTATCGTTCGCATGGCATGATGCAAAACTGGTATGGTATGACACGATTTCATGGCGAACACAAGCGACAGACCCTAACATGAAAGTAATGACATGCGTGTCATGTTACAACATTACTACACGCCACGCTAATGATGCGCTCGTGGCCGTTTCGTTAATGTCACATAAAACAAATTTGTATTGCGGGACAGATATGGATGACGAAGGTATGATACTGGTGCGTACATGATAAACATGAGATGCGTGTCATGTAATAACATGCCTACATAATCCGCTCATGAAGCGCTTGTGGCCGTTTCGCTAGCTTCACATGTACTAAATTTGGTAGTACGCTACCCGAACGAACGGCACAAAATAATGTCATATCGAGACGTGATAATCACGACATGCGTGTGATGTAACAACACCACTGCATGTCACACTCATGATGCACTCGTGGCCGTTTTTCTAGCTTCACATATGCCAGATTCGGTATTACGTGACGTCGATAAATGACGTAGGTATATGACTAGCGAAACACGATAATCATGAGATGCGTGTCATGTTAGAACATGACTACATGAAGCAGTCAAGGTGCCAATACATTTCGACGTGACGCGGTGAGCGTTCTCACCGGCGTTTGACTCGTCGCGTCACACCGGCGTTGCCACGCCACGCGCCAGTCCTGCCATATACACGCAGGTGTGCGCCTCGCTGCGTTGCTTTGACGCATGCAAGTTTCAGTGCTTCCGGTGTTCCTCCGTCACGAAGAGAAGGAGCAGTGTTGTCTGAGTAACGCACCGGCGCGAAATGCGGCATGTCGCATTTCGCACCGGTTGCCATCGGGCCGCGCCGACAGACGCTGGTCACGCCTGTCGCGTCTGGCGTCAGAATATAGAGTGCTCGCGATATGCTAATATAGCGTCGCCGTGCCGAGCGTGCGTCAACGCTACATTGGAGTATATTGGGCGCTTCATGATGCGCTCGCGGCCGTTTCGCTAGCTCCACATTGTCACAGAACGAGCGCTAAAAATGGGCGCGCCGCCAAATTCTTGCGATAACGTGCGGGAAAGAGGCCGGGAGGTCAAAAGAAAAAAAAAGAAAACAAACATCCAAGGCTCCCCGGGCGCGCGCTCTCCCCTCGGAAGCGTGGCTTCGCCGACGAACCTCCTCACCCCACAACGGCGGCCGAGCAAGCACTGGAGTTTTCTAGAAGGAAAGCGGCGTGGTCATACCGAGTTGAGTCATCCGACGCGGAGGGCATTCCAACCGTCTCGCCCTCTTCCCAGCCTCCCCTGCGCGATGACGAGAACCTTCTGGAATGTCGCGCGGAAGGTATTTAACCGAGCAGCGGAGACGAGAGATCAGGAGAAGACGGAAGTTGGCGCCCGAGCGCGTAGGGTATACCGCCGTGTAGTCGGCGAAGGTTTTGTCCGTAGCGACAAAGCAGGAGAAGAAGAACAGGACTTCCACCTGAGGGGTGAAGGCTCGAGCTACAGGCAAGAGCGTGTGTCTACCGCTATCGAGCGACGACGCGTGGCAACAGCTGCGTGTCTGAAGCCGACGTGTTTCCGGCGAAGAAGTTTGAAGTTTGGAGAGAGGCCAATTGAAGACGCGAGGTTTCCTGGAAGAGAAACTTCAGGGGCAGCGGAACGACAACAACAGTGGACTTTGAGTGAGTGATTCTCGGAAGAGTATCATCCAGACTTTTGTTCCAAGAACTTTGGACTGAATAGGTTTTCTATCTCTTTAGTCTTTAAGTGTCTTGGTTGTTCAATGCATGCGACTGCATTGTAGTGCGTATTGTTGTCTGTGTCCATTGTTTCAAGTGTGGCTGATGGTACTGTGTAGTACGTTGTTCGTTTGGTGACTTATTGTACTCAACTGTTGTGGAGTATGCATACTGGTGTGTTGTTTTGATCTGCCTTTATTGAGAATACAATTCTGTTTTTGTTTATCAACTCTCGGCTCTGACTTGTTCTTTGGGCCACAGCCGGCGTCCGCTGGCGCGCCAAAAAGGACCACTTCTAAATTGTCCACGCTTTCGTGGTGCGGTTCGGGGGGTCGAAACTTCGGCCCTTGGAATTAGCCCGGCGATTGCCTCCCTAATTAAGGGGACGTGTGGCAATTAATCTGGCGTCCGCGACAGGACCTTTTGGTGCACAGTGCGTCCCAAGTAGCGAGAAAGAGCCCCGAGTGTTGATAGTGCTATCGGAACGATTTTGTGTGTTGTTCAGTGTTCTCGTTAACGAGTGCAGGGGAGTGTTCCGATAGACTGATTTAGGAAGATACTTTTTACACACGGCAAGGTTTTATTTGCGAGTTGCGAGACACAATGGATCTCGAAAAGTTAGTCGCTCTTGGTGAGAAGATGGGGCTTTCTGGCGCCGAACTACGGAAGTGGGTAAGCCAGAAGGAGAAAGAGGCGGTGGAGAGAGAGAAGTTGGCCGCTGAGAGGGCCAAGGAAGAAAAAGCAGCTGAGTTGGAGAGAGAAAGGTTGGCCGCTGAAAGGGCGAAAGAAGAAAGAGAGGCAAAGGAGCGACAGCTGAGAGAAGAAAGAGAGCAGCAATTGAAGTTGGAGCTGGAGAGAGAAAGACTGGCAGCTGAAAGGGCGAAAGAAGAAAGGGAGGAAAGAGAACGGCAGCGACAGCACGAGATAGAACTCGAGCGGCTCCGTTTGCAACAGCGAAGTGAAACTCCGGTCCAACCTAGAGTTGAAAGCAGCGAACGGGAAGATCATGGCTTCCGCTTGAACCCAAGCAAGCTGCTCGTGGCGTTTGATGAAAGGAAGGACGACCTTGACGCGTACCTTCACCAATTTGAGACCATTGCGAGGAGCCAGAATTGGCCGGAACATCAATGGGCAACTGCTTTGAGTACTTGCTTGAGTGGTGAAGCGCTCAGTGTGTACGGTAGGCTGACGCCGACCGATGCAGCCAACTATGCAAAGGTGAAAGCTGCTTTGCTGAAGCGATTTAGGTTTACTGTAGAAGGTTTCCGGGACAGATTTCGGACAGGAAAGCCAGCTGATAGTGAGACGGCTACGCAGTATGCTGCCCGACTTTGCCACTATTTCGACAGATGGATTGAACTTTCAGGGACAGCGCAGGAGTACGATGAGCTCAGAGAGCTTATAATTAGAGAACAATTTCTTACTAGTTGCCACGCAAGCCTGTCGCTGTACTTGAAAGAGAGGAGAGCTAAGTCACTTGAACACATGCTTGAATTGGCTGATCAATTCTTGGAAGCGCAAGGTGGAACTAATTTGGCCAAGGTCAAGAAGGAGTGTCCCGAAGATTCTAAAAATTTGGCACCCGAAGAAAAGAAGCGTGCACCAGAGAGCATTCCGCGATGTTTTCTGTGCAACCGAGTGGGTCATCGCACGAAAAACTGTCGAACGATCTTTACGAGCCCTACGGCGGTAAAATGTTTTAAGTGTGGTCAGACTGGGCACAAAGCAGACGCTTGTCGGAACGAAGTGAGTCAAACTCACCAGGTATCTTGTGTGCAAGCGGCACCGAAATCTGATATTAATGCCGTCACCGATGGATTTGTAGAGTTGAAGAATGGGGAGAAAATTCCTATTGTGGGTGCTGTAATGTCAAAACAGCCAACCAGTGTTACGAAAGGAATGCCAACGCTGCCTGGAAAAGTTGCGGGCAAAAATATTACGGTTTTAAGAGATACCGGCAGCTCCACTGTTATCGTGCGGACAAACTTGGTACGGGAAAGTGAGTTAACCGGCAAAACGAAACCGGTTTGCTTAATTGACCGTACAGTTCAGATGCTTCCCGAAGCAGAGATCCCCCAGGTGGTCAAAATTTCCGGAGCCCTCCACTACGGCGTCTCTCATAATCAAATGGTGGTTTTGGGACGTTAAACCTCACAAATATTCGAAGCAGAGATTGAGGTTGAAACCCCATACTTCAGCGGGAAGGTTACCGCTCTATGTATGACGACCCCCCTTTACGACCTTGTCATCGGAAACATTGACGGGGTGCGAGGACCGAATGATCCGGAAAGTTTGGGAGAAGACCCTAAGATAGAGTCCTCGCCAACCCAGCGACCGCGAGATACAAGGGAGGAGCCGCCCGTGACGGACCTCACTAGAGCCCAAAGTAAAGCCGCGGTACAAGAGACCATGAATGAGAAGATCATCGTGTTGAATGAGTTCACGGGCCGAGCAACTGGACTTACGTCGGCATGACCTCAAGCGACCGACAGTGTAAATGAGACGGAGTTGGCCAGCCAGGCAAAATGTAGAGACATGATCAAGCTGGTAAATAAACAGGCAGGAACCGTCGAACGTCATGACCCGTTGGCAGGGTGGGAAGTGATAACGATGGCTGAGACGCTGCCTCAGATACCGTCGTTGGAACAGGCTCGCCGAAAAAGAACAAGGAAAAACAAGAAGAGGTCGAGCGAGCACCGCAAGAAAGGACGCAAGCGCCGCTCGAAATACACAGGATAGGTACTGAGGTTGAATCGGATTGTGTTTGGCAGGGCTGAGTGCCATATGTTGTGTTAATGTTCTTGTTGTCCTGTGTCGCAACTGTATGTTGAGTGAGTCAAAATGTTTGTCTCGGTGATGTGATGTATAGTAATGATGTGAGTCTAGTAATTGTTGAAATGAGAGAACTTTATACATTTGTATTGTTTGGAATGTGTGATGAAGTGTTGTAGTCATGTACCTGTGGCTATATTTCATGTGTCGTGGAATCGAACTACAATGTACAGTTGTATTTAGGATCTATTCCGAGTGTGAAGAGTCATGAGCGACGGTTTGTGTTACAGTCTTTCAGAGAGTGTGGTGTCTGTTCGCGCTCGTTTGTGTGGTTTTGAATATTATGAGATAATATTCTTAAAGTTGGGGGCAGTGTCACAGAACGAGCGCTAAAAATGGGCGCGCCGCCAAATTCTTGCGATAACGCGCGGGAGAGAGGCCGGGAGGTCAAAAGAAAAAAAAAGCAAACAAACATCCAAGGCTCCCCGGGCGCGCGCTCTCCCCTCGGAAGCGTGGCTTCGCCGACGAACCTCCTCACCCCACAACGGCGGCCGAGCAAGCACTGGAGTTTTCTAGAAGGAAAGCGGCGTGGTCATACCGAGTTGAGTCATCCGACGCGGAGGGCATTGCAACCGTCTCGCCCTCTTCCCAGCCTCCGCTGCGCATCGCGCCGACGAAACGACGAGAACCTTCTGGAATGTCGCGCGGAAGGTATTTCACCGAGCAGCGGAGACGAGAGATCAGGAGAAGACGGAAGTTAGCGCCAGAGCGCGTAGGGTATACCGCCATGTAGTCGGCGAAGGTTTTGTCCGTAGCGACAAAGCAGGAGAAGAAGAAGAGGATTTCCACCTGAGGGGTGAAGGCTCGAGCTACAGGCAAGAGCGTGTGTCTACCGCTATCGAGCGAAGACGCGTGGCAACAGCTGCGTGTGTGAAGCCGACGTGTTTCCGGCGAAGAAGTTTGAAGTTTGGAGAGAGGCCAATTGAAGACGCGAGGTTTCCTGGAAGAGAAACTTCAGGGGCAGCGGAACGACAACAACGCTGGACTTTGAGTGAGTGATTCTCGGAAGAGTATCATCCAGACTTTTGTTCCAAGAACTTTGGACTGAATAGGTTTTCTATCTCTTTAGTCTTTAAGTGTCTTGGTTGTTCAATGCATGCGACTGCATTGTAGTGCGTATTGTTGTCTGTGTCCGTTGTTTCAAGTGTGGCTGATGGTACTGTGTAGTACGTTGTTCGTTTGGTGACTTATTGTACTCAACTGTTGTGGAGTATGCATACTGGTGTGTTGTTTTGATCTGCCTTTATTGAGAATACAATTCTGTTTTTGTTTATCAACTCTCGGCTCTGACGTGTTCTTTGGGCCACAGCCGGCGTCCGCTGGCGCGCCAAAAAGGACCACTTCTAAATTGTCCACGCTTTCGTGGTGCGGTTCGGGGGGTCGAAACTTCGGCCCTTGGAATTAGCCCGGCGATTGCCTCCCTAATTAAGGGGACGTGTGGCAATTAATCTGGCGTCCGCGACAGGACCTTTTGGTGCACAGTGCGTCCCAAGTAGCGAGAAAGAGCCCCGAGTGTTGATAGTGCTATCGGAACGATTTTGTGTGTTGTTCAGTGTTCTCGTTAACGAGTGCAGGGGAGTGTTCCGATAGACTGATTTAGGAAGATACTTTTTACACACGGCAAGGTTTTATTTGCGAGTTGCGAGACACAATGGATCTCGAAAAGTTAGTCGCTCTTGGTGAGAAGATGGGGCTTTCTGGCGCCGAACTACGGAAGTGGGTAAGCCAGAAGGAGAAAGAGGCGGTGGAGAGAGAGAAG
Organism: Rhipicephalus microplus; assembly: GCF_043290135.1. Classification (NCBI taxonomy): domain Eukaryota; kingdom Metazoa; phylum Arthropoda; class Arachnida; order Ixodida; family Ixodidae; genus Rhipicephalus; species Rhipicephalus microplus. The sequence goes on along the minus strand of NC_134707.1, from coordinate 69,629,906 downwards.
TTGGCCGCTGAGAGGGCCAAGGAAGAAAAAGCAGCTGAGTTGGAGAGAGAAAGGTTGGCCGCTGAAAGGGCGAAAGAAGAAAGAGAGGCAAAGGAGCGACAGCTGAGAGAAGAAAGAGAGCAGCAATTGAAGTTGGAGCTGGAGAGAGAAAGACTGGCAGCTGAAAGGGCGAAAGAAGAAAGGGAGGAAAGAGAACGGCAGCGACAGCACGAGATAGAACTCGAGCGGCTCCGTTTGCAACAGCGAAGTGAAACTCCGGTCCAACCTAGAGTTGAAAGCAGCGAACGGGAAGATCATGGCTTCCGCTTGAACCCAAGCAAGCTGCTCGTGGCGTTTGATGAAAGGAAGGACGACCTTGACGCGTACCTTCACCAATTTGAGACCATTGCGAGGAGCCAGAATTGGCCGGAACATCAATGGGCAACTGCTTTGAGTACTTGCTTGAGTGGTGAAGCGCTCAGTGTGTACAGTAGGCTGACGCCGACCGATGCAGCCAACTATGCAAAGGTGAAAGCTGCTTTGCTGAAGCGATTTAGGTTTACTGTAGAAGGTTTCCGGGACAGATTTCGGACAGGAAAGCCAGCTGATAGTGAGACGGCTACGCAGTATGCTGCCCGACTTTGCCACTATTTCGACAGATGGATTGAACTTTCAGGGACAGCGCAGGAGTACGATGAGCTCAGAGAGCTTATAATTAGAGAACAATTTCTTACTAGTTGCCACGCAAGCCTGTCGCTGTACTTGAAAGAGAGGAGAGCTAAGTCACTTGAACACATGCTTGAATTGGCTGATCAATTCTTGGAAGCGCAAGGTGGAACTAATTTGGCCAAGGTCAAGAAGGAGTGTCCCGAAGATTCTAAAAATTTGGCACCCGAAGAAAAGAAGCGTGCACCAGAGAGCATTCCGCGATGTTTTCTGTGCAACCGAGTGGGTCATCGCACGAAAAACTGTCGAACGATCTTTACGAGCCCTACGGCGGTAAAATGTTGTAAGTGTGGTCAGACTGGGCACAAAGCAGACGCTTGTCGGAACGAAGTGAGTCAAACTCACCAGGTATCTTGTGTGCAAGCGGCACCGAAATCTGATATTAATGCCGTCACCGATGGATTTGTAGAGTTGAAGAATGGGGAGAAAATTCCTATTGTGGGTGCTGTAATGTCAAAACAGCCAACCAGTGTTACGAAAGGAATGCCAACGCTGCCTGGAAAAGTTGCGGGCAAAAATATTACGGTTTTAAGAGATACCGGCAGCTCCACTGTTATCGTGCGGACAAACTTGGTACGGGAAAGTGAGTTAACCGGCAAAACGAAACCGGTTTGCTTAATTGACCGTACAGTTCAGATGCTTCCCGAAGCAGAGATCCCCCAGGTGGTCAAAATTTCCGGAGCCCTCCACTACGGCGTCTCTCATAATCAAATGGTGGTTTTGGGACGTTAAACCTCACAAATAATCGAAGCAGAGATTGAGGTTGAAACCCCATACTTCAGCGGGAAGGTTACCGCTCTATGTATGACGACCCCCCTTTACGACCTTGTCATCGGAAACATTGACGGGGCGCGAGGACCGAATGATCCGGAAAGTTTGGGAGAAGACCCTAAGATAGAGTCCTCGCCAACCCAGCGACCGCGAGATACAAGGGAGGAGCCGCCCGTGACGGACCTCACTAGTTCTGCAGCTGTAATTTTTAAGTATTTTTTATCCTTGCACCAAGTGATGACAGGAACGAAAAAAAAAAGAATTGATTCTGCCAAACAGTCAGGGAACATCAATTCGCTCTACGTGCAAGATGTGCATTCCAACCGCATTAACAGATATCTTGCAATTGGGGAATTACGAGTGCGCCCATAAAAAGAACAGAACAACTGTCATGTTTCGCAAGCACCATCTTTGAAGAAGAAATTTTATCGCATAATCGATTCTAAGAGATGTGCTTCTCGCTTTTAACTGCGCCACCAGAATGAATCAAAGAAAAAAAGCAAAATAAATGCAACAAAAATGGTGAACTGCTTCTGCGGAGACCTTAAAGATTAGCACTCCACGCACATTCTATGAGGGGAGACTTCTTGCATTGAAGGGACAGATAAGGAAAGGGAAAGAAATTGTCTCCCGATGAGTCGTAATGAACAGCAGCTAGTGAAGAATGTCTTACGTGGCACCATCGACTGGTCGCTGAATCGGCTAGCGCAATTGCCCAAACCAAATTACGTTCGAGTCTATAAACATGACGGCGGCCCTGCCCGGACGTAGCAGAAGACAACTGTGGAGTGGGAGTGACTTGAAGCGGGATGTCTCTGAGAGCCACTTGCTCTTCGTACTGCTTCTATTAGGGTGCAATGAGTTAAGTATTATATCAGGCGAGCGTGTCCTGCGTGCTAGCTAGAATAATGTCGTTGTGTTCCTTATATGTAAAACATCTAGTGGAAGCTCTAGTGGGCATTTGATTGAAGACATTCGATACAAAGCAACTTTGCACCGTCAAACTGATGAACTTTGTAACCGAACATGTACGAAGTGATCTCAAATTGCGTACGCGTGCCTCAATGGGGTATATCCTTGCAATCTTTTTGAGTAAACGGCACGAAATCACTTAGGCGAGCTATTACTTGCACTATTGCATTGTTCTATCTCTATAAATAAATGGGGCTTACCAGAACGAATGTCTGAGACGATCGAGTGGGGGTGGAATTACGAAACTAAGCACTGTTGCCTGGAGGTGTCCAATTTTTTTGAAAATAACATTTAAGACGAAGCTCTTAAGGGCCTGCCCCTGTTGACGTCCAATGTATCCGTGTCCTCTTTGCATCATAACACCTGCTAAAGAGTTGTCAAAAAGCCCCCTCGTCTATAACAAAACGCTGTGAGAAAAACAAGCAAAACGGGACAATATAGAATGTCTAGAAACTTAGGGCATATATGTACTAATCGACGAATTCAACGTACACATTATAGATTTTGAGACCTACAGCGCTGTCATCGACATTCACTGACTGTTGTCATGGTGGTTAGAAAAGCGATGCTATACGCAACACAAATGTGCGTCTGTGATTGAGAAAAAAGGGGTTTTAAATAAACCAATGTCAATCATATATGTGACGTAACAACCTTAAACGTATTTAAGCACAAACTCTTTCCAGTACTCGGCCACTTCAGTGTAGACAATTGCGGACCTTTGCACCAATCTTCACCCACTTGTTATCTTTTGAATCGTGGAGATGCATCCTTTGTAGAGATCAAAGCAATTATCACCTGGAGCAACTTGTGAGCAGCGTCAGGTAGACTTTTTGTTGTAAGTTTTTCGATGTTTTTCGAATGAAGTGGTGCCACAGTGTCGTTTATCAATTGATCTCTTCAAAAGAAGTTTCCCGCTGCTCCCATTTTTTTGGTAAAGACTTTTATTGATTGAGCCTAAAACTTGAGCAGATGCCGTGGTTTTGATTTTGGCATGATTTATACCACTCACTTTTCTTAGCAGTGAGCTTGCCAGTATATATAGCATCAAGTCATGTATACATAAGATAAGTACATTGCCCTTGGTTGATCGTTTTTCGTTCTTTATTGGCGAACCATGGCCACTTGGGACGGTTTCATGCTCTCCCATAGTTGAGTACCTAGTACTCTAAATCGTTAACCACTTTTTCTAAACACATACAACAAAGTGTATACACCAAAGCAATAAATTCGTAAATATGCTTGTCTGTGTTCCCTGTGGCTGCATTTCATGCGGCCCCGTTTCACTTGAGAGGTAAAACGTCTCCCATTTATATCGTCAAACATTTCTTTTAGAAACACCTAATTTACAGACCATAAGCATCATGATGGCTGGAAGAAGGATAGGTAGTCTACAAGGTGAAACGGGCTGTGACAATACAATAAAGAGAAAGGTTTCAAAGGAGCAAGAACAAGACAGACGTAGAGATTATCTAGCCCAAGTAGACGGGCGCACGTGATGCCAACACAAACAAGATGACTTTTTCGTTCACCAATTCTGCATACGCCAGCGAGTCTGTACTAGGTCTTTTCATCTGAGCTGAAGGCCGTAGAAAAGGGACAAAAGAACCAAGTCTCAATGAACTGATCACGCTCCCTCCATCCTCTATTCAGAGGCTCGTCGATGGTGCAAAGTGTACACAGGACGCCGGCCGGGTGGTGGGGCCGCCGTGTCCTTCGCTTCCCAAAAGAACATTCTAGCACCCCAGCTTTTCTCCGTCCGAATCATTGTAGTGAAAAGAGATGGAGAGCCCAGCACGAGAAAAAGAGCGATAGTTTCCTTTCGCAGCAAGAACAGGCGTGGCGTTTCCCCGTAGGCGTTATTCTGTCCGCTTGAGTGTTTGCGCTTCTATTCGTATTTGTGCGCTTCTATTCGTATTTGTGCGCCTGATTGTGTTGTTGTAGCAAACCGCTCGAGCGCGTTATTCTAAAGTGAAAGCCATGGGATTTCGCAAGTTGACCGAATATGTTGCCATACAAAACTCACATAGCAATCCAGTGATTTCGCAATAAACAAGGAATGGCCATATGCCTTCATAAAGTAGGAATAAAACATACCTGAAGCTTTGCTGTGGGCATAGTTTTTCGATTTTGTGTTGCCAATCGTAAAAACAAACTTCATTTAGTTGAGTTAATGTGCAGCATTTCTGTAAGAATTTCAAACAACATGCTGGCGAAACGGTTCTGCCTGCATACACACTCATCAACAGGAATTATTCAGTAAGGAGTCACCAATTGTCAAAGCATAAGGATGAACTCGATAAAAAAGGCAGGGATGTTAGATCAAGTCTCCGGTTGGCATTTGTGCATTTCGAAAAAGTAAAGCGATTGTGAAACAACAATGAAGGCAACAGTCTATCGCGACGCTACAAAACAGGCAGCAAGGCAGGATTGAGGGCAGATTTCACGCTTGTTATTAATGAATTACGTAATATTTTCAAAAAGTGGGTGAAAAAGTGGGATGCTTAGCCACGCTCTCCATCATTCACTCCATGAATATGCTGCCAGTTTTTCTTCTTTCTTGCATTTTCATATATATACGTACGTATACATATACCATGAGTGATGCCGACATCGACGCTAGCAGCAAAATTTAACCAACGGTGTCCATGTAGTTGCAATTGCAATTAATGTGCAATTGCAACTACATGGACAAACTCTCACTTTTATGTAACACTACAATGTTTTATACCAGGTATATGAAACTATGAACGCGCGTTGCGTACTTCTTGAACACTCAAAGCATTTTGATGTTCGTTTTCACATTACCCAACGTATCTATTGAACACCGTGAAATTCACAGTGAGAATTGGTGACCATAAGAGACCAAAACGTGCCTGTAACCAGCCTGTGGTGGTCGCAGAAACAGTGACGCTCAGTCTAGGCACACAGTAGATGCATCACAACCACCTGAACTCTCCTCTTTGTATTCTGCTTCTCCGTCTTGACGGCAATATTCTCCAAATGGCGTTATAATGAAAATCGGCACTTGTTTCATGAAAGGAAAGAAAAAGCAACCCTTATACTTGACGGTAACCTGCGAGTTTATAGTGTAGCACTCTTCAGACTTCGCTTGTTGATTGGGCTGTCATTTTTTTTTGTTTGCCGTGCCCTCCCTACTAAGTTTTGCCGTGCCCTCCCTACTAAGTAAGTTTCCTTTAGGAAACAAATTTGAAGCCCACCCCCCCAAAAAAGGACCGAAAAGAGGAGTACACACGAGAATAGCACTCGTCGTGTGTACTCATTTCTTCGGTCTGTGTGTTTTGGACTTAAAATTTGTTCCTAAACGTCATAGAAACTCGCCCAACCTTTCGTCCTGCTAAGTCAGTTTCCAGCACATCAGGATTTCTTGCAAAGGCATCGCAATGATCAGCGCTTAACATGGGATGCGCAAATCTACAGCAAATAAAGTCAATTTCAAAATATATACGCCTGAGCACTGACTTCGCCTCTCGTACACGTGTGCCCGACATTTCTAAATAAGTGCAAAGTTATATAAAAGCGCAAATTAATTTTTTTTCGTTAAATGCAAGCCGCGTGAACAGCGCAGCAGCCTTTTCGACCACACGAAAAAGCGCCGCGGAGCGAACAAAAAAGCGGGCAATGCCCACCTCTGGAAACACGCTCTCTGCATGTGTTTGGGACGGCCGGAGAGAAACCTGCTGCGCTGGCGCCATCTCGGAGGCAATGGTCTGGGATACCCAGGCCTCCACGGCTTGTGTGAAGCTGTAAAAATTTCTTTTGAGCCTAGCTAGCTAGTTACTCTTTAGAAAAAGTTTTTTTACACAATGTACAGAGAACAAAGATTTCACAACATTTCAGTAATAAGGGCACATACACATTGGCACATCTTTGTACCAAGACAAATATCACTACGTTGCAATGAAGGCATCATTGCCCTAGTATACCTGACAATGTTGGCATACATGTACACAAGAAGTCAATGTGTTTAGAATAATGGGTAACGATTGAGAGTACTAGGTACTCCACTATGGGAGAGCATAGAGCCGTCCCGAATACATGTTAAAGAGCATGAACACAAAGAGCAAAGACTCACTGCTTTTGAACACCCTCAGAGCCCAAGTGGCCACCCACCCAGTGCGCAGAAACCACGGTTAATAATGGGGTTAGGATATTTTGTTTTACCTATCTGTGTGCTGAAATATTCGAGCAAGAGCAAATTGCTTATGACCTGAGAGTACGCGGAGCTCAATCATGTATCGTTTAAATTGGTTCCATTATAATAAACAAGAAAGGGCGAAGAAAACTGAGAACTAATGTTCGAAAAGGTGCTCCACGAGGTTGGGCTAGGTTAAAGTTTTAGGCTGGCTGAGTGGTTTTAGATTCACCGAAATAACTATGGGCCAGTTCGACTGCCTCGTAAGGTGAATCACCAAAAATTAAGTATGTGGATGCCAACCGATCGCGCTCATGGACGGAAGCACTTTCTTGAAGAGTCATCAGCTAGTTGAAAACTATGCTGTTATGTTTCACATTAAGACAGGTTTTATGAGATGGGTCTACGTCCTGCATGGTGTAAATTGCGTATATTGACGCATAACGTGAGCTTGCGAGGCGCCAGGAGTAAACCGGCGGGCAAAGGATAGCCTCAACAATCAAATTATTGTTCCGCTCAAATGGCAATCAAATGGTCGTTCCGCTTCTTGGGCCGCGTTCGCGGCTTGATGCTGACGCCTCATCTCGGCCTCGCGAGCGCGCAGTTCACCATCCGCTGCACGCTTCGCCCGCTTGTCTTCGGCCTCGCGAGCGGGAAGTTCGGCATCCTCTGCACGCTTCGTCCGCTTGTCCTCGGCCTCGCGAGCGCGCAGTTCGGCATCCGCTGCACGCTTCGTCCGCTTGCACTCGGCCTCGCGAGCGCGAAGTTCGGCATCCTCTGCACGCTTCGCCCGCTTGTCCTCGGCCTCGCGAACGCGCAGTTCACCATCCGCTGCACGCTTCGCCCGCTTGTCCTCGGCCTCGTGAGCGCGAAGTTCGGCATCCTCTGCAGGCTTCGCCCGCTTGTCCTCGGCCTCACGAGCGCGCAGTTCGGCATTCGCTGCACGCTTCGCCCGCTTGCACTCGGCCTCGCGAGCACGCAGTTCAGTATCCGCTGCACGCTTCGCCCGCTTACGTTCGGTCTCACGAGCCCTTCGCGGCGCCGCCTTGTCTTCCAACGTCGGCGAAACCACCGCGGTACCGTCACCTCCAACGACGAGTGCAGTGCTGGCATTCGGTTGTACTGCATTTGTTGTTGATGGTAGCGTTGCCTCCGGGACATCCATCGCGCGACCCGCTCTCGACGGGAGACTGAGAGAGAAGGCGGGCGCGTGAGATAGAGGGGTGCGGGCGCAGCTGCAGCGAGCGAGGAGAGCGGAGGAGTGAGCGAAGGGGGAGGGGGACGCGCGCAGCGGCGCTAAAGATATAAGGCGCGTTACTGACACCGATATCAGCGTCGCGTCCGTGGCTTATTCGGTAGAGCGTCGTGCTGCGGCCCGCCAAGTCCTCTTTCTTTTAAAGATAGAGAGAAGACTGCGGACGCCGCTGATGGCGGTGGATAGTTTGGGGTCGCTTATAAAGTGTATTCACACTTAAAACTTCTTGACGTACTCAACGACACAGTCGTGTTGTTTGTATAACGAACCTCGAGTCGTTTTCTTCACACGTCTGTTCCCCATCATATCTATTTTGCACAAAAGACGTGGTTATTTGAAGGACTCATTTATCATTCTTAGAGAGAATATTATGCGAACAGACAACACTGCGAGGTACAAGGTATGGTATTAATAGTGAATACAATGTAAATGCGAAAAGTGAAAACTCGCCGTATGTTGACGTGGGAAGTAACCGACGCTGCTAGATGATCCTGCGTTTAGATGAGCGTATATACGCATCATATGACCATAAAGCCGCAAATGCGCATATCTATGCATCAAGTAGACGAGAGTGGTATCGTCGTGGTAGCTCTGGGGGCGTATCATCGAAGGCGTTATTCGAAGGTTGCAGGTTTAGTCCTTGCCCCCGGCAATTTATCTTTTTGTTAACCTATCGTTCTTTTCATTTTCATTATATTTAGTGCTAGTAACAAGCTCTATATAGTCCTTGGCAGTGTTCTCATTACTATCATGTCAATTTCGGTAACTTGAGGAGGGGACAAACAGGAGCGCGATGTTGACGGCTGGATAGATAGATAGATGGATAGGTAGATAGATAGATAGATAGATAGATAGAATGATAAATAGACAGATAGATAGACAGATAGATAGATAAAGAGATAAATAGATAAAGAGATAGATAGAATGATAGATAGATAGATAGATAGATAGCACAGACAAAAAAGAGGCAGAGAGAAAAATAGAGAGAATGCAGATATTTGTTAGTTAACCTGATACGTTATTCTGTAGTGGCGTTTGGAGAGGAGAGGGTGTGGCAAGAGCACACGTCTAGAGCACAACCAATATGCGCACACACCCATGCTTTAAATGCGAAGCATTTCTTAGCGAACTTCGGCGACTTTGAGCGTATCCATATATCTATCTATCTGCCTACGACTTTAAGCCGTCCTGGCCGTTTCGATAATGGTATCGATACCACACTTGGTATGACATAACTTGACTATATTAAAAACATGTTTGACTACTCATAACATGAAAATCATGACCTGTGTGTCATAAATGTCATGATATGCATTTCACGGTCCTGCAGCCCTTTCGGTAGTATCGTTCGCATGGCATGATGCAAAACTGGTATGGTATGACACGATTTCATGGCGAACACAAGCGACAGACCCTAACATGAAAGTAATGACATGCGTGTCATGTTACAACATTACTACACGCCACGCTAATGATGCGCTCGTGGCCGTTTCGTTAATGTCACATAAAACAAATTTGTATTGCGGGACAGATATGGATGACGAAGGTATGATACTGGTGCGTACATGATAAACATGAGATGCGTGTCATGTAATAACATGCCTACATAATCCGCTCATGAAGCGCTTGTGGCCGTTTCGCTAGCTTCACATGTACTAAATTTGGTAGTACGCTACCCGAACGAACGGCACAAAATAATGTCATATCGAGACGTGATAATCACGACATGCGTGTGATGTAACAACACCACTGCATGTCACACTCATGATGCACTCGTGGCCGTTTTTCTAGCTTCACATATGCCAGATTCGGTATTACGTGACGTCGATAAATGACGTAGGTATATGACTAGCGAAACACGATAATCATGAGATGCGTGTCATGTTAGAACATGACTACATGAAGCAGTCAAGGTGCCAATACATTTCGACGTGACGCGGTGAGCGTTCTCACCGGCGTTTGACTCGTCGCGTCACACCGGCGTTGCCACGCCACGCGCCAGTCCTGCCATATACACGCAGGTGTGCGCCTCGCTGCGTTGCTTTGACGCATGCAAGTTTCAGTGCTTCCGGTGTTCCTCCGTCACGAAGAGAAGGAGCAGTGTTGTCTGAGTAACGCACCGGCGCGAAATGCGGCATGTCGCATTTCGCACCGGTTGCCATCGGGCCGCGCCGACAGACGCTGGTCACGCCTGTCGCGTCTGGCGTCAGAATATAGAGTGCTCGCGATATGCTAATATAGCGTCGCCGTGCCGAGCGTGCGTCAACGCTACATTGGAGTATATTGGGCGCTTCATGATGCGCTCGCGGCCGTTTCGCTAGCTCCACATTGTCACAGAACGAGCGCTAAAAATGGGCGCGCCGCCAAATTCTTGCGATAACGTGCGGGAAAGAGGCCGGGAGGTCAAAAGAAAAAAAAAGAAAACAAACATCCAAGGCTCCCCGGGCGCGCGCTCTCCCCTCGGAAGCGTGGCTTCGCCGACGAACCTCCTCACCCCACAACGGCGGCCGAGCAAGCACTGGAGTTTTCTAGAAGGAAAGCGGCGTGGTCATACCGAGTTGAGTCATCCGACGCGGAGGGCATTCCAACCGTCTCGCCCTCTTCCCAGCCTCCCCTGCGCGATGACGAGAACCTTCTGGAATGTCGCGCGGAAGGTATTTAACCGAGCAGCGGAGACGAGAGATCAGGAGAAGACGGAAGTTGGCGCCCGAGCGCGTAGGGTATACCGCCGTGTAGTCGGCGAAGGTTTTGTCCGTAGCGACAAAGCAGGAGAAGAAGAACAGGACTTCCACCTGAGGGGTGAAGGCTCGAGCTACAGGCAAGAGCGTGTGTCTACCGCTATCGAGCGACGACGCGTGGCAACAGCTGCGTGTCTGAAGCCGACGTGTTTCCGGCGAAGAAGTTTGAAGTTTGGAGAGAGGCCAATTGAAGACGCGAGGTTTCCTGGAAGAGAAACTTCAGGGGCAGCGGAACGACAACAACAATTGACTTTGAGTGAGTGATTCTCGGAAGAGTATCATCCAGACTTTTGTTCCAAGAACTTTGGACTGAATAGGTTTTCTATCTCTTTAGTCTTTAAGTGTCTTGGTTGTTCAATGCATGCGACTGCATTGTAGTGCGTATTGTTGTCTGTGTCCGTTGTTTCAAGTGTGGCTGATGGTACTGTGTAGTACGTTGTTCGTTTGGTGACTTATTGTACTCAACTGTTGTGGAGTATGCATACTGGTGTGTTGTTTTGATCTGCCTTTATTGAGAATACAATTCTGTTTTTGTTTATCAACTCTCGGCTCTGACTTGTTCTTTGGGCCACAGCCGGCGTCCGCTGGCGCGCCAAAAAGGACCACTTCTAAATTGTCCACGCTTTCGTGGTGCGGTTCGGGGGGTCGAAACTTCGGCCCTTGGAATTAGCCCGGCGATTGCCTCCCTAATTAAGGGGACGTGTGGCAATTAATCTGGCGTCCGCGACAGGACCTTTTGGTGCACAGTGCGTCCCAAGTAGCGAGAAAGAGCCCCGAGTGTTGATAGTGCTATCGGAACGATTTTGTGTGTTGTTCAGTGTTCTCGTTAACGAGTGCAGGGGAGTGTTCCGATAGACTGATTTAGGAAGATACTTTTTACACACGGCAAGGTTTTATTTGCGAGTTGCGAGACACAATGGATCTCGAAAAGTTAGTCGCTCTTGGTGAGAAGATGGGGCTTTCTGGCGCCGAACTACGGAAGTGGGTAAGCCAGAAGGAGAAAGAGGCGGTGGAGAGAGAGAAGTTGGCCGCTGAGAGGGCCAAGGAAGAAAAAGCAGCTGAGTTGGAGAGAGAAAGGTTGGCCGCTGAAAGGGCGAAAGAAGAAAGAGAGGCAAAGGAGCGACAGCTGAGAGAAGAAAGAGAGCAGCAATTGAAGTTGGAGCTGGAGAGAGAAAGACTGGCAGCTGAAAGGGCGAAAGAAGAAAGGGAGGAAAGAGAACGGCAGCGACAGCACGAGATAGAACTCGAGCGGCTCCGTTTGCAACAGCGAAGTGAAACTCCGGTCCAACCTAGAGTTGAAAGCAGCGAACGGGAAGATCATGGCTTCCGCTTGAACCCAAGCAAGCTGCTCGTGGCGTTTGATGAAAGGAAGGACGACCTTGACGCGTACCTTCACCAATTTGAGACCATTGCGAGGAGCCAGAATTGGCCGGAACATCAATGGGCAACTGCTTTGAGTACTTGCTTGAGTGGTGAAGCGCTCAGTGTGTACGGTAGGCTGACGCCGACCGATGCAGCCAACTATGCAAAGGTGAAAGCTGCTTTGCTGAAGCGATTTAGGTTTACTGTAGAAGGTTTCCGGGACAGATTTCGGACAGGAAAGCCAGCTGATAGTGAGACGGCTACGCAGTATGCTGCCCGACTTTGCCACTATTTCGACAGATGGATTGAACTTTCAGGGACAGCGCAGGAGTACGATGAGCTCAGAGAGCTTATAATTAGAGAACAATTTCTTACTAGTTGCCACGCAAGCCTGTCGCTGTACTTGAAAGAGAGGAGAGCTAAGTCACTTGAACACATGCTTGAATTGGCTGATCAATTCTTGGAAGCGCAAGGTGGAATTAATTTGGCCAAGGTCAAGAAGGAGTGTCCCGAAGATTCTAAAAATTTGGCACCCGAAGAAAAGAAGCGTGCACCAGAGAGCATTCCGCGATGTTTTCTGTGCAACCGAGTGGGTCATCGCACGAAAAACTGTCGAACGATCTTTACGAGCCCTACGGCGGTAAAATGTTTTAAGTGTGGTCAGACTGGGCACAAAGCAGACGCTTGTCGGAACGAAGTGAGTCAAACTCACCAGGTATCTTGTGTGCAAGCGGCACCGAAATCTGATATTAATGCCGTCACCGATGGATTTGTAGAGTTGAAGAATGGGGAGAAAATTCCTATTGTGGGTGCTGTAATGTCAAAACAGCCAACCAGTGTTACGAAAGGAATGCCAACGCTGCCTGGAAAAGTTGCGGGCAAAAATATTACGGTTTTAAGAGATACCGGCAGCTCCACTGTTATCGTGCGGACAAACTTGGTACGGGAAAGTGAGTTAACCGGCAAAACGAAACCGGTTTGCTTAATTGACCGTACAGTTCAGATGCTTCCCGAAGCAGAGATCCCCCAGGTGGTCAAAATTTCCGGAGCCCTCCACTACGGCGTCTCTCATAATCAAATGGTGGTTTTGGGACGTTAAACCTCACAAATATTCGAAGCAGAGATTGAGGTTGAAACCCCATACTTCAGCGGGAAGGTTACCGCTCTATGTATGACGACCCCCCTTTACGACCTTGTCATCGGAAACATTGACGGGGTGCGAGGACCGAATGATCCGGAAAGTTTGGGAGAAGACCCTAAGATAGAGTCCTCGCCAACCCAGCGACCGCGAGATACAAGGGAGGAGCCGCCCGTGACGGACCTCACTAGAGCCCAAAGTAAAGCCGCGGTACAAGAGACCATGAATGAGAAGATCATCGTGTTGAATGAGTTCACGGGCCGAGCAACTGGACTTACGTCGGCATGACCTCAAGCGACCGACAGTGTAAATGAGACGGAGTTGGCCAGCCAGGCAAAATGTAGAGACATGATCAAGCTGGTAAATAAACAGGCAGGAACCGTCGAACGTCATGACCCGTTGGCAGGGTGGGAAGTGATAACGATGGCTGAGACGCTGCCTCAGATACCGTCGTTGGAACAGGCTCGCCGAAAAAGAACAAGGAAAAACAAGAAGAGGTCGAGCGAGCACCGCAAGAAAGGACGCAAGCGCCGCTCGAAATACACAGGATAGGTACTGAGGTTGAATCGGATTGTGTTTGGCAGGGCTGAGTGCCATATGTTGTGTTAATGTTCTTGTTGTCCTGTGTCGCAACTGTATGTTGAGTGAGTCAAAATGTTTGTCTCGGTGATGTGATGTATAGTAATGATGTGAGTCTAGTAATTGTTGAAATGAGAGAACTTTATACATTTGTATTGTTTGGAATGTGTGATGAAGTGTTGTAGTCATGTACCTGTGGCTATATTTCATGTGTCGTGGAATCGAACTACAATGTACAGTTGTATTTAGGATCTATTCCGAGTGTGAAGAGTCATGAGCGACGGTTTGTGTTACAGTCTTTCAGAGAGTGTGGTGTCTGTTCGCGCTCGTTTGTGTGGTTTTGAATATTATGAGATAATATTCTTAAAGTTGGGGGCAGTGTCACAGAACGAGCGCTAAAAATGGGCGCGCCGCCAAATTCTTGCGATAACGCGCGGGAGAGAGGCCGGGAGGTCAAAAGAAAAAAAAAGCAAACAAACATCCAAGGCTCCCCGGGCGCGCGCTCTCCCCTCGGAAGCGTGGCTTCGCCGACGAACCTCCTCACCCCACAACGGCGGCCGAGCAAGCACTGGAGTTTTCTAGAAGGAAAGCGGCGTGGTCATACCGAGTTGAGTCATCCGACGCGGAGGGCATTGCAACCGTCTCGCCCTCTTCCCAGCCTCCGCTGCGCATCGCGCCGACGAAACGACGAGAACCTTCTGGAATGTCGCGCGGAAGGTATTTCACCGAGCAGCGGAGACGAGAGATCAGGAGAAGACGGAAGTTAGCGCCAGAGCGCGTAGGGTATACCGCCATGTAGTCGGCGAAGGTTTTGTCCGTAGCGACAAAGCAGGAGAAGAAGAAGAGGATTTCCACCTGAGGGGTGAAGGCTCGAGCTACAGGCAAGAGCGTGTGTCTACCGCTATCGAGCGAAGACGCGTGGCAACAGCTGCGTGTGTGAAGCCGACGTGTTTCCGGCGAAGAAGTTTGAAGTTTGGAGAGAGGCCAATTGAAGACGCGAGGTTTCCTGGAAGAGAAACTTCAGGGGCAGCGGAACGACAACAACGCTGGACTTTGAGTGAGTGATTCTCGGAAGAGTATCATCCAGACTTTTGTTCCAAGAACTTTGGACTGAATAGGTTTTCTATCTCTTTAGTCTTTAAGTGTCTTGGTTGTTCAATGAATGCGACTGCATTGTAGTGCGTATTGTTGTCTGTGTCCGTTGTTTCAAGTGTGGCTGATGGTACTGTGTAGTACGTTGTTCGTTTGGTGACTTATTGTACTCAACTGTTGTGGAGTATGCATACTGGTGTGTTGTTTTGATCTGCCTTTATTGAGAATACAATTCTGTTTTTGTTTATCAACTCTCGGCTCTGACGTGTTCTTTGGGCCACAGCCGGCGTCCGCTGGCGCGCCAAAAAGGACCACTTCTAAATTGTCCACGCTTTCGTGGTGCGGTTCGGGGGGTCGAAACTTCGGCCCTTGGAATTAGCCCGGCGATTGCCTCCCTAATTAAGGGGACGTGTGGCAATTAATCTGGCGTCCGCGACAGGACCTTTTGGTGCACAGTGCGTCCCAAGTAGCGAGAAAGAGCCCCGAGTGTTGATAGTGCTATCGGAACGATTTTGTGTGTTGTTCAGTGTTCTCGTTAACGAGTGCAGGGGAGTGTTCCGATAGACTGATTTAGGAAGATACTTTTTACACACGGCAAGGTTTTATTTGCGAGTTGCGAGACACAATGGATCTCGAAAAGTTAGTCGCTCTTGGTGAGAAGATGGGGCTTTCTGGCGCCGAACTACGGAAGTGGGTAAGCCAGAAGGAGAAAGAGGCGGTGGAGAGAGAGAAGTTGGCCGCTGAGAGGGCCAAGGAAGAAAAAGCAGCTGAGTTGGAGAGAGAAAGGTTGGCCGCTGAAAGGGCGAAAGAAGAAAGAGAGGCAAAGGAGCGACAGCTGAGAGAAGAAAGAGAGCAGCAATTGAAGTTGGAGCTGGAGAGAGAAAGACTGGCAGCTGAAAGGGCGAAAGAAGAAAGGGAGGAAAGAGAACGGCAGCGACAGCACGAGATAGAACTCGAGCGGCTCCGTTTGCAACAGCGAAGTGAAACTCCGGTCCAACCTAGAGTTGAAAGCAGCGAACGGGAAGATCATGGCTTCCGCTTGAACCCAAGCAAGCTGCTCGTGGCGTTTGATGAAAGGAAGGACGACCTTGACGCGTACCTTCACCAATTTGAGACCATTGCGAGGAGCCAGAATTGGCCGGAACATCAATGGGCAACTGCTTTGAGTACTTGCTTGAGTGGTGAAGCGCTCAGTGTGTACACTAGGCTGACGCCGACCGATGCAGCCAACTATGCAAAGGTGAAAGCTGCTTTGCTGAAGCGATTTAGGTTTACTGTAGAAGGTTTCCGGGACAGATTTCGGACAGGAAAGCCAGCTGATAGTGAGACGGCTACGCAGTATGCTGCCCGACTTTGCCACTATTTCGACAGATGGATTGAACTTTCAGGGACAGCGCAGGAGTACGATGAGCTCAGAGAGCTTATAATTACAGAACAATTTCTTACTAGTTGCCACGCAAGCCTGTCGCTGTACTTGAAAGAGAGGAGAGCTAAGTCACTTGAACACATGCTTGAATTGGCTGATCAATTCTTGGAAGCGCAAGGTGGAACTAATTTGGCCAAGGTCAAGAAGGAGTGTCCCGAAGATTCTAAAAATTTGGCACCCGAAGAAAAGAAGCGTGCACCAGAGAGCATTCCGCGATGTTTTCTGTGCAACCGAGTGGGTCATCGCACGAAAAACTGTCGAACGATCTTTACGAGCCCTACGGCGGTAAAATGTTTTAAGTGTGGTCAGACTGGGCACAAAGCAGACGCTTGTCGGAACGAAGTGAGTCAAACTCACCAGGTATCTTGTGTGCAAGCGGCACCGAAATCTGATATTAATGCCGTCACCGATGGATTTGTAGAGTTGAAGAATGGGGAGAAAATTCCTATTGTGGGTGCTGTAATGTCAAAACAGCCAACCAGTGTTACGAAAGGAATGCCAACGCTGCCTGGAAAAGTTGCGGGCAAAAATATTACGGTTTTAAGAGATACCGGCAGCTCCACTGTTATCGTGCGGACAAACTTGGTACGGGAAAGTGAGTTAACCGGCAAAACGAAACCGGTTTGCTTAATTGACCGTACAGTTCAGATGCTTCCCGAAGCAGAGATCCCCCAGGTGGTCAAAATTTCCGGAGCCCTCCACTACGGCGTCTCTCATAATCAAATGGTGGTTTTGGGACGTTAAACCTCACAAATAATCGAAGCAGAGATTGAGGTTGAAACCCCATACTTCAGCGGGAAGGTTACCGCTCTATGTATGACGACCCCCCTTTACGACCTTGTCATCGGAAACATTGACGGGGCGCGAGGACCGAATGATCCGGAAAGTTTGGGAGAAGACCCTAAGATAGAGTCCTCGCCAACCCAGCGACCGCGAGATACAAGGGAGGAGCCGCCCGTGACGGACCTCACTAGAGCCCAAAGTAAAGCCGCGGTACAAGAGACCATGAATGAGAAGATCATCGTGTTGAATGAGTTCACGGGCCGAGCAACTGGACTTACGTCGGCATGACCTCAAGCGACCGACAGTGTAAATGAGACGGAGTTGGCCAGCCAGGCAAAATGTAGAGACATGATCAAGCTGGTAAATAAACAGGCAGGAACCGTCGAACGTCATGACCCGTTGGCAGGGTGGGAAGTGATAACGATGGCTGAGACGCTGCCTCAGATACCGTCGTTGGAACAGGCTCGCCGAAAAAGAACAAGGAAAAACAAGAAGAGGTCGAGCGAGCACCGCAAGAAAGGACGCAAGCGCCGCTCGAAATACACAGGATAGGTACTGAGGTTGAATCGGATTGTGTTTGGCAGGGCTGAGTGCCATATGTTGTGTTAATGTTCTTGTTGTCCTGTGTCGCAACTGTATGTTGAGTGAGTCAAAATGCTTGTCTCGGTGATGTGATGTATAGTAATGATGTGAGTCTAGTAATTGTTGAAATGAGAGAACTTTATACATTTGTATTGTTTGGAATGTGTGATGAAGTGTTGTAGTCATGTACCTGTGGCTATATTTCATGTGTCGTGGAATCGAACTACAATGTACAGTTGTATTTAGGATCTATTCCGAGTGTGAAGAGTCATGAGCGACGGTTTGTGTTACAGTCTTTCAGAGGGTGTGGTGTCTGTTCGCGCTCGTTTGTGTGGTTTTGAATATTATGAGATAATATTCTTAAAGTTGGGGGCAGTGTCACAGAACGAGCGCTAAAAATGGGCGCGCCGCCAAATTCTTGCGATAACGCGCGGGAGAGAGGCCGGGAGGTCAAAAGAAAAAAAAAGCAAACAAACATCCAAGGCTCCCCGGGCGCGCGCTCTCCCCTCGGAAGCGTGGCTTCGCCGACGAACCTCCTCACCCCACAACGGCGGCCGAGCAAGCACTGGAGTTTTCTAGAAGGAAAGCGGCGTGGTCATACCGAGTTGAGTCATCCGACGCGGAGGGCATTGCAACCGTCTCGCCCTCTTCCCAGCCTCCGCTGCGCATCGCGCCGACGAAACGACGAGAACCTTCTGGAATGTCGCGCGGAAGGTATTTCACCGAGCAGCGGAGACGAGAGATCAGGAGAAGACGGAAGTTAGCGCCAGAGCGCGTAGGGTATACCGCCATGTAGTCGGCGAAGGTTTTGTCCGTAGCGACAAAGCAGGAGAAGAAGAAGAGGATTTCCACCTGAGGGGTGAAGGCTCGAGCTACAGGCAAGAGCGTGTGTCTACCGCTATCGAGCGAAGACGCGTGGCAACAGCTGCGTGTGTGAAGCCGACGTGTTTCCGGCGAAGAAGTTTGAAGTTTGGAGAGAGGCCAATTGAAGACGCGAGGTTTCCTGGAAGAGAAACTTCAGGGGCAGCGGAACGACAACAACGCTGGACTTTGAGTGAGTGATTCTCGGAAGAGTATCATCCAGACTTTTGTTCCAAGAACTTTGGACTGAATAGGTTTTCTATCTCTTTAATCTTTGAGTGTCTTGGTTGTTCAATGCATGCGACTGCATTGTAGTGCGTATTGTTGTCTGTGTCCGTTGTTTCAAGTGTGGCTGATGGTACTGTGTAGTACGTTGTTCGTTTGGTGACATATTGCACTCAACTGTTGTGGAGTGTGCATACTGGTGTGTTGTTTTGATCTGCCTTTATTGAGAATACAATTCTGTTTTTGTTTATCAACTCTCGGCTCTGACTTGTTCTTTGGGCCACAGCCAGCGTCCGCTGGCGCGCCAAAAAGGACCACTTCTAAATTGTCCACGCTTTCGTGGTGCGGTTCGGGGGGTCGATACTTCGGCCCTTGGAATTAGCCCGGCGATTGCCTCCCTAATTAAGGGGACGTGTGCGACACACATATACCAAATTTAGTGTTACGTGACTTTAAGTGATGACGAAAGTATATGACTGGTGCAAACATGATAATCTTGACAGGCGTGTCATGTAAGAACATGACAACATACCACGCTCATAGCGTGCTCGTGGCCGTTTCGCTAGCTCCAGATATACTAAATTTAGTATCACGTGACGTGAATAGATGACGAAGGTAAAGGGCACATCCTAACTTTATAATCATGACACCGAAGTAGTGTAGGGCATTATTTGCCTCCACCTGGTAACGTTTTACTGATTTTAATGTGACATATCAACGTTTGTTATTCGTGCTTCTCATATCATTGATTCCAACTCTACGTGGGATCTGCCAAGTTTTTTTAACAAGTTCTAAAACATTCATGATCAGTCTATAGCGTTTTCTTGGAAATCAGGGCCCATGGCGGTGGCGGTGCAGAAGCCGAGGAAGCCGAGGATCTTGTATCACCGAAGTGCTACGGCCCCACGTTGGTGTCTATCATAAATTACCGCAAATATATTCCTGTATTTATACTTCTACTTTTTACGCAATATACTTTGTTGTGAAGGCTGTGCTGTACTTCGTCTGAAACTGTAACAAACGGATTCCGAAAAGAGGGCCTACCTAAGTAACATTAGAGTCTAATGAATGGAGATATATAAAAGGCAATACAAACGCATACTTAAAGGCATCAAAGCAGCTTTAGATTTTGGCACTGAATTAGCGGAGTTGCCACATTAGAATACTACATTTTCTAACGTAAAATGTAAAGGCTGACCATATCAATATTAAAGTCGGCAAGTTACAGAGCAAATACAGAATGTATAGCAGTTATTTGACGATATATGGGAAAACACAGGTTGTAAATGACCACAAGGCGGTCGTTCAAGTTCATTGGGGGACAAAATAAGTCAAATACGGTCATCCCTTTAGCAAAAAGACGCATTTGATGTATTCACTTGCACAACTTCTTCGGCACTGAATGCTCGTAGAATTCGGCACTCTACGATCATTCGGCACTGAATTCTCGTAGAGGCACGGCAAGCCATTCATTGCTGGCAGATACCACGAGTAGAGAGAAAAGAAGTTCTGCCACCTCCATGAAGTGGATGATGATAACTTATGTGAAGTCAGAAAGCTAATCAGTAAAACAGTGAAACTCCCGATACAGCACGACCGTGACAGGACTGATCTTAGCGGATGAATGCGATGGTGACTAGGTTGTTGTCAAACCACAAATGGTCGCACATACCTTGCACAGCTGCGCCGCAAAGTTACAATGGAGGCGGAAAAGCCTGAGGTTCCTGTGCTTAGATTTAGGTGCACGTTAAAAAGCCCCAGGTGGTCCAAAATTCCTGAGGCCTGCAATACAGCGTCTCTCATAAACATGTAGTAGTTTCGGGATGACGATCCCATTAATCATTATTGAAACAACTTAAGGTGGTTCCTTTCTGGCATAACACTTTCCTACCTCCTTTCCTACCACCCTCCCATTGCCTTCTTTCCCGTATTTTGTTTGTCATATCTTCTAAGTTCTTCTTTGAATTTCGTTGACAGCTCAGGTTGATCATGTATATGAGTCCTGTTTTAGGCATTGTATATAAGCTTTACCAGTAGCGCACGACTGGAATCTGCAGCCATGCGTGTCCTTCGACGCCTCTTAGCTAAAAAGCACGGTGGTTGGCCACCACTGCTGCCAAAATATATAAATTTACTATGGGAACATTTGCATTCCACTGACTGCTGCATCGTTACCTTCACAAGAGGGTACTCACTGACCATTAACCAGATTGTTACCAAACGCGAGAAATTTGCGTGAAATATGTTATACTCGGCGAAAAATGATAGAAACAAAGAAGATAAGTTTAC
Organism: Rhipicephalus microplus; assembly: GCF_043290135.1. Taxonomy (NCBI): domain Eukaryota; kingdom Metazoa; phylum Arthropoda; class Arachnida; order Ixodida; family Ixodidae; genus Rhipicephalus; species Rhipicephalus microplus. The sequence continues at coordinate 69,608,972 of NC_134707.1, read as the reverse complement.
TAATTTGTCACAACAAATACGTTTATTGAAATTGTCAGACGGGATGTAAAGAAACCAAAATGGCGAGCTTAGACCTTCTGCTTCAGCTGCCTGACAGACGACACTGGAAAAAATTTGGTAGTTTTGTCACGTTTGGCGACGTTTGATTGTGTGTACCACAACAAGGATCAATGAACAATTCTCGCGAATTCGCGTCAAAAATAGTCATATAACTGTCTGATGATGAACGCCAAGAATATCGGAAAGATTATAATGTGACCAGCGCAAAGCGCTTTACGCGTAGAAGGGAAGTGAAGGAAATTCCAACCACACAAGGAATACTCACTTTTGCATTAAAGTGGTAATGACATGGTGAACCAGAAACTTGTTTTCAGCAAAAACTAGGGGTTGAGTGTCTATTATACAGGTATGAAAAGTGGGCCGTAAAAGCATATTCGGGGTAAAAGAAGCCGTAGAAGTGGCCGGCTCTAGAGCGCGCCCACCGCTGGCGGCCGACATTTTGCTATAGCGCGTACAGCGTGCAGAGCTCGTAGGAGAGGAAGAATGGCTTTCTACAGTGGCGTTGCAAATGGTTCAATTCAGTGCCAAGCTGAAAAAAGCTAAAATATTTCAATTTCACGTGCAGTTGACAATGGAACAATATGTTTTGCTGGAATGCAGCCGCTAGCTCCACCAACTGCTTGTTCACGGCTTGCGAGTGTGGTATAGCCTGGCTCACAGGCCGGTCGCTTGTTTATCTATTGTCCAAATATAAATGAAGTGCTTGAACAAATGCGCTAAATGTGCCAACTTCTTTGTGAATGCGCACGAAAAAAACAACAGAAATCTGAGAAAAGTAACACAACTAAATGAACAAATAGAATAACACTGCGCACAGCTTTGCATACAGGCATGCGATGAGGTGCAAAACTATGGACAAGAACATAAACACGACCAAGACTAGGAGGTTTCTTAGACACTTACTCGACCCACACAACACCAACGCAGCATCGAGTGCCAAGATGACTAAGATCAAGCACCAATACAAGGCCAACATGACAGTAATGGGTGAACATTTTGTCAAATAGTAGCTTGCGAAACCTCCACGCAAAAATCACAAGGAGTAAAAAGGCTTATTTATTGAAGATCTGGATATGAACTACTAAGAACAAGAAATAAGAGCTGCCTTGCAGAACCTCAAGACCAAATCAGTCACCGGGCCTGATAGGCTATTCAAAAAAACATTCTCCGGAACCTAGACAATTAGGGGACAAACACATCACAGATTACATCAACACGTATTGGACGAACTGCGAAATACCAGAATAATGAAAAACGTTGGACGTGGTCCTCATACCCAAGCCCAGAAAGCTGTGAGCTATTCAGCAGGTGGGGCCAATATCTCTTACATTGTGTGTCGGTAAAGTTGAGAAGTATGCTTTTCTTAAAAGGATTAACGGGCGTCTGGAAGCAATAAATGCATATCCCAGTTTCATATTAGGCTTAAGATCAGGACTGTTGGCCCAAATTTTATAATTCGGATATAGGAACAAGTTATTTACGTATTAGGCTGGGGGGCCCGCGCCATGCTAGCGTTACACTTAAAAAAAGCTTTCTACAGTGCTCATCACTGGACCATAGCGCTCGATAACTTGAGTCCACCTGTTGCAAGGCAGCGTCGAATACTGACGTTTCACGCTAATGATAAAAAAAAGCCAGCAGATCTCAGACATTCTGGAGTTTTAGTTAAGGCAAAGCAGCAGCCAGCAAAAATTAAATTAAGATGTGCATATCATGCTTTCTATTTCAGGACCTGTCATTTATGTTTTCATACAACCACGTCGCGCAATACCACTTTTGGTGTGTATCAGCTAGTGCAAAAGTCGCCGAAGTTCCCTAGGAAATACTTTGCCTTAAAAAAAAATAACGGGATAGAGGGCAGGACCCCGTCGAATACACTTCAGAATCACTGTGCAGTGCGTACATGAACGCTGAGTCTATGCATGCTGAACTGAGAAAATCGATTTCATCTCGTTATGCGTAAATCGAATCCGAGTACCATGCGACTCAGAGAAACTCAATTTTGCTCGTCTTCTCTTGTTTCTTTCTATGCTTGAGTAAAACATCTCCACGGGAAAGAAAATATAGCTTGTACCAAAAATGTCCGAGTTCCGTGGAGAGTTCAACCATAGTTTATTGTTCATCTAGTTACATTGCAATAATACCCAGTGCATTCCCCTTCATAAAAATATAAAGAGAATAAGAAATTTTAGTAAGTTCTCGTGCTTCCGCGGTATTGCACTTTCCACATCTCTGTTTTTGCGTTCCTCCTAGAGGGAAAAAGTGTCGCAACGCCATCACGACTTCTGAAAGGCCGCATCTGCTGGTGACACACTATAAAGATACAAATGCTTGTATGATGTCTCAGCAGAAAGGATACATGGCTGAGCATAGAACTGGTCCTAGAGCATAACACTGCGTTCCTGTGATTTGTAGACAGGCCGGTGGAGGCAGCCCGAAAAGACTCGGCACATCAGTGCTACGTTTATTACAGCCAGTTTGCCTAAGAGGATTCTTCCTTGGTGCGTTGTTTAAACTTCGCGATATGTGGCTGCTTGACGTTCGCTCCATTCTTTTCGTTACTATTTCGAAAAATGACGAACTCTGTCACGGGCTGTATGTCATAATTTTAGTAATTTGGCAGACATTTGTATGTTTGTCACTGCCCTGCCAAGAGTCTTGAAAGGCAGATAGAGCATTCGAGTCCTCGTGCTGTCCTAATATTCTACATGTACTCACAAAACATTACAACCGTGAGTAGTATACAACAAAAGCGGGCATTTAATAAGTATTGAAGGAATGTAAATTTGTTTAAAATGCTTAATCCCATAAAAGATTCGTGTTTACCCTGTGCACATATTTAGGTCAGTATTTCAATGTTTTTGCTAGTTTTTTTCTGCTGATGAATGAAAGTTTTTTTTTATTTCTTGGTAACTATTGCAGCACTGAATTGCTGTCATGATTACGCACCCATCCTTTTGATCATTGATCCTTAGAATAATCGTGTTACTTTGCGCATTTTCGGGCCTTATCTACTCTAGAACCTAATAAACGACTTGAATTAGATATCCCACAAAATTAATAAAACCAGCAAAGTGAATGGCGTGGCGGCAACTTCTTGCAAAGTCACAGAACTATGTAAAATTCTATAAGCAACTTTAGCCCTCTAGGAGCTTCAGAGCAAATTGGTATTCGTCGTTGACAGCTAGAAACGCAATAAAACCTGAGCTACTCATGTTTGCTGATGCATAACATTGGATCACTATTGCACAAAATTTAATTCTGTCTTCAAAAATCTCAACAATTGAATTGCTATGCTGATTATATGACGCCAGAAAGACCTTGATGGGCTACCTGTGATTTTGAAACTAGAAAAACCTCTGGTCATATTTGAGATTGCATCACAGCATTGCTTCGCCATGTTTCAGCGAACCTGATTTGTTGAGAGTTCCCCTGCGAAGCTGGTATCTTCACATGCCAAAGAAGGCGCATATGCGCAGAAAACCGTGGTGTCGCAAAGGCGACGTCATTTCGATGGCGCCTGGATTGCGTAACTCGCCACCAAGAGAGTTATGTGTCGCAATATCAAGTACGTTCACTGAAACGAACGACGGAGCAATGGCGTACAGAACCCGGTATGCGCTGGCTATAAATCAATCGTGAACTTTGAGTAAGTTCGGTATCACAAACAAAGCTCATTTATTCTGAAAAGGTACAAAGTTGTCCTCAACTTTCGACAGTAACAGGGCTTTTAGTCAAGGAGAAAAGTTCAAAGAGTTTAAGCGATGTATGAGACAGCGCCACTTCGTGTTGACTGCGAATTGCATATAGCGCACATAACTTGCATTTGAAACAGTATTGTTACAAAAGAAATGCTCAGCCGATAGTGCCTTTTTGTGGTCAGATTTGTGTCAGCCACTAAGTGGTGATAACCAGTTTTTTTCAGCGGGAAAGAAAACCTCAAGACACCACGAAGTTTTATTAGAATAATTATACCTACTCATAAAACAGAATGAAACCATGTGAAAGAGGGTGTTCGTTCTGAAAATTTCAAAAATCGAGAGGAATGTGCTCAATATATAACTAGAGTCTCGGCAGGTACCCTTTGTATTTACAATACGTGCACACACATCCTGTACACGCACGGTTAAACCTGCGAAACGGAGGAAACGTTCGGGAAGATCCCAACAGGAGGAAAACAGAACAAGACAATACACTTCTCGTAAATGTGGTTTTTTATGTCCGGTCCTTAGTACTCTCTAATTGAAGCACCTTAATGAAGCAGATAGCTCATCAAACTATTTTATAGTCTGAAAAAAATCATCTGTTTGAAAGTCTTGTATGAAAGCTGGCCTCTTCGCGATTACCATGACGTCATCGCACGAATAGTAACATGATGAAACATTACCCCAATTCTACTGATAAATAACGTGCATCGCCCTATATCAACTCTTAAAACGCGATTGTGTTATTAACCGTTGTTAATTATTATCGCAAACAATTATGTCTTGCTTAATCGTAATAATAATATCTATAAAGCATTTTCCCCTGCATGTTTTGCTGTCTCTTTCCATATGTTAACGCGAAACTTTTATTAGCCTATAAAATATGGCAACCACCACAGACACAGCGGTCTGCTAGCGACTGCCAGAACTGTAAAAAAGACATTATTTGCCGCCGCTTTCTGCTCATTTACATCGCTTCCGATTCGCTTAGCAACAACCCAAACTTCTTAACACTGCTGCCATCTGTTTAGACCAAATATACTTTTGTCTACACTATGTTTTTACTAAACCTAGAAGAATACTAGCTATGTTTAGATTAAACTTGACGAGTGCTATTTAACATTGCTTATTAAGGGGAGGGCAAAAGAAATATTCGTGAAGTCGAGCCTGTGCAGTTCCCGTTGAAAACGGAGTCTGCTAAAATGCTCGTGACAGAGCACGCAGCATAGGCACGTCTTCGTAATAAAAGAGCACATAAAAGACATCGGTGGGCTAGGTGACTCATCTGAACTAGAACTACTGCATGCAGCATTTATTTTTTCTCTGCTTTTTCACTATAATTATGTTGATGTATGAGGACGATTGAAACTAATATTATGTGTGTTTAGTAAAAATCATTAGGCAAAGCATTTCATTTTCAACAATCGCAACATTCATGTTTAACTTTTTACAGCGTCATGTTTGATGGTATTTCCATTCCATGTTTCCGATTGTTATTGACGTTGTATTCACTAGTTAGGTATGCAAGTGCCAGAACAGTTATTGCAGGGGGAACTAGTTGATTGTATGACTTGCGTTTGTTGAGCCGGAAATGTTATCACGACAAGATGCTAGGGTTATTGTCGTTAGGGTTTTACTTGCCGTGACCGTGACGGTGCGAAACATCACTCTACCCTAATACAATCTGACGTAAACCTCCAATATACCACACAGTGTGAGACTTCTCAATGGCCTCGATGGCCACATGGGAAAAAAAATAGGTCACTCTGAACTGGTCTGGCAATGGTTAGAGCATCGAAACTCAATGCTGCAACAAGCACAGTCCTTCATAAGTCAGCTGCGTGACTATCGGTCCTTTGTAAACGCCCCCAAGCTGTCCGAAAAACAATCATTTGAACTTTGGAAAGCACGGAAGAGGCAGCAAAAACTTTTTCCGTACCAATACTGACAACTCTTTGCTGAGTCCAACAGAGCCCGTAAGGTTGAGACACTCGAAAACCGCACAAGTCATTCATTTACGTGAGCATAGCACACCTACTGCAAAAATCTTTTCAAAATTTGTTTTTATTTTTCAGCTAAGCGAAAAATAATCGTCTGAAAACGTGCCTTCCATGCACAGAGGACCCAGAGTCCTATGAGTGAGAGCAGGCGTAATGTACCAAAGCAGCAACCGATCGTAGGAGCAAAAATTGAAAATTATCAATATATCTTATACAGCTCAAAATCACACGGCACACAACAACGTAGATTGCCAACTCGTCACAGTGTTAGTTGCAGCTCAGTACGCCACGCTATCTGCTGTTGTTCCCTCATCGTGTGCACCAAATTGCCTGAAAGTGAAGCCCAGTCCGCCGAGGTGGATCAGTGGTTATTGTGCTTGGCTGTCGACTCACTAGTCGCGAGTTCAATCGCATAGGCGGTGGTCACATTTTGACATAAGCCTAATGCTACAATCCCGTGTACGATCGCAGTGTGTGAACAAGAACACTAAGTGGTTGAAATATTCGGAGTCCTTCGCTACGGTGTCTCTCGTAGTCATATCATATTTTGCGAAGCAAAAACTAACATATTATTGTTATTCAATTGTCGCGCAAGACTGTGACCACGAACCATTCATACGAAAGCCTTAATGAGCACCCATTTTTATAACTACACGCCTTTTCATCATTCACGTGGAATCGACACTAGCTTATGCTATCGCTCTACTTTCGCGGGTTGAGTACTGCATTTAGTTACTCTTTCGAGCGCACTTCTATTACATTCGTATTAGTGCCAATGTTCTTACAACGAAGTACAAAAGAAAACAGGCAAAAAACTGTCGCAATTTTTTTTTCAGCCCATCAAGAGACACCAGGATGTTCTCAGGCGCGTACGCACGTGTTCATTTATCTTCATTGTCCCCCAACCTGCCGAACAAAAGGTAAACAACCTAGTCGCAAATCCTCGTTGGCGCCCTGCCACCCAGACACGTACCAAGAGGATTCACTCCAGGCGGCATTCGCTACCATAGCAGCTTCAGATAATTAGGAAGGAGCAAACAAGAAGAATATTGAATCATGCCTCATCCCCAACCCATTCCTCCTGAGAGCTACTGTGAACTTGCGCCAGGAAGTTTCTGAGAATTAGTAGACAGTTGCGTGCAGCCCAGCCAGGATGCCATCTTGGAAATCATTTCAGAATATAGCACTAGAGTTGATAACGATGCTCTATTTGTCACGGAATAAACAGAAGTAAACGCAGCGCATCTTCACACCGCGTGAAAAATTGCAGGGAACGTTTTATAGCTTGCCGAACGCACGAAGTAAATCTTCAAGTTTCAGACGAGTTAATCTAGTACCTTATTCCACAATACCACTTCACTGCTTGTAGGGAGAAGGATGATTCTTGACATTTTGATAAAAGATACCCCCTTCCTTTAAGTTGAACTCCACTAACACACAAGGAAGTTCGCAGACAGTTGTACTCCAGCAATGTGTTGACAGCGGTGAGGTGCAGTTGTATATATATATACGTTATGCGCTAAATCATTGATATTTTCGCTAGCACACAAAGATTTTAAACTCTTAAAACGAGAAAGGAACAAAAGCCACATGCGGGCATGCAAAGGCTATCATTTATCGAGCACATGTCATGAGTGTCACTTGAAGGTTGTCATTTATACTTAAGTCTCACCCCGTGTAGTTTAGCCGCTCCTAAACCTCATAGTTCGATTGGAGCTCCTTTGGGACATAGCGTCCCTCACGCGTGATTATGCAAGTACCTCCTATCACTCGACGTCAATAATAGTGTGTAACGAAAAGACCTGAAGTATGCCAGCAACGCGATTGTTTTGGTCTTTATGTCTTCAAAAATGTGGGCTATTGAAGTACAGTAGGAGAGTTTTTAGATTGATACGCTAAAAGAAAACAACATAAAAAAAGCGAGTGAATATTGATGTTTAGGCAAAGTTGTGTGCCTCAAATTGGATATTGGGGCACTGTCACAGAACGAGCGCTCAAAAAGGGCGCGCCGCGGAATTCCCGCGATGAAACGCCGGAGTGGAGTGACGCCGCGAGGTCAAAAGAAAAAGAGAAAACAGAAAACAAGCTCCCCGGGCACGCTCCCTCTCCTCTCGGAAGCGTGGCTTCGCCGACGAACCTCCTCACCCCACATCGGTGGCCGAGCAAGCACTCGAAATTTCTAGAAGGAAAGAGGCGTGGTGGTGCCGGGTTGAGTCACCCGTCGGGGACGGCCCTCGTATCGTCTCGACCTTTCCCCAGCCTTCGCTGCGTATCGCGCCGACGAAATGACGAGAACTTTCTGGAATCTCGCGCGGAGGGTATTTAATCGAGCAGCCGAGGTGAGAGATCAGGAGAAGATGGAAGTTAGCGCCAGAGCGCGTAGGGATTCCGCCATGTAGTCGGCGAGGGTTTTGTCCGTGGAGACAAAGCAGGATAAGAAGATGATTTCCACCTGAGGGGTGACGACTCGAGCTACAGGCAAGAGTGTGTGTTTACCGCTATCGAGCGAAGACGCGTGGCAACAGCTGCGTGTGTGAAGTCGACGTGTTTCCGGCGAAGAAGTTTGAAGCTTAGAGAGTGGCCAATTGAAGACGCGAGGTTTCCTGGAAGAGAAACTTCGGCGAGGTTACCTGGAAGAGAAACTTCGGGGGCTGCGGAACGACAACAACGCGGAACTTTGAGTGAGTGATTCTCGGAAGAGTATCATCCAGACTTTTGTTCAAAGAACTTTGGACTGGATAGGTTTTCTATCTCTTTAGTCTATAAGGGTCTTGGTTGTTCAATGCATGCGACTGCATTGTAGTGCGTATTGTTGTCTGTGTCCGTTGTTTCTAGTGTGGCTGATTGTACTGTGTAGTGCGTTGTTTGATTGGTGTCATATTGTACTCAACTATTGTGGAGTGTGCATACTTGTGTATTGTTTATGATCTGCCATTATTGAGAATATAATTTTGTTTGTTTATCAACTCTCGGCTCTGACTTGTTCTTTGGGCCACAGCCGGCGTCCGCTGGCGCGCCAAAAAGGACTACTTCTAATTGTCTACGCTTTCGTGGTGCGGTTCGGAAGGCCAATACTTCGGCCCTTGGAATTCGCCCGGCGATCGCCTCCCTAATTAACAGGACTTGTGACAATTAATCTGGCGTCCGCGACAGGACCTTTTGGTGCACAGTGTGTCCAAAGTAGTGAGAAAGAGCCTCGAGTGTTGATAGCGCTATCGGAACGATTTTGTGTGTTGTTCAGTGTTCTTGTTAACGAGTGCAGGGGAGTGTTCCGATAGACTTATTTAGGCAGATTCTTTTTGCACGCGACAAGACTTCATTTGAGAGACACAATGGATCTCGAAAAGTTAGTAGCTCTTGGTGCGAAGATGGGTTTTTCTGGCGCCGAACTACGGAAATGGGTAAGCCAGAAGGAGAAAGTGGCGGTGGAGAGAGAAAGGTTGGCAGCTGATAGAGCCAAGAAGAAAAAGCAGCTGAGTTGGAACGAGAGAGGTTGGCAGCTGAAAGAGCCAAGGAAGAAAAAGCAGCTGAGTTGGAACGAGAGATGTTGGCAGCTTAAAGGGCCAAAGAAGAAAAAGCAGCTGAGTTGGAACGAGAGAGGTTGTCAGCTGAGAGAGCCAAGAAAGAAAAAGTAGCTGAGTTGGAGAGAGAAAGGCTGGCCGCTGAAAGGGCGAGAGAAGAAAGAGAAGCAAAGGAGCGACAGCTGAAAGAAGAAAGAGAGGCAAAAGAGCGACAGCTGAAGGAAGAAAGAGAGCAGCAATTGAAGTTGGAGCTGGAGAGAGATAAGTTGGCAGCCGAAAGGGCGAGAGAAGAAAGAGAAGCGGAGACGGCTGAAAGGGAACGGCAGCGGCAGCACGAAATGGAACTCGAGCGGCTCCGTTTGCAACAGCGAAGTGAGACTACCGTCCAAGTTAGAGTTGAAAGCAGCGAACGGAAAGATCATGGCTTCCGCTTGAACCCAAGCAAGCTGCTCGTAGCGTTTGATGAAAGGAAGGACGGCCTTGACGCGTACCTTCACAGATATGAGACGATTGCAAGGAGCCAGAATTGGCCGCAACATCAATGGGCAACTTCGTTGAGTAATTGCTTGAGTGGTGAAGCGCTCAGTGTGTACGGTAGGCTGACGCCGACTGATGCAGCCAACTATGCAAAGGTGAAAGCTGCTTTGCTGAAGCGATTTAGATTTACTGTGGAAGGATTCCGGGACAGATTTCGGACAGGAAAGCCAGCTGATGGGGAGACGGCTACGCAGTATGCCGCCTGACTTTGCTATTATTTCGACAGATGGATTGAACTTTCAGGGACAGCGCAGGAGTACGATGAACTTAGAGAGCTCCTAATTAGAGAACAATTTCTTACTAGTTGCCACCCAAGCTTGTCGCTGTACTTGAAAGAGAGGAAGGCTGAGTCACTTGAAGGAATGCTTGAATTGGCTGGTCAATTCTTGGAAGCACAAGGTGGAACTAATTTCGCCAAGGTCAAGAAAGAGTGTCCCGAAGACTCAAAAATTACGGCACCCGAACCAAAGAAGCGTGCACCGGAGAGTGTTCCGCGATGTTTCCTGTGTAACCGAGTGGGTCATCGCGCGAGCAACTGTCGTGCTAACTTTACGAGCCCTACGGTAGTAAAATGTTTTAAGTGTGGACAGACTGGGCACAAAGCAGACGCATGTCAAAACGGAGCGAGTCAAACTCACCAGGTATCCTGTGTGCAAGCGGCACCGAAATCCGGTAATAATGCCATCACCGACGGATTCGTAGAGTTGAAAAATGGGGAGAAAATTCCTATTGTGGGTGCTGTAATGTCAAAACAGTCAACCGGTGTTGCGAAAGGAATGCAAACGCTGCCTGGAAAAGTTGCGGGCAAGAAGGTTACGGTGTTAAGAGACACCGGTAGCTCCACTGTTATCGTGCGGAGAAATTTGGTACGGGAAGGTGAGTTAACAGGCAAAACTAAACCAGTTTGCCTAATTGACCGTACCGCTCGGATGCTTTCCGAAGCAGAAATTGAGGTTGAAACCCCGTACTTCAGTGGAAAGGTTACTGCTCTATGCATGACGACCCCCCTGTTCGACCTCGTCATCGGAAACATCGACGGGGCGCGAGGACCGAAAGATCCAGAACGATTGGGAGAAGACCAGAAGATGGAGCCCTCGCCAACCCAGCGACCGCGAGATACAGTGGAGGAGCATCCAGTGACGGATCTCACTAGAGCCCATGGTGAAGCCGCGGCGCAAGAGACAGTGAATGAGATGATGATCGTGTTGAATGAGTTCACGGGCCGAGCAGCTGGACTTACGTCGGCACGACCTCAACTGACCGACAGTGTAAAGGTGACGGAGTTGGCCAGCCAGGCCAAATGTCGGGACGTGAACAAGCGGGTGAGTAACCGGGCAGGATCGGTTGAGCGTCAAGACCCGTTAGATGTGCCGGAAGTGACAACGATGGCTGAGACGCCGCCTCAGATACCGTCGTTGGAAGGGGCTCGCCGGAACAAAACGAGCAAAAACAATAAGAAGAGATCGAGAGAGTACCGCAAGAAAGGGCGCAAGCGCTGCTCGAAATGCACCGGATAGGTGTTGAAGTCGATTTGGAATGTGTTATAGTTAAGTGCTATATGTTAAGTTATTGTGATTGTTTTCCTGTGCCTCAACTGTATGTCGAGTGAGTCAAAATGTTTGTTACGGTGATGTGATGTAGAGTATTGTATATTTGTTGTAATGAGAGAACTTTGTAATTTGTATTATTTGGAATATGTGATGGAGTGTTGCATTCGTGTACCTGTGGCTATATTTGATGTGTTGTGAAATTGAATTACAATGTACAATTGTATTGAGCGATATATTGTGAATGTGAAGTGTCATGAGCGATGGATTATGCTACCGTCTGTGAGAGTGTGTGGTGTCTGTTCGCGCTCGTTTGTGTGGTTTTGAATATTATGAGATAATATTCTTAAAGTGGGGGGCAGTGTCACAGAACGAGCGCTCAAAAAGGGCGCGCCGCCAAATTCCCGCGATGAAACGCCGGAGTGACGCCGCGAGGTGAAAAGAAAAAGAGAAAAAAGAAAACAAGCTCCCCGGGCACGCTCCCTCTCCTCTCGGAAGCGTGGCTTCGCCGACGAACCTCCTCACCCCACATCGGCGGCCGAGCAAGCACTCGAAATTTCTAGAAGGAAAGAGGCGTGGTGGTGCCGGGTTGAGTCACCCGTCGGGGACGGCCCTCGTATCGTCTCGACCTTTCCCCAGCCTTCGCTGCGTATCGCGCCGACGAAATGACGAGAACTTTCTGGAATCTCGCGCGGAGCGTATTTAATCGAGCAGCCGAGGTGAGAGATCAGGAGAAGACGGAAGTTAGCGCCAGAGCGCGTAGGGATTCCGCCGTGTAGTCGGCGAGGGTTCTGTCCGTGGAGACAAAGCAGGAGAAGGAGATGATTTCCACCTGAGGGGTGACGACTCGAGCTACAGGCAAGAGCGTGTGTTTACCGCTATCGAGCGAAGACGCGTGGCAACAGCTGCGTGTGTGAAGCCGACGTGTTTCCGGCGAAGAAGTTTGAAGCTTGGAGAGTGGCCACTTGAACACGCGAGGTTTCCTGGAAGAGAAACTTCGGCGAGGTTACCTGGAAGAGAAACTTCGGGGGCTGCGGAACGACAACAACGCGGGACTTTGAGTGAGTGATTCTGGGAAGAGTATCATCCAGACTTTTGTTCAAAGAACTTTGGACTGGATAGGTTTTCTATCTCTTTAGTCTTTAAGGGTCTTGGTTGTTCAATGCATGCGACTGCATTGTAGTGCGTATCGTTGTCTGTGTCCGTTGTTTCGAGTGTGGCTGATTGTACTGTGTAGTGCGTTGTTTGATTGGTGTCATATTGTACTCAACTATTGTGGAGTGTGCATACTTGTGTATTGTTTATGATCTGCCATTATTGAGAATATAATTTTGTTTGTTTATCAACTCTCGGCTCTGACTTGTTCTTTGGGCCACAGCCGGCGTCCGCTGGCGCGCCAAAAAGGACCACTTCTAAATTGTCCACGCTTTCGTGGTGCGGTTCGGGGGGCCGATACTTCGGCCCTTGGAATTAGCCCGGCGATCGCCTCCCTAATTAACGGGACTTGTGACAGGCACACGCCTTCTATTCTGTTTGTTCTGGTTGACAGCCACACGATAAACTTTTCCACATAATAATAATACTAATAATAATAATAATAATAATAATACATCATTATTCTTGATAATAGTACTAATTCCAGAATTACCGTATAATTATGAGAGACGCCGTAGTAGAGGCGTCCGGAAATTTCGGCCCCTTGGAGTTTTTTTAACATGGACCCAAATCACCCGGGCCTATAAAGGTTTTACCTCCATCGAAAATGCAGCGGCCGCAGCCAATATTCGACCCCGAGATCTTTGCGTTAGCAGTCGAGTGCCCTAACCACTAGACCACCGCAACAGTTTCTTTGTTTGTTTGTTTGTTTGCCTTGCTTTGTTTAGTTTTTCACAGATGTTTCGGGTTACTATGTACATCTGCTGTAGACGCCGGGCAGAGAATACTGAATGAAGGGACATTTCGCGGCGTGCAATGACTTCACCCCTGAAACTTCAGTGAAGATTACGACACTGCTAAATAGCTTAGCTAAGTGCTGGAGCAACGCCAACTGCGTTTGACGTTTAGCTTGGCGCAGTCGTAGCAATGTCACTATTGCTGGGGTTTGACGAGGGCACTCTAAATTCATACCAGAAAGAACATCCATCCTATATTATCCCGAGAGTGTTATAAATGGGAGAATATCATTCAGCATCCATCACTTTTCAAAGAAGAAAGAAGTTTATAAAAAAACGTAACTGATTATATCGAGGCTCATAAGACGTGCCCGGTGGGTGGCGGTAACGGCTGGCATGCATGCAGCCATCTGCTTTGCTCGTGTTGACAATCAAAGAGATTTCGCGCATAGTGGAATCTGTGCGGCATTACCATGAGGGAAGCCCCTGATTATTAAAAGAACGACGTATCATTTTCCTAATAATATGCACCAACACATTCATTCACGCGATTCTATAAATACCAGTGATTTTATATTGGGGTTGCATACGATGAGTATGACTTGCTTTGCCACGTAAGCGGCAACGAAATCAATTCTCGCTTTGCCACATAAGTTACAACCAAATCAATTGGGTATCCGTAGTTTCTGTGCGCCACTTAGCAAATAAAGTTTCGTAAAACATCAGTACTCGCCCAACTGTTGAGAGCGGTACTATTGCCTAATAAGTATTTAATGTTTTAATTTGAACAAAACCCAAGCACGTGCTACCCACTCTCTTGATCCGTTAAAAAGAACCACAAAAAGGCCTATCATGCAACTCTAAATTTTACGCAGTAGACTGCTGTACTTGTAGACGGTAACGGTTGCACCAAGACAGAATAAATCTGCCTTTTCTTCCAACCGTTCGAGCAGCATTAATTTATTTTACGCAGCAAATATACATTGCAACTGCGTCTACACACCTCTTGCCATCGAGCATTAAATATTGAAAGCTCTTAAGGAAAAAAAAATTGTGAGCAAGTTCAGCAATCACTAGTATTGAAAAATTTGCTATAGCTTAATCGATACACCGGAAGATAGTTCTCTCATTACGGCGTTTGGGTAGAAAGAGTGAACTAGAAGGGCTAAATCAATTGAAAATGCTAAAGAGCTGCCCCGAAGACATTGAAAATTAGTCCTCAACACACGTTGCACAAGGGTAGACTTCTTAAAACGTGTGTCATTATTCTGTCGGAGAGATACGTGACCGAGGAGAAATTGTCGTCCACTTATTCGTAATGAACAGCCGTAAGGGAAGAATATTTTACTTAGCACCATCGACCGGCCGCTTAATTAGCTAGCGCACCTATCTAGGCTGAATGACTTTTCGAATTTGGAACCGTAGTAACTACGCTGTATACGGCATAGCTAAGGATGCGTGCGCTGTGACCTTGGCCTGAATGGAGGCTACAAGAATGCCGATGTGTGAGGACAGGCAGGGAACAAAACGGTCGGTACTAGTATCGCAACTTTATGCTTCGCGAAGATATGTGACTAAATAAATGGGTAGTAATGACTGATATGATTGATATTTGGCGTCTAAGGTTTCAAAATCATCATATGTATATGATAGACACCGTAGTGCAGGACTCCGGAAACTTCGACCACCTGGTGTTCTTTAACGTGCATTCAAATCTGCATGAGCACATGGGCCTACAGCGTTTTCGCCTCCATTGGAAATACAGCCACCGCAGCTGTGAAAGAAATGAGTAGTACAATAACCTCGTACGTATCTGTAACCTGCGGTGGCTGGTTGCTCTAACAGGAAAAGAGGTCTATGGATTTCACTTCAGAATCCGTGGACTTCCTTTGCGGGAGCTGTACACAGAGTTGTAAGAAAAACCCTCCGTGTGTAGTTATTGCAGCCCCGAAGCATTCGCTCAATGATCAAAAGAATGTTCTTCCTATAAACTGTGGATATAACCGCATATCCCCAACTCGTTTATTATTTTTTTTTGCTGCTCCCAGAGTCTAGTACAAGAAAATTGAGTGTTAGTCTGCGCCGCCTGCGCGTGGCATTTGTTTGGGGTGGGGGGGGGGTATCAATTATCCTAAAAAGTAAAGCCGAAATAAGAGGGACGCAAAAATTTCGAGAGAAAGTAGACGCGGACGGTGGTAGAGCCAACACAAACACGATAGCTTGTTGTTCGCCGATCCCCGCATACGCCAAAGGGCAGCAGCTTGGTCTGTACGTTTTCTTTTCATTCGGGCTGAAGGCGGCCGACGACGGAGAAAAGGGCCGAGACTGTGTGAACTGATCACGTCCGCTTAATATATCCTCTTTTCAGAACCCCGTCGACGGCGCGCTATGTAAACATGAATTGCACACGCCGGCCCGATGGGGAAGCCATCGCGTGTGTCAGTTTTGGATGAAAAAAGCACGAAAACTTCGAGCACACCGCTTTTTCACCGACCTAATAAATCCAGCAAAATAAAGAGGGATTGTGTACTACAAAGAGCTCAGGAAGAGGACAAAAAGAAAACCGACAGTCGCTCTCTGAAAGGAGTTCTAGTGCGGTTTTTACTAACACGCGTTACCGTATAATACGCTTAATGCCTCCCTGTGTTTGTATTGCATGTTGTACGTGCAGGTAATGCGTGTATGGGCTTTTTCAAGGTGACGGAATACCAGAGCTGAGCACAGATAGGAAAGTATTTTGGTGTACAGATATCGAAAGGAATGCGTTCGAAGCATTAAACACAGGGATTGAGATACATTTATCTTGGAGCTAACAGAATATTTCAGAGATACTTTGGACATAACAGGTAAGAAGATTTAGGATTACAATTACAGGAATAGAGATACCGATATACATGTTTATTACAGGGATGCTAATGCTCCGTAAAATGTTAACAATTACTGATGAACACCATTTAATTGAGAAAAGAGTGTATTTAATTACAGTGGTTTACACACTGCATATATTTTGCTGAGAAGATTGCTGCGTAAACTGCGCTTACCCAACCACACCTACTTGATTAGGCTGCCGTCTCGATAACGTAGATATGGCCTCAAAGCAACACCTGTGAACTCACGGAACGCTTTCCACCGAAAAATAAATAAATAAGGGGTGCTTCACCTTATTTTAGACATGGCGACTTTCATCGGAGGCACTCAGCAACACTGACTCGCGATCCTATAGCGAGAGCTTTCTTGGACGCTTAACCATACGGGCCATTCTTTGAACTTCGAAGGCGTTCTGCTACCTAACCTGTGTAACCGACCAGAAAGCCCATTCGCTCTGCATAGCATAGAAAAATCATCTTTTTTTTTTCCTAAAGACACGACGGCTCCTTTCGGCAAATAAAATGAAAGTAATGACATACCAGCGAAATAGCCAGTACTGTGATAAAAGCAACAAATTGTCGAAATATTTCTTTACTGAGATACAAACACCTTAAGAGAGCGATAGAAGACAACCACCCGTTTGTCGTATGATGCCACGAAAATTTCCGCAGAACTAATTTTCAATAAAAACACCTGCTTCAAATGCGTCTTGATAGAGAGGTACTGATACTCAACAGTATCACTGTGATTTTACCGCGATACTAACTACTCAGTCGTGCTAATTATGCAGCCATACAAAATTCAAATGACTAAATAGTAGTCCTACAATAGACAAATATATGCTATATGTGGTCATAAAGCGAAAATAAAAAAGGACCTCAGACTCTTGTGGACGTAGTTCTTTGACTGTAAAATATATACGCATAAGAACTGTATTTTTAGGAAACGGACAGGTTCTTGGCCAGAGAATCGTTGAAAGCCTTGAAAAAAAGAGAGCTACTTTTGTTACTCTTCGCTAGAACACCCTTCAGTGCAATTTTTTAGGGGTGGAGGGGGGACAGGACGCCAGGTCGCTTGGGCACCCACCCGATGGAACAGGTGCTCGTCATCGCATGTGCAAGCAGTGCTCGCTTTGTACTGGATCGGAATGTATTGTAATAGCTGTCGGTCGCGGTTAAGGTGTCCGGATGCTGACTGGAAAGCTCGAAGCCGTATCGGTTGCATATCAAAGGCAGTGAAATGCTAGATGTCTGCGTACTCACTTCACAATGTGACTTCACGTAAGTTCTATTATCTGGCGAAATTTTCGAAGCCCCCCTCTTTCGCGAGAAGAAATAAAACAGAACGAGTATAATTTGGTTACATTACACTCACAAAAAGTCTTGTTTGGCCTGCCTTACACTCATATCTAGGGTTTTCCCCCGTGAAACGACAACTATTATTATTAGGTTCACAGTTATCATTATTGTTATTGTTAATTTTATCATTGCCGTTGTTGTTGCTGCAAAGTAAGTCAGTTCTACCATTTCTGCAGTGTATTGCCGTTACCCTCATAGCATTGTACTATACATAATGAGAACGTATTGAATGTATGAATGAATCATTGAAGGAATGAATGGACGTCTCCACCCGCTTGACTGATTCAGACACAAAGAGGATGAAGAAAAAACAATCATATTTATAGTCTTCCATAGATGCCACACGTTTAATTTGAACCAATTTCTTGGCCTCCCAAAAATTTTCAGTCTTTAAGACAATCGTAAATTAAGTGCAAATGTAACTGGCCTATCTCCCATCTAAAATTGATGGCTAAATTTGTTTCTTTTTTCTTTTCATTCAATTACCGCCATGCCTATATGACAGACTCAAGTATAGCATTACTTTTTCTGCTTTAGGTATGATAGACAAAAAATTACAGCGACCAAAACATTTCTCAGCCGCTGTTGGTCACTAATCTTCACAGCATACAGATTGAACACGTAGTTTTCAGAGTGAATAATGAAATATCAGACTCTACTAGAACTACAGCTGAGACAGTAAGGTGGTGTACATTATAACATGGTTTCAATTGGCCAGCAAAACTTGGTAGGGGTATATGCTGCTTGCAAGTCACAGGTTGGCATTTCAACCAAAAACATCTATATCTACTTGAAATCACAAGGCACGTAACGAATGAATATTCTATGCATTTTTGCCTATAAAATAAAAAAAGATGGACGAGTACTGCAAATGCCTGGGTTCCAGCCGCTAAACAAGGTGCTAAGGATTAAGTTTTGCCTGTTTGAAGCTGTTCTTGCTTATTTGAGTATCTTTCGTAGGTTATCGCGTTGGATTAGCATACACATAGCGGTAATACAATTCAGCTCGAATGGAAAAGATTCAATGCAGATCACAGCGCAAGTCCAACGGTGTTGACAAGTGTTAATCCCTTGTACCCTACTTTTTTTCTATAAATGTTTGACTATACGTGTATTAGAAAAGCTGTAGAGGCGATCGTCACAGGCATATATTGATATTGCATCAAGACTCGTGGTTCTATCGCTGCTGTTGCTACGGTTTTAAAAGGGTGAAAGGCACATCTCGAGGTAGTTGCTTGATCATCATAAAGCAAAACCAGCGCACCATTTTTGAAGCCTGTTAAGAGAAACTTTTTGTCTGTTCTTTTGAAGTCTGAGCTGCATTTGCCTCAAGAGGAACGGATGAAAGCCGTCAATACTAAATAGTATTTTTTTGTCTTCCCGACCCCTTAGCCTTCATGTGGTATATGCCCCATTGTCTTCTCCCATCTAAGCTCAATTCTATTTACATAGTTTACCGCAGAAAGCTGTGCAAGCAAATGATGTATACATAATTTTTTCGGTATTTTTAGAGAGGTAATATGTCAAATATAAATTTGCTTGTTAGTTGGCCATTGTTGTATGTTTATGCTTGAAGTTATTCATTGTGCCATTGCTGTGACAACCCTCAAGAGAGGGTTAGCAGTATGGTTAAATAAATTCATAATTATTGAAATGAATCAGCTAGCACATTAAGGGAACCTCGGGTGAAAAGCGCCCTTCTCAGGTATAGATATAAAAACTTTATTAGTGTCCTACAAAGTGTGCCTCATCACGCAACCGGCCGCTCCAATGTATATGGACCAAAAAGCCAGGCCACTTGGCCGCATCGTCAGCCTGCTGGATAGCCCAGAGTTGGTCGACCAGAAGGGCTGTATACAGAGTTGGTCGGCCAGAAGGGCTCATCCAACGTGGCAGAGTGGTTAGGCTGGACAAGTGTCACCTGGCACACAGCCAGAGCATGTGCTCTGACGTGGACGGTCAAAACAAATTATGAGTGTGCCACCTTATGAAGGCGCCGTTATTGCTAGCAGAGTTGAAGCTAACAAACACAACATTGTTTGAATGACAGCAATACTGTCACGTAATTACTCGCACGCGAGCTGCCTCGGGCTACAAAGGCTGAAACGACTGGCCACGTCAACACCTCACTCAAACTGGTCTGACAGGCTTGGCGACAGCGACTTCCCGAAAGATGTCGCTTGCTCGAAGCACTACAGTGCACGCTTGCTCGTGGAACTAATTAGGAACAGACACGCGCCTCTCGCGCGCTTTCGAAGCGAGAAAAGCTAAACAAACGCAGCTTCGTTAACTGCACACATCGCTCGTGCAAGCAGTCCTCCGGTGCTCTTGGTAAGTGTTTCCGAGCAGTGTTTACTTTGAACAGTGACGTGGGGTGCATTTTCAGCGTGTTTACGGAGTCACTCTTGAGTCGACGGAGAGTTATTTTTCCTAATACGTCGCAGATGTCGCTACAAAATTACATCCAGCGGATGACAACGTACATCGATAACAGAGCGGCACACCTTTTGATGATGATATATGGTGTTTTTTGGCGCGAGGGCCATTTGATGGCCAAAGAGCGCCAGTTCATGAGACAGGAATGTGGACAATGGTTGTGATTAGCGGCTGTATAAGGGCCATAAAATTCCTCGCAGTAAAGCGGGTAAAAACATACAAGTAATAAAATCATGACCATGCCGTGAAAGGTGTGTGTGGTGTGAATAGGTGACAAAAGTTGGTGATAATGAAAAACGATGGTGGACATGTATGGCATTAGCACAAGTACCTCACACGTTAGTACCCTTGCGTGCAAGGGCCGTGAGGCAAGTGCTTTCCTGTGTAGCCACCGCAGCAAAAACCTCTCTAGAGAGGTCGTGCTACGGTATGCCCGGGTATATGATATGAAAATTATGAATTTCCTTTAAAAACGCTAATAATGATTTGTGACTAAAAAGCGGTTCCCTACCGACGAACATTGCAGGGTGTAAAGGTATATGTTGTCGGTAGGATAGTGGGAAGTGTTGTCTTCTTAGAGTGTCTAAATGTTTACATTGAATTAAAACGTGAAGAACTGTTAATGCCTCACCACATTTATCACACAATGGTGGATCACCACCAGACAAAAGATGTGTGTGTGTCGTGTATATGTGTCCTATCCTGAGTCTTGTTAGTGTTACCTCTGTTAGACGTGATTTTGATACTGGTGGCCAATGGCCAAGGTGTGGCTTGATAACGTGTAGTTTGTTTTGTGTGTGTGTATCCCACTTGCTCTGCCAGTAGTCCCTGAGTTTTCGTTTGAGAGACGGCTTAAGATCAAGGGCCGGGATTGATGTCGGTGTAATGGCGGTGCTTTCGTGGGCGGATGCAGCAAGCTGATCCGCCATCACGTTGCCTTGAATCTCGCGGTGTCCTGGCACCCAGCACACAACAACATGTCTGTTGAGTGTGTAGAGGGTGCATAAAATGGAGTAAAGTGAAACGAGGACAGGGTTTTTTTGTTTTTTAAGACTGTGCAGAGCCGTTACCACACTGAGGGAGTCTGTATAAATGACTGCTTTTTGTCTTTGTGATTGTTTGATGTGTTTAGCTGCCACAAGTATCGCGTAAGCTTCCGCTGTGAAGATACTTGTGCCTGGATGTAGAGGGCCAGCATCCGAAAAGGAAGGGCCAACAGCAGCGTAGGACACAGAGGAGTTAGACTTAGAGGCATCTGTAAAAAACTCAGGACGTGTGTATTTGTGTTGAAGTTCCAAGAAGTATGTTCGAATATGGGCAATAGGCGCATGTTTAGTAACTTCTAAAAAAGACACATCGCAATCTATAGTCTGCCACTGCCACGGTGGCGGGTATGCTACAGGAGCCATTCAACTGTGTTCGAGTGACACTCCAGTGTCTTCAGCTAGACCCTTCAGGCGAACTGAGAAGGGCTGCCTCATTGAAGGCCTGTTTTGAAAAAGAATGGAGCTCGATAAGTCATTAATAGTAGAGTATGAGGGGTGCCTCTTGTCTGCTTTCACCTTAAGGAAATATACAAAGGACATGTAGGTTCTTTGCAGATGAAGCGACCACTCATTTGACTCAACGTAAAGGCTTTCTACGGGGCTGGTGCGAAAAGCACCCGTAGAAAGGCGGATGCCCGAATGGTGCACGGGATCCAGCATCTTCAAAGCACTTTGAGTCGCTGACTGATAAACAATGGCCCCATAATCTAAGCGGGTGCGAATAAGGCTTCCATACAGGTTCATGAGGCATTTCCTGTCACTACCCCACGTAGTACGTGACAACACTTTTATAACATTCATGGCTTTTAAACATTTTGTTTTTAAATACTTTATGTGGGGTACGAAGGTAAACTTGTTGTCCAAGATTAATCCTAAGAATTTATGCTCGGCTTTGACGGACAGTTGTTGCCCGTTCAGTTGAATGTCGGGTTCCGAGTGCATGCCTCTCTTTCGAGAGAACAAGACACACGTGCTTTTTTGTGGGTTAAGTCGAAACCCGTTTTCATCTGCCCATTTGGAGACCTTTTTTAAACCAAGCTGAACCTGCCGCTTACACATGGCCAAGTTGCATGACTTGAAGTCAAGCTGAACGTCGTCGACATATGTACAATAGAACATATTGCGAGGAATGAACAAGTGCAAAGAATTCATTTTGATAATAAAAAGTGTGCAACTAAGCACGCCACCTTGTGGCACGCCTGTTTCCTGGACAAATGTTTGGGAGAGCACACTGTCCAGACGGACGCGGAATGTCTGGTTTGACAGGTAACTTTCGAATATATGAAACATTCTTCCGCGCACACCAAGGTGGGACAGGTCTCTTAGAATTCCGTAACGCCATGTAGTATCATAAGCCTTTTCGATATCGAGGAACACAGAGAGAAAATATTGTTTATGGACGAACGCGTCTCTGATCTGTGCCTCGATACGAACAAGGTGGTCTGTGGTGGATCTACTTTCTCGAAACCCGCACTGAAATGGGTCGAGCAAATTATTTGTTTCAAGAAATTGTACAAGTCGGCAGTTTATCATTTTTTCGAAGACTTTGCACAAGCAGCTTGTAAGTGCTATATGCCTATAACTCGAGGGTAAAGAAGGGTCCTTGACCTCTTTCAAAATGGGAATAACAATAGCCTCTTTCCAGGAGGTAGGAATAGTGCCAGAAGACCAAATAGCATTGTACAAACAAAGTAAGGTTTTTCGGGTTTCGTTTGGTAGGTTTTTTTTTTCATTTCATACATCACACGGTCAGAGCCTGGGGCAGAAGTACTGCAGGAGTTTATAGATGTTCG
Source organism: Rhipicephalus microplus (assembly GCF_043290135.1). Taxonomy (NCBI): domain Eukaryota; kingdom Metazoa; phylum Arthropoda; class Arachnida; order Ixodida; family Ixodidae; genus Rhipicephalus; species Rhipicephalus microplus. The sequence goes on along the minus strand of NC_134707.1, from coordinate 69,586,210 downwards.
GAGCTCCGCTAGACTGAAAGCTTGGTTATATGTCTCGTATCTAGTGGATTTGTGTTCGAGTTTCTGCTTTTCTAATCTTGTTCTGTATTTTTGCAAAGTGTCAGTATAGTGGGACGAGCTGGATACCCGTTCAAAATGTGCCCCGAGAAAGTTTGCCTGATCTTCCAAGGTATCACCTTGAGTGTTTACGAGTGGAAGTGTGTGTACTTGTTTCCCTGCTATCCTACCGACCATGTTCCAGACTTTGGCCTCTTGTGTGTAAGAATTGATCCCTGACAAAAACTTCTGCCAGCTTTCTCTTCTGGCCTGCCGACGCGTTCTCCTAGCTTGAGACTTTATTTTCTTGAAGGTGTCAAGATTTTCGGCTGTCGGTGAGTTCCGAAGCAGCCTCCAAGCTCTGTTTTGCTGTTTGCGCGCGTTTCGGCATTCAGAGTTCCACCATGGCACACGCCGTTTTCCAGGGTGTCCATTTGTTTGTGGGATGCATTTTGTTGCAGCATCAATTAAAAACGCTGTGAAAAAGTTGACAGCAACATCAATGTTCAAAGTACATATGTCATTCCAACCTAGACGAGCGATGGTATAAAACTGTTCCCAGTCGGCTCTGTTTATGAGCCACTTGGGAACACGTGGTGGAGACTCAGTTACTGTATTTGTGCTCAAAACTACGGGGAAGTGGTCACTTCCGTACAGACTACTGACGACTTTCCACTGGAGTAGAGACACAAGAGATGGAGATACTATGCTTAGGTCTATGGAGGAATAGGTGTTATTGGCGAGATTATAATAGGTCGGTTCTTTTCGATTTAGGAGACACGCGCTCGACGAGAGAAGAAACTGTTCGATCAGTCGACCTCGCGCGTCATACCGAGAGTCACCCCATAGCCTGCTATGCGCATTAAAGTCTCCAAGGAGAACATAATGTTCCGGAAGTTGATCAATTAAGGAGTGTAAATCACGTTTTTGCAGCTGATAGCTAGGAGGAATGTAAATAGTGCAGATTGTGATCAGTTTATCAAAAAGAAGCGCTCGAACAGCCACTGCCTCAAGGGATGTTTGTATTTGTAAGTGTGTGCATGCAGTTCCTTGTTTCACTATGATGGCAACACCTCCGGATGATGTCATGGCATCATCACGGTCCTTTCGAAAAATAACGTGTTTACGAAGAAAATTTGCGTGTTTTGAATTAAGGTGTGTTTCTTGTACACACAGCACTTTTGGTGATTGTTCGTGTAAGAGTTCTTGGATGTCGTCAAGGTTTCTGAGAAGGCCCCTGACGTTCCATTGTATAATTTGAGTGTTCATGGTGAATGTAAAATATAGCTGTGTGTACGAAAAGCGAGTGGCTGTTTAGACGGGGGAGTTTGAGTTCACTTAACAGGTCCACCACCAGGCCCTGTTATTTGCTTTTTTGTTTTCTTGGCGCGCTCCAAGGAGCCATGCCGCTCTTTCGGCACCAAGGGTGCCGACGTATCCATTGCCTCCTCGGAGGCACTGGATGCCCGCACATGCGGGCTGTTAGTTCGGATTACGGGCCTCGCCTGGTGAGGGGAGGCCTTGAGACCCGAGGACTCTGGAGTCTCCGGTCTCTGTTTGGGAGTAGGCGGTGTAGCTTGGGCTACAGCCGCCTTGGGGCCAGGTGCCACAACCACAGGCTCGGTATGCGCGGGCCGAAGGAGTGGCGAGGGCTGGTGCGGCGGTGCCCCCTGACGCGCCGCATCAGCATATGTTGCGCCGTAAAATGGCGACACTCTTTGTCTTGCTTCTTTGAATGTGATGTTTTCTTTGACTTTAAGAGTGATTATTTCTTTTTCTTTCTTCCAGTTAGGACACGAACGCGAATACGCGGCGTGTTCCCCGTCACAATTCACGCAGTGAGGCGTAGTAACACAGTTATCAGATGGGTGGCCGTGGCTACCACATCTTGCACAAGTTTCGTTACCCCGGCAGTTCTGCGAGCCATGACCAAATCGTTGACATTTGAAACACCGTCTTGGATTGGGAATGTAGGGACGGACAGATAGTTTGATGTAGCCTGTGTCTACAGATGAAGGCAGTGTGCTAGATGCGAAGGTGAGTATTAAATGTTTGGTAGGTATTTCTTTGTTTTCTCGTCTGATGACGATTCGTTTCACATCTGTGACATTTTGCTCTTTCCACCCTTCAAGCAGTTCCTGTTCAGACATTTCAAGAAGGTCTGCTTCTGAAACAACTCCGCGTGAGGTGTTCATTGATCTATGAGGTGAAACAGATACTGGGATATTACCAAATGCTACGAGACTGCCAATTTTTTCATAGTGGTGTTTTTCAGGCAGCTCAAGGAGAAGGTCTCCGCTAGCCATTTTTGTAACCTTGTATCCTGGGCCAAAGACCTCCGTCAGAGATTTAGCAACAAGAAATGGAGATATGGCTCTGGCTTGTTTTGTTGGATTTTCGCTGTGCACAACATGGAATTTGGGAAAACATTGTCTGGGTTGGCTGAAAATTGAGATGTCATCTGTGCGTCCCCTCTTAGGTGGAGTACGATCTAGTAGACGGGGAAATGCAGGTGTTCCCATAGTAGTGTACTTTTTTTTCGGCAGCAATGGCGACCACCCACCATGGAGTCCAACCAGGGGACGCTGAAGCACTTAATAGCATAAGGCTGCAGACGCCAGCCGTACATTGCCACTATAACCAAATATAACTACTCAAGGTTGAGTAATTACACAAGGTTAACCCTTGCCGCCAGGAAAAATCGGAAGTAAATGGAAGAGAGAAGAAGACAGGATAGATTTAAAGACGAGAAAAGACTAAGATGTAGGAAGAGAGGGATAGGAAAAGGCGACTGCCGATTTCCCCTGGGTGCCGTCAGCCCAGGGGTGCCGTCTACGTGAAGCCGGGGCCAAAGGGGTGTGTTGCCTCTGCCGGGGGGCCTTAAAGGTCCAATCACCCAGCATTGGCTCAACCCCCAGGATCCCCTTTTCCCCGGACACGGCAAAGCCACGCACGGCTAGGCGTGGGAGGGAGCCGAAACTCCCTCGTTAGCTCGGGTCCGTGGTGTCGCTACACACCAAACGCCTACTTGCGCAGGCGCCCCTGCGGGGAGCGGCACACCTTTTGATGGTAACTGCATACGTACGTCGAGCTAAACTGGCTTCGCAATCAGCAACTAGAGGCAATCTATTCAAGTTGCTCTCATTTCAGCCGTCGCACTCACGATTATGATAGTAGGAGAGGGTATTTTTCAGGCGGCTCCTCTGGGTCGGTCATCGTGTCTGTTGCCGAGCCACTACTTGAGAAGATCAAGCAAGGCGACTCAAAACATGGTGTGAAGTCCCTGGTGGACAGGCAGAGACCAGAATCTGTTTTCTTGATGTGCAAAGTCACACATAGCCTAACAAAAAAAAAGTAGGTGGTCATTTCAACATGCCACTGGTTTTTTTTTTGGCCCCGAAGGAGCTCTCTCTGCCAAGCCGTCTCACCATCTTGCTGGAGCAAAAAGATGGCTTTTTAAGAAAGCATGAAAAACGTTTTGTTAAGCTTGACCACAACGTCCTGTAGGAGACTACGCTGACCTGGGGTAAAACGTTCATCGTCCAAACGGGGTGCTGCCTGAAGGACCGACTGAGGGAACACGAAAAAGATCTTAACAATGAAAAGAGAATTCACCTAGTTGACCACGGCATGACATGCTCGCATAGTAAACCGTGATTCTGGTTTGGAAAACTCCTACACGGAAGTACGTGAAAAATCACCCGCGAATTCTTATACGAAAAGACTTTATTTTAAGTCCAGCAGTTCACTTAGGTTGAGGTGTCTGAAGAGGTGATTCCCCCCAGTCCCTTCCCACCCTCCGTCGATAATGATAATGGTGTTGGAAACATTTTGTTTTTATCAGGAAAGCAGGGGAGGAGTGTGTAAGCGACACTTCCATTTTTCTGTACAGTGATGAAGTTCAACTTTTTTTTTTTCGCGCCTTGTTTGAATTCACTTTGCATTTTTATCTACAGTGGTTGTTGTGATGATGCCCCTGCGCAGTATGGTAATGTGTGAAGGCGTGCATCTGCTTTCAATAGAATCAGTGTGCACCAGTGCTCGTCTCTTCCTTCCTGTGTGTTCAGTTTAGTTGCACAACACACAATGGTTTTTATGTCAAAACACTAAGTCGCCCACCAGACAACTCTTTTAAAGTATTTGGAGAGCCGAATATGACGACAGTAAAGTGATGTACTTTAAAGAAAACGCAAGAAATGAAGCGCTCGTTTTCTTTTTTCTTTCAATTAAGGAAGTACTTAGTGCGCCGACAGTTCAGGCACCTTATTTACGACGTTGCTTCAGACTCTGGCACAGCACGTTAACGTAGAGCGCTACTTTCTTTTCTGTGTATTGTTCTTTATGTTACTCTTACTTTATGTCTGTTTTCTTGCTGTCAAATATAGCGCTAATTGCTCGTTCTTCGGTGCCGCTGACGCTAAGGGCTCAACCGTCAGAGGATCGCCCTGTAATGGCACGAGTTCAGAGACGCAGCGTGAAGCTCCATTGTTTTTCCTCCGCGCGAAACGTATATGTTCACGACGTCCAGGACGACGTGCAACTTATGAACGGCTCTCTTTCTTGCTTGTTCTCAAGTGGGGTGTGTTCGAGAAGTATTTACCTCCAACGCGGTCCCCACAAATTAACGCGTGAACATTTATTAAAACCCACTTATCCCATCTCCCCCCTCCTCCTAATTTCGGCTGTGAAAGAATGAAGTATAACAAAGCACTTGTGAGAAAAAAAAACAAAAAAAACAGGAACGCTTTTTTCTCGACGCTGAGACAGCATTTCAAATACCTTCAATTGCCTCATTACGGAAACGATTTACGCATTCTCAACTCGTTTTCAGTAAAAAAGTGACTAAGGCTTCCTCGGAATCGAGTTGCTTTCACGTGCAAATGCTTCTGTATTCAAAGTTAAGTAATTGTGTGCTGTGGAATACCACTCGGTTTTAGATTCTTTAAAAATGCGCTTCCACGAGTGCAAGCTGTTTGTGGTTTAATTAATAATGTTTGGAAGACATCTCACGTTTATTTAGTGTAATTTTTCTGTATTGTTATTTTTCGGTGTTGCTCCACTTAGTTGCTTTAGTTCGCGACTATACCTGTTCTGTCCTTATTTATGGTGTGCTTTATATTTGCTTCTAAGTGTCCGCCTGTTCAAGAGCGATAGTCGCTTTATTCTTGGGAAGCTAAGCACTATACAACTTCAATATGAACAATTAAAAAAAGAAAAAAAAAACGTCACAAGCAGAAATTCGCCAGCACGTTAACAGACATTCGAAGTAAGAATTTGCGCTAACCGAGAAACGCATGTCGGGAAGGAAGTTGCTTAAAAGCTTCAAGTGGGTTAGAGGCAGGACATCAGAATAGGAGAATAGAGTTGGATCACAGCGTTCATCTTGTATTTTCTATACCAGCGTTCCATCTGTATCGCATTCGAAGCTTTCAGGACGCCTATTGAAGCATGCTCAATACGATATCATACGGGGTTTCTACACGTTGTAGCAAAAATATTCAGTTATGTCTATCGTTTCTGCCTATCGCTATTGCCGACAGCCACGTACAAAGCAAAATCTATCACTGGAACCAAGCTCCGAAGAAGAGAAGAGAAACGAGAAAAAAAAGGAAGGCAGATTAACCAGATGCTAATGTCCGATATGCTGCCCCATACTGGGGTTGGGGAATTTTTACACATGCGGAATCACGATCCCTTGATCTTAGGTTAAGCTTATGGCTGCCAACAAAACTACGACGAGGTGACGCTACTGTTCTGTGCAAATTATTGTTGGGCGTCGCGTTTAGCTGTGAGTACGCGTCCTGCATAGGGATGGCCGAGAACGCCCCCTGTGCACACTTCGGAGATGAAGAGACAATTCGACACAATCTATATGATTGCCCGAATTATAATCTACAAAGACAATATCTTTCTAATACGCTCGACAAGTTAGATGCCTAGCCGCTGTCAGAAGGACGTATACACTGCGCCACGGACTCATGACTCATTATTACAGAAGAAGGCCGTGCAAGCGCTACTGGGCTTATTGCAAACTACTGGCCTGTCGGAGGACTCTAAGTGGATTAGTTTTGTGTGCTTGCGTGGCTGTGTTTCGCTCTTATTCCTTTACCTCTTTCTCATTTTTACGCTTTGAAAGTATTGCTCTAAGTTTATTCGAAGAATGAAAGATAATATGCCACGTCGACCTGATGTGGATGCCAAAGTATGAACATGATTCAAATTTAGCTGACAAAGTGGCGATTCCCGCGTGAAGAATGACGTAGTATTGTGAAACACATACCAGTAGACCGTATGTCCTTTGAAACGCTGACAAAATTTAGGTTTCGTGCATGTAATGAGCATGTGGAGTACATAGTAGCGTTGGAACGCCAAACATCAATAACTTTGCCGTTAGTAAATTTCACTTATACCCCTGTCACACGGGCACTTAAAAGTCTTTTAAGTAAGCGGTCTTTTTCCGAAAAGGAGTTCCTGACAGCAGACACACGGCACAGAGCGAACTCCTTTTCAGAAGCGGTCTTTTTCGTAAACGGCGTTCGTCGATCTCTTTTACGGCTCTGAATGAGTAGCTTCGAAACCAGTGGGCGCCAGCAATTTTTGAGTAGTGGGAAAAAAAGAGCGAATGCTTATTTTTCTGTCACCAAAACTCTTTGTAAAAACAAATTTCATATCCTGCAGAAGGTATAATGAACTCTTTTAATGGTTATTTCCTTTTCTACTCTCGTAAGCAGCTACAACGCGTCGGCAATATCACGTGGTGACGCTCGGTCATGCGCTGCTTTATCCTCTCTTTGGCGGCTTTTGCAGCGTCCGCCTCGCTTTCCAGAGCGAGAAGGCAGGCCGTGAGGCTTGCGATCCTCGCTTTTTCTCCCGTACGGTCGCCCATAAAGTGTCGAGAGCAGTCGAGAGCAGCGAAAAACAAATACGGTAAATAAAAGCCCAGTGGTGCCAGACGGACTTGTGCACGTCGCTAGTTATGGGAATGCTTCCTTATCTAGTGCAAAAAACTTTCACATTGGTTTTTCTTCATCTCCTATTCTTAAATTTATTTGAAGAAACGAGCAGTGCAACAAGTCTTTAATTTGTACATCGTTTAATTTTCATTGCTTCTCTTTTAACTGCTAGCGCCACGCTTTCGCTAGCGTCTTCGAACGAAAACACTAAAAGGAGATCGTTGCTGCCGTGTGTCTGCGCCGCAAACACCTCTTTGTTAAAAGTGTTTCATCTTCGTAAAAGACCGCTTACTTAAAAGACTTTTTGCGCGCCCGTGTGACACAGGTATTAGAGAATGCAGCAGAAAAGCAGTCCCTATCAAAACGACTGGTTCTTCGTGTCACCTTAGAGCCCCTCAAACAACCCGACGTGAAGATATGTGAACTACAACGTTGAATCGTATGTCCAACACCCAGCTCATGAGGCGAGGTTTGCACTCAGGACTCACTCGCTGAGCCGGACCTCTCACAAGAGCTGGACGTAGATCTACGTTGCTTCATGGGGGGGGGGGGGGGGGCTGGCTGGCTTACGAACTAGTTTCTTTCAAACCTGACAAGTTTAGCAAGCAAGCCAGCTGACAACACTTTTTTATTACAGTTCATGCGAATCTCCGTAGTTATCAGTAGAAAAACGAGCAAATCTTCTATTCGTCGAGCGCGCACAACGTGTTATGTGTCTTCTTGCGCACTGCTGATTAGAGCGAGCAGTACAATCTTGTCTGTCGGAACGTAAAGCTGGGTTTATGGGGAAATGTTTGAAAATACTGCATGGTGGAAGAAATACGCACAAAACATAAAAAATGCAACAAGTGCCGTCTTCTAGCTCAGTATATTCGACTGATAACTCCAAGAGTTTATATACAATAAGAAAGATATGCAGTACTCGCGAAAATAATATTAATAATAATAATAAAATTAATAATAACAACTATGAGATACCTCGTAATGCCGGGCTCCAGAAATTTTGTCCAACATACGCCCAAATATTAACACACAAGCCTAGAGCACTTTCGCCTCCATCGACAACACAGCCGCCACTGCCGCAATTCGATCCCACGACCTACAGGTCAGCAGCCGAGTGTCTTAGTCACAGACCACCACGACGCGGCACGCGACAAACTTAGAAACTGGAAATAAGCTTGAAAAAAAGAAATACAGCGTTTATGAGAAGAGCTTAACATTGCAGCATAACCCGCAACGATTTTGTAAAAAAAAACAGATAAGTCGCCATGCGGAAACCACATTGCTGGCTTAGGTTCAGTTATTCTTAGGTGCATTACGATTATAAACCTCTTTCTCATGGAAATATAGTTATCCGCAGTTTGCGAGGGTACTACCTCCTACCCCCCAAGTTTTACGAGCCAGAACAGCGATGTGTATATTTTGTGCAATCTGTTGCTCTTCAGCGTACAATAACATCGCACAGCACACAGATCTTTAGGATTTCGCCTCCATAGAAATTCGACTGCTGCGGCTTCGATCTGACTTGTGACTTTCGGGTCAGCAGTCGATCACAGTACTCGCCCTGCTCCCGGGGTGAATAAACTTGATTTGCCAGTCAGCGCTCTTCATATACATTTTGTGATTTGCGTGATTTTTTTCGCATCTCAACTGCAGTTAATTGTAATGAAATTTCTTAATTCTCAGAGAATATGGAAGAGAAAGCTTTTCGGGAAATGGGCGAAATGGCGTGACCAACCATCATATTCTGAATGATTGAGTATGGGCCAGAGAAGGTGCACAAAGAAAGTGTCGTATTCAGAAATCAGCCATTGGCATTCATCAGTTGTTTTTTTCATTTTTCTCCGAGACTCTGCGGTTCTCTGGTACTATTACGCGTTACCTTGAGCGAAGTGGCGCAGCAACTCGAATGACTAAACATTGGGCGGCACGCACATTGAAAGCGAAAGAAATGCTGCCGACGACAGGGAAAAGGGTTGACTCTGCAAGTGACTTCCGAGAACTGCTTGATTCACGGCGTTCTTAAGCCGGTTCCAACAAGCTCGATCAATGCGCGCTCGTCGCAGGACACGTACGAACCGCTGGCACGCTTTAGCGCACAGCGCAAAAAAAGCTATAAGTTGAGGCTTTCGTCGTGCACCTGGTTCGTGGAAGAGCTGGGGCGGTCAGGCGTGAGCCTCTTGAAGTGCACCTGGTGCCGACTGGGGCGGTGCCTTTTGACGCTGGAATTACCAAATTAGAGGAAGGCTTACATTCACGCTTGGCAGCACTTCTTCGTTTCGAATGATGAAATGGCAAACGCGATGAGGATAACTACGCGATGCTCCCTTTCACACTACTAATTGTCATTTTAGGAGTGAGTTTTTACTCGATACTGTCGCACAAAAAGGTGGAGTAGAATGCAGAAAAACGCAGTCCGGTGAAACGAACGAACGAAATAATTTAACTATTAGCTTCGAAGGTTGTAGTCGATGGACACTAGTTAGCCTTTTATGCTACTAATAGAAGTTTATTCGGGACAATTAGGGGTTCTATATTTCGAACATGAAGCTTCCAGAGGGCCCGTCTGTCTTATATTAACAGTGATCATACACTGGCACTGGTTACTAAATATTCACAGATATATTTAAATAGCGGTAGCAGAACTGACCGAATAAAATAGCAAGTGTGAGTGTGAATCGGCAGTAAATGATAACATACCTTATGATTTCTTCCGGCATTTGTAGGTCTTTCAGCTGCCTAGGATGGGAGCTTCGGTTGAGCTAGACCTTAGTGAGGTCTAACTCTACTGCAGTTTGTTAATCGAGGTCTAGGCCACCTTTGACCACATCGAGGTCTAAAATAAATGTCCATCTTTCTCTGCTTCGAGCATATAGTTTCAAATATTAACGTCAGAAAATTTTCTTCATGTTCCACGCATAGTGGTAGTCTATTTACATGCCATAAAGTCAGCGAGTAGAGGCCTACGACATTTTAGGCGAAAAGCTCCTAAGCGTCGACCCTTGTCCCTCCGATGTCTTTTGTCCTGGCTTGCACGTGCAGGGAGCAGCGGCCGGGAACACGCCCGTAGAAAAGGAAACTGGTGATTGCGCGTATGCTCATGGCAATCTGTTTATTTTGGTGTGGCGCTTCAAGAGCCATAAAACACGCTAGCTCCCGGTTGACTCTCTCGTGGTCATAGAGTGTACTTCGTTATGAATGAAGGCGGTACTGCTCGAAGCGCTGCTGCGCGTGAACTCAGTCTAGAGTTTCGGGGTCACAGAGCGGCTGCAGCACGGCAGCGCAGACAAGCGCGGATCTAGACTTGCGGGTTGACGGAGCTGCCGCGAAACGGCAGTGCGGGGAAGCTGACCTGGAGCTGAGGGCTCGCGGAGGTGCAGCGGCATGATAACGTCGTTTTCTCAAATTTTAGGTTGAATCCTATGCAAGAGGTCTTAGCTTTAAGTTTGACGGATCTTAAGGTTGTCGCAATGAAACAAAAACGCCACCCACGTCCAAACACCGTAAGCGCATTATGATTGATAAACTTCGTATATACTGTACATATGTGTTTTCAAGTCTTTGCATGACCGATTGCGCAGTGTACGGGCGTTGATGAACCCCCATAGCTTCGTCCACTCGCCTTCATTCACTTCGTGGATATGCTGGGATTGTTTTTATATAAATTTAAGCCACACGTTAACGCCTGGTTCGGCCTGTTTATGGACTTGGAGTAGTTAGACATGCAATGCGCCTGCGTGATGTATACCCATGGAGACCAGCCCGAAAACGTCAAGGAGGCAACGTGAGTAGAGCGCAAATAGTAAAATGAAAATGACATTACGAATCAATCAGTGTTTCATTCCATTCGGAACTTGATTCGAATAATGTGTAATAACATTGCGACACATTTTTGGTATTTTTTCGAATAATCACCCTGCTGAGAAAGCCACGTTGGCACGATGCATTGGTTGGGGGAGGAATCATTCTTAATTCATTTTTATTCGTTAACTGCCAAGATTCATGCAGTTAGAGTTTTCACGCGTCTATCAAATTTTAGTTTCATATAAAGATACAGTAATTTTGGCATTGAACTTCACTTTCGCGAAAGATAATGTCTCCTGAATCTAATATTATGATCACAATGTTCATGACGTTAATTCACCAAACCTCGTTTTTCATATAGGCTAAAATATTAATTGAAAGTGGCAACGAAGTGTCATTTATAAAACTGAAGTAACTGTTGTATTCATCCTGGACTTAAATATTAACTTAGTGCCCTAGTTCAAGGGACCGGAGCTCCCCTCAGTCAACGGGCCGCATTCAGACAACCAGATTTCACAGGGGTAAGAGAAAAGAGAAGGAAAATGGCTTTCTACAAACTGTCGGCAAACCTTGACGTTTGCAAATAAAAAAAACCTTTTTCATATCAACATATGCGGGTAATATCTGGAGGGTATTTGGTGCCATGCTTTCAGGAACATACCAATACCCATATCCAAAATGGCGAAGCTCTGCATGCTGATTCAGATATGTAGTTCTTGTTTCGTGGATATACTGGAACTGGATGAGCACATGGGCTGCCTACCAAAAAAAGTTCTTCAATACTTCTGTAGCTCACGAACAGACCAATGAAGAATTTTTTTTAATGTTGGACGAAGCAAGTTTTGCCACCCACGAACCGCAAGATATATGGACTCGTCGGCTAAGTGCTTGAAACATTGAGTTTTCTCGTTGCTGAATGCGACCTGCATTCGATTTATATTGTTGCAAGTTACAGGTTATAGTTTATATAGAACGGCGCTCTTATAGTTTGCTCAAATTGGTAAAACTTTTAAGAAGTAAATGAGTTGTAGAGACGAAGGCCTGTCTTGACAATGGTTGCCTTGGTATTCCAACACTATTCGTATGACATTGTGCATACGAATAGTAGAGACGAAGGCCTGTCTTGACAATGGTTGCCTTCGTATTCGAACACTATTCGTATGACATTGTGCATCTATTCATATTTGATTCTGTATTTTCACTGTGAATTCATATTTCACTCGGTTATGAATTAGCATATTGCTCACCCCTATGTCATCATCATCGTCACCCTGACTACGCCCCCTACTGGGCAAAAGCCTCTCCCATGATCTTCCAATCAAGCTGGTTTAGTGCTTTCCATTGCCGCATTATTCTTGTGAACTTTTGAATCCCATTGGCCCACCTAACTTTCTCTCTCCCGTCCGTGCGTTTGCCTTCACTGGGAATTCAGTCGATTACCTTTAATGGCCGCCGGTTATCCTGCCTACGTGCTACGTGTCCGGCCCATGTCTATTTCTTTTTTTTTTGATCTCCACTATGATATCCTCAAGCCAGGTTTGTTCCCTGACCCACTCTGCTCGCTTCTCTTCTCCAAAGGTTACACCTATCATTTTCGTTTCCATCGCTCACTGCGTTGTCCTCAGTTTAAGCTGAACCCTCTCTGAAAGCCTCCAGGTTTTTGCTCTGTAAATAAGTACTGGCAAGATGCAGCTGTTATATCTTCATTTTGAGGGATAGTGGCCGATTACCATGCATAATTTGAGAATGCTTGCCGAATGTGATCCACCACATCCTTATTCTTCTATTTATTTCACTCTCATGATTCATCTCTGTGGTTACTGCCTGTCCTAAGTAGACACATTCTTTTACGACTTCCAGTGGTTCTCCACCTCTCGCAAAGTGCCGTTTTCTGCCGAGGCTGTCGTACATCACTCGAGTATTGTGCATGTTATTTTCAGACTAAGTTTTCTGCTTTCCGTGCCCAGTTCAATAATCATGAACTGTAATTCGTCCCCTGAGTTACTCATCAAGGCAATGTCGTCAGTGAATCGCAGATTACTAAGACACTCTCTATTAACTCTTAACCCTAACTCTCCCCAGTCTAGGGTCCTGAATACCTCCTGTCAACACGCGGTGAATAGCATTGGAGAGATCGTGTCTCTCTGCCTTACACCCTTTTTTACTGGGATTCTTTCGCTTTCTTTGTTGAGAACGTTGGTGGTTGTGAATCCTCTGTAGATATGTTCCAGTATGTTTATGTAGGTTTCTTCGATGCCCCGATTTTGTAGTGCCTGCATTACTGCTGATTTTCGACTGAATCAAACGCCATCTCGTAATCTATGAAAGCTATGTATAGGGGTTGGTTACAGTCAGCGCATTTCTCAATTGCTTGATTGATAGTATAATAATGGTCAATTGTACAGTAGCCAGTATAGAATTCTGTTTGGTCCTTTGGTTGATTGAACTCTAATATTGTGTAAGTTCTATTAGCTATTATTTTTGTGAATAGTTTGTAGAGAATGGACAGTACGCTGATCGACCTGTAATTTTTCAAGTCCTTGACGTCTTCTTTCTTATGTATTAATCCATAAACCATAATCTACTCCTATGTATAATGCTATAATTCGACATTCGAAAAGACTGCATGCCTTTTTTGATATCTTGAATCTACATGGTGTTAAATTATCGAACTTGCTCAACTTCGTTATGTAGAACAGACGGTTATATTTGTGCACGGCCCTATTGAAATGTATAAAGGCACAGCCGACATAAGGCGTTGAAAAAGGAACAGGCAATACACGCTCGACTTGCAACAGAGTTATCTGCTGAGCACGTGTTGCGTTTGCACCGATTTCTCCATATTTTACTTTAGCACCCAAAGAGTTTTCCAATAATGCCGCGCTTCTTGCGGTTGTACTGCATTTGTGCTAAAAAGCAGTGGTCCCACAGACACGCAAGTGTATACAAGTCTTAGAATTAACAGATTGCTAATAGACACACACTTTTTGTCGGTTTTTTCTTCGGGCATAGATTCACAATTGCTTCGATGAATCGATTACTTGCTTCAGCACGGCAGTTGAACGTAATTCACTGTTTACTGATTGTTTTTTCGGGCTTTTTTGTTTTGAACTATCAGTGTTGAATAAAGTAAAGTAGCTAATTAGACTAATTGGAATATACTTCTCATGATCAACGCACAAAAATACCAGAAAAACACAAGAGAAGCACGACACAAGCGCTGTCTACTAACTGAAAGTTTAATGGAAGACACGTGTCATATATTGGAAACTTGACGCCATAAGAAAACCCTGATACCGCCAAGCAAGCACATATTCACGTGTTGAATAACTTCCGTACCTGCGCTAAGGTTACCAATCACGAGTTAACAACCACGAACGCTTTCTTGCTGTTGCTCACTTCCATAAACATGAATCCTCCAAGGTCTACACCACAACTTGGTTTTTCTCTTTCCTCCCAGTGATCAGAATGAAGCGCCACAGCAAATAAAACGAACTCTCGACATATCTCAGCCAAGGCAATGGCGAATGACGTTCGGGCGGAGAAGATGAAAAAGTCAGGCGGGGATCGCGAGGAACTCGATCGGAGGTGATATCCCGCGCGAAATTAAGATGTTCCTCGGAGAAGCTCTTCTGCTCCAACAGACGCACAAACGCGCACCCGCAGATCCAATTCCTGCAGCGACTAACACACAAAGGCAGCCTTTATCTCACGCGAAATCCTCTTCGGTGTTCTGCTAACAATTTCTTCCTTCCTTGTGCCCTCGGGGGCGCAAAAAGAACTTCAGCGTGAGCCGGTGCTTTCAGCCTTCAGACCCCAAGCATCGGGAAAGCGTTCTTGAAGATTACGCGAACGTACGGTGTTTGCCTCCTCTAGACAACACAATGCACGCCCGGATCTTCTCCGAAGTCTTGCTTTGTCGGAAGTATTGCGGAAGGCCCGGAAATCTCCTGTATTTTTTGATATAGTATTCCGTACGTCTACATAGCTTGGACTTCCGTATTTGTCTAGAGGCTTCTAAGGTGGAAGTGGTAAGCTCCTGCTCGGTTTGGCTTCGGCTTAATCCCGTATTTGACGCCTAGTTTTGTTTGTATGTCATTGAGTGTTAGGTTGCGGGTCAGTCAGTGAGTGCACAAGCTATATTGTCTGCATATCTGCGTGTCCTTGCTGAGATTACGAAGGCACCTAAATCCATATGTTCAGAGATTCAGAGTGAGACGCAATATGCACTGATCGTTTAATGAGACTTCAAAGCGTGAAGCTTTCAAGTCTCAATAAACAACCAGTGCAAATGCGTACAGTGCATCAGTACATTTGTGTATGCTATACACAGTGCGTTAACTATCAGTACATATGTGATTAGTGCATCAGTAGATATGTGTATGCTATACACAGTGATGCATAGCATGAAGCGATCATGCTATTCTGCACTGAGTATGGACTTGTCTAAAAGAAGTCACCAGAATATTAGACCACATGTCACGTCCCCTCCAATGCTTTTCTCACAAGACGCCCAAAATGTTACTGATGCTTTATCGTACGAGTGAAAATAACATTACCCGCAACAGCCAGTTTGGTGACTTGGTATCATAGCGACTACTGACCGGGAGAATCTGCACGTTTCAAAGATGTATTCGGGATGCACATCAAAACTACTAAAATTGTTTGATCATATCATCTAGTAGTCGATAGAACGATCCGTCACATATTGATGGAGTGGCGTGCAAGGTGACGATCACTAAATTTTAAACCCAACTTGTTCCGCACTGCTGTATTATAAAGGTCATACTTGCCCCTGTATTGTGGCTTTCAAATCTTTCATGAATGTCTCAGACTACGCGGAGTAAGTTTTTGTGACTTCTGAAAAGTAGGTTACCACAAAGCATGACGCCCTGTAGATTTATCGAGCAAGCAACCGCCAGCCAGTAGATAACAGAAAAGAGCTGTGTAGTTTTTGTCAATTAAACTACAAAGCAATACTGCAAGAGGTGAAAAATTTCTACTCAAAGAATGTCTGCTGCTACCGACGTCTTGACAAGTGGACTTCTCTTTCTTCAAGGTTACAAGTGATTTACTGAGTGCTTGTGCCTATATGCTTGCTTTCGACCCTCGCCACCAATTTGAAGAGACAAGAGAAGGGCAACCACGGAAGCTTGGAGAGAGGGGTGAGAATTAGAGGCCACCGTGAAAATTTGCGTGAGTCAAACAGACATCACTATTTCCACGAAACAAATAGCAAAAACAGTTGGGGAGGCAAGGGGCGTGGGCTTTCGCATTTTGCTACAGTATCGCTGTCAGAAAGAAGCAGCCCGTTTAAATGGCAGGTTAGGAATTCACAAAAGTGAGCGCATGTTAATTTGGAAGAACAGCTAGTAGTCATTACAATTTTAATCAAATAACTGCACTTTCCAAAATAATACCCCGCATATACCTGAGTCGTTGGCACGTGTACACGTGTAATTACCTTACATAGACCAAACTCACAGAACACATCT
This sequence comes from Rhipicephalus microplus, assembly GCF_043290135.1. Lineage (NCBI taxonomy): Eukaryota > Metazoa > Arthropoda > Arachnida > Ixodida > Ixodidae > Rhipicephalus > Rhipicephalus microplus. The sequence goes on along the minus strand of NC_134707.1, from coordinate 69,569,922 downwards.
GCGCCACTGACTAAACCTCCATTCTAATTTTTACAGGTATGATGCAAGTTAAGACACGGGGAGCTGTTGTGGTGGGCTTAACTTTTTCGACATCGTGCTCCGTAGCAATAGGAGAAATTTTTCAATGGAAGCTTGCACGCAATGTTGCAGTTGGCTCCGCTAATAGCGTTGATGGTAGAAGTGTTAGGGCCCCTACCTAAACCCACTTCTACACTTTCGTACAGAACAGTTACTTTGAGGTAGCGCCACATTATTTGTAATATTGTTAGCAAAGCAACGAACACAAGCAAAAGAGCGAGTTAAATTCACAATACAAATTGAACAGTGCATTTTTTTGTCTTTCACAAATTAATAGCAAAGAGGCCCGAAGAAACTTGTGTGCTTATAAAACCATTAGAGCCACGGTCTGAGCTTTACACGATTCAGTCATTTTCTACACCGAGTGTTGGACATGCCTTGCTGCCCTACGCGCACACGACGAACATTTAAAGAGGTGCACCTTGGTGAAATACTGAGGAAAGAATAACTGGAATGCAATTGGAGATGTATAATGAAATCTGACAAGGTGAGGATGGTTGCCACAATTCCGCAGCCTAATCACTCTGCTAACTTTATCGTCACAACTGCACGACTTTATACTGCGATCTAGTGAAATATACTTTAAACATGCCCTATTTTCAGTTCCGGAAACAATGCGCACCACAACGCCACGTGCCCTGTTTGCTTTTGTCTGAAAGTGACATAGTACGCTCGATACATCTTGCGAAATACTCAGTTATTTTCACGACGTTGTTCAGAGACTAAAAGCACTCGTTGGAGCGCACGCCACGACAAGTACACTCTGTCATCTAACTGCGCAACGAAGCATCCCTAATGACGCGCATTATGCAACCGTCCTCTAGAAACAAATGGGCGTCCCCGCTTCTTGTAAGCAAAACCGGGACGCCCACCTGTGGTAATGGCGGTGACAATGAAACAGAGCGCGAGGTTCGTTACCCGGTCTCGCTAAATGACAAACTGTCCCGTCGACGTGGTTATAGCCCTGTTTTCATAGCTGCCTCAGCATATTGATTGCGCAAAGGACCCGGTGGCGTGACTAAGTCACGTATCTGCGGTGGGTGCGAAGCGCAAGGCCAGTACAATCGTGGCTGTTGTGGCTGCAGCGATGGTATGCAAAAGCACAGCGTTTTGTTGCGTAAGTGTGGGTGGTTGAGCAACATAGATTGCAGGCCACTTTAGGAAAACGCGGTTGAATATTAACTTGTGAGCGAGATTTACCTTCAAGCATCGTAGGAGAGAATTTGGAAAATTCTACTAAAAAAACTTCAGGGTATTCAAAGAAATCAATGCATAATTCGCAGCTTTAGCCATCGTTTATTGATGAGATTTGGAGCGCTATAGGTAGAAGTGTAGCTGAAAATATAAGGGAGGGCTTTTCAACTACCTTTTTACATGTACAGGGGTCTGAAACTTTGGGAGTAGCGTAGCAAACTGAGTGCCACAATCCTTAATCAGCTTGTTATCCCTCACTCAAGTTTTTCTCTGTTTTCTGTATAAGTTAGTTTGTTTATAAATGCACACGAAATAGAAATCGGAGTTTCATTATCTCCTCCACAATTTGTTCCCATTGCGTGCTTTCATAGGTTGACTTTTCGCCCTGCGGTTGCCATGCAGCCGGCACTGGCCGGAAGAAGTTAAAGTAGACTAAGTGCCTGTGGAGATTATTGTTGAAATATACTGATAATTAACAATAAATGAGAACTTTAACATTTCTAAATGACTACATAATTATGAGAAACAACGTTTTGAAGGGCTCAGTAAAAAATTTCGCCACCTTGGTTTGTTAACGTGCTTACGTGCAAAGTAAGTACATGTGCATGTCTGGAAATATACGTACACTGCCGACAAGCATTTTCGCCCCCATTATGAAAAGTTGAGCTGCCGCGCCTGGGACTATATCTCGTCACAGTAAGGCCAATGGTCGAGCATCATCACTACTAGACACACCTGGCAGGTAAGTATGTTCAAATCGGTCTTTGTAATTTAAAACGAGGATCTTTGTTTTCGACAGGTTCATTAAATCAACCTATTACACGTATGTAGTAAAAAAAAACTGGCTTATCAAACATACTGTGAGAATCGATAATATGCGAAGCACGATTGAGGAAGGTTGATATGTCACATTAAATCAAAACAATGTTATGAGGCGGACGAAAATTATGCCGCACATGACTTCCACGTCATAAATATTATGTTTGGACATGTCTTTTACACTCGTCGTTCCTTCGCATCACATACTATCAAACTTGTTATATGTGAAGCTAGCGAAACGGCTGCGCGTGCTTCATGAGCGTGGCATGTAGTCAATGTGTTTCATCCCACGCATGTTTTGATTTTCACGTTAGCGTCCGTCACTTGTGTTCATCATGCAGTCGTGCCATACCATATTAGTTCTGCCCCATGCCATGTGAACGAAAACACCGCAAGAGCAGCAAGACCATGAAATGTAAATCACAACATTCATGACATACATGCCATGACTTTCATGTTACGGCTAGTCATTTATACTCGTCATACAGTCGCGTTATGCCATGCCAACTTTGGCGTAGATCCGTTATCGAAATGACCAGACAGGACAGCTAAAAGATGTAGGCGACTAGATAGATAGATAGATAGATAGATAGATAGATAGATAGATAGATAGATAGATAGATAGATAGATAGATAGATAGATAGATAGATAGATAGATAGATAGATAGATAGTGCTAAAGTAGTTTCTTGATTGATGTGTGGTTTAGCGTCCCAAAATCACCATACGTATATAAGAGACACAGTAGTGGAGGGCTCCGGAAATTTCGACCGCCTGGGGTTCTTTAACGTGCACCTAATTATGAAAACACGTGCCTACAACATTTCCGCCTTCATCGGAAATGCAGCCGCGGCAGCCGGGATTCAAACCCGCGACCTGCGGGTCAGCAGCTGCGTGCCTAAGTCACTAGACCACCATGGTGGGGCGAAAAAGTGGTTTCTATTAACTAATAAACGACATTCAAAATGTTAACACGACGATGGGTTTTCCGAATGCGCAATATGTGACTTCTTTTATTAATTTTGTTGCACCCTTCTGCACTGTGATGAGCACTCGCGAATGAATCAACGACGAGAGCCGCCTGCATAAAGCAATTTGGTGTAAGCCACTTGATTGTTAGCGCATTTACTCTCTCACTAGTAACTGGCAGCAGTAAAGAATAGGCCACGTTCATCGGGTCGTAATGTCGAAGACAGCGCAAGTCCCCTGCAAAAGGTATTCCATCAGGTTCGGTAGCATAGTTCTGACACGGACCCACGTGCCAGTTCCCGGTTTGCCGATCCTTCATCTGAGTGTTCAACCAAACAGCTGTACACTTTTTGGGAGGAAGCAAGTCAGAAAATCCTGCTGTTACGAGGGGAAAGATGAAAGAATAGTAATAAAAATGTTTCAGACAGGGTTTCTGCGTCCCTGTAAGAAACTTTTTGCTGCGCAACTACCACGTCATGTCGAAGTACTTTATGTGGCAACGCTGGTTCTAGGATCATTGAGTACAGCGGGTTCTCTTTCAGAGAACTCATAATTAATTTGAACACTGTCCTAAGCAGTATCATATGGTGCCTAAGATGAAAACATGTAAATATACTAACAACAAGCCTATATCTTACAAGCAGGACTACAATTCCAGCAGTTCTTCGGCTTCGTGATGTGGCAGCGAGGTGGGGCAGCCAAGCCTGCATCCTCATGCCCAACGGCAGGTAACAACTCACCGGCAGAGCAACGTACATTAGCTGATGCATATATAAAGCATTGCTTGACGCCATCGGCGCGAAACACGTAAGCTTCCCTGCCAGCCGTGCTGCGATCCGCTGGGTGGCTTCCCTGTGGTGGCTAAATTAATGAGCCCGGATGGCTCGGAGCAGCAGAGCTCCGCAAACTCTCATGGTTTATATACACCACATAAGATACTGCGATGTTGCTCGTGCCATCGATTGAGAAGGCCTGCGGTCTGCCTCCGGCCACTCCTGAAGAGTGGTTGACTGGAACTTTATTTTGTTGTTGTCGTTTTTTGCCCTTGGCTTGCTGAAGTACGTTTACTCAAGTGGAACTTTAGGACGTGAGGTTGCGGAGAACGTTGCCTGGACAACGTTCACCGTTAAAAACCACTCACATTCACTGCAAGTCGTTATATGTTACCTTTTATTGATGACGACACCGAGGTACTGGGGCCTGGTCGATCCCGGCACACCCGAAGCAACGCGCGTGCTCTTTTGCGAAATACTGATTATCTTAGTTGCTGGTTAGTGCACAGTCAGTGTTTTGGCCGTACTTGTATATTGCCCTTTGTATATTTTGCCCGGGATACCAATAGCAGCACCTTGGCGGGGTGAAAGAAGTGTCAACCTGACTGCATTGCACGGTGTTCAGATAAACATCACATTATTAAAAAAAAACAAAATAATCGAAGCGTAGCTCCTACGTACGGAATCGCGTTCTCTTCGTAAGGAATTCTACTGGGGTTTACGATTTTGATGAACGCACTCACGCCATCTCACATCAGCCATATTGCAAGAAGTGGGGTAGTTTGGAATGAGCCTGAGGTATGCACATCTGGAAGCCTTCTATAGCCGCTAACGTCCACTCCCTAGTGCAGGATTTTATTACTACCCTCAGCATTGCTTTCAAGTATTTCTCCAGAATGATTGCGCTCGAAAGGAAGAACGAGACAATCGTAAACATTTCAACGCTTTTTAGTTTTGAGAATACGAAAACAATGGGCATGAGTTGTCGCTACGTCGAGACACACTTACCTTACAGAAGAAAGAGCACAGTGACCATTCAACTAGGGCCTCATGTTTTCGGAGTTTCTTTTTCACGAGTCATGCAGGGTGTTTTTCAGAGTTGTTTTTTATGAAGAATATTTGGGGTTAAGTGGAGTTCAGTTATCGTAAACCTACGATTCTCTGAAATCAATTATTTAGTCTTGCATTATACGTTGCAATTTTGGTTCTAGGAGGGTCAGAGTGGTGTCTATTTGTTCGTAAAGATGCAAGGAGTTCAACCGCTACAAATACTGCTATTACAAACGAAAATTTTAAATTTTAGGAGCGGAAAACAGTGTGAATCTGTGAAAACAACAATAGTCAGACCACGTGTTTTTTTACGATCGCTTGTAGCTTCGTTATTATTCTACCGGGAAACTTCTTACTTATAAAACTGAAAGTCCTTAGGGTAAACCTGACGCTACTGAAGTTTGATCAGGCTAGGTTTAATAGTTCCAGAGTTATTCCGCAATCAAAATTAAGCCTAATCACTAAAAAGATTAAATTGGTAATATCACCTCGCAAACGCATTTAAATTTTGTCCGCTTAATATAATAATAAACCGCACCCCATAGGCTACCAGGAGGCCCAATTCCGTACACTCTAGGCCCTTAATTAAGGTGGTAATCAGCAAAAAGCTCATTTCAATAAAACAAATTTTCAAAAGGAGCTACAAATGACACCGAAAAATAGCTAATATCTTCTTTTAGAACACAACAGTCCGGTTTTTTCTGTGTAAAAATAATTTTGATAGCTTAAGGTAACAGGAAGATACAGAGTTAGAAAGAATATAACAAAAACCGCTAATGAACGTGTGGCACCCGCGTCTTCCCTCGCTCTGAGGAGGAGGGTGGCTCACTGCTCGGGAGAAAGGTACGCCCGTCAGATCAAAGTCTTGAACCACGTGTTTTTTCCCCCTTACGATCACTTTTAACTTTGCTAATAACCTACCGGGAAACTTCTAACTCATACAGTGCAAAGCCCTAATTGTAGACCTCTCGCCGCTCAGGTTTCATCAAGACAGGAGTAATAGTACCGGAACTATTTTGTGACCAAAATTAATCCTAATCACTAAATAGATTAATTTGGTAACATCTATTTATTTATTTATTTATTTATTAGAATACCCTCAGGGCCCGTAGGGCATTACAGAGGGGGTGGGTACAACATATATAACACACAAGAAAAAAGACAAAATAAAGAAACAAGTATCAGATGCGCAAATCAGGAAGGCAACATAAGTCAACTAAAAATGTATAAGAATTCAATCACATACAAGACAAAGATAGATAATGGAAACTGCGTATAGTTACAAGCATTGCTGAGAAATTGCAGTCTTGAATAACAAAGGGTCTGTTATTGATACAACGGAAGAGGGAAGGTGGTTCCAATCGGCGGCTGTTTTCGGTAAGAAGGCTGCTGAAAAGAATTTGGTGCGGCAAAACGGAATGGCAACCTTATGCTGATGATCAATGCGCGATGAGTGGTATGACGGTTGTGAAATGAGGTCTCGCTTCATTGATGGATTGTGAAAAAATATCTTATGAAAAAAATGCAGTCGCGCCAGTTTCCTCCGGACAGTTAAATTGGGTAGGTCAAGGTTAGATTTCATTTCTGATATGCTAGCAGTACGGGAATAATTAGAACAAATGAACCGAACTGAGCAGTTCTGAACAGATTCTAACGCGTTAATTAAATTTTGCTGCACGGGATCCCATATAGCGGACGCGTACTCAAGCTTTGGGCGAATTAGTGATCGGTATAATAGAATTTTGAGGGACAGCGGAGCGCGAGAAAAGTTGCGGCGTAAGTATCCTAGCGTTCGGTTAGCGTTATTACAGATGTAAGTAACATCACCTCACAAACGAATTTAAATTTTGTCTGCTTAATATATCAATAAACAGCACCCCATAGGCTAATCGGAGGCCCAACTCTGTACTCTCTAGACCCTTAATTAAGGGGGTAATCAGCAGAAATCTCATTTCATTAAAACATTTTCATAAAAACAACCACAAACTTGACATATACACCGCTGAAACCTACATTTGGAACATAACAATCCGGGTGCGGCGATGGCATAGTGGTTAGGACATCCGCCTCGCATGCAAGAGGTCCGTGGTTCAAATCCCGGTGCCACGCAGTTCCCAACCGGGAAAAAAATCCGCGTGTTGATGGAACTGCATTAAGAGGCCTGAGGTGCGGCCTCCCCGGTAACCACCGCCGGGAACGCACTCCCTCACCAGAGAAGAATTGGCCACCCTGGTGCAGTATCTGGCCACTACCTCCCACATGCATACGTCAAATAACTCACGGCCCTCAGTTCCCAGCAGCTGCGAAGCAACTGACCATGGCGGCGGTCAGATCTGCAACGCAGCAGAGGGTGTTAAGAATTTCTGGACTACAGGCCGCCTTTGGAACCTGAACTTGGCAACGTTTAACGCTAGAACCTTATCTAGTGAGGGAAGACTACCTGTACTATTCGAGGAGCTAGAGGGTGTTAAATGGGATATAATAGGGCTCAGTGAGGTTAGGAGGACAGATGAGGCCTATACGGTGCTACATAACGGGCACGTCTTTTTCTATCGGGGCTTGGCTGACAGAAGAGAACTGGGAGTGGGGTTCCTAATTTACAGAAACATAGCTGGCAACATAGAGGAATACTATAGCATTAATGAAAGAGTGGTAGGTATTGTAATTAAACTGAATAAAAGATACAAGATGAAGGTAGTACAGGCTTACGCGCCTACATCCAGCCATGATGACGCTTCAGTTGAAAGCTTCTATGAAGACGTGGAATCGGAAATGAGTAATGTAAAAACACAGTACACTATAGTGATGGGCGACTTTGATGCAAAGGTAGGGAAGAAGCAGGCTGGAGACCAGGCAGTAGGAGAATATGGCATCGGCACTAGAAACGCCAGAGGAGAGCTACTAGTAGAATTCGCGGAACGCAATAATTTGCGGATTTTGAATACTTTCTACCGAAAACGAGAAAACCGCAAGTGGACATGGAGGAGCCCTAATGGCGAAAATAAGAACGAAATAGACTTTATAATGACTGCACACCCAGGAATCGTGCAGGATGTGGAAGTGGTTGGCAAGGTACGATGCAGTGACCATAGAATGGTACGGTCTCGAATTGGCCTAGACTTGAAGAAGGATCGACAGAAACTGATACGCAAGAAGCCAATCAATGAGCTATCAATGAGAGGGAAAGTACAGGAATTCAGAGTGTCGCTGCAGAACAGGTACTCGGCTCTTAGTGAGGAAACCAACCTTAGCGTAGATACAATGAATGATAATCTAACAAGTATCATTACGGAGTGTGCAGTGGAGGTTGGAGGCAGGGTAGTTAGACAGGACACTGGCAAGCTTTCCCAGGAAACGAAGAACCTAATTAAGAAGCGTCAAAGCATGAAATTGTCAAGTACAACAGACAAAATAGAACTGGCAGAGCTTTCAAAGTTGATTAATAGGCGTAAAGTATGCGATGTAAGAAGGTATAACATGGAGAGAATAGAACACGCTCTGAAAAACGGAGCAAGCGTCAAAGCAGTGAAGAGGAAACTTGGGATAGGCAAAAGTCGGATGTATGCACTAAGGGACAAAGAAGGCAAAATAACTACCAATATGGATAGTATAGTTAAAATAGCGGAGGAGTTTTACAGAGATCTGTACAGTAGCCGAGACAACCACGACCCTAATACTATAAGAACTAGCAGTAACCCAGATGACACCCCACCAGTAATCATAGAAGTCAGAAAAGCTTTGGAGAGCATGCAAAGAGGCAAAGCTGCTGGTGAGGATCAGGTAACATCAGATCTGCTGAAAGATGGAGGACAGATTGTGTTAGAAAAACTAGCCACCCTGTTTACGAGGTGTCTCCTGACGGGAAGGGTACCAGAGTCTTGGAAGAACGCTAACATCATCTTAATACATAAGAAAGGAGATGACAAGGACTTGAAGAATTACAGGCCGATCCGCTTAGTCTCTGTAGTATACAAGCTATTTACAAAGGTAATTGCTAACAGAGTGAAGAAAACATTAGAATTCAATCAACCAAAGGAACAAGCAGGATTTCGAACAGGCTACTCAACAATTGAACACATTCATACTATCAATCAGGTAATCTAGAAATGCTCAGAGTATAAGCAACCACTATACATAGCCTTCATAGATTACGAGAAGGCGTTTGATTCAGTAGAAATATCAGCCGTCATACAGACACTGCGGAATCAGGGCGTAGATGAAGTATATATAAACATTCTGGAAGAAATCTACAGGGGATCAACTGCTACCATATTGCTTCATAAATAAAGCAACAGAACACCAATCAAGAAGGGTGTAAGGCAGGGGGACACAATCTCCCCAATGCTATTTACCGCGTGCTTACAGGAGGTTTTCAGAAGCCTAGAATGGGAACAGTTAGGGATAAGAGTTAATGGAGAATACCTTAGTAACCTGCGCTTCGCCGATGACATTGCGTTGCTGAGTAACTCAGGGGACGAATCGCAACTCATGATTACGGAGTTAGACAAGGAGAGCAGAAAGGTGAGTCTTAAAATTAATCTGCAGAAAACGAAAGTAATGTACAACAACCTCGGAAAGGAGCAGCGCTTCGAGATAGGTAATAGTGCACTTGAAGTTGTAAAAGACTATGTCTACTAAGGGCAGGTAATAACCACAGAGCCTAACCACGAGATTGAAGTAACTAGAAGAATAAGAATGGGGTGGAGTACATTCGGCAAGCACTCTCAAATTATGACAAGTAGATTGCCACTATCCCTCAAGAGGAAGGTATATAACAGCTGTATCTTGCCGGTACTTAGCTACGGAGCAGAAACCTGGAGACTTACAAAGAGGGTTCAGCTTAAATTGAGGACGACGCAGCGAGCAATGGAAAGAAAAATGGTAGGTGTAACCTTAAGACACAAGAAGAGAGCAGAGTGGATTAGGGGACGAACGGGGGTTGAGGATATCATAGTTGAAATAAAGAAGAGGAAATGGACATGGGCCGGGCATGTAGCGCGTAGACAGGATAACCTCTGGTCATTAAGGGTAACTAACTGGATTCCCAGAGAAGGGAAGCGGGTTAGGGGGAGACAGAAGGTTAGGTGGGCAGAGGAGATTAAGAAGTTTGCGGGTATAAATTGGCAGCAGCAAGCACAGGACCGGGTTAACTGGCAGAACATGGGAGAGGCCTTTGTCCTGCAGTGGACGTAGTCAGGCTGATGATGATGATGATGATGATATGTTGCTGGAGCGCGTTATGCTTATTTATTCTATTTTTAAGATAAATTGCATTGTCTGGTAATTATATTACTCCATCTTTTCATTCTTTTCCTTTCCTGGTTTTATCTATTGTTGATAAGGTAGGCTGTTGGTGTCCACTGCTGTAAACTCTCCTAAGTATAGTTTTTGTCAGGAAGGGGGTGGGAAAGAGTTCTGAGCTGCTCATGAGCTATCTCCCGGCTGTTTTTTCCACCCTCCATAATATTTGTGATGAAAAATGAAGGACGCGCGCTTATTATAAATAATAAAAAAGGAGGCGTAGACGCAAGTACACTTTAAAATTTTGCTCGCACAAATGAAGGAGCGTCCCTTCGTTGTTATGAGATGACTCTGGGCTTTAGAAATGCCTTTGAACTTCAGAATCTTTCTTTAATACAGAAGCTTATCGAGCGATTTCATGTTGAGAAATTTTATCGGCGATTGTTTATTTGACTTTTTATTATTCCCCAAATAAGGAACACATGTTATGCCTGAAGTGGCCATAAGTAACATTTCGAGATTCTCAGATATTACGTGCTTGAACAAAGGCACTATTATGAAGAAAACCGTAGTGATGAACTTCAAACTAGTATTAATATCCAACAACTCTTTAAGGTCCATCTTATATTAGGCATATGGGCGTCTTTGCATTTCGTGTCTATAAAGTAGTGTTGTTTTGGAGTACAATGTACTTTGCTTTACCAATACCTAACTTATCATTTTATTGCGATAGCAATGACACGGACACTCTTGGCAAGATTTTCCGCTGGCATTAGCGTCGACATCGACCTAGGCGTCGCCGTCATTGTATATATATATATATATATATATATATATATATATATATATATATATATATATATATATATATATATATATATATATATATATATATATATATATAATGTGAAGAAAAAGATTTGCCTGTGGCGAGCAGCATCGCCAATGCGCGGCTCGCTCGGCTCGTGCTTCGGCTCGCTGATGTGCTGATCTCTGCTGGACGGTTCTTCACGCTGTCTTGCCGTTGTCGTTATCGACTGATAAACCTTGTCACATTTGGTGGAGGTGCGGGGTGCTGTTTATCCCCGTCGCTACACTCTGGAGCTACGAAGCCGCACGCTACCGCCCGTCATGACTGACAACGCCAACCCATCGGCATCGTCGCCCAGTTCAACTGTCCTGGCCATCCTAGGCTACGGGACCCGAAGGTCTTCAGTGGTGCGGATGGGACCTACGTGGAAGACTGGCTTGAGCACTACGAGCTGGTGAGCGCCAATAATAAGTGGGATGAAGCCGACAAGCTCGGCCACGTCATATTTTATCTCACCGGCGTCGCAGAATTGTGGTTTAACAACCATAAACACAACATCGCCACATGGAGAGTCTTCAAGGCGTCATGTGCTGAAGTGTTTGGTCGGCCGGCTGTCCGCAAGCAGCGGGCAGAACAGCGCTTGCGCGTCTGCTCTCAGAAGACTGGCGAAAATTTCACCAGCTATATCGAGGATGTCGTCGACCTTTGTGGACGCGTGAATGACACCATGGCCGAGCCGGACAAGGCAAACACATCCTCAAGGGCATCGACAATGACGCATTTCAAAAGCTCTTGGCCAGAAATCCGAGCACAGTTTCTGAAGTCGTCAGTTTGTGTCAGAGCTACGACGAGTTGAAGAAGCAATGCTATCTGACTGGACAACTTCAGCGTGGTGGTGAGTCGCTGTCCAGTTTCGACACCATGCCTGACAATTCACCATTGCTTCAGCAAGTCCGAGCCTTCGTCCGTGAGGAAGTCGCCCGCACATTTCCCTAGTGCCTTTTACTCACGAGACCACCACCCGTCTACCCGCCCCGCTTCGCACTGCTATATCGGAAGAGGTTGCACAAGCTGTTCCCTTTGCGCACTACGAGCCACCTCTATCTGGCCGTGTCCACTGCCCGCGTGTGGCACAGCCGGTAGGTGCCCCTGTCGCCTATCCGCCAGCGATTCAGCCTGTCGCCGCGCCCCTAACGTATGCAGCGCAGCCTGTGGCTCCTCCAGTCGCCTGTTCGCAAGAGATGCAGCCCGTAGCCACCCGCTCAGATATGCAGACGCTGTGCGTAGGCTTCCGCAACCGCCCTACACCACGCTCTCACAGCCCGCACACCCGGCTGCTTATACTACACCTTGGGCGGCACCACCAGTCGCCAATCAATGGAGGACGCCCGATAAATGACCGATTTGCTACGCCTGCTTCACTCTCGGACACGTTGCCCGCTACTGCGGCCGTCGACCTCAGACGTTCGGCAACTATGCCCGGTCGTCGCGACCCGGCAGCCAACACTTCGACCTCTACGGGCCGGTCTCGTCACCTCGCTATGCCCCTACTGACCACTTTGACTTCCAGCCGCAGCGTGCACCGTCTCCTCGTCGGCGATCGCCCTCCCTCATGCGTCGCCGGCCCGGACCCTTCGAACAGGAAAACTAAGCACCGCAGTTCAAGAGGCAAGAACTGCGCCGTTTTCGAGCTGTTTAAGCCCTCGCCCCTCTCCTGCTAACGTGGTCGCAGTAACTGTTGAAGATTATATTACTTTCGCTCTTGTGGACACCGGCGCACCTGTTTCTGTTACTGCCGCTAATCTCTGCCGTTTATTGCGCAAATTAACGACGCCGCTTTCGGGACTCTCGCTTCACACCGGAAGCGCACAGCTAGTAACGCCTCTCGCAGCCTGCACTGCAAGAGTGTCCATGGAAGGCATTCTTTACATAATGGAATTTATTGTTCTCGCTGTCTGTTCGCATGACGTCATCCTCGGGTGGTACTTTCTATCCCGCCATAATGCCGACATCGAGTGCGCTCGCGCCGAAGTTGAGTTTTCACCCCTGTGTGATGTCCCATTACTTGACGCTCTTCATCAGCCGCCCAAGTTGCTCGTTCATGAAGATACGGATATTCCAGCTGGAAATTTCGCCCTTGTTCCCGTTTCATGTAACGTCTACACTGACGCTCCATGCCTTTTTATGCCTTCCGATAACTTCAAGAGTCGTCGAGGTCTGCCGCTGCCTTTCGCAACAATTGACCTTGCCACCGGAAGAAGCAATATGTTCGTAAGCAATTCGCTTTCCACACCTGTCACTTTGTTTGCGGGGGAATGTCTCGGCCGCGTGCAGGATCTCTACCCTTCAGCTTTGGTTGATGTCCCGGATGACTACTACGACCACCCAAAAGCACTGTCAGAACTCGGGGAGTCGTCCAATGATACGTTTTCCAGCGCCATCACCGACACTCTCACTCCCAACGAACATGCCGACCTGCTGGATCTTCTGCAAGAGTTCAGGAGTTCTTTCCATGTGTCGCAGCCTCAACTGGGCCGCACGTCACAAGTCAAACATCATGTTGACACCGGCCTACACCAGCCATTTCGTCAATGACCATACCGTGTCTCCGCTGAAGAGCGCCACGTCATCAACGATCAAGTCGAAGATATGCCTCGTAGAGATGTCATTCGACCATCTCACAGTCCCTGGGCGTCACCTGTCGTCCTCGTGCGTAAGAAAGACGGATCTATTTGATTTTGCGTGGACTAGCGTCGTTTGAATAAGATAACCCGCAAGGACGTCTATCCTTTGCCGCGCATTGATGACGCCATCGACACCCTTCACTGAGCGGAATTTTTCTCCTCCCTAGATTTGCGGTCTGGCTACTGGAAAGTCCCAATGGCTGAAGCCGATCGCCATAAAACGGCATTTATTTCACCAGACGGACTACACGAGTTTAACGTCATACCCTTCAGGCTTCGTAACGCGCCTGCCACGTTTGAACGTGTTATGGATAATACGCTGCGGGGCCTCAAGTGGAATATGTGCCTCTGTTACCTCGAAAATGTCGTGGTTTTCTCCCATAATTTTTCTACGCACCTCCTTCACCTCAAGCACGTTTTGACTTGTCTGACCAACGCTGGCCTGCAGCTTCACGTAAAAAAATGCCGCTTCGCTGCACGCGATCTCGTCATACTAGGCCACATCGTCTCCAAGCACGGCGTATTACCTGACCCAGCAAAACTTCGAGCAGTCGCAAAATTTCCAAAGCCGACGACAAATAAAAGAACTTCACAGTTTTGTAGGCCTATGCTCGTATTTCCGGCGCTTTGTTCGCAATTTTGCATCTATCATGTCACCATTAACCCAGCTTCTTCGCGGTGACGTTAACCTCTCCTCCTGGTCTCCTGCATGTGACGTTGCCTTCACTACTCTACGCCGTCTGCTCACCTCCCACCCTATTCTTCGTCACTTCGACCCGACGGCTCCTACCGAAGGACACACCGACGCCAGTGGCGTCGGGCTAGGCGCTGTTCTCGCTCAAAAGCCCGGCAATTCAGAATACGTTGTAGCCTACGCTAGCCGCACTCTTATGAAAGCCGAAACTAATTACAGCGTGACAGAAAAAGAGTGTTTGGCTCTGGTGTGCGTGCTTGGGAAATTCCGGCCATACTTATACGGCCGCCCGTTCGATCTAGTAACTGATCACCACGCGCTTTGCTGGGTCTCCACTTTGAAAGACCTTTCTGGCCGCCTTGCGCGATGGGCACTCCGCATTCAGGAGTACGACATTCGCGTCGTATACCACTGCGGACGCAAACACTCTGACGCTGATGCGCTGTCCCGCTCACCTTTACCACCAGATCCGACGTGCGGAAACACTCGCCTCGAGACCTTGTCATCGCGAAATCTCGACTCGATTGCCACCGAACAACTTCGTGACCCGTGGATCGCATCTCTTATCGAATATCTATCTGGCACGCCCAACCATCAAGTATC